>NC_139554.1:123326282-123926282 GCF_965112155.1 Podarcis liolepis
GTAACATGGCCTCATTTTGATGCCTACAGAAATTAGCTGGTGGATCCATTAGAAACTGGGCCTGCAGCCATCTTTGGTGACTCTTCCTGGGGAGGCTAACTCTATTCCTGGGATGAGGAACAGGATCCAGCTGGCAGGAAAAATGTTCCGGACGTGGTAGGGAATGTGAAACCTGCGTGCGCACGCACACACACACAAACACAAACATCTTCATCTATCTTTTCCTCTCTTGCACAGAAAATTAACTGACGACTAGATCTCAGTTAATTGGACTGGATACAATTATGTTTCCTTTCCAACTCCTCAGGGCAAAGATCAGACTGAATAATAAATTTAGGTCTGAGAAACAATGGGTGGGGGTGATCTCCCCTTCCCCAGCACCATGGCCCCAATCCAGTACCCTATTAGATCCTGATTGTAGGTTTCCTGCACCTTATATAGTTATGCCCTAATACTTAGAATACTTGGGGACGCAGGTGGCGCTGTGGGTTAAACCACAGAGCCTAGGACTTGCCTATCAGAAGGTCGGCAGTTCGAATCCCCACAATGAGGTGAGCTCCCGTTGCTCGGTCCCTGCTCCTGCCAACCTAGCAATTCGAAAGCACACCAGTGCAAGTAGATAAATAGGTACCACTCTGGCGGGAAGGTAAACGGCATTTCAGTGCACTGCTCTGGTTCGCCAGAAGCGGCTTAGTCATGCTGGCCACATGACCCGGAAGCTATACACCGGCTCCCTCAGCCAATAAAGCGAGATGAGCACCGCAACCTCAGAGTCGGTCATGACTGGACCTAATGGTCAGGGGTCCCTTTACCTTTACCTAATACTTAGAAGGGAAAAATACATACAAAAGCACACCTTTGCTAAATTATTATTTATGTCAAGCTAGTTTTCGAAAGCATCAGGGAACTTTATGCACTCTCAACAGTTGCAACAATGAGCATGGATTAGATGTTATGTTCTGGAATCAATATGGGTTGTTAGAAAACTTTAAAATATTCAGCCAGTAATATACTTGAATTCTTCTTGAGCCCCACCATTAAGTGACAGTGAATACATTAATATTACAGTGAGTAGTAATGTGAAGAAAGGAAGATCAGATTCTCTGTATTTAAAATGTTGTCCGAAAAATCCAATAAATAATAAGTAGGCAGTAACTTCAATGCGCCTAATATGAAAACGAACACACCTGCGTGAGAAGAATGTTATCAAACAACAACTGCGTTTCGGATTGATCCTTTGTGATATCGGCATTGGCGTTCATCCCAAAGATCTCTGGGGCAGGATTCAACGGAAGGGTCTTTGTGTATTCAATGTAGCTTACATACTGAAAAAAATATCAGGGGTCAGAAATGATCAATGGCCATTCTCTGTTGACATCTTTCCAATTTTCAATTCAGTTCTCCACAATTTGCAGAGAATAATAATAATAAACAACACATTTTTGCATGCAGTTTAGACCAATACATATATTTATATTTTCCCTAATATAATGCTTTTTCTTCTTCTTTTTTGCTGGATCAGGCCAGGGCTCACAGAAAGTTCACAAGCAGGATGTGAGCGCAAGGATAAGTGGGATATTCATTTTTGTACGCACTGGTTGGTTGGAGAACTGCATTGCAAAATTCGGAAAGGCACCTGCATTTTGGTTTGTAACCGGGTCAAGATGTGTGAACTGTCTCTCCTTAAAACAGAAACAAATTTAATTCATCTCCCGTTCCTGCTCTGCACTGTAGAGCTCGCCCAGATTTCTTGCCACTGTCTCAGAAGAAGATTAGCATTTTGATTCCTCCTCTAAGCTCTGGCTCTTCTTTGAGCAGGGCTCAGGCAGGGGAACTTCCTGCTGAATCGCGCCCCACTGAGGTGCTTACCTCTCCTTCAGGAGGAGCATAATAAAGGCCACTGGAATCAAACTTGTAATCAGGATTTGTAACAATGATCGGGTTGTAGAACTTGTTCAAAATACTACGCAGCGTCCGCCGGTCCCAGTCATCGGTGACCCGGCCTCCGTAATTGCATTCGCCCGTCATGTAGCGGATGGCGTCAAAGGGCAATTCCTGAAACGTACAAAGCAAAAGCTCATCTGTGACTCCTCCCTACTCTCCCAACATGCTAGCATGTTTGGTTAACAGAAGAAAAGTTCACAGCTCGACTCATTGTGTGTTTGTCTAAGCAAAAATGCTCCACAGGTATGTCCTATGCAATTGTGTTGCAAATATCAGCAGCTACACTATTTAGTGAGCACTGATCCTTAGCATGAATCTTACTTACATATTCTGTTGAAAAATATCAGGTATGTACTTTTAATATATTCTGTTTTGCATACAGTGGTACCTCGGGTTAAGTACTTAATTCGTTCCGGAGGTCCGTTCTTAACCTGAAACTGTTCTTAACCTGAGGTACCACTTTAGCTAATGGGGCCTCCTGTGCCGCCGGAGCACACTTTCTGTTCTCATCCTGTAGCAAAGTTCTTAACCTGAAGCACTATTTCTGGGTTAGCGGAGTATGTAACCTGAAGCGTATGTAACCTGAAGCGTATGTAACCTGAGGTACCACTGTATTCTACTTTATTATACAATGTGTATGCAGGTAGCTCAGTTCTGTTATCATTCTTTGGTTGTATGCCTTGTATCTTATTACCAGCTGATGAAGACTATTACTAAGCAGTAATATCATTCTGGAGGCTCTGTCCTTTTGAGGCTTTTGAGAAGTCTTCCATCGAAACTTTTGAAAGTCTATTGTGAGACTGTCCTTAGACATCTATTCTGAACACACAGCTTGACGGCCCTCGCTTACCACTCTGTTATATTGTACATATGAACTTTGATTGGCTTATTCCTACAATTTGAATGATATCATTATTCTCTTATATATTCTCTACTAACTATTAGCCTACGTGTTGTGTTTATATTGTTGTGATTGGTTCTTATTGCAACACAGGGGTTTGTTTTTGGTCCACAGGTAAGAAAGACAGGGGTGCCATTTGGGCTATTTCTAGGGAATGGAGAAAAACACCAAGGATGGCACAGTGCAAACGGTGCATTGTTGTCACTTTAACCACTGTTGACTGCTTTCTTGTTATAAAAATGTAAGGCCGGACCCTGGTCATGTGTTGACGAAGTTGGGAATAACTAAAAAAAAAAAGTCAGGAATGGAGCAGCTGCGGGTTATCGATCCAACAACAACAACAATTTATTATTCATACCCCGCCCATCTGGCTGGGTTTCCCCAGCCACTCTGGGTGGCTCCCAACAGAGTATTAAAAATACGATAAAAGATCAAACATTAAAAACTTCCCTAAACAGGGTTGCTTTCAGACGTCTTCTAAAAGTCAGATACAGTGGTACCTCTGGTTACGAACTTAATTTGTCCTGGAGGTCCGTTTTTAACCTGAAACCGTTCTTAACCTGAGATACCACTTTAGCTAATGGGGCCTCCTGCTGCCGCCGTGCCACCAGCACGCAATTTCTCTTCTCATCCTGAGGTAAAGTTCTTAACCCGAGGTACTATTTCCAGGTTAGCGGAGTCTGTAACCTCAAGTGTTTATCACCCGAGGTACCACTGTAGTTGTTTATTTCCTTGACATCTGATGGTAGGGCGTTCCACAGGGCGGACGCCACTATCGAGAAGGCCGAGGTACAACAATGTTGTACAACAATGACAGTGGCCACAGCCTGGGAACAGCTTCAACCTGACCAGGTAAACCAGGTGAGGGGAACTGATGGCTTTCAAACCCTCGGTGACTTAGGGACTTCTCTTTCAGGCAAAGACAGGTTCCGTCAGACCGAGTGGATGAGATGAATGGGGACTCTAACGGTCAGGAAGGCAGTTTTTGCATGGGCCCTGCTAAAAGCAAGGGTGATGTAAAGCTCAAGTACTAAATGAAGGAAAAGAAAAGCCAACCAGCTATCTGTGCGACATGTGGTTGCCAGCTGCAATATTGTAACCCCCAGAATGGTGTTTCAAAAATTCACAGAATTGTAGAGTTGGAAGGGACTACAAGGATAATCTGGTCTAGCCAGTGCAGGAACCTTTTGCCCAATGTGGGCTTGATCTCACCGCCCTGAGATTAAGAGTCTCGTGCTCTACCAACTGAGCTAAGACAGGGTTGTAGGGACATTATGGGATTTAATCATGTCAGTCGGCAGCAATAAGTTCCCAGAGTAGTGCTGGTGAGTTATCTCCCCCATCCACTGAAATTCACGCGCGTGCAAAAAAAAAATCACACGTCTCTCCCATACACCCAGCAAAGAAATCAAGTGGGCTGATAAAGGAGGGAAGCCCACTCCTCTGCTATGGTCAGCACAGGATCCGCAGCGCTTCAGAGCCCTCTTTTGCCTGCCCCCCAGCAGGCTAGTAAAGATTTTTGCAGGCTAGCAATATGGAGGCTTATTTATAAAGCTGGCAAACCCTTCTGATCTTTGCGGTACCTCGTATTGATTGAGGAACATGTTCAGCTGCTGCACGCTGATCCGCAGGTCCGTCTCGTTGAACTCGTAAGGAATGTTCCAACCCAGGGGTCCGAATTTTCGCCTCTCTTGGACCAACGCGTGAAAGAAGCAGAGGCCATACAAAAGCTTCTTGAACTCACTCTAAAATAGTAAGAAATAATGATAAAATAACGGGGGGGGGGACACAACATCTGATTCATTGAGAACTTTCCTCTTTCTCACGATTCACAGCTGTATGACCGAAAGATCTCCCGTGATTATTTACCTTTATTACTCATGTCCTTATACCAGTCACTTTCTCCAAGGAGACTGAGGTAGAAGTTCAGATCTGGTCCTTATTGGGTAGTCCCTCCCCACAAAGCACTACACAAAATTTGGGAAGTTTAGATGGCCATACCTACATCAGATCTTCACCATGAATTTCAGCCCGTTCTCTGGGTTGCGTTCAACAATGTCTTTGCTTGAACAGAATGACTTCTGCTTTGCCCAATGGGACTTCCCCTCTCTCTCTTCCCCCTGTATGCCCATTGCAGCCACCCTAAAAATAATAAGCTCTGGGGGGTTTCCCCAACCCTCCAGAGGAAATCTGGGGAGGGAGGGAAGTTCTGTGGCACATGTGAGGTCATTCCATGTTGCTACATTTACATCCCAGCTTTTTAATGTTTTTAGATATGCTGTAAGCTGCCCAGAGTGGCTAGGGAAACCCAGCCAGATGGGCAGGGTATAAATAATAATAAATTATTATTATTATTATTATTAATATTATTATTATTATTAACCCTTTCCTCCCCCTGTAATCCTCAAACAACCCTGCGAGGTACATTAGGCTGGGAGACTGTGACTGGCCCAAGGTCACCCACGGAGCTTCATAAGCAAGTGGACATTTGAACCAAGGTCCCCCAGGTGCTCTAACCACTATACTACACTGGCTCTCAACTCACTGAGTGGTGGTGTCTAGCTGAGGAAAAGTACCGTATTTTTCGCTCTATAACACGCACCCGACCATAATACGCACGTAGTTTTTAGAGGAGCAAAAGAAGAAAAAAAGTATTCTAAATGAAACAGTGGATGTATGATTTTTGTGGTTCATGCTGTGGCCACAGACATGTGATCTGACAGTGAGTTTGGGGTAGCCCAATGCAAAAATCCTGAGGATCCATGTGGATCCATGCTTTGTAACCACGTTTTTGCACCACTGCGGCCCCAGGCAACAGTGGGTGCGTGATTTTTTGGGTGCAAGCTGCAGCCATGGACATGCTATGTGATCTGATGGTGAATTTGGGGTAACCCAGTGCAAAAATCCTGAGGATCTATGTGGATCCGTGCTTTGTAACCAGACTCTCTGTCCCTCTCTTCTCCCCACTCAGTGGCTCTTCTCCCGTTTTGCTGTTTCAAAGCGAGCCACGGAGGAGGGAAGGAAGGGGAACCATGGATCCTCTGCTCACGACTGCAGCAGATCCCCCCGCCACCCGTAGGCATTCCCTCCATAACACGCACAGACATTTCCCCTTACTTTCTAGGAGGAAAAAAGTGAGTGTTATGGAGCAAAAAATACGGTAATACCCAGAGGTAAGCCATGGGCGGGTGGAGGGAGGCTTAGCACACCTCTCTGGCATGCCTTTCCTAGCTGTAAAAACCAGTCCTACATAACTGAGGCTGGCCCATGTTGAAACAGACCCGTCTGCTGCCTTGGGTAGTCTGAGCATCTTTATGACGTTGTACAGAAATAAAGCAAATGCAAAATATATTAACCAGCATTTCACATAGCAAATAGGCAGCCCCAACATCCTAGTTTGTGCAGCGGTCAAACTGATCTACATCTTCAGCACCATTTCTCAAAGATAGTTTCCAACAGTGATGTGCTAGGGGGACCAGGCTAGTCCCCTAAATGTTTCCCTGGCACCAAAGCCCGGGAAGTTTCTGCCCTGTTTAGGGAGGGAGGCACAGTGCTCTGACGGGGTCCAAGAGCCCTCCCACCACCTTCTCAATGTCCATCCAGCTTTGGGAAGGAGAAAGGAGGGCTCCAGCCTCCTGTCAGAGACCTGGTGCCTAGTTCCCAAAGCCTAGGAAGCCCCTGTTTGGTTTAGGGAAGGAGGCACAATGCTCACACACACAACATCACATGCACAACATTGCTGCTGTCCGCCTGCCCCAATCGCCCTTGCCTCTGGACCTAACTGTTCCCCTACAAAAAAAAAATAAAATTCATTGCATGCCACTGGCTACCAAGAAAGGGTGCCTACAGCTGCCCCTAAAATCTGCCCAGAAGAAAGCAGAGCCACAGGACATTTAAGCCAACCATTCAATCCACATCTCCCAGGATACTTTGTGAATTGCAGCAGGCCATCGGATGGTATCAGAGACAGACTGGGCTCAAATAAAAGCTTTGGGGCTTTGGAAAATGCCACACAATGTCTTCCTTTTTGACCAACTATGGCACAACAACGTTACCATGCTAGAACGCCATCTTGCTCCTCCTTTCCTGCATCTTTTCCTGTTCAAAAGCAACGATCTGGGTGAGGTCCCCGCCCCCATCTAAAAAGTTTTAGGGATTTGTTTTTTTTAATTGCCAGGAAAGCAGAAAAGGATCATAGCCTCGGTTTAAGCACAACCGTCTCCAGTTCTTAATTACGACACCTATCATGGAAATTATCTTGGGTCAAGCACATCCGCTCTCCGAAACCTAATTATGAAAACAGCAGGTGGCTCCCTGGTTTGAGCTGTTATTCTAAAGGAAGTGTTTATGAGCGCCATCCATCAACCCATACGGCCATTTTAGCTCCCCCGGTTCTATGGAGCCAGCATTTTAATGCCTGCGATTAAAGATTTGATTCTCAGCAGTGCACGGCTCAGCTATTCTTTTGCAACAGGAATTTCTCCCCTGCCTTGCAGATTTGTGCCACGAAAACTACTTCCTCCCGACTTTTTAAATGGGAAGCTATATTATTAATGGCACCACCGCCAAAGCTTGGCGGAGACGGAATGAAGCTTGGCGGTAAAATAAAAATAAAATTTTAATAAAACCCTCTATTACTGCATCGCGGGAGCTGGTAATCAACTGCCGACTTCAGTGCAGAAGAAGGAGGGCTATTTCGCTCGGCGGGTTTTAAACCAGCAAACACAAAATACAACCGCCAGGGTCTGTTTCAGCTGCTTTACGACGACGAGGAGGAAACCAGGCGAATAAGGAAGGTACTAACAGGCCTTTTGCAGCTGTTAAAAAACTCTGGGTCGGAGATGGGGTCCATCAGATAGGAACGGATCACATTCGCCCGCAAGCCTTTGGGGGCCTCGTTGGTCATTTTCACTCCATTCTGAAGCACAGACACAGGGAAGTTGGGTGATGGGTAACTCGTGAGCCAAAGACGGAAATCAGGGTGCGTTGTGTCCGGATTTAGTTCCTAGAAGGGGAAAATATTCTGTGTAAGGACTCGGTGAGGATGGAAGCTGAGGTTTCAGGTGCGTCAAAACCTTTCTCGCAAAGGCCTCTGCATCTTTCAAACACACCTCGGCCTCCGCGTGAGTTTTACAAAGGGAAATTGCGAAACCTCTTGATCAATGATTGTGCTAAGCTCGTTTTGATTTCAACACGTTTGGAATCTCTTCTTGGGTCAAACGGTTCTCTAAGCTGGGTCTCCCATTCCAGACACAGGCACTCTATTGTGGATGTGGAGCTCCCCAGCATAACATGGCTGCCCAATTTGTCCCAAGAGAGGGGATGAACCAGCACTTAGGTTCATTTGCAGGCAAGAGTTTGCTACCTCTATTGAAGTGAACCAGCACATCCTTGCATACCCCAAAAGTGTGTGTGCATGTGTGCTCGTGTGTCTTCACATGCACACCTCTATAAGTGAATATTTGGAATGGCAAATACCCCCTCCCCAAGTGAACCACAGACCCCAGATTCCCAGCTTTCGCCTGAAATCAAAAAGTAAGTTTCCAGTATTTGTAGAACGTAAGATATGTGGCAAAACAGGCAAGCACCATTCTCGTTTGTTTATTTATTTTTCTATGTGACAAACCGGCCTGCTCCCTCCCTTGCCTGCCTGCCCCCAGGAGAAGTTCCTGCAGGAACCCTGGAGCCCTAGCATCCCATTGGTACTGAAAGGACAACATCAGGTGTCATAGTGACTACTGACAGCATTTGCTACCTCGCAGACTTTTTCCAGGGTCGGCATCCACGAGGTTGCCAGGTGGCAGTTCTGCAGGACTGCCCATGTTCCTTCCTTCACCGCCTTCTCGATCATGCGCATGGCGATAGGGCCTTGGCCTTGGCCCAGCGACAAAGAGGTCAACTTCGAAGCCCCGAAGCCCTGCACATACAAAACGTTCAGTGAGTGAGGGGCAGCGAATAATAATGTCGCCGTAACACAAGAACGGCTACAATTCCACAGCTGCTGAAGAGAGTATCTGAAATATACTCAGAATCGAGAGTGGATTTCATGCTCTTTATTCAGCTCATAGTGGTAAGAAGGAATGGAATTTCCCCCAAAGTATCTGCTTTATATACATTATTTACACAATGGGCTGCACGTGATTGGCTAATTCCGGAATTCTCCTGTAGGCCAATCAGGTTGTGGATTCACTTCCATCTGGAGCTGGATTGGGTGGCTCCTGCAGACCAATCATACTGCTGCATTGTTCTAGGACCAATCAGACTGCTGCATTCTGAATCCTATTGTTCTAGGACCAATCAGACTGCTGCATTTGTAGATCCTATTGTTCTAGGACCAATCAGACTGCTGCATTTTGGATCCTATTCAACTCAGTACATAACAGTATCGCTGAACAAAGTGATGTCAGCCCGTCAAGGAGAAGGCTCCACATTAATCAAATGCAGCCGACATCAGCAAACGTCACATGAAAGTCTCTCTGATTTCCTTTTGTTTATTGAGTTGTCGGGGTTGCTGATAAGATTCTCCAACTCCTTTCCACCCAACGTGAACCTTTCATAGCAAAAGCCTCACCCTCAGCAGTAGTTTTCTTTCACCTGGGGGAGGCTTAGCTCTGCTGAAAGGAACACACCCCTCAGCACAAACAAGGCCAGTTCTTCTAATATGCCGTCCGCAGAGGGACCATTTCTGTGAAATGCTCATGGCTAGAGCATTGTGAGGGGCAGAAGAGGGGCAGGCCCCCATCCCATGAGCTGCTCGCACTCCCCTCCTTGCCATTCAAACAACAACAACACAATAAAACCTAATTTCTCCGTGTCAGTTAAGAAATGCATTCATAGCATAACAAAATAATAATAATAAATCCACAGGGAAAACAGTTATGTCCCTGTGGAGATGGCAGTATTGAGTCAGTGCTTCTGGCTTGCACTCTTTATAAAGATTTGAGGAGTGAGGTTATTATTACCCCTTTATTATTCTCCATACCAGGTCGCTCAACCATTGCTACTGGGTCCTTTCTTTTAGCAGATCAAGATGATCAGGCGACAGCAAAAACTGCAAGGTTTTTTAGCAGGGGCAATTAGAATAATATCTATTATTTGATTATTGATGTAAACCAGGGGTAATTCTACTCACAGAATTAAAAACTGGCCATGATCTACTGGCAGCGATCTTTTTGGGGTTCAAGGCAAAGCTGTTGAGCTTTTTTTAAGGGGAAAAGGACACCCCCGTTAGAGGTTCAGGGCAAAGTTCTGATTTTTTTAGGGAGGAGGACAGCACGGTTTTTGGGGGGAAACAAACAGCCTCAATGAGTATACAGTGGTACCTCTGGATACGAATGGGATCCATTCCGGAGCCCCGTTCGCATCCTGAAGTAAACGTAAGACGCATCTGCACGTGCGCAGATCGCGTTTCGTCGCTACCGCGCATGCGTGTGACATCATTTTGAGTGTCCGTGCATGCACAAGCAGCAAAACCTGGAAGTAATGCGCTCCGTTACTTCCAGGTCACCCCGGAGTGCAACCCGAAAACATTCATCCCGAAGCTACTTCAACCCGAGGTATGACTGTACTCCATCTGCCGTTCTGCAGGGCAGGGCAAGGGGGAGAGGCCGGATTCTATTTTACCAACAATAAGGAAAGGGACCCTGCGATCGACTGCGATCTACCAAAACCTCCCAGGGATCTACCAGTAGATCGCAATCGACCTGTTGGACACCCCTGCTGAAACCCCCCAAAATTATTTTCTATAGTTAAAATAAAAAAATTCCTTCCAGTAGCACCTTAAAGACCAACTAAGTTAGTTCTTGGTATGAGCTTTCGTGTGCATGCACACTTCTTCAGATACACTGAAACAGAAGTTGCCAGATCCTTCTATATAGTGAGAAGGTGGGGAGGGGTATTACTCAGGAGGGTGGTGGGAATGGGTGATTGGCAGATAGCTGAGATGAGCCTGTTGACGACTCTTAACGACTGCAATAGGTCTTACAGGAAAAGGCAAGGGGTGAGAAGGTGAGAAATGGCTTAGTCATGTATAATGAGATAAGAATCCAATGTCTTTGTTCAAACCAGGTCTCTCCATGGTTTTAAGTTTGGTAATGAGTTGCAATTCAGCAGCTTCTCTTTCCAGTCTATTTCTGAAATTCCTTTGTAGTAAAACAGCTACTTTGAGATCTTGTATAGAATGTCCTGGGAGATTGAAGTGTTCTCCTACTGGTTTCTCTAGTTAAGTTTTTATAGTTTAGGTTTCTATAGTTAAGTTTTTACCCCTATCTTCAGTACATTCTATTTTATTGCTACGGCTAGTGGCTGATGCAAATAAAGATTCTTCTGATTCCGATTCATTTATAAAATAACAAAGGTGGAACGGGGACAATTGTACATTTGATATGGAAAGCCGGTATGCGTGACGGGCTCCTGGTTTCTTCCCCAGGAAACAAAAATGGAAGCGAGATAAGGGAGGGCACTGAGGTGGCATGATATGAGGCCATCAAAAGTAGAGCACCACCCTGCAGAGAGCGAGGTGTGCAAACCTGAAAAACAGTTCTGCCACTGTGATTATCGACACTCCCACGGCAGATCCACATAAGTACAAGGAGATGCCTATCTACTGCAGCGAGTGATGTAACACTCATTAGGACTCAATGCACATCCACCAAGTGCGTCTATTTGGGTGTCTACCTGGGTGAGCCCAAGTCTAGGGAGATTAACGATTACAGGCAAAACTACCCTGACATTTGGAGATAAGCAAGGGGCTGTGTACTTGGCCTGAATACATATGAAAGAGAAGATCGATAACTCTGCAGACGTTTAAGCCCATAATGAGTCATTACGCCTACGTGTGAGATCCAGAGTAGCAAAGCCTTTCCCTTCCAGCAGTTGGTTTCATATTCATAGAATCATAGAATCATAGAATCATAGAGTTGGAAGAGACCACAAGGGCCATCGAGTCCAACCCCCTGCCAAGCAGGAAACACCATCAGAGCACTCCTGACATATGGTTGTCTAGCCTCTGCTTAAAGACCTCCAAAGTAGGAGACTCCACCACACTCCTTGGCAGCAAATTCCACTGTCAAACAGCTCTTACTGTCAGGAAGTTCTTCCTAATGTTTAGGTGGAATCTTCTTTCTTGTAGTTTGGATCAATTGCTCCGTGTCCGCTTCTCTGGAGCAGCAGAAAACAACCTTTCTCCCTCCTCTATGTGACATCCTTTTATATATTTGAACATGGCTATCATATCACCCCTTAACCTCCTCTTCTCCAGGCTAAACATGCCCAGCTCCCTTAGCCGTTCCTCATAAGGCATCGTTTCCAGGCCTTTGACCATTTTGGTTGCCCTCCTCTGGACACGTGCTCCAACACACACATGGAGCTTCCATAATGCACTACAATGGGGAAGGAGGCCCATGAACAATGACTGAGAAAGGGTATGATGAACAGGTTAAATCGGTTATGATAAACTGGACTAAGGACTTGGGATATAATATACAAATGGCAGATTGGGAAAGTCTTTGGAAAATAGATTTAAAATTTACAGCATGTTGTACGCTGAAAGAAAATAACATGAAAATGATGTGTTGATGGTACTTCACTCCTACTAAATTATCAAAAATGTATAGAACAAGTTCCAGAGAAGCGGACACGGAGCAATGGATCCAAACTACAAGAAAGAAGATTCCACCTAAACATTAGGAAGAACTTCCTGACAGTAAGAGCTGTTCGACAGTGGAATTTGCTGCCAAGGAGTGTGGTGGAGTCTCCTTCTTTGGAGGTCTTTAAGCAGAGGCTTGACAACCATATGTCAGGAGTGCTCTGAAGGTGTTTCCTGCTTGGCAGGGGGTTGGACTCGATGGCCCTTGTGGTCTATTCCAACTCTATGATTCTATGATTCTATGAAATATTTGTTGGAAATGTAAGGAAAAGGATGGTACCTTTTTCATATGTGGTGGACATGTAAGACAACAAAAGGATTTTGGGAAATGGTATGCAATGAATTTTAAAAAATGTTTAAAATAACTTTTACTAAAAAACCAGAAGCTTTTTTTATTAGGAATTACAGGTACCGAGATTCCAAAAGACCAGAAAAGACGTTTCATGTACACAACAACAGCTGCACGGATGCTACTAAAATGGAAAGAAGCAACAACACCGAGGCAATCCAAACTGCTAGACTATGCCAAAATGGCAAACCTAACTGGGAGACTCAGGAACCAAGAAGACAAGGACTTTAAATAGGAATGGGGGAAATTTATAATTTACTTAGGAGACCATTGTAAGCAAATCAAAACTGTAGCTGGACTATAAGAATCACATGTAAAGTAACGAAGATTATGGACAATTTGGAAAAATGAAAATAGTGGAGAACGTATTGATATGTAGTTTTAATTATTGTAATAAGGACCTATGTAGGGGATGGGGGGGGAGTCACGAGATTCAGAGAATCTCACAAAATGATCATACAACTTTTTTGACTGTAAATTTCTATTGATAGAATTAAATATTTTTTTTAAAAAAAAAAGAAGAGAAAGAGTAGACCCCCGCTTTAAAACCTTGCACAAAGAGTGCCGTTGTAATGGTCCTCAACGCACCTGATCATCTGCAAACTTGAGAAGAGCGGCCATGGGGTCTGCACCAGGAGACAACACAAAAATCAGCGGAGCACAGCAATGACTGTCACCAAATGCCTTGGACAAGTCGAAAGGAGGTGGTTCGATAAACATACGCCCCAGGTTTCCACTGATAAACTCCTGCACCATTGGAATAATCTGAAAAAATCAAGTAAGAGGGAAAGGAAACGAGGTCACCTTTAAATTCAAAGATACGGTTTTAAGCAACGATAAGTTTTAAGATGAGAGGCAAAATAAGCCCATGCATTCGTAACGAACTCTCCAGCGATGATCATTCAAAGCCAGCCGTTTAATACAAACATACGTCAGTCATGTGTAGAAATGACGAGATACCGATCTCTTTACACCCTTTTAGGAACGTTAACAAATAAAGAAAAGAAGTTGATGTTGCACATTGGAAAAGGAATAAAATAGCAAGGCGGAAGACAGAGATGCACCATTCTGTAAACTTCCAAGGAGGCTTCTAGATCATGGGTAGGCAAACTAAGACCAGGGGGCCAGATCCGACCCAATCGCCTTCTCAATCCGGCCCGCGGATGGTCTGGGAATCAGCGTGTTTTTACATGAGTAGAATGTGTCCTTTTATTTAAAATGCACCTCTGGGTTATTTGCAGGACCTGCCTGGTGTTTTTAAAGGAGTAGAAAGTGTGCTTTTATTTAAAATGCATCTCTGGGTTATTTGTGGGGCCTAGGAATTTTTTCATTTTTTCCCTTCAAAATATATCTGGCCCCCCCCCCCCCACAAGGTCTGAGAGACAGTGGACCAGCCCGCTGCCGAAAAAGTTTGCTGACCCCTGCTCTAGACTGTCAGTATTTTGCAGGAGGTATTCAAGCACACGCTGAAAATTAAGTTTCCTCAGTTAAAGTGGATTAAAGCACTCTGTCATTCTAGCACAGTCCAAGTTCATCCACAAGGCCATCTCTGAAACCATGATTCATCAATCCTGCAAAAGCTGTGTGCAGGCCTGGTCCCCCCAGGAAACTGGTGTGTGTGTGTGTGTGTGTGTGTGTGTGTGTGTGTCTGTCTGTCTGTCTGTCCGTCTGTCTGCAGTATCAAGCCTGCTTATCAGAAAGTGGGCCCTGCTGAAAGTCAATGAGACTTGGTTCTAGGTAAACTGTTTACAGTCCATCTCACCAATGCTTTAACAGTAAGCCTCACTGAACAGAGTAGAATTTAATTTGAGCTACACCCTATAGGCCACTTATATAGGGATTTTGCTAAGTGGACTCACACTGAGGTCAACTGGACAGCTGGATGGCCACCCAAAACTCAAGGGTCTTTTAAAACAAAACCCACTATAAAACAACACAGTAGCAGCACTATGAATATAGTGTGATGATGATGATGATTTATGATTTATACCCTGCCCATCAAACATTAAAAACTTCTCTAAACAGTGATGCCTTCAGGACCATGAATTATTTCACAATATAAAAATAATCAGCCAAAGAAAGAACAGTTGTAGTGAGCTTGCTTTCAGCCTTCCCACCAGAAATAAAACTTATGAAAACCTTGTAACTGAAAACTAGTGCCTGAGGGGTTTCCCCCCTTCTCCCAGCAAGCCATTTTCCTTTTGTGTGGTGTGTGTGTGTGTTTTATTGTGGCACTGTGGTCTAAACCACCGAGCCTCTTGGGCTTGCCAATCCAAAGGTCAGCGATTTGAATTTCCACGATGGGGTGAGCTCCCATTGCTCTGTCCCAGCTCCTGCCAACCTAGGAATTCTAAAGCACACCAGTGCAAGTAGATAAATACGTACTGCTGCGGCAGGAAGGTAAATGGCATTTCCATGCATTCTGGCACTCGTCATGATCCTCCATGCACCAGTAGTGGTTTAGTCATGCTGGCCACATGACCCGGAAAGCTGTCTGTGGACAAACACTGGCTCCCTCAGCCTGTAAAGTGAGGAGCGCCACAACCCCATAGTCGCCTCTGACTGGAATTAACCGTCCAGGCGTCCTTTACCTTTACCTTTTTTACCTATTATTTATCATGCTAAGTCACTCTGAGCCTTTTCTTTGGGATGAAAAGCAGAGTGGAAATATTTAAAATAAAAGTATTTGGACAGAACAAACCAAACAGGGCTTGGCTACTGGGCTATCTTTCTTAATTTTTGGCCACAGTTTTCCTCTTTTGTCAAATGCATTTTGTTTTGGGTGCAATTCCTCCTCTCTCATTTATGTTGATGTTCACAGGTGAGACCAACCAAGTCAGCTTAATGCAGCTTAATGTCAAACCTTATGTATAAAGAGGTAAGTCATGCCAGAGGAACACTGCTAAGAAGTCACAGAATTGGTTTCTGAAATGGAGGCTGTTCTGAGCGAGATGAACTCAAACTCCAAGTGCCTGCTTGAATTTAGAGAGATGCACAAGTATGAGAATCGCTTGAGAACCTTTCCACGATCCTGGCCTTTTAAACAGAACTGCAAGCGTACTCCTGAAAACGTAAATCTACTGAATTAACAAATAAGAAAACCATCTTGCAGGTCAAATATGCATATTCACAGTAAGTGCTACCGAGTTTAGTAGGACTTACTCCACCTAAGTATGCATAAAACTATAACCTAAATAATGTTTTAAGCTTCTTCTTTTTTAAGTGAGCAAAAGTACTTAAGTCCCCAAAGAGAAAATTCTCTTCTCATCTCAATAGCATTTTTGCTTGTCTCTTTTGACAGTATCCTTGCAGATTAAGGATGAAGAGGATTTAAGCTACGCTCTGTTGCTCGCCCGCCTGCCCCAAATCCTGCATCATACTGCGGTTTTATCTTGTAGCTATTACAAATCCTAGAGGTTTTATTTTCTAGCTATTACGAACCCTATAGGTCAGGAGTGGGCAGAAGATAAATGGGGATCTGCTGCTGGATCTTTGGGTGACTTGAAGTAGATTGGCAAGGTATTTGCCTCCTGGATGTCGAACCATAAAGACTGAAAAAGCTTCCCTCTTTCCCTAAAAACAGGATCCCGGGGGGCAGGGAGGGGTATAGAGAAGAGACAAAGAGGGGGGTTTTATGGAAAGGACTTGCGCTTGGCTTCCCCGCCAATGTCTTCAACATGCTGTTCTGCTCTCCTCATTCAGATAGCCAGGGCTGGCTTTCTCCATTGTCCAGGAGTACCGTATTTTTCGCTCTATAGGATACACTTTTCCCCCTCCAAAAATTAAGGGGAAATGTGTGTGCGTCCTATGGAGCGAATGCAGGCTCCTTGGCTTCAGCGATAGCAACGCGAAGCCTCCAAAGCGCAGAGGGAGCGCTCCCTCCGTGCTCCGGAGGCTTCGCGTTGCTTTCCCTGAAGCCTGGAGAGCGAGAGGGGTTGGTGCGCACCGGCCCCTCTCGCTCTCCAGGCATCAGGGATTGCCCCCTGAAGCTTTCGGAGCACAGCGCGAGTTCCCACTGCGTTCTGGAGGCTTCAGGTTCCTTTCACTGAAGCCAGGAGAGTCGTGCTCTCCCGGCTTCAGCAAAAGGAACCCGAAGCCCGAGGAGCGCAGCGGGAACTTGCGCTGCACTCGGAAGGCTTCAGGGATAGCCACGTGCAGCCCCTCCAGCAGGGAGAGGCTGCATGCGGCTATGGCTTCTTTAGCCCTGCGCAGCCTCTCCCTGCCGGAGGGGCTGCGTGCGGCTATGGCATAAGCCAAGCTGCTCTTTGGGGCTGGGGGGGAATAAGATTTTTTTCCCTTGATTTCCCCCTCTAAAAACTAGGTGCGCCCTATGGTCTGGTGCGCCCTATGGAGCGAAAAATACGGTAAATGAACCTGACCTGGCACAGTGTTTCTTCTGCTTAATAGCGTTGGAGGCTTGGGAGCCAGATCATGATCCCTGGTAAGAAAGACCCAAAGGGGTTCTCTGGCCTAGCAATTGCCCAAGGTGGAAACTATTTGAAATCCCAAGCGGGTTACTGTCAAAAACGTACCATCTGCCCTTGGGGTGGGACACCAAAGAGGAACAGGTCAAACATGTTATGATAAAAATGGGCAAAAGATGTGGGACATAATATATATCAATGACAGATTGGGAAAAGCTTTGGAAGTCAGATATGAAATTTACTGTATGTACTCTACTGAAAGAGAAGGATATGGAAATGATGTACCGGTGGTATCTAACCCTGGTTAAATTAGCAAAAATATATAGAGGAAGATCTTATTCTTATTCTTATTCTTATTCTTATTATTTATACCCCGCCCTCCCCAGCCAAGGCTGGGCTCAGGGCGGCTAACAAGCAATAATAAAAACAAGTTGAATCAATACAACTTTTAAACAAGAATAAAATACAACATTAAAATATTGAAGCATTAAAATATTAAAATGCAGCCTCATCACAGGAGGAGGAAGGAAAAAGAAAAAAGAAAGAGGGGGAGGGAAATGTAAAGAAACAGAGGGTACATTCAATCAAAAGTGGTGGAAATGTAAAAAAATGGGGAAATGATTTATATTGAAATGAAAAAAATGTTTAGAGTAACCTTTGTTTAAAAAGCCTTAAGTCTTTTTATTAGGTATTGTAGGAGAAGACGCCGCTTCTTAAGGCTGAGGTGTGGCAAACAGCAATTCAGGTCTTCAGCAGATTGCCATTGGCTCTGATTCAGCGGTAAAGAGCTCTGACCCTAACTCAAGTAGAAAAGGGTTGGAGAAAATCTTGCCACTGGAACAACTGGTCTGAAGTAACAGGCAGCAACATTTTGCAGGGGAGTTCCTATCCTGGCCCCTGCAGGCATTGGTGGAATGTACATAAACCTGCCCCCTTCGAGGTCCAAAATGACCTGCGCATTGGCGGTCGCATGTCAATCACATGTGCACAAAATGTTTGCCATCTGCACTTCATGCTTTTGATTCCCTGTACCACTTCTCTAGTGGTACCTATTTATCTACTTGCACTGGTGTGCTTTCCCTGTACCACTTCTCTAGTGGTACCTATTTATCTACTTGCACTGGCGTGCTTTCCCTGTACCACTTCTCTAGTGCCCCTTATCACCCCCCCAGAGGTGTGCAAGGTGCCCCTTTTGTAGCAGTTGTGTGCACATTGCTCTGGGCAGCGTGTCAGAAGTCCCCGTTTTCAGATGCAACCACCCCACGCAGGGGGAGAGTGAGCATGTGGCATCGGCAGTTCCAGGCTCCTTGCCGTAACTCGCAATATCTAAAGCAGCCGCTTGCGGTATTTAACTTCAAAAATGTCAACTCAATAAAATCTACCCCCTTGCTTCTCCAGAGCAAAACTGGGCAAAGTGTAATAAATGCCTATGAGAAAGAAGTGGCAGCAACCAGGTAGCGTCTCGTGGACCATTTTGTGGACAAATACCAGTATGCCCCAAAATCCGAGAAGCCGACCCAGGAGCAGTGTCTGGCTCCCGTTGCAACAGAGAACGATATGCCAACCACCAAACAGAAAGAAAATGGGCCACCACGAAGACAAAGGGAGGCTGCTGTATTGACAGCAATGCAAGGACTGTAGTGTATACCTGAGAGAGGCTCTCGGGTGAACAATACAGTGGTACCTCGGGTTACATACGCTTCAGGTTACAGACTCCGCTAACCCAGAAATAGTGCTTCAGGTTAAGAACTTTGCTTCAGGTTGAGAACAGAAATCGTGCTCTGGCGGCGCGGCGGCAGCAGGAGACCCCATTAGCTAAATTGGTGCTTCAGGTTAAGAGCAGTTTCAGGTTAAGTACAGACCTCCGGAACAAATTAAATACTTAACCCGAGGTACCACTGTATGGCTTGGGGATCTGTCAGTACTGCATCTTATGTAATGAAACCAGTAAGTGAAAAGCAGGGGTATTTTTTTTTTTACTTATGGAAGGTGTAAGGAGGGCATTGTTAAATACTTTTTCATAGAACTGTGGGTCTTTCCATTTTTCACAATGACACCTAAATTGACCACTTCTGCACACTGACATACTGCCCCAGTTGCAGCGCTAATAGCGCAATATGCAAGCCCATCTTCTTCTGGCATGGCTGTGCTATTCCTGTCATTTGTGAGCTTGTATACCATCAGTGTGGGACGCGGGTGGCGCTGTGGGTTAAACCACAGAGCCTAGGACTTGCCAATCAGAAGGTTGGCGGTTCAAATCCCCGCGACGGGGTGAGCTCCCGTTGCTCGGTACCTGCTCCTGACAACCTAGCAGTTCAAAAGCACGTCAAAGCACAAGTAGATAAATAGGTACCGCTCCAGCAGGAAGGTAAACGGCGTTTTCATGCGCTGCTCTGGTTCGCCAGAAGCGGCTTAGTCATGCTGGCCACATGACCCGGAAGCTGTACGCCGGCTCCCTCGGCCAATAAAGCGAAATGAGCGCCGCAACCCCAGAGTCGGTCACGACTGGACCTAATGGTCAGACGTCCCTTTACCCTTTACCTTTTATACCATGGGTGAACTTGCTGTATTGGGGGATAAGGCAATGCCAAGCAAACTAACGAATCTTACGTCACTTTCTTTTCGTCCTTACAGTGCAGCAGATATCCCTTCAGAGTGGAGGGCAATAAAGTGTGGCATCCAGCTATGTGCTACTCAGAGGAGACCCACTGAAATTAATGGACCTAAGTTAGTTTTGCCTGTTGATTTCACCAGGTCATCTCTCACTGCCAACGGTCCAAAGCTTTGCTAACTTTGCTCCTGCAGATCAAATGCAGCATATGAATTCCGGTGCTCCTACATACCTGAGGCCTTACTTAAGCGCAGCTGGCAGGCTGCCCACTTTCACTGCTGTAATCATGTTATGTAGTTTCTATTTTTAGTGTATTGCAAGACTAACCTTCAAGTTGTACGAAACAGAAAAATAAATCAGAAGACCATTTGCCGCACACTGATTTGTAAGGGTGAGGCAGCAGTATCTCAGAATATGACATTTCAGACAACACCGCACACTAAAGTCAGCTTCCGTAATTTTGAAATGAGGTGGGAAAGGGAATGGACCTCTGGAAGGTATTGTTGTTAATTAATTTTGTATACCGCCCTATACCCACAGGTCTCAGGGTGGTTCACTGTCAGGGAACTGACATCGGAGCTAGAGGCGGAGGGAAGGCTCTCAAATGATGCTGGAGCAGGGCCCAGCAGGGAGAGAGGCAGCTCCGCAGATGGGGAAGCAAATCAGCGCAACACCAGGGATATAGAGGGGCTGATGGGGGAATCGGTGAGAGGGCTCCAGGTCTCTTCACCGGACACCAGTCCTCTGCTACCCACGCCCACCCTGCGCAGAAGACTTCCGCGCAGAGAGAGTAGGAGGAGACTGGGTGTCAAACAACTTTTATGTTGGAAAAGATTTAAGAAACGCCCACTGACGGATTCTGCTAGCGACTGAGGCAGCCACAAAGTGAAGGGCTGCCCAGACTGAAAGGTTTAGCAAGGCAACAAAGCCTGGAGAGGCGGCAACTTACGCACGAGCAACCCATACACATTACTTTCACAAAATAAAATCACGTAATAAAAACAAGAACAACCCAATAACCCCTCTCTCCCCAACACATTTTAAGAGGGCATTGGATGTCAATCAGCTAAAGGCCTGGCTCCCAGTAAGCTTCCGAGCACAATTCAAAGTGTTGGTGCTGACCTTTAAAGTCCTAAACGGCCTCGGCCCAGTATACCTGAAGGAGCGTCTCCACCTCCATCGTTCTACCCGGACACTGAGGTCCAGCGCCGAGGGCCTTCTGTCGGTTCCCTCACTGCGAGAAGCCAAGTTACAGGGAACCAGGCAGAGGGCCTTCTCGGTAATGGCACCTGCCCTGTGGAACGCCCTCCCACCAGATGTCAAAGAGAAAAATAACTACCAAACTTTTAGAAGACATCTAAAGGCAGCCCTGTTTAGGGAAACTTTTAATGTTTAATAGGTTATTGTATTTTAGTGTTTTGTTGGAAGCCACCCAGAGTGGCTGGGGAAACCCAGCCAGATGGGCGGGGTATAAATAATATATTATTATTATTATTATTATTATTATTATTATTATTATTATTATTATTATGGAACATTTTTGCCTGGTACCTAAAAGTTTATAATGGAGGTGCCAGCCAAACAGACAAAAGATTGAAAAGGGAATGGATTTAACCCTGCCAGTTTGGTACTTTTTAAGCAAGAAGAACCTGGCAAACTTAGTGTTCATTACCCCTGCCCCCCCCACACCTTTTGTCTAAAAACTACGGCAGAACTCGCTATAGTGGACCACATTTTAGCGCAGGCTACAACAGAGGAGGCAACCAGACAACTGTGTGCATGTGTGTGTGCATCACAATATCGCAACCCAAGGTGGGGTTGCCATGCATCCGGATCTTCCCGGGATTCCAATGACGGAATTAGCGTCTGGGGGAGAATTTCGGGAAATCGACAAAATGTCCGGATTTTTTGAAATTTCCCCCAAGAAAGCTCAACAACCTTTTGTGTCCGGATGTTTTCCTTCTTGAAATATGGAAAGCCTATCTGAAGGAAGATTAAACTAACACGCTTGTGTCATACATGCAACAGGACCTTCGAAACTCTGCCTGCACCAGTGTCCTGGCACATGAGTTGACCGCACTTACTTTGTCAGGTCTTAAGCATCGAATGATGAGCATCCTTTGGAACTCCCCCATTTTGTCTTGCCACTCTTCAGGAAATGTCTCGTGATGAGGTTCCTGCAAGCGAAACAAAAACACTATGATTGGCTTCCCCTGTCCTTGAAAGCTCCAGTTAGTACAGAATTCTGCTGTCAGGCTTCCTTCCCCCGTGGCAGTAGATAAGCAGAACAAAGGAAAAGGAGTCTTCTTACCAGTTAGAAACTTTAATAATCACAGCGAGAGAACAGAGAACCCATCTCCTAGAAATGGCGGTGCTCCCAATTAAGGCTTACACCACCTTCCGTCCCTATTAATCCACAACACTCCTACATATTGTAATCTGAGTTTGTACCCTCTGTGCTTTCTGTTCTGCCACTTTCTCAGCTCTTCTTGACCTTGGGCTGAGAGGAGGAATGCTATCCAGAGACCATGAATCTGTTAACCCTCTCTCTCCCAGTGCTTCTTCTCCTAGCTGTTCCCCATCCAGTACTTCCCAGCTTCTACCTTCTGAACTATGTCCCTCTGCAAACCACTGTTCCAAATCTATACTGTCCTCCTGCTCCTGGGAAGATTCAGGATCCAAATCAGGAGGAGGGGGTGGCTCCCACCATCCTTCCTCAGTGCAGCCCTCCTCAGCACGGTCCCTGACAGCTGCAGCCCGGCTGCTGAAAGGAGAGAGACCCTGATAGAATATGGCACCTCTTCCTACAGATCTGCACTGGCTGACGATTTGCTACCTGACCAAGCTGAAGGTGTAACAGCTTGAGTCCAGTTTACTGCCTTACTCCAAGCTTACACCCCTTTAGCCACTTCCATCTGCGGAACTGGGACTGTTACTAGTGCCCGGTAATCCTTGTTCTGCACTTGTAAGAAACCAATCTTTTAGCACTGTAGCACCCACACACCAGGCAAAAAACCCCACTGCACTGCTGAAAGCGTTTTTGTAGAGGCAAGTTGGCCCAGCACATGTAGAAACTTCATGTGTTGCAATCTTCACTGTTGACCTTAATTAACTTCTGAATTCTTTTCAACTGTCTGATACAGTGGTACCTCGGGTTAAGTACTTGCCGTATTTTTTGCACCATAACACTCACTTTTTTCCTCCTAGAAAGTAAGGGGAAATGTCTGTGCGTGTTATGGAGGAAATGCCTACAGGTTGCATGCCTACGGATTTTCCTCCTCTAAAAACTACATGCGTGTTATGGTCGGGTGCATGTTATAGAGCGAAAGATTCGTTCCGGAGGTCCATTCTCAACCTGAAACTGTTCTTAACCTGAAGCACCACTTTAGCTAATGGGGCCTCCTGCTGCCGCCGCGCCGCCGGAGCACAATTTCTGTTCTCATCCTGAAGCAAAGTTCTTAACCCAAGGTAATATTTCTGGGTTACCGGAGACTGTAACCTGAAGTGTATGTAACCCGAGGTACCACTGTATAGGGAATTTCAACGTTTTATTATTTCTGTAAACTGCACGCCATCAAGTGGTATGTACATTTTGATCAAGGCCAGATTCAACTCTTCACCCTAGGCAATTCTTGGCCAAGAAACCGATTCACCCTACTTTTTTACATAGTTAAGCTCCCTTGTACCTGGGTGAAGACTTCAAGCCTACATTCTAATTCTAGGAATTAGGGGGTAGTGGAGAATCTGGTACTCAATATTTTTAGGAGAACCTGCCCCCTGCGCCCGCCCCCCCAGATTCATACCAATACAATTGAATGCAGAAAAAGAAAAAGAAAAAATTACTGGAATGTACATTTCTGAAGGAACGTTTTTTTAAAAGGAAACAATATTACTTGTAGTAATGTTCGTTTGCCTCCAAGGTGTATCATCTAAACCCATCTGCTTCCGAAACTTGCAAACTGCTCATCCCCGCATTCCTGGTTATCTCAGAAGCTACATCTTCCTTTAACAGAATATACAACAACAACAACAACAACAACAACAACAACAACAACACTGAGGGCGCAGTGAATATTTGTTCTGAGCAGCTAGAAAGAAGGGATGAGTGAAGATGGGAAACAAACCAAACTGTCATAGACGTTTTTCCACCCGTCCTTCAAGCGCATGAATTCCTTCCGGATGCTTCTGAAGGCTGGCAAGTCGTCAAGGCGGCAGACTTCATCCCATGATTTCGTGGGGAGCCAAGGGCAAGGGTTGGAGTAGGGATTGTCCAGGCCGATGCCTCCCGTGAGCAAAAACTTCCACTCCGACTCATCAATCTGCAGCGAATTACGACAAAATGAACACACAGTGTTAAGGACTTGGGAACTTGAGCGAACAGGTCGGCATCAGGGACACCCATGCCATGAGAGCCACATCACCAGTAAGGGGCCCTCTGTTGACCCTCAGAGCCCCCTGTAACTTCACTTTCCTGTTTGGACTGCTGCCTGTACTCTTGCCCTCTGCAAACCTGGAAGCGATGAGGCAGCTGTGGCGTTTGCCCTCCTAGGCGGGTCATAAGGAAAGGGTTAAATGAGTGTGAAATGATTGGCCAGTGGGAACCCAAGGGGAGGAGTTAGAGTTGTGAGTTGGAGAAGGAAGAGGGAGGATAAGTCTGTGGGCTGGTTTAGTTTTGATGTGTGAGAGTGAGCGAAACTGTTAGGAGGAGTCAGATAGACAGTTGGGATAATCAGAAGTTATTAGGAAGGTATAGGCCGGTAAAGAAACTAAGATTAAGAAACTGTCAAGAAAAATGATCTGAAACCATAACCTTGTTCATGCTTATAAAATAAACTTGATTATTTGTTTTAATGTTAACAACTGTCTGGACTCGGTGTGCACCCGAGAGAAACGGGTTGGTGGCAGCGGGGAAGCGATCACAGTGGTGGCACGGGGATCAATAGACCGTCATACGTCCGGGGACCCTGTGTGATCGCCACAGCGGCGTAGCAGCCTTTACTCCTTGACTTCCTCCTGGGCAATGTAGCCAATTGGGTTCGGGAAGGGGAGACAGGAGGGCAAGGGATCAGACAATGGGAATGGCAGCAATGCAATGCGTGTTGCCACCCAAAGTTTGGAGCTGACATTTACCAAGTCACCCAGTGCTGTTTTTCTGGGGTGGGGGACACACACCATGAAGTTTGTTTGTTTGTTGTGGGCCCAGTCGCAGTGCCCCCACCCCAGGCAGTGGCTAAAGGTAAGATGTGATTAATAAACTCAAGCAAATGATCTGTATTAGAAACGGCCACAACTTTACTGATTGCAGATATAGGTGGATTTTTGGCTCAGGCATTGGGTGTGTATCCATTCCAGCTCCACCAGACAAAAACAGAATTATTTTTTATTTTTTAAAAAGGTAAAGGAACTCAGTTTCCCCAAGTTCCTGCTAAAAAAAACCAACAGCCTCCTGAACACGAATATTTCTGCCATGCTAACTTTGTGGATCAGCTCTGCAATGGCTTGAAAACCTGTATTATGTACTGAGTTGAATAGGATCCACAATGCAGCAGTCTGATTGGTCCTGGAACAATAGGATTCAGAATCCAGCAGTCTGATTGGTCCTAGAACCACAGGATCCAGAATGCAGCAGTCTGATTGGTCCACAGGAGCCACCCAATCCAGCTCCAGGTGGAAGTGAATCCGCAACCTGACTGGCCTACAGGTGAATCCTGGAATTAGCCAATCACATGGGGCCCATTGTGTAAATAATGTATATAAAGCAGAGATTCTGGGGGAACTTCCATTCCTCCTCACCACTACGAGCTGAATAAAGAGCATGAAATCCACTCTCGACTCTGAGTATATTTCAACCTGCAATGGCAGGATGGCAGTCACTATCCCGTAAGGCCTCCCCTAGCGTAAGCTACTAGGTTACTGCTTGGCTCTCCCTCCAGCTGTCCCAGAGCCAACTGGGAAAAGCTGCCAAACCCTATATATGTAAACAGCAGGAAAGATGGATGCTATACCAGGAACCAACAAGTACATGACCACAGGGCTATGTACCATATCACAGCCAGAGAACAATTTTAAAAGGTATAAAGGAAGAAGGATTACACCCCAGGAGTCCCTGTCCACTTCCTGTTGTCCAGAGGACAAGCTGATCCCAATCCCACCAGCTTCAGGAAAGACCATGCCCCTCAAACATGGGTCTGGCCCTGGTCTGAACAATCGCATTGAGCTGCCCAACCTCAATTGTCCGCTTGGCGGCCCACTTGCCTCCAGGCCACCAGATCTGACCACATGGTGATGTTGGTAGGATGTTCCCGCGAAGGAGAAGAGATGGAACAGAATGGGAGAGGCATCTGTGGACTCGCCAGCAGATTAGCAGATTTATATGTGGGGCACCATACAGAGTCATTTGCCTAGCAGCACTAACCAATTTATCATGCTTCAAGAGGTTCACGTTTAGGCAGAAGGAGAAGAGTAGCTTGTCCTTTTCAAAGAGAGAACGGCAGATGTTGACATAGAGGGAGTAAGTGAAATGGTCTTTGAGGATCCTCAGCCTGCAAGAGAGAGAGAAAAGGGAAGGTTGGGGAAAGCCAAATGAATCTCACTTTACAACCAGCCACTGAATAAACTCAATTACAAACCGCTTAGATTTCAGCTACGGATGTGCTGCTGGTGGATTTTGTAGGCAGCCTGTTTTAGCCTTGCCTCCTGACTAACGCAAAACACAACACCACTTGTCAGCCACTTGCAAAGGCTTCGCAGAGTGCATTAGGCATGAAATACAAGCAGCGTTTGGCCTCTTTCTGACACACAAGGAAATGCAGCATAGTAAAAGCTGTATTCTTTACACATCAGAAGGTCGTATGCATGCCCTTTTGTCTCACATCCCCTTTTCCCTACTTCACAACTGTAAGCTTCCTCTCTATCCAGCCTGCATAGGGCTACACACACCCAGCAAATTCTTGCTCCTGCGAGATCCACTGCTTGCGTTATGTTGCTAAGAGCCACAGAGCATTCTTTATGTAAGACATTTCACAAATAACCCCTGAATCATTGGTATGTGGAGGCAGAGTGAGCATAGTCAACTAGTGTAATCATGTCCATGTCTGAAGGTTCAGGAAGACTTAAGGTCAGGACTGTAACCCAGAGAGGGCATCAAAGGAGGATTCTGGAACTGGAACTCGGTCTTTGAGCTATTCGCAGAATGGTAGAGTTAGAAGGGACTTTGAGAGTCCTCCAGCCCAGCCCCCTGCAATGCAGCAATCTCAACTAAAGCATCTATGACAGATGGCCATCTAGGTAAAGATAAAGGGACCCAAGACCATTAGGTCCAGTTGTGGCCGACTCTAGAGTTGCGGCGCTCATCTCGCTTTATTGGCCGAGGGAGCCGGTGTACAGCTTCCGGGTCATGTGGCCAGCATGACTAAGCCACTTCTGTTGAACCAGAGCAGCGCCCGGAAACGCCGTTTACCTTCCCACCGGAGCGGTACCTCTTTATCTACTTGCACTTTGACATGCTTTCGAACTGCTAGGTTGGCAGGAGCAGGGACCGAGCAACGGGAGCTCACCCCGTTGCAGGGATTCGAACCGCCAGCCTTCTGATCAGCAAGTCCTAGGCTCTGTGGTTTAACCCACAGCGCCACCCGTGTCAGATGGCCATCTAACCTCTGCTTAAAAACCTCCAAGGAGGGAGAGTCCACCACCTCCTGAGGGAATCAGTAGCCAACCCAAGACATGGCCATCAGAAGGGGCAAAGTCAGAAGGAGTGTGTTATGGCACACCTAGAAGAACAAGGGTCAATCCTATATTCTTGCCTGAACCCACCTAGCTGCCCACTTCAGTTGACTAAGGACCAAATTACCCCAAGGCATACATCTCCACCACCATCTCCTTCTCTTTCCATACAGCAGCGAAGCATATGCCCACACTGCCCAGGGCGGGCGTGATCCCGAGGGGCGCGGGGCACAGAGGGTGCCTTCCCAGGCGCATGGAGTGGCGTGTGCGCCCTGCAGCCAGGGGTGGAGTGAGCTGCCCACGGGGCAGAGCGATATGCCAATGGCGGACATTTGGTGCGCCGCCTGCCCACAATTCCCAAGCCTCCCCCAAGCTGGCCAAACGAAGGGGGAAGGAGGGAATGCTGCCGGCAAAGCGGCGCAGCTCCCCTTCCCCCGACAGCTTGGGGTAGGCTTGGGAGTCACAGGCAGGCGGTGCACCAAATGTCACCCCCCCAGCGAAGACATCCCAGGCTGTTCACCCCCACTACCTCCACCTTTCCTCCGCCCCTGCCTCCATAGATGGGTATTTACTGCAATGAGCAGGAGAAGTTGTTTCCTAGTTCTGCTGGATCTCTCAGTGGCCTTTGATACAATCGACCATAACATCCTTCTGGACCGTCTAGAGGGGTTGGGAGCTGGGGGCACTGTTATACAGTGGTTTCGCTCCTTCCTCCTGGGCCGTGTTCAGAAAGTGGTGGTGGGGGGATGAGTGTTCAGACCCTTGGGCCCTCACTTGTGGGGTGCCTCAGGGTTCCGTCCTCTCCCCCATGCTTTTTAACATCTATATGAAGCCGCTGGGAGAGATCATCAGGGAGTTTGGACTGGGTGTCCATCAATATGCAGATGATACCCAGCTCTACCTCTCTTTCAAATCAGAACCAGTGAAGGCGGTAAAGGTCCTGTGTGAGTGCCTGGAGGCGGTTGGAGGATGGATGGCGGCTAATGGATTGAGGTTGAATCCTGACAAGACAGAAGTACTGTTTTTGGGGGACAGGGGGAGGGCTGGTGTGGAGGACTCCCTGGTCCTGAATAGGGTAACTGTGCCCCTGAAGGACCAGGTGCGTAGCCTGGGAGTCATTTTGGACTCACAGCTGTCCATGGAGGCGCAGGTCAATTCTGTATCCAGGGCAGCTGTCTACCAACTCCACCTGGTACGCAGGCTGAGACCCTACCTGCCCGCAGACTGTCTCGCCAGAGTGGTGCATGCTCTAGTTATCTCCCGCTTGGACTACTGCAATGCGCTCTACGTGGGGCTACCTTTGAAGGTGACTCGGAAACTACAGCTAATCCAGAATGCGGCAGCTAGACTGGTGACTGGGGGCGGCCGCCGAGACCACATAACACCGGTCTTGAAAGACCTACATTGGCTCCCAGTACGTTTCCGAGCACAATTCAAAGTGCTGGTATTGACCTTTAAAGCCCTAAACGGCCTCGGCCCAGTATACCTGAAGGAGCGTCTCCACCCCCATCGTTCTGCCCGGACGCTGAGGTCCAGCGCCGAGGGCCTTCTGGCGGTTCCCTCATTGCGAGAAGCAAAGCTACAGGGAACCAGGCACAGGGCCTTTTCGGTAGTGGCACCCGCCCTGTGGAGCGCCCTCCCTTCAGATGTCAAAACGATAAACAACTACCTGACATTCAGAAGACATCTTAAGGCAGCCCTGTTCAGGGAAGTTTTTAATGTATGATATTTTAGTGTTTTTTGGTTTCTATGGAAGCCGCCCAGAGTGGCTGGGGAAACCCAGCCAGATGGGCGGGGTACAAATATTAAATTATTATTATTATTATAGAAGGATGCTATCTCGTATTCTGGAAATGACATGTAGAGCATCGCCAAAAGGGTTGTGCAACCGTCATCTGAAGACAGGTGTGTGCATTCTTCTCCTGTTACCGCATCCTTGGAAATCCCTCTGTGCCTTTGCAAAACAACCCAAGCAGTGTCCCTGATTGTGACAACAGCACCCTTATCTCGCTGCTGTCACCAGCAGCACAGCTGGCCCACCTCAAGTGTCAGCAGAGCAAAATGTTAAATGATGGCGCTCCAAAGGGCTGGCAAAACAACAGGGCATAAAACAAGCAAAGCACCCAGAAAGCACAACGTGGGGGAAGCTGCAAACTGAGACTTCTGAGCTCTCGTTTCTTATTTATCGTTCTCAAGCTATAAATGAATATCACATAAAATCTGACACTGAACTCAATCTGCACAGCGCATTATTTCTTAAATGAGTTTCCCGTGAAGTCAACTTAAATGCAATGTAAAATTAACTGAAGGTACCAAAATTAGTCAAGCTAGCCTTGCCCAGTTTCCTCAAGCTTTGTTGTTTAAGGCCTGCTTTGACATTTATTGAATATACTGAATTTAATAAAGGGAGAAAACTGTGTGGGGCATTATTCTGTTTTAAAGATTACGAGTTTCCCAGTCACTTCCATAGACTTGTTACCTAGGAAGTACCAGGTAATGTTCTTGCATGGTTCTTTAAGGGGGAGCATCTTAGTTCTTTCAAAACACTGAATATTTTGTCCCCAGTACTTTGAATTTCCATGAATGTTAGGTTTGTCTACAACAGCTGTTTCCATCTACAATACAGCAATAAACAAACTTCTAAATCCCACTGTTTTCAGTGGAAAAGTTAAGCACATGCTCATTCCCCTGAAATCAATGGGCATGCTTAATTTTTGGATTGTATCCTGATTTTTTCAAGGTAAGATAAGACTTCATTGCCTGCAGCTAATAAGTAATAAGGTTGTGCCAGAGCCTGAATAAACGTGAAAGGTAAAATTAAAGCATACAAGGATTTCACATACCTGTCTTGTAAAATTTCTGACTTCACAGAATTATCTATGGACATGATGAAAAGGTTGATGAACCAGGTTAGGGAATACTGGTACATGGGTTCAATATTGGCAAGATCAGCAATCGAAAAAAACAGAATCGACGAATGAACTGCAATGGGGCGGTAGCCCATTCGAGTGGCATCTATCTTCTTTTCGGTTTCTTCCGCTATAGCTTGCTTCTCGGAAATTTCATTAGCCAAAGCCTTAGAAGAAGACAATATCTTGATAGCAGTTTCATCCTCTAAAATATTTCCTTCAGAAGATGAAAGAACTTCTAAAATTTTGTCCTCTATTTCTTTCAGCTGTCTGTAATAAAACCCCAAATTATTCTGTTACGAAAGTAACAAATGACCAAGTCCGCGAATTTAAAAAAAAAAGAGGATTAGATGCAATTACGGAAGCAAATAGAGTCGTACCTTGGAAGTCGAACAGAATCTGCTCTGGATGTTCATTTGACTTCCAAAATATTCGGAAACCAAAGTGTGGCTTCTGATTGGCTGCAGGAAGCTCCTGCAGCCAATCAGAAGCTGCAGAAGCCCCATTGGACTTTTGGGTTCCAAAGAACGTTCGCAAACCGGAACAATCACTTCCGGGTTTGCGGCGTTCGGGAGCCAAAAGTTTCGACTCGCAAGGCGTTCGGGATCCAAGGTACGACTGTAACTAAATTGATTAAAAAAACACAGTGGGATAAATTTATAAAATATATGAGGAGTTTTTATATTGTGAGGGTTTCTAATGAGCTTTCAATAGTCACTTAAAATGATCTCAAATGATTTTTGTCTCAGTCTAAGACAATGTTTCCCAAACTTGGGTCTCCAGCTGCTTTTGAACTACACATCCTATCATCCCTGATCTCTGGTACCGCTAGTTCCCCTCTAAAATATTTGAGGGGGCCGGGCTCCCCCCAAAGTTGATGGAAGGGCATTGCCATTCAAATGGTGTGCATGCAGCATGTCATGTGATTGATTATGCGGGGTGTGGCTTACTCCCCCCCCCCCAAATATTTTATTCAAGTTGGCACCCCTGGCGTGTAGAATTAGGCTTGTTAGAACTCCTGCTCCATGATTGCAGTCATGGGATAGTTGTCTATCATATGACGGTATACGTTTTTACTCCACAAAGTGGGAAGTGATGGAGATAGGATGTTTGTGTTACTGTGTTCCATGAAGTGGGACTATTGTCCTTTGTTCATTTTTCTCTTTGCTCTCTGATGCTAGAGAGAGAGGGAGCCATGTTGCAGTGCTCCGTGTGTGTTTATATGTAAATAAGGTAGATTAGCCAAAATGCTGAGCTGCTGAGGTCTGTTACGCATCCCTAAGTGTGCCAATGTCTGTTGGCATCGGTCGCTGCGATGTTTGGGCAGAAGAAAGCTTTTGAAGCTCCCGAACAAAGACCAGGAGAGAGACAACATACCAGTTGGGCATGTGTCTCTGCCAGGGTCCTACTCAAGTGTAGAACAAGCTCCTGACAAGGCCTTCCCCCCCCCTCACCATCCACACCTCCTCTAAACTTGTTTTGGGGGTTCCCTCAACTCTCCTGAGCTTGCAGCCGAGTGGGAGAAGTCTTGCTACATGAGTGGCCCTCATTCTACATGTGCAACAACTAAGCTGAATACTATCAAATGTCTAGTTTGGCCTAACACAAGTCATCGTTAGTCTGCTGATAGGGGCAGACAAGTACTTAATCGTAGGTTTATTCTTTAATTATAGAGATTAATTTTTAAGAAGTGTCTTTGGATGCTGAGTGGATTGCATTTTCTTATTTCGGGAGGAATGTCTTCTGGACTATTATTCCACAACCCTCCCCCCCAAATCATCAGATAAATTGTCATTTAAAACTACTGTATTAAGAACAGGCTAAAAAGAGCCCCAATAGACAAACCAGAATTCCATTTGCTCCAGGCAACATTTTTTCTTATTTTCTCCCAAAAATAAAAGGAAAAAGGATCCTGTTCCCTCCCCTCAGTTTTACCAGGGGGCATAAATAGATCCCCTTTTCTTTATTTTGTCCTGAGGGGAGGCAAAGGAAAATGGGGAATACTTTCCAAAACTCTCTTTGTTCACAGACAATTCTGTGTGTGTGTGTGTGTTTGTCTGTCAGACAGACAGACAATCTATCTATTATTATTATTATTATTATTATTATTATTATTATTATTATTATTATTTTAAACCATTGATTTTTTTTAAAAAAACACACATTTAGGGTTACTCTCATTTTGACTCAAGAAAATCACCATTTTATAGTTCAAATCGCAAAAAATAAATACAGTAAATGGACAAAAGTACAAAGATTCACAAAATGTTTAGGCGTATGCGTACCCATGCGTACCCCCAGAAAAAAGCAGTGGTTTAAACACACACACACACACACACACACACATACTCACTCTCTCTCTCTCTCTCTCTCTCTCTCTATATATATATAAAATATTCTTAAGATCAACAGACTTTAAAAAACCAAGGAGACAGAATAAATTAAAATACAGATAAAATCAACACTGCAAAAAAAACACAAGAAGTTCTAATCAATTTACATGTCTGGGTAGACTTGCCTAAACAAAACATTTTTTAAAAGCAGCATCAATTTCATCACAAGATAGTGGTGGCACACCCATTTCACAGCCATAAAAAAGGCCACGCGTCTGTAGTCTTTCTGCAAGAAAGCATAAGCCGTATTCTGCAAATAACTTTGGCAACAGCTTTAACTAAGAGGATCCACGGTTCGGTGCCTTCATATTCAACATTAGCCACTTCTCTCCTCTCATCCCTTCTGCTCAAACAAGTTTTCTAACTAGGAAGATTTCGATACCTTTTGTTTTCAGCTCCTTGCAATATCAGGGCTTGCTTTTCTTCTTCGAGATCAGGTCTCTCCCTTGCAACAACAATCCCGAGAAGCTGATCTTGCATCCCCTCTGGCGTTATCATGAAGTTTAATAATGTTACCTGCGATTTTTTAAAAAAAGAATTAAAAACCAAATCGAAACAGGGCTAGGTAAGCCATAACCCAATGCTAATCTAAAGCCCCTGAAATGTAGGCTGTGTGCAAACCATAAATTTAATACACATTTAAAGCACACACACACACCAAAATAATCCCAGAAACCAGAGTTCCCCCCTCACAGCACTATAATCACCCTTAGCAAACTACAGTTCCCAATATTCTTCCAGGGGTGTGTGCTTTAAATATATGGTGTATAAGCAGTGATACACCTTCTACGGGAAACATCTGCCAGTTTTCACTGAGTGAAAGGAGTAAAACACTGTTATTTTTGCTCCAAGGATTAAGACCAGCCTCTCACAACCTTGAGTCCACAAATGTTCTTGAACTACAACTCCCATCATCCTTGACCACAGGCCATGCTGGCTAGCAATCAGGGCACCGACTTGGGCCCCGGGTTATGGGTGCCCAGGTTATGGGAGCCACCGGAAGTCAGGTTCCGAGGTCTCACAAGGCACCAGAAGTTGCGTCGGGGGCCCTGCAGTGTGGGTGCTGAATACCGACAACAATTATTTTGTGGGTGCTCGGGCCCGCAGGGTCCCCTATAGGTGGCACCCCTACTAGAAATGATGAGAGTTGTAGGCCAACAATATCTGGGGACCAAAGGTTGAGAAAGGCTGGATTAGACGATGTGTGCTATTTTCATATATGTTTTTTATCTTCTTCTGTGCTGGGCTAAAGTAAATAATAAGAATAAGAATAATGCTATAAAAAATTAAAAGTAAAAGCAGCTGATCATACTAGCATATGCAACTGCAAGGGAGAGCATTGTGGAAAAGATTACAGTGGTACCTCTGGTTGCGAACAGGATCCGTTCCAGAGCCCCATACGCAACATGAACAGAATGCAACTCGCATCTGTGCGGGTTGTGATTCGCCGCTTCTGCGCATGTGCGTGATGTCATTTTGCACATCTGCGCATGCGCAAGCGGTGAAACCCAGAAGTAACCCTTTCCGGTACTTCCAGGTCACCGCGGGACGCAATCTGAAAATGTGCAAACTGAAGCAAACATAACAAGAGGTATGACTGTAATCCTGTAGCTTTATTGGAGTTCACCGATTGGGTCTGCGTTGCTCTGGGACAGGAGGAAGGAAGTCAAATGACACCGAGGTTGGTTCAAAGAAAGAGTTTATTCTGCTCTCCAGATAGCAGAAGGCACTTGCGTGGTGAGTCCACAGCAAGTCCAAAGAAATGAGAAATTACATGCAGTATATATATCCTCCAGGCACCATCTCCCTCCTTCCCCAGGAATCCAACCACGTCAGCCTATGTACGCAGGTTGACATCACATATGTTCTTGCTTTGGTATTCTTAACCATAAAAGGGTATTCCTTCCTGTACTTCTGACCATAAAAGGGTATTCCTTCCTGTACTTCTGACCATAAAAGCATCTTCCTGTTCCTACTCTTATCTTGGAGCAAGAGGTCATCATCTCCGAGAACACACTCTGGCGGTGTTCCCAGATTGGGTCTGTGCGTCTTTTGTGGTCAGGACATAAGATAAGGCACAGACCTGTCTTCTCTGTTCTACTGGTACAGTACAGGGTCATCCCTTGCCATGACTGATAAAGGAGAGAGCTGTTTATACAGCTGTGTCCTTGTTATGCATTTGCTCAACAGCTCAGGTTTTATGCATTTTAGAGTGCTCTCTTGGAGAAAAAAGAAAAGGGGGGGGGGTTGAGTCAGTTTTAAACTTACTGCACAGAAACCCATTCCTTCAATCCTATTATTGCAAACGATATGAGCAATCTGATTATTAAAGCGAAAGCAAACAGCTCCATGTTCCTGTGCAAACCACTCACTTTGACAGATGTTTCCGGGAGGTAGTGGGGGTTTCTCAGCTTGGTTGTAATATAGAAGCGAAAGTCGGGAGCGTATTCAATGGTGGAATCGCCCAAACGGATACAGATGCTGCCGGCCTGCTTGAAGGTCTGCTTCAGCAGAAGTGGCTCAAGAATAGGGTCCAGTTCTTCAGCAACGTTTTCCAGCAGCACTTTGGTTACAACCAGAAAAAAAAAGATTTGGTTAAAAAACCATTAACTCCCTGACTTACAATTTGCTGGGAGCAACAACAAAAGGCAGAGGGGAAATAATGTTCTGGCTGAAGCCTGGGATAGCTCAGTCGGTAGAGCATGAGACTCGCAATCTCATCTTTGCAGGTTTGAGACCCATGTTGGGCAAAAGATTCCTGCCTTGCAAGGGGTTGGGTTAGATGACCCTCGTGGTCCATTCCAATGCTAAAATCTTATGATTCGGAAGGAAGGAAGGAAGGCAATAATGCTATGGATAGATTGATGTGTATGCCTGTGGTTGGTGGTTAGGTGTGGACCTATTTGCTACTGGCATGCTGCTCCCATAACGTGTTTGTAATTTCTTTGTTCTTTTGTTTGATTTTTCATGGTTATGGATTTATTTGTTTTGCCCCACCCGCCATTGGAATGTGGCCTCCAGGAAGGCTGGCAGCATTCAAATCTGGCCCTTGGGGCTGAAAGTGGTTTCTGCATAAAGGTTATTTTTGTATGCTACTACTGTGGCCCGTGTTTTGTTAGCCCCAAAATGGAAGACGAGCAAGGTCCCAACCAAAGAAGAATGGCAACTTAAGTTGACAGAATATGCACAACTCGCAGAGTTAATCAATGGAATAAGAGAACAAGAAGAACATACGTTTAAAGAAGATTGGAAAACGTTTATTGGATATATGGGAAATAATTGTGTACAGGTGAAAACGCTGGCAGAATTAAGATAAATTCAACAATGTAAACAAGTTTTGATGGATGCAAGAATGGAATTCTGAATGGTATCTTTTGTAAAATAGGCAGGGATTTATGATATGTAAAATGAACCATGGAAAGAGAAGAAGGGAAGTCATTGATATCTTAAGGATGTAAAATGAGTATTTAAAATTGTAAAGCAGAAAACTCAATAAAAATTATACACAAAGAGAAAGAGAGAGTGGTTCCTCAGTCCTGAACTAGAAAAGACTAGGCAAAGCTTGTATTTTGAATACCAGGGCAGGGGCTAGCAAGTTAATCAGTAGCTCGATAGCATATATTTCTCGTCAAATCAGATCGAGACCAAAGCAGTATAAAGAGGACTGTCACATCCCCTGAATGAAAGAAAAAACAAGGATTGTAAATTAATTTTCAAGTGCAATAAGAGTTCCACTGGTCTGGTGGTATTGCAACCAAATTTGGTCAACTATAAAAGCAACCCGCAGTTCTGCGTTTACAATGAATCATCCTGCACTCTCCAAGTTCGTTAGCAGTCTCTGCTTTTCAGGACCCGGTCGCTTACCAGGTGTGCCAAACTGGACGCAGTTTTCTAGCGTTCTCACAAATTCCGTGTCGCTGAGTTTGATGACGTGCAAGCTGTTTGCCTTTTCCATGTGCTTCACCCACTTGTTGGCTTGGCCCTGAGGATCGATCATGAGAGGCCATCTTCTGGCGTTTCTGGAGAGAAAGACATGGGAGCGCACAAAACCTTGCGAATGAGGTTTCGCCTTGTCTTCTGTGCAGTGCAACCCTTATGCATGTGTCAAGGGAATTGGGGTTGCTTGTGTGTAAACCTCCAGCTGTTCCAAACTGCTTAGGGGCGGTTGTGTCTTTCCCTGACTGAGCAGCCCTTGGCGCTGCTGCTCAGTCGCTAGCAGAATCCGTGAGTGGGCGTCTCCTAAATTTTCTCCAGCATAAGAATTCCTTAACGGACAACCTTCGCCTCGCCTCTCTGCGCGGAAGCCTTCTGCGCAGAGTGGGCATGCCGAGTGGTGGTCCTCCACCCTCCTCACTGACTTCACTGGAAGAGTCTCGGAGCCTCACCTCCGAGATGCTCTCTGCCTCTCCCTTCTTCCTGGTGTCACCTGGACTTCCTTCCCCAGATGACGTTCTCTCTCTTCCCTTACTCGTTCCCTCTCCTGCAGAATCTGGGAGCCTCGCCTCTCCCCTCTGCTCTGATGTCAGTTCCCTGACAGCATGTTTACTGGAAAGTAAAAACGAATGAACCAACCAGAGGTGCCTTAGAGAAATGATCCTGTCCCCTTACCAAGTCAGTAGGCTTGTGTGCCCAACAGCAGCATAACTAGATTTGATGGGGCAAGGGTTATTTATTTATTTATTTATTTATACCCTGCTCATCTGGCTGGGTTTCCCCAGCCACTCTGGGCGGCTTCCAATCAGTCATTAAAAACTTCCCTAAACAGGGCTGCCTTCAGGTGTCTTCTAAAAGTCAGATAGTTGCTTATTTCCTTGACATCTGATGGGAAGGCCTTCCACGGGACAGGCACTGGGGTGAGTGGGTGGGTACCTTTTTAGGTCAAATGAATTCTTACTACTTTCTCAATAGGGATGGTAAGCTTGTCAAAACGAAGAGCCCATAAATTAATTATGAGTGAATTAATAAATTTAAATTAAATCTGAAGGAACCAGCATTAGTTCCTTTTCATATTTTGTTCATGACCCTGTCTCAAAACCTGGCATACAGCCATCTGAGGCCCGGCCATGGGGCAATGTAACCCTCAAACCAAAAAACCCTCAGCACCTCTGGTTTAGAGTGCAGTGGTACCCTGGTTCTCAAACTTAATCCGTTCCGGAAGTCCATTCCAAAAGCAAAACGTTCCAAACCCAAGTTGTGCTTTCCCATAGAAAGTAATGCAAAATGGATTGATCCGTTCCAGACTTTTAAAAACAACCCCTAAAACAGCAATTTAACATGGATTTTACTCTCTAACGGGACCGTTGATCCATCAAATGAAAGCAATAAACAATGTACCGCAGTCACACAATCAATCAGTAGCTGAAGTGGGTTCCACACAGTCACAAAAACAAAACAAAACAAACCCACGGAAACAAAAACGCAAAATAAATAGCAAAAACAAACAGACCTCAGCGTAACATTCAAAACACAAGCGTGGCACTCAAATCGGAAGCGTAACACTCAAAAAGGAACATGTTCGGCTTCCAAAAAAAGTTCACAAACCGGAACACACACTTCCGGGTTTGCGGTGTTTGGGTTCCAAGTTGTTTGAATACCAAGGCATCTGAGAACTAAGGTATTGCTTCTAGCAGTGGCTGAGATTATATATATATATTTTAAAAGCTTTTAAAAAAACCTTTGAGATTAATGATGTCTATCTGAAACACCTGCTACTTACGAGATAATAATGCCATTGTCAATGGAAAATGTGTCAGAAGGCAGCCCGGCAATATTCCAAGCTCGGATTTTAACCGGGTCTCCTAAAGTTGTCGTTAGAGAAAAGTCATCTGAACAAGGGATGCCTCTTGCCTTCAATGTCAATATCCAGTCCTGTGCTTGGTTCTGCAAGGGAAGAGCGCCAAGTGTTAGCCAAAGTCACCTTCGGCCGCTGCTAGATCTGTACGGGAAGCAATGCCAGTCTTATGGCAGTCCAAAGCATTACAGCTCACTGCCAAAGTCTACTCGCCCTTGGTGACTGCAAGAGCAAGTCTGTGTGTTCCTCCTTACAATTTTAAACAGTATGCTTGCCATCAGTTATTATGGGGACAATACAGAAATCCAAGAGCTACTTCAAAGTAGAGCTCTCCCCCAGTTAAAAGAAATCTTAGTCAATTAATCTTGGGCGTTTCAGGCAATCAATTGATTAATAAACAATCCATTAAATCTGCACATATCTGCATTTGCGCGTCAAGGTCCCCCAGGCCACCCCAATAACTCACACTTCACACATCAATTTTTGTTTAGGGTTTTTGGCATGAATTTGGCCACAACTTTATTTAAATACACACAAATGAGTGGTTGCTTAGGCATTGGTTACGACTATCTGTCCTTGCCCCAGGGACAGAACTCACTTCCAGATTCCAGCGGAAGCCAGTGAGGGAAACAATTTTTGGGGAGAAAATGAAGCTGGGCCTCAGTCCCTCACTTCTCACCCTCATGCTCCTGGTGGCTTGCACGGCCCAAGTCCGATGCCAGGGACAAGGATGAAAAGAATGGCAAGCCCCCTGGATTCCTTTAACGGAATTCCCTTTCCGCACCATTTGGAGGGGTAGGCACTTACCCCTCCACCAACCAATTTGAACCAATGCCTAACGGCCAACCTTACAAGTTGTGACGATTTGCTACGCAGTAGGCAAAACCAAATGGCAACAGCCAATCAGCCAAATGGACAAAATTCCTACCAGGCCCCTGCCCCAAGGCAGACGACCCCATGGCAGGCATAGCAAGGTCAGAGGACAACGATCACCCCCCCCTTTTCAGGGAGGGTGGGCGGGTGATCCGGTGCACGCAGCCCAAGAGAAGGTCCCAGGCTGCGAGTCCTGTATTTAAGACCTCTGACCCCTCCCACACTTTAGCAACATAACATTCTACCCAGCAAAACTCCTTGCCCAATCACAGCATGTGGCCAATTTGCCCAACAACAGTGGGGTGGCCTTTTTGGCCCCCACCGCAACACGTGCTCTCTATTATGGAGAACACACTATACGGAATAAAACCTTAACTTTCAACTAGAAGTGAAAATGATCTCGCAAGGAAGCGTGGCCATTTAAACTGCTAGCATGAAGTTGGAGCCCCATCAAAGAAAAGCACAGAAGTATCTAGCCTCTGCTCGATTATTTCCCCCATTCTCTGACTTCATCTATTCTAACCTGTCGGAACCAAACCTGAAAGTCTCATTAGTGTCTTGTTCACTTGCGAGAGCAAAGAGGAGCCATAAATTTTGCTGATGATCCTGCTCAGGAAAAAGTCCCAGAGTTGTGTTCCCCTGTGTTCCTTCTCTTATCTAAAGAAGTTAGATTAGCTTCAAACAGAGCCAGGGCCTTTTCAACACTGGCTCCGGCCTGGTGGAATGCTCTGCCTCATGAGACCAGGGCCCTGCAGGATCTGATTTCTTTCCGCAGGGCCTGTAAGACAGAGTTGTTCTGCCTGGCCTTTGGCTTGGAGCCAGTTTGATTCCCTCCCCCTCTTTCTTTTTCGTTTTTCCTTTCTCCTCCTGTGATGAGGCTGCATTTTAATATTTTAATGTTTCAATATGTAAATTGTTGTATTTTAATCTTGTTTTTAAGTTGTATTCATTCAACTTGTTTTTATTATTGCTTGTTAGCCGCCCTGAGCCCGGCCTTGGCTGGGGAGGGCGGGGTATAAATAAAAATTATTATTATTATTATTATTATTATTACAGCAAACACTATTTTAATCTCTTCACTTCTGTTCCAGACTAGGTTAAACGTCTGGCCAGCTGGCGGAAACCAGCTGCTTATTTGGTATAGAAACATTTCAATCACACAAAAAAAATGTCATTTATTCCTTCATTCCTTACCTGTCGGTAGCTGGATGTGAAGGCTCCCAGATAAGCCACAATGCCTGATGAGATGAGGATATCGCCTGTCAAATTGATATACTGCTTTCCGAGTTCCAAAGCTGTCTGGCTCCAGCGGGTTTTCTCACCTCCAAGGCCACCAAGTAATTTTTCCGCTCGGTCCAGCTTTTTGCTGCACAGGTCAACCTTAAAATCAAAACATAAACTTTAGGCAAAATACTTTGCAGCTATTGTTACCGCAGATTTTGCTTTTAATGCTTCTGAGAGCAAGCACAGATGCATCGATTTTGCCCGGCTATATTATTATTTCTCAATAAAATAAATGGCCTTTGGATTTGAAGCTGCAATGCCTTAAGGGGGAAAAGCGGGGAAGAAAACGTGTGTGACAGATTGTCATGGCTGAATTCAGCAAGGTCTATGGCATTTCCATTCTTCTTTCCCTCAAATAAATTATTGCCTTCCGCCTGAAATGTGAAATTGATAATGGATTTATATGCGATACAGAAAACAGTAGCATCTGAAAAAGCAATGCATAGCTCACGAAAGCATTGTGCTGACTTGCGAAGGTCACTTTCATATGAATGCGGGCCATGAGCAAAACGCAGACTGAATTTTCTATCGGCTTCTCAAATATGTCTGCCGATATTGGAGATTTTGGAAATGCCGCACAGGGCTGCAAATTCACACAGGGACCAACATTGTCTGCTGGCTGTGAATCTATGCTGCAAACATTCTTGCCTAATGAGAATGGGAGGAAGAAAAAGAATCTGGGAGAGACCTGGACCTAGGGACTTCTCCTTCTCCCTTGTTTCTTCTTTGAAAGTCCCCAGATTTGGTAGGAAAAATTCAGGCATACAGGCAGAAGCTGTACCTCTGCCAGACTAAAGTCCAACAGACAAAGAAGTCGTAGTTGCATGCTACAAGAGAGACTCCCTTGGGTTCATTTTCTCTTCACCTTTATTCCATTTCCAAGCACAATTCAAAGTGTTGGTGCTGACCTTGAAAGCTGTAAATGGCCTTAACCCAGAAGGAGCATCTCCACAGCCATCGTTCAGCCTGGACACTGAGGTCCAGCTCCGAGGGCCTTCTGGCGGTTCCCTCCCTGCAAGAAGTGAGGTTACAGGGAACCAGGCAGAGGGCCTTCTCGGTAGTTGCACCCACCCTGTGGAACACCCTCGCATCAGATGTCAAGGAAATAAACACCTATCTGGCTTTTAGAAGGCAGGGAAGTTTTTAATGTTTGATGCTTTATCGTGTTTTTAATATTCTGTTGGAAGCTGCCCAGAGTGGCGGGGGAAACCCAGCTGGATAGGCGGGGTATAAATAATAAATTATTATTGTTGTTGTTGTTGTTGTTGTTGTTGTTGTTGTTATTCAGATGCTTCCATGTTCCAACAAAAGGCATATCTCTGCATTGCAGGGGGTTCCAACCAAACAATTATTTGATTCTGTGTTCCATGCCAAAAACCTGCGTCTTTCTGCTTTGCTTTGTGTTCCTGGGTGACAAGAGCCTTACTAGACAGATCAGACCAAGGGTCAATCTAATCCAGACCATAAATTCAAAGCAATAGGATACTACTGCAACAATCATGGCTTCGCCTACAAAATCCTGGGAGCTGTAGTTTGTTAAGGGTGCTGAGCGTTGTCAGGAGACCTCTATTCATCTCCCAGAGCTTGATTTCCCTGCAAGGGCTGACTGTCAGACAGTCAGCCAGCACTATAGGAGGGAGGATGGAAAGGGATGGAGAACGAAGACCAACAGCAAGAGGAAAAAGGAGAGTGAAGTGTGGAAAGGTGGAAGCCAGTGTGACTGTGGGAGAGGAGGAGGAGAATGCTGTTAAGGGAGAAAAGGAACCAGAAATTGGAGGAGAGAGAGAGAGAGAAGAAAGAGGGCAAATGGAGGAGGATCAGAAAGGGAGCAAAACACCTTACAAAAGACCACTTTTAGGAAGCATGTCTAATGCTGGCAGGCTCTATGGATCCCTTCTCCTTGGGTATTCAGGGGGATCAGCTAGACCTGTGCAGAAGAGGAGCTATCCATTGCACACAGACCCTCTCTGACAAAAGACCAAGTTCACATATGGCTTGGAACTGACATCACTGTTACAAAGCATGGCAGCAAATCTAGAGATCTAGGGAGCTCATAAAAGCCCGTGGCCTAAATTTTTCTTCTCTGTAAAGGTAAAGGGACCCCTGACCGTTAGGTCCAGTCGCAGACAACTCTGGGGCTCATCTCGCTTTACTGGCCAAGGGAGCCGGCGTACAGCTTCCGGGTCATGTGGCCAGCATGACTAAGCCGCTTCTGGCAAACCAGAGCAGCACACGGAAATGCCGTTTACCTTCCTGCCGGAGCGGTACCTATTTATCTACTTGCACTTTGACATGCTTTCAAACTGCTAGGTTGGCAGGAGCAGGGACCGAGCGAAGGAAGCTCACCCCATTTCGGGGATGTGAACCGCCGACCTTCTGATCGGCAAGCCCTAGGCTCTGTGGTTTAGACCACAGTGTAGCATTAACTAAAAGGCACAAGACGGTTCAGAAACTTCAGCTAGTGCAGAATTCAGCGGCCAGGTCGCTCACCGGAGCAAGGTGGTTTGAGTATATTACACCGATCCTGGTCCAGCCGCACTGGCTACCAATTAGTTTCTGGGCCCAATTCAAAGTGCTGGTTTTGACCTTTAAAGCCTTAAACGGCTCAGGAGCACAATACCTCAAGGACCGCCTCTTCCTATATGAACCTACCCGGACCCTGAGATCACCTTCTGAGGCCCTCCTTCGTGTGCCTCCTCCTCAAGAGGTCCGGAGGGTGGCAATACGAGAACGGGGTCTTCTCTGCAGTAGCCCCCCATCTGTGGAATGCTCTCCCCAGGGATGTTTGCCTGGCGCCTTCATTATACACCTTTGGGCACCAGGCAAAAACGTTCATTTTATTGACATCCAGCACCCTTTTCGAATATGGCTTTTGGGGGCGGGGTGAGTTATTGGGTTACTGCTTTTGGTTTGATTTTATATGTTGTGGTCTTGTTGTGAACCACCCTGAAACCTCCGGGTATAGGGCGGTGTATAAGTTGGATGGATAAATAAATAAATAAATCCCAGCACAGAGTCTTCCATAAACCAGGCATCCCCAAACTCGGCCCTCCAGCTATTGTGGGAGTACAATTCCCATCACCCCTGACCACTGGTCATGTTAGCAAGGGATGATGGGAGTTGTAGTCCCAAAACAGCTGAAGGGCCGAGTTTGGGGATGCCTGCATAAAGTGTCTCTTGATGCAACTGACTCTGGAGGCTGCCAGGAAGAAGATGGGGAAAGGAAAACCGTCTTCCGCCAGAGCATCTCAGGATCAAAGCCTTTGAATTTTTAAATGGTGCATCTGATTGGCAGCTGCCTGACAGCCCTGATGACGGAGACACCCTAAATAAATAACACGAACCTATGAGCCGACTCCATGTTACTTACCTGGTTCTCTAGGTCTGCTTTCTCCTGCTTCTTTTGTTCCAGTGTCTTCTGAAGTTTCGCGAGCTTGTCCTGAACTTCCTTCAGGGCTGCTTGTTTCTTTCTCAAACCATCCATAGCAATCTTCAGTTCCCCTTCCGCTGCGCTCAGCTTTATCTTCTTAGGGGCAACGACTTTAGCCACTCTGGTGAAATGGTAACATGTCACAGAGACCGTTTTTACGCATCCACATGCAAACAAAAGACAATTTATGCCCCACTTCTGCACCAATACTCCCTCCCCGCCAAACACAGAGCCACACGCATGGCAATTTTTGAGGTATTAGTTTTTGTACTTCCTTCTCCCTAAAACACATGTTTTTGTATGCACTCAAACTTTCAAATACTATTTAATGCATTTTAAATCACAAAATATGGAGAAGTACAAAAACAGAAAAGTAACTGTGTTGTGATCTACGTATTAGCCTGGCAAGCGTATATCAGGTTGGCTTACTAAAAGATGCTGATTGAACAAAATCCTTCAGCATCACAACTAATTTCTGAGACTGTCTGTTCCACTGTCCAACAGCTATATTATTATTAATTAATTAAATTTGTGTACCACCCTATACCCACAGGTCTCAGGGAGGTTCACAACATAAAACCACAATAAAAGGTGAAGGGACCCCTGACCGTTAAGTCCAGTCGTGACTGACTCTGGGGTTGCAGCGCTCATCTCGCTTTATTGGCCAAGGGAGCCAGCGTACAGCTTCTGGGTCATGTGGCCAGCATGCCTAAGCCTCGCTGAAGCGCCCAGAGCCTCCGCCTCTTCCCTGCCACCCTCCAGCCGCTGCCCGCCTCCTCCAGCCCCGCAAAGCTGCTGGCAGCGCCATAAAAAGGTCGGCAACTCTGGGAAATGGGGGGGGGGGACGCCGGATGGATCTTTGCACCACGGCGCCGGATATACTTAAGACAGCCCTGATTATTATTAATAATAACAAATAATAATAATACAGTCATACCTCGGGATAAATACACTTCCGGTTGAGCGCTTTCGGGCTGCGCTCCGCGGCGACCCGGAAGTAATGGAGCACGTTACTTCTGGGTTTTGCCGCTCACGCATGCGCAGATGGTCAAAATGACATCACGCGCATGTGCGAAAGCAGCAAAATGCGACCGGCGCAAGCACAGATACGCTATTGCATCTTACGTTCTGTTCGGGATGCGAATGGGGCTCCTGAACAGATCCCGTTCGCATCCCGAGGTACCACTGTAATAATACAGTCATACCCTGGAAGTTGAACGGAATCTGTTTCAGAAGTCCGTTTGACTCCCAAAACGTTCGGAAACCAAAGCACGGCTTCCGATTGGCTTCAGGAAGCCAATCAGAAGCCGCGTTGGACATTCTGCTTACAAAAATAGTTCGCAAACCGGAACACTCACTTCCGGGTTTGCGACATTCAGGAGACAAAACGTTCGAGAACTAAGCTGTTAGAAAACCAAGGTACGACTGTAATAATAATAATAATAATAATAATAATAATAATAATAGGGTGGCAGTTTGCTCCTGAAACTTTCTATGCCTTGGTGAAGAAGGAGCAAGAAAAAGAAATATCTAGCAAGACAAAATCCTTCATTCATATCTAAACAGGCCATGCAAAGCTCTCTTACAGTGATGACTTTAATATGGGCCCTGAAGTTAAACTTTAACTGATATTTTAGTGCTGCGTATCTTAACGTTTTATGCCGTGCTTTGATATCCTCTCAAGACCACCACAAAACACATTGCTTTAACTGCTGCCGTTGTAATATTTGTAGATGCTTCCGTGTTTTATAGATTGTGGTTTTATGGGTTTGCGACACGTTATTGGGTTTTATGTTATTAAATATGCTGTGAGGAAGGCGCCTTGGGAGGGGTAAGGCAGAAAGGCGACCTCTCAAAGCTGAAATGAATGACTGCTCTTAAACAAGGACTTACTTATCGTAGGAATCCATGGCAATGACCCATTTGCATAGGCCTTCTGCGGCCGTGGAAGCATTCCGAATCTTTTCCGGCACAAACTCAGGATTGGTGATATACTGTTTTCTAATGATGCTCATGTACGCTGGAGGGATGTTGTCCTTGTCGTACTCATGAAGCGACTGCAAAAACCTCATGTCCCCCAGGAGTTTCTTAGCAGGACCCCAGAAATCTTCTATCTTTTTCCCTGTACCTGTGGGATCTGGAATTTTATCTGCCTTGATGCCTTTCAAGATGCAAATTGTTTCCATGACAAGCTTCACGCCAGCAGGAGGGCTCTTCATCGACTTCACAACAGTGATATCCTTAAAATAAATAATAGTTCTTCCGTCTCTAGAGTTCAAGCATTCTACTAGATTTCATCTCAATATATCCACATCAATGTGTTAGCATCAGAAATCTTGCAGCAAATGCACCATGAGTTTCACACCTCACATTCCAGCCTCCCCAGCTTTTATTCTCATTCCTACCTTACCTCACCACCATCTACATCAGGGGTCAGCAACCCTTTTCAACCATGGTGGGCCAGACTATATTTTTGGGGAGGAAATGAACGAATTCCTACGCCCCACAAATAACCCAGAGATGCATTTTAAATAAAAGCAAACATTCTACTCATGTAAAAACACCAGGCAGGCCCCACAAATAATGCAGAGATGCATTTTAAATAAAAGGACGCATTCTACTCTTGTAAAAACACACTGATTCCCGGACTGTCCGCGGGCTGGATTTAGAAGGCAATTGGGCCGCATCCGACCCCCGGGCCTTCGGTTGCCTACCCCTGATCTACATGTTGCACAAATGTTAAGTTTAGGGAAGCTTTTTCTAATATACACCAAAAACCTATCTGAGCCATTTTGTCTGAGGCAAAATGGCCATTGCAAAACAAAGGAATATTACAAGTACCTACAGTACAATCACAAATTGTTCCCCGTGGCTTCTTCCGACAGCATCTGGTATCGTTCTGTCTGCATCAAGATAGATTCCAAAATGTGGAACTGTCACAGTTAGACTGGCAAATCAACAACATACCTTTCCTTCCTTTAAATATCATTTCTTTTCAAAGCTGATATTGCAGCCATAGCAGCCAACTCCTAGGGGCCGAAATCCCTTTGGGTCAATTAGGCGGGGCAGGGCTTACCTCCCCCCCCCCAATATTTTATTCAAGTTGGCACCCCTGACTGTATCTTATTATTTTCAAAATACATTACAGTATTGCTTTCTAAAACTCCTAGCTATATGATTCAGCAAACAAATCCTAAAACGCCATTGTATATATGTTGCATATATTCAGAACGTTGTATATATTCAGAACACACAACCAAGAAGTCAGTCTTTCTCTCTCTCTCTCTCTCTCTCTCTCTCTCTCTCTCTGGGTTGCCACATGCCCTCTTTTTCCAGGACATGTCCTCTTTTTCATGGGTATGTAAAATGAGCGTCGTCATAGCGATCCATAGTTAAAAGTAGAAGTTGGTGGCATTTAAGGAGATGACATATATGTGTGTGTGTGTGTGTGTGTGTGTGTGTGTGTGTATTACACACACACACACACACACACACACACACCTTTATATATCCTGAAGGCCATACCTGTGCAGTCAAAGTGTCAAGAGCAGCCAGGGCGCTTTCCAGGATTGGCAAGGCTTCGGCCAAATCAGCATCGCACTCATCTTTGATCGCTTTGGCAGCCATGGCTTGCTCGTTAGCCACGATTTCGTCGGCTTTCACTATTTTCTCCGTTTTGGCAACTTCCAGGGACTCCTTCTCAATCACGAGCATCATCTCGTCCACCTGCTTGCTGGCTACCCTGAGCTGCGGCTGCAGGGCTTCCAGCTCCACCTGCATCGTGGCCACCTGGGCTGCCGCCGAGTCCAGTTTCTGCAAGCCAACTTCGTACCTTTTCTTCATTTTCATCACCTGCCTGGAAGCAATTCAGGAGATGTTCACACCGGCAACAAGTGTCGTCAAGTTAATCCGAAAGCAGCCCCTTTTGCTGAATGCACACCTGATTCCATTTCCCCTTCCAGTAACCAACTATCAATCTTCTTGGGTTTTTAAAGCCTGACTCAATTTCATAACCTTATTAACCTTATTTCCGTTTTTGAGCTGCTTCGCAAGACAATTTTCCCTATGGGCTTGCTTTGCAAGACGAAAACGTCTTGCAAGTGTTCCGATTTTTCCCCGCTCCTCCCCCCTTTTTCTAAGCCGCTAAGCAGCTAATAGCCTTTTAGCCGCTAATCCGCTAAGCCTTTAATAGCCGCTAAGCCTTTAATAGCCGCTAAACCGCTAATAGCGCTAATCCGCTAAGCCGCTAATAGGGTTGCTTCTCAAGACAAAAAAACTGCTAGACGAAGAGACTCGCGGAACGGATTAATTTCGTCTTGCGAGGCACCACTGTAACTCAAATATCTATTTATTTCACATATTTTAAGATTACATTCCAAGGTAGCCAGCAATCTACTTTTAGATAAATATTACTTTACCCTTTTTTCAAACTCACTTTCCCCTGACAAGGCCACAAATCCTGGCCCAATTTGAGGTGCTGGTGTTTACCTATAAAACCATTCCTAGCCTAGGATTAAGGTACGGTAATTCAAAGACAGACTCTCCCTGTTTTAACCTTTGCGTTGTCTACATTTTGACCGATTGGGCCCGGGCTCTGTGTATCTACACTTTTTCAAGTCCTAGAGAACCTCCCCAGGAGTCAGGAAATGTAAGTCTTTCAAATGCAGATGGGGCACAGCATGTCATCTCAGCTGCTCATTTTGGCAGGCTTTGTAAGCTGCTTTGAGCACTGGGAAAGCCAGTGCAAGCTAAATAAATGAATGGGTGGTTAAGCGCTCAAATAAATACAAATACCTTACAACAAACTCAATTATATAAAAAAAATTAAAAGTGGGAAAAAAGTTTCTAACAGCTCAGAAAAGCAGACACTATCTTGCAAAGAGACGAAAGTCACCAGCTACAATATTTTTATTAGCCTGCTATCAATACAGGTCTATGCTCGTCATTTGGGAAGCATCAACACCTTAAGACAGGCATAGGCAAATTCGGCCCTCCAGATGTTTTGAGACTACAATTCCCATCACCCCTGACCACTGGTCCTGTTAGAGATGATGGGAGTTGTAGTCCCAAAACATCTGGAGGCCTGAGTTTGCCTATGCCTGTCTTAAGAGAAGGAAGAAAAGGGTCAAAACTCGTAGGTTTGTTTGTTTGTTTGTTTGTTTGTTTGTTTGTTTGTTTGTTTGTTAATTACAAAAGCTTCTTTGCCTGGTCATCTACAGGAAATCCTTACTCATGAAGGGTGACCAAGTGAGAAAAATTGCACACCTGGTCTAACACCCTATATGCCAATAATAATAATAATAATAATAATTTTATTATTTATACCCTGCCCATCTGGCTGTGTTTCCCCAGCCACTCTGGGCGGCTCCCAACAGAATTTTTAAAAACAAGATAAAACATCAAACATTTAAAACTTCCCTAAACAGGGCTGCCTTCAGATGTCTTCTAAAAGTCAGATAGTTGTTTATTCCCTTGACATCTGATGGGAGGCGTTCCACAGGGCAGGTGCCACTACCGAGAAGGCCCTCTGCCTGGTTCCCTGTAACTTCGCTTCTCGCAGTGAGGGAACCACCAGAAGGCCCTCAGCGCTGGACCTCAGTGTCTGGGCTGAACGATGGGAGTCGAGACGCTATACGTTATATGTCCAAGTAGGGAATAATGAGAACAACTCGCCTTTTGTGCATGCTATACTCAATCTGTTATATGGGGCTGGAAGCGCAGGCAGGGGCTGGGAGCGGGGAATGCAAGGCTATTTCAAATTTTTATATTAATAACTTACGCCCTATTCTTTTCCAACAGAGATTTGAATGTAGAAATCAACTCTAGGTATGAAGTAGGTGTTACATAGTTGTGTCTCTGGAGTTCGTTAAAGAATGATTCAGACAAATTAATGGTAGTAGTATGAAATTTTTGACACATATCGATGCAGCCGTCTCGGGTTTCCTCTGACATTTCGATATCTTCTAGGGAGCGAGTAGCAACAGCCTGCAACGCGTCTGAAGGCCATGACTAAATTTAAGGAAGAGGAGCAAATAATTTACTCTTATCATCGAAACAAGATATTGCATAAAGAATGCTTCCGCTGCAGTGTTTTGTTAGCCCCAAAATGGAAAACGAGCAAGGTCCCAACTAAGGAAGAACAGCGTTAGATAGTTACAATAGAATGGTCTCAGGGGTCTGGGGTGCACATTTTTTATGTTTATTTATTTATTATTATTAATTTGTCAAAAACAAAAAACAAAATGAATTGGGTGGAAGAGTGTATTGACAATTCAATTAACAAAAATTGCCTAGTCTTGTCTAGTGCGGGACTGAGGAACAACTTTCTCTCTCTCTCTTTTGTATAGATCTATCCAATTACCGCCCGGTCTCGAATCTTCCATTCCTGGGTAAGGTGATTGAGAGAGCGGTTGCTGAACAGCTTGGTAGGTTTCTGGATGAAACATCTGCTTTGGATCCATTCCAGTCCGGCTTCCGTGCTGGTCATGGGACCGAGACGGCTCTGGTCGCCCTAACAGATGATCTCCGCAGGCAGCTGGATCGAGGCGGGTCGGGGCTGCTGATTCTTCTAGATCTGTCAGCAGCCTTTGACATGGTGGATCACGAACTCCTGGACCACCGCCTTGCCGACGTGGGGATCCAGGGCACAGTCCTTCAATGGCTGCGCTCGTTTCTCTCTGATCGGGGACAGAGGGTGGCGCTTGGGGGGGGAATTGTCATCGCGTCACTCCTTGGTGTGTGGAGTGCCTCAGGGTGCGATTCTCTCCCCGATGCTTTTAAACATCTTTATGCGCCCCCTCGCCCAGCTTGTCCGGAGTTTTGGGCTGGGTTGCCATCAGTATGCTGATGACACCCAACTCTATCTGTTGATGGATGGCCATCCTAACTCGGCCCCAGACACACTGACCAGATGTCTGGAAGCTGTGGCTGGATGGTTACGTGGGAGCCGGTTGAAGTTAAATCCTTCGAAGACAGAGGTCCTCTGGCTGGGGCGGGACGATATAGGATCGAGGGGGCAACTCCCATCTCTTGCAGGGGTGCAATTAGTGCCAGCACCGTCCGTTAAGAGTTTGGGTGTAATCTTCGATACCTCCCTTTCTATGGAGGCGCAGATTACAGCTATAACAAAGGCGGCATTTTTCCATCTCCGCCAAGCTAAGCAGTTGGCCCCTTATCTCTCTCGCCCTGACCTAGCCACTGTGATCCATGCGACGGTCACCTCCAGACTGGATTATTGTAACTCGCTTTACATGGGGCTGCCCTTGAGACTGACCCAGAAACTCCAGCGGGTGCAGAATGCCGCAGCGAGACTCCTTACAGGGTCTTCGCTGCGGGATCACATTCATCCGGTGCTATACCAGCTGCACTGGCTCCCGGTGGAGTACAGGATCAGGTTTAAGGTGCTGGTTTTAACCTTTAAAGCCCTATACGGCCTAGGACCCTCGTACCTACGGGACCGCCTCTCCTGGTATGCCCCACAGAGAAACCTACGGTCTACAAATAATAACACCCTCAAGGTCCCAGGCCTCAGAGAGGTTAGGCTGGCCTCAACTAGAGCCAGGGCCTTCTCGGCTGCAGCTCCAACCTGGTGGAATGCTCTGTCACAAGAGACTAGGGCCCTGCGGGATCTGACATCTTTCCGCAGGGCCTGCAAGACAGAGTTGTTCCGCCAAGCTTTTGGTCAGGGCGCAGCCTGACTCCCTCCTCTGGCAACCTGCACAGAATTTTGTTTAATCGGTTGCCATCAATTTGATTTTAACTAATTTTTATAATGAAATATTTTTAGAATGTGTTATTATTTGATTGTTATTTGACTGTTGTTAGCCGCCCTGAGCCTGGCTCGGCTGGGGAGGGCGGGATATAAATAAAATTTATTATTATTATTATTATATAATTTTTATTGAGTTTTCTGTTTTACAATTTTAAATACTCATTTTACATCCTTAAGATATCAATGACTTCCTTTCTTCTCTTTCCATGGTTCATTTTGCATATCATAAATCCCGGCACATTTTACATAAACTAAACCATTAATACATCCATCAAAACTTGTTTACACTGTTGAATTTATCTTAGTGCTGCCAGCGTTTTCAGGTTTACACAATTTCCCTCCATATATTCAATAAACATTTTCCAGTCTTCTTTAAACGTACATTCTTCTTGTTTTCTTATTCTATATGTTAAGTCCGCAAGTTGCACATATTCCATCTCTGTGGAAGGGTTATATTAAGCACTATGTTTGAATGTTGAATGTGTAAATGTATGTCTAAAGAAATGGGATAAAACAGAAACCATTAGATGTACTGCTGGGTAAATGTCTAATGGTTGTTGTATTTGTTTAGAAACAATTAAGAATGGGTTTGTTTCTTTAACTGCATTATTCTTCCCACTGTCTGCTATAGCTAAATTCCATGACCTACAAAATTCACATTATTAATTCCACAATGTACAGAATTTTTGTTAATTGTCAATTGCAATTGTAATTGCATTGTCAATACACTCTTCCACCCAATTCATTTTGTTTTTTGACAAATTAATAATAATAAATAAATAAACATTAAAAATGTGCACCCCACACCCCTGAGACCATTCTATTGTAACTATCCAACCTCCCAAAATTTCAATACCTCTTGCGATGGTTTGACCCCTTTTCATTTTAACAGTACAAATTCTACAAATACAAATTCATTTCAATGTAGCGAGAATGCAGTGTAAATGGGTGGTCTGTGTGTGTGTTGAGGACAGCTATGTATTGTTTGCAGGCCGAAAGCAATGGCAACAGTGAATTCTGATCATAGTTGTTGGAAAGATGCCCATTCCATATATGGGGGCGAATAAGCAAACATCCAGATTTCCGTTCCCATTTCTGTTTTCATAGGAAATCTCCAACATCCCTACGTTCCGAATGCATCCACGGGACTACAGGTTTGCCTATTCCTCCATCTAAAAATTATTGCACATAGCAAACTATCACATCAAGTGGAATTCCAGGCTCTAATATTGTCAAGTTAAAAAGAAACACTAAAGAGATGCTGCTTCTCACAATGTACTCATGATGAAGCTTGCATCACAAAAAGACTCTCCTCCCTGAAGGGAGGGGAGTGGTTGTGGGCGGGAGCCCGAGCACCGCCCCTAGCAGGGGGCATAGCCCCCTACCTCCACCTCACCTGGCTGGCGCCCACGCCCCCCTGGAAGCATCCAACCAGGTGCCTCGGAGGGGGCGTGTTCAGCAGCCTTTTGCTGCGGGGCCAGCTTCTCCCCGGCCTCATTCTTCACCACCGTCGTCGCGAGTCACGTCGTCGTCCTGCATATTCCAAAAGGCCCCTACCTGAAACCAATCAATAGTGCAGCAGTTAACAAGCGCCGGAAACTTTCTAAGACGATTACGGAACGCATCTCCAATGGGACTCATGGCTAAGACAACGTGCAACTGGTCTCGGCAGCGGTCAATGAACATGTTAAAAAGGGCAATGGGGCTCCCGTCCGTCTGTTTCGTTCTATCACGCTGGCGGTCTATCTGACGCATCTTTTCACAAATTTCCTGCTTCTCGTCGACTGCAAAGAGGTTTGGCACCTCTCCGGCATTCAGCAAGTTGTTGATGTCTTCCAAGAACGACTCCCTTTTTATCTGGCTATCGGTGAAGAGGAAAACCCCTTGCATCTCTCCTTCGGTAGATCTCCTTAGGATAACTTTTAGGTCCTCATGCCATTCATTGGTCCCGTAACTCTTGGATATTTCAACCTGGAAAGGCGTGTAGTCTGACATATATGCAGCCAAACGGGTCAGGGACTGGCGCCCACTTCCTCCGACACCAACCAGAAGCGCGTGGCTACGAGGCTGCTTTAGAATACGGGAAATTCTGCAAACGTGTTCTATGGCAAATCGGAATAAGACCAGCTGCATGGGTTTCTTGCTCATTTGGTTGTATTCGTCCAAATGGCCCTCTACAACCACCCTCAAATGGTCCACGTCCAAGACCTCTCTGTAGTTTGTATCATCCCTTTTAGGATCATGGAAATCGCAGAACATCAGGCTTCGCAAATCGTCTTCACCCACCAAACCATCGCCATCAAAGTCCAGTCTCTCGAAAAGATCGTCAAACTCTTCTTCGAATTGGCTTTTCATTACTTCTTGGATGCATCCGATGAGCCAGGATCGATCCGCTTTATCTACTAAGCGATCGTAATACACCCGAAGTACCTGCACGACAAATGGCAATATGGTTGTTCTAATGGTGGCAATTCCAGTCACAAACATGAAAATGGAATGGGAATTCCCTCAGGTACAATATGTAAATAGAATTAATATTGTAAAGGAGTGCAGGAAGAACTTAACACTAGGGCTTAAGTGAATACTATGTTTCATATGGTAAAAAAATATATATTTATTTTTCTATCAACAAAACATTTACTGGTTGGCAGGATGGGGACAATAATTAAGATCTACACATTAAAAGTTCCACAGGGGAAATGCAAGTTCAGTTAACTTCAAACCAGTAAATAAACTCTTCATTTATACTTTATGCACTTGCCGTTTATTTAGCAAAAGCCAGAAATTAATCTTTGTATCGCACTCAAAGGTGGAATAGAGCAATACTGAAATATGGATACACAAGTTTTATCAAATCCCAAAGAAAGGTTTATCTACTGAGATTTTCACCCCATCCATCCTAAAGGGCTGAGGTGGGTAACTATTTAAAGAAATGCCACCCACTTGAAAATACAGTTAGATGCCCCCACCTCTCTGTTGACTTGCTTGAAAGCTAATCCAAAAAAAGAAATCTTCTGAAAACCGCTCAGGCTTGACTCCATTATGCCTTTTGCGTATCTTGTAGAGAGCAGCAATGTATGGATTTAACAAAATTTCTAATACTGAGTAACTGAAAGAACAGCCATGTTCTAAATCAGGCTTCTTCAACCTCGGCCCTCCAGATGTTTTGAGACTACAATTCCCAGCATCCCTGGCCACTGGTCCTGCTAGCTAGGGATCATGGGAGTTGTAGGCCGAAAACATCTGGAGGGCCAAGGTTGAGGAAGCCTGTTCTAAATCAAATAATTTAACTGCCTCACAAGAAAATACTTTTTCATCATATCAAGACAAAAGCCTTCAGTTATTGACTAATGACAACAAAAAGTTTACCTCATGAACCCAAAGGCGTTTTATTGTCCCTGTCGATGCTGTCGTTTCGGGTCTCGACAGGCAAACACCTTGGATGACCCGAGAGAAATCACGCAAGTTGAACAAATAGTGTGATTTGGTTGGAGTCGGGAGCAGATTCTCCATAGCCTCTTTATATACTGTCATGGTGCCGTTTACAATCTGTGCTGTCAGCTCAACGTATTCTGGAGGGAAGCTATAACTGTTGGTTTAAATGTAAAACGCAAGAAATAAAATGACTTGTACAATGCTACCGAGCAAAACATAAACTTTAATGCACTTTCCTGCACTTGCTAAACTCCTTGGGCTGCCAATCAAGGATGGCTATAACAGCCGTAAATATACGTCGGAGGTTTCTAAAGATTTAAGTGGTAGTGAAGCTGTTGCCAGTGGGAACCACTAGGAGCCATTAAGGAATTATTAAGAAGGGAGAGGAAGTCCTGCTCCTACCACTAATTGTCAGGAGATAATGGTGGAGGGAAGTGGGTGGCGCTGTGGTCTAAACCACCGAGCCTAGGGCTTGCTGATCAAAAGGTTGGTGGTTCGAATCCCCGCGACGGAGTGAGCTACTGTTGCTCGGTCCCAGCTCCTGCCAACCTAGCAGTTCAAAAGCATGCCAAAAAGTGCAAGTAGATTAATAGGTACTTCTGTGGTAGGAAGGTGGTGTTTCCGTGCGCTGCTCTGGTTTCGCCAGAAGTGGCTTAGTCATGCTGGCCACATCATCCGGAAAAACTATCTGTGGAGTGGACAAACACCAGCTCCCTCGGCCTGTAAAGCGAAATGAGCGCCGCAATCCCAGAGTCGTTCGCGACTGGACTTAACTGTCAGGGGTCCCTTTACCTTTACCTTTTAATGGTGGAGGCAAAGGAGTGCTTTTCCCCCCTTCTTTTTTTTGAGATAAGTCGAATAATAAATTAAATAAATACCTAAACATTGAACATATTTTAAAACATGTGTATGAGAATCCAAAATGGTTTCATTGTTCCATGGGCTTTACCTTACTAAAGGAACACTTACTAAATGAGCAAAAGACAAAAGTGGTTAAATATATATGAGAAATAAGGTCATACAAGGATGTTCTTAGCAGACCATCAATATCCATATTTACATTATACTGTATGCTTCGTAATCCACAATATTTCAACTTCACTTACCATATACTGAGGTGCCAATCAACTATTCTGGAGAAAATTGTATACATTGACGCATCATCAAACTCATTGATGGTAACTGTATTAAAATGTCGCAAATACCGAGGAGTAATTGGGTTTCGACCTCCACCTGCAAATAGAAAGCACAATCATAATAATAAAAAAGGAACTACAATGAACTGCAAATTCAACAATGGAAATGCTTTTAGTAGCCAATTTGGATCAGCTTCTGCTAACCATTACAGTAAGTGAAAAACAGGTTTTCAAAACCTGCAATTTAATAAGAGTATATATTTACAGTAGATAATTAAATGAGGAAGTCAAATGAATTTAGATACGCAGAAGATATTAAAAAATAAACTTAAGGAACCACAGAAAGAGGGGGAAGGAAGTCAAATTTCAAATTTTGAAATGTTAAATTGTTTGCAAATCTTATGAAATGCATAAATTTGAAAAGTATAAATAAAAAACGATTTAAAAAAAAGAACTGTGTTCCAAAAGCACCAAAAGAAAAGCTTTCAAAATAAATTCAAAAGGTCATACCTGGTGGCCCCATTGCACACATGATCTGAATATCCACCAGTTTAATTACAGAGCAGTCCTTCAGGTCATACCAGTTCCAGTGATCTAACCATTGACGAAGTAACTCTACAGGAGGCTGTGCCCCATAAACCTCTCTTGCGGGCATATTGACATCATCCACAAATACAACCTGTAAATAAAAAAACTATTTTTCAACACTTATTCTGTACATTGCACATATGCCTATGCACACAGAGAGTGAACTTCTTACTATTATTATTAAAAATGTGCTTCTGAGCTAGGTAAAGGTAAAGGGACCCCTGACCATTAGATCCAGTCGTGGCCGACTCTGGGGTTGCGGTGCTCATCTTGCTTTATTGGCCGAGGGAGCCAGCATATAGCTTCCGGGTCATGTGGCCAGCATGACTAAGCCGCTTCTGGCGAACCAGAGCAGCGCACGGAAACGCCGTTTACCTTCCCGCCAGAGCGGTACCTATTTATCTACTTGCACTTTGACGTGCTTTTGAACTGCTAGGTTCGCAGGAGCAGGGACCAAGCAACAGGAGCTCACCCCGTCGCGGGGATTCGAACCACCAACCTTCTGATCGGCAAGTCCTAGGCTCTGTGGTTTAACCCACAGCGCTTCTGAGCTAGAGATGGACTAATCTGTCAATTTCAGATTCTCATATTTACAATTTTGCATTCAGTTCTCCATAGTTCCACACCAGTCTGCAGCTAAAAAAATCAGTGCTCATGAAAATTCAAAAGCATTCCAATGCAAATTTCTATATACACATATTGCTTACTATGCACATTTCTGCAAAGCAATTTCCCCTAATACAATACATTTTGTTTATTTTATTTTCACTAACATATGCATTTTATGCACATTCTAACCCAGTGTGTGCATTTGGCCACACATGGCTTGGCTGGAGAACTGCAGTGCAAAATTCAAAGAAGTCGGATTTTTGAATCATGGCTGTGTTTCAGGTCACATATTCTTTTGGGAAGTGTGAATTAGGAACATCCGTCCTTAAATGCAAACTGGAATTTCTCCCCATCCCTATTCACAGCATATCCTGGGTGAGGTTGCTTACCCCTAAGTAATCCCAACCAACCCCCTCCTCTCTTTCTCATCTCTTAAGAAAAGAGGGGAGAGGCTTCAGATCAGATAGATTTCTACCTGCCAGCTCTGTCTAAATGATCAATTAACAGCTGAATTTCAAGTCTGACCCCCCCTCCTTTCCTCCACTTTGAAAAATGATATCTTGATTGTGCCATTTTCATTTTCATTGTACTTTGTTAAGCAACATTATTGTCAAGGCAGCTTTTCCAGGAGCTGTTTTCAGCTTGCAAGACATACTCATGGGATGGGGTGGGGAGGTATGAGTTTGAGTTCCCTGCACTGTTCTTTCTTTGCATGCTAATGGCAGGAAGTTTGCTAAGTTTAAACTAATTGACACTGCTTAGGGAAATTTTTAATGTTTGATGTTTTATTATGTTTTTAACATAATGGAAGCTGCCCTGAGTGGCTGAAGAAACCCAGGCAGACAGGCAGGGTATAAATAAATTATTATTATTATTATTATTATTATTATTATTATTATTATTATTATTACTGTTATTTTTATTGTTATTATTATTTCAAGGTCCTTGGCCAGCAGATGCTGCCAGATGTGGTGTCAACCCCACCACTTTTGTTTCATGGGTCTTTCCCCAGGTAATTGGGCATAATAGGATTGCAGCTTTAAACTCTAAATTATTAGAGGATTGGCAAAGATTTGTTGGTTGGTTTAATTTGTATGCTGCCCTTCATCCCCAGATCTCATGGTGAGATATACATATTTTTAATTACCTGCTCTCCATTCAGTGGCGTAGCGTGGGTTGTCAGCACCCGGGGCAAGGCAGGTAATTTGCGCCCCCTAACCCGTGGATTTGCGCCCCCTAACCCTAACCCCCAGATGTTGTGCCCAGTGCGGCCGGCCCCCCCTGCACCCCCCACGCTACGCCACTGTCTCCATTACCTGTTCGTTAGCTTCTCTGCCGGAAAATCTGAAGTACAATAAGTTAAGCTTCCCATTTCAATAACCTTAGTACAATCCTGAGTTGGTAAAATGGAGTATACTGTGGTGGGGAACTGGATCCAGCAAGCTCCCTACCCCCCCACCCCACCCCGCTACTTCGACAGGGGCAGCAGGACTGCCCACCTGTCAATCACCTGACTTCAGGTGATTCTTCCTTCCCAGGCACAGCTTGGAAGAAAGTCCCATGAAGTAAACAAATGGGATAGTGTTGAGCAACACATCTCACAACTGCTGCTTGCAGGTTCTAACGCAGGCACAGGCAAACTCAGCCCTCCAGATGTTTGGGACTGCAACTCCCATCATCCCTAGCTAACAGGACCAGTGGTCAGGGATGATGGGAACTGTAGTCTCGAAACATCTGGAGTTTGCCTAGGCCTGTTCTAACGCCAGTGCTGTCTAGCAGCTGAAACCATCATGTGAAAGACATGCAGCTGTGGTTTCAGCCAAACCATGCCACAAGCCAACTGGGGAGGCCTAGCAGACCAAGTTACGTCCAGGGGTCAGAGGCTCCCCACCCCAGGACACCATTACAGGCTGCAGGAGAGGGGAATACCGTTGTTATAATGTATAATATATCTATATCCCTAAAGGTTCTAGATCATAGGTAGGCAAACTAACTTCTCACCCTTTTATGAACGTTCAAAATAAAGGAAAGAAGTTGATGTTGCACACTGGAAAAGGAATAAAATAGCAAGGCGGAAGACAGAGATGCACCATTCTGTAAACTTCCAAGGAGGCTTCTAGATCATGGATAGGCAAACTAAGGCCGGGGGGCCGGATCCGGCCCAATTGCCTTCTAAATGCAGCCCGCGGATGGTCCGGGAATCAGTGTGTTTTTACATGAGTAGAATTTGTGTTGATCCATTTTGTATTACTTTCTATGGGAAGGCGCGCCTTGGTTTTGGAACACTTTGGTTTTGGAACGGACTTTGGGAATGGATTAAGTTTGAGAACCGAGGTACCACTGTACCCACTTTGGTGTGTTTTAAAGAGAAAGTGGCATGAGTCAGTGTGGCTGTAGCGGTCAAGAGTGCTGGCCTTGAACTAGGGTTCAGATCATAGCTGTCAACTTACAGATTTGAAAATAAGTGACCAGCAGCCTCGAAAATAATGGATCAGCAGCCAAAATAAGGGTATTTGCGGGCACGGGTATGTTCAACTTCTGAGCCCCTCCAACCAAAGGCAGAAAGCCCAGCCAGCAGCCAAACGAAGCCTCAAGGAAAACCACTGTCACCTCTCCGCGGGGAAGCGCTGAGCAAAGGCGAGTCCCCAGGCACTGTGGCCGATTTGATCAGCGCAAAGCATGCAAGCTCCACCCCCCAGTCGTTCTTAGACTCCTTATTGGGTGAGCAACACAGCCAAGCAACACAGTTGGAGCCTCCCTCCTCGCTGGCCAGCAGGGAGGGAGGGAGGGAGAGGAGCTCCTTCCTTTGAAACCTGGGAAATTTAAGGGACATCATCAATAAGGGACAGCAGCGGAACATGGCGCTGGGATAAGGGACTGTCCAGTCAAATAAGGGACGCTTGACAGCTATGGTTCAGATCCCCATTTGGCTATGAAGCTCCCTGGCTGCCCTTGGCCCAGTCGTTGTCTCTCAAGGCTACATCACAGGGGTTTTGTAGCGATTAAATGAGGAGAACCAAGTATGTCACCTGGAGCTCTTTGGAGGGAAAGTGAGATATAAATGTCATGACTGTTGTTGCTGCCAGGTGTGCCCAAACATTTTTCAAAGAGGGCCAGATTTGATGAAGTGAACATGCGTGAGGGCCAACCAAAGTTGTTGAGAGCTTTTAAAGAATTTAACTGCAAAGTTGTTGATTTTACCCCAGGACATATACTGCCATGGGGGCCAGATTAAATTGTCCGGCAGGCCAGATTAGGCCCCCGAAACGGACTTTGGACATGCCTCTCCATGCCTGCTGTATACAAAGACTTCTGCCCTCCCTGACCGATACATTATGTGCTCATTTTTGTCCTCAGGTATCTGTAGCTGGGTACAAAAAAAATATGACATGAGCGTTGTGACAAGTCTGTAGTCTTGTTTTGCTTTTTTAGAAAGTTACCATTCTCTTTCCAAGAGGGGGGCCAAAGACGCCTTTTCTCCTTTTATCCAGCTTTGACATAATGATGTTCTGAGTCTGAGCTGCTGTAGTCTGCGCTGAGAAGTTAATGAGCAATGGTTTGTAGATATCCTTATGTAAGCGGTTTAAGAGAAAATCCTATAAAAATAGTTGAAATGGAGGGGGAGAGAGAGAATGGGTCACATGAGCATATACATCTGACAGCTTATACAGCCTACTAGCAAAAAAGGAACACCCCCCCCCCCTTGTATTTATTGCCAGTCGTCTAAATGCAGTAAGCTTTTCCACATCCAGCTCGTGAGCCATTCTGCTTATAAAATGATGAGGCAATAATGAATCCACGGCCGTTAACATTCACAGCGCCTTAATGAGGTTCCTGCAGAAATAAACCAGGGTGATTCAAATTTTTAGGACCCATGGTTTTAAAGAATACGAGGTGATACATCACTGATACTCCCCGTACCGAAATGAATGGGGAAGTTAAACTACCAAATGCCTGAGCTAACCAAGGCCCATTCTATCCCCAGCAAACTTCTTAAGATAGGGCAGGGGAAATAACTTTGCATTTTGCCTGTACCATAAATTCCACTTTTTAAAATGTTGTTATGCCATTTCAAGAGCAACGGAGATTTTCTGTTTCTCAAAAAAGAAGTACCTTCCTAGGTGTACAAACCAAACCTTCACTGAAGGAGTCTATGAGACCTCAGGGATAGAGTGGCAAGTTATGCATCGCCAGAAAAGAGAACGTCATTTTATTGCCTCATGGCAGATGACAAGGATAAACACACTGTCTACTTTAAGAGATGCTGGTACATCATGAACATATCTGCTATGATACAGTTCTTCTGGTCTTAAAACTAAACTTTATAAAGATCCACATTTGCAGAGAGATCCACGAGCACTTTACCATGCTTGGCTCACCATGCTATACCATATAGTAGGGACGCAGGTGGCGCTGTGGTCTAAACCACTAAGCCTCTTGGGCTTGCCGATCAGAAGGTCGGCAGTTCGAATCCCTGAGACAGGGTGAGCTCCCATTGCTTTGTCCCAGCTCCTGCCAACCTAGCAGTTTGAAAGCACGCCAGAACAAGTAGATAAATAGGCACCACTGCAGTGGGAAGCTAAATGGTATTTCCGTGCGCTCTGGCACTCATCACGGTGTCCTGTTGCGCCAGAAGCGGTTTAGTCATGCTGGCCACATGGCCCAGATAACTGTCTGCGGACAAACGGCAGCTCCCTTGGCCTGAAAGTGGAGATGAGTGCCACACCCCATAGTCGAATTCGACTGGACTTAACCGTCCAGGACTCCTTTAACTTATACGATGTAACATCCACCAGGATGATAAAACCTCGCAACTGTCAAGTACCGATTCCAGCCTTGGCTTTATACCTGCCAGTGCATGTACACACATTTCTTAGAGAAAGGGAGGGTGGCTAAGTCATGCTTCAGGCCCTTTGGCCAAACGTGGACTGTTTCTAACTACCCAGTGCAGCTGGTGTGCTAACCCTGAACAGAATCCAGACATAAGAGGTGGGCTTCTCAAGACCTGGCTTAAGCATTTAGTACACTTTCATCCATTTTTCTAAATCACAACAAACACACACACACAGAGAGAGAGAGAGAGAGAGAGAGAGAGATCATTCTCCAGCTAAACACATCAGCATTGCTTTGTTGCCTTCCCTTAACTTTGGGTCCCACGTTACTAATATTTTATCAGTGCAATAAATCAAAGTCGCGTTAAAGAGTAATTAAATAAAAGCCAATTACAGCCCTTTATTGCAAAAATAATTTTCCAGTTTAGTTACTCCGTGTTAACCAGAATAAATTTCTAAGTATCAGAATCAGCAAAATGACTGTGGGAGGCCACTTGCTACTTTTCGCCGAAGAGCAAATCTAATTATGCATAACATTAATGCAAGAATTAATTGCATTAATAAAAATTCATTTACAGGGAAGGCAGGCACACAAAGAGAAATAACTTACAGGAAGACAAACACTGAGGGTTTTTTTATAGGCTTTTTGACGGAGATTATATCAATTGTTCTTCTAAATAAGGAGTTCATAATTTTGGTCACTTATGTGGGTAATGGAGGGGAACTCAAAGTGGCTTTATAGAATGCCAAAACAACCATTTAACGGATGTGCTAATATTTATATTTCTCAAGATAACTCATAATACTGTGAAGAGACTTCTTTTGACATTCAGGCAAAGGAATTTTGATCAAAAGTAAAGAGCAAACCGAATATGTATTTTGATAGCTCCAAGTTAAACCTAAGGTTATTCCCAATCTTCACAACAACCCAAGTCTCCTTTCCCTTGCAGCTTCTTATCACCACCATTCCTTGTCCACCAGACTCCTCCTTAAGGCACATCTTTTCACCCCAGTTTTTCCTTCTTTTATTTCCTCATCTTTCCTCCCTAATCTGTCTTGCCTCTGATTAGACTGCAAGTCTTTGGGCCATTTTATTTTTCACAGGGACACAGATGTCAGGGACTGAGCGCAGGGGAAGAGTCAGACTCAGAAATTGAGACAAGTGAGAGAGAGGCCGACTCTGACGAAAGCTGGCTGACAGAGCCAGGAAGGGGGAGCTCGACCCTCCTTCACAAAGAAGTCACAGACACGATAGCTCTTAAGAAGGGGGAGAGTTAGGAGGCAGTCAGAGGGTTGCTAGGCAACCAGCAGAGAGGCAGAAGACAGCGTGTCTAGTGGAAGTGAGGAGGGGACAGTCCAACTTCTCAGCCCCCATTCTCGGAGACAGGACAAGGTCAGAGTGCAGCAGAAGGGCAAGAGGGGAAGGGTGGGAATCTGGCGTCCTTCCTGCTGTGAGAGGGGTGGAGATTCAGGCTGACCAACTCCTTCAATGAGTGCAGGCTAGAAGTCGCGCTCTGGATGTGTTTTGTAAATAAAAGGACCATAAAACTGCTGGAGAGTCATTAATTCTTATTGAGGCTTGCTTGCTTACCTGCCTGAGATCATTACAACAGGAAGCTGCTGTGCACAGAGTCAGACCATTGGGGCATCTTTCTCAGTATTGTTTACATTGACCAGCAGTGGTTCTCCATGGATTTCAGACACTGTTATCTCCCAGTCCTACTTGGAGATACCACGGAATGCCCCTGGGATCTGCTGTGGGCAAGGCAGATCCCCTACGACGGGCTCCCCTTCATTTTTGTGCACCCAGAATTTTTGAGCTCCACGTAAAGGAATAAGCATGAAAGCTGAGGAATGGAACAGTTAGGATGCCTGCTCAAAAGGTCTTCTGCAGCTACCGCTGACATTGTCTCCTTACTCTGCTAAGGTTAGAGGGAATGAGAGAAAGCCACGCCCAATCTTGAGAACGAGGATAAAGTTTAGTGGTAGGAAGCACAGGGTCCAGTTTTCATTAATTCCCAAACAGTGGGGATTCTCCTTACAGAGACAAAAAGTGCAACGTACGTTTCAAGGCATACTTACTATAATATATACGCTCTTGCCAGTTCCTGTTGGCCCGACAAATATGAACGGCTTTTGATGTGTTGTCAGCATTTCCATTAACGAAAAGTATCGGATGGTGTCCAGCGTGGGGACAATTATTTCGTTGAACAGCATGTCTTTCGGTATAGGCGGAGCCGTCTCGAGTGCCTCCACCCAAGGCTCCCACCTTCCTGGGCCCTGTTTCAAAACATAACGCAATCAGAAAGAACAGGAGAAAGATCTCATGGACACATTTCACCCTGCGCTAGTGAGGTCGTGCTACATCCCTTGCTGTATCAGGAACTGCTTTGTGCTGAACTGTGTGCTTCTGCATCTCTGAATCAAGAACTTAGGACCACACATGGTCAGGGCTGACCACCCATCAGCCACGTGGGGAGCCACACCTGAATTTCTGCCACTCTTTCTTTGAGTGGCTGGGGCGGGAGGAGAAAGATTCAGACCCTCTTCCCTCCCAAACAGGCAGCTAGCTTCAGTGGAAGTATGTACATCTCGAGATTGGATTACAGATCAATTTATCATTGAAAGCTAAACCACGCCCATCATTAAAGGTCCATACGTTGTTCTGAATATAAATATGAAACTGGGCATTTACTCAGCTTTTCGTCATATTGGGATGGACTGAAAAATGCCAGCTATCATTAACTACTTTCTGAAAGGTAAAGTAAAGGGACCCCTGACCATTAGGTCCAGTCGTGACCGACTCTGGGGTTGTGGTCTCATCTCGCTCTATGGGCCGAGGGAGCCGGCATACAGCTTCCGGGTCATGTGGCCAGCATGACTAAGCTGCTTCTGGAGAACCAGAGCAGCACACGGAAACGCTGTTTACCTTCCCACCGGAACGGTACCTATTTATCTACTTGCACGTTGACGTGCTTTCAAACTGCTAGGTTGGCAGGAGCAGGGACTGAGCAACAGGAGCTCACCCCGTCGCGTGGATTCGAACCGCCAACCTTCCGATCGGCAAGTCCTAGGCTCTGTGGTTTAACCCACAGCGCCACCCGTATCTGAAAGGAGTGTTCCATAATTCAACCAAGAATACTGATCTAACGTAGAGGTGATACTGGAAATGAATTTACCAATTAAACTCCAGGAAAAACCTCTATTGAAAACAAACACACTCACTTCTTTGACAAAGCGGTACTCATAAATTGTTCCATCTTCTGGGTAGGGGACAGTCAGTATTTTTGCGCGCATGTGCTCAAGACCACTCAGCAATTTATATTTTTCTCTTGTTTCGTCGCTCATTGGCCCTTCAAGCAATTCACGCACGATCTTGTCAAATTTCAGCCGGTCGCTCTCCTTACAGCTGGCTCCGACAGACCAGGTGAGAGAAAACACAAAAATGCTCTAATGCAAAAGGAAGGGGGGAGGTGTATCAATTAATTAACAATGAAACCCTATGCATGTTTACTCAGAAGTAAGGCCCACTGTGTCCAATGGGGCCTACTCCATGGCTCCAATGGGGCTTATTACAATAAACAAGAGAGCAAAGAAGCACAGCCTAAAATGATAATTTTTTTTTTACTAAAGTGCAGGATTGAAAATGGCCTCAGCCCAGTATACCTGAAGGAGCATCTCCACCCCCATCGTTCAGACACTGAGATCCTCCTCCGAGGGTCTTCTGTTGGTTCCCTCAGTGCGGGAAGTGAGGCTACAGGGAACCAGGCAGAGGGCCTTCTCGGTAGTGGTGCCCGCCCTGTGGAACACCCTCCCTTCAGATGTCAAGGAGATAAAGAACTACATAACTTTTAGAAGACATCCGAAGGCAGCCCTGTATCGGGAAGTTTTTTAATGTTTGATATTTTATTATGTTTTATATATGCTGTAAGCCCCCAAAGTGACTGGGGAAATCCAGCCAGATGGGTGGGTTATAAGTAATGAAATTGTTGTTGTTGTTGTTATAAAACCTCTTAATGAGGGGGAAAGAGAGCGCAAAATATGGTCTGAAGCTCAACATCAAAAAAACTAAGATCGTGGCCACTGGTCCCATCACCTCCTGGCAAATAGAAGGGGAAGAAATGAAGGCAGTGAGAAATTTTACTTTCTTGGGTTCCATGATCACTGCAGATGGTGACAGCAGTCACAAAATTAAAAGACGCCTGCTTCTTGGGAGGAAAGCAATGACAAACCTAGACAGCATCTTAAAAAGCAGAGACATCACCTTGCCAACAAAGGTCCGTATAGTTAAAGCTATGGTTTTCCCAGTAGTGATGTATGAACATGAGAGCCGGACCATAAAGAAGGCTGACCGCCGAAGAATTGATGCTTTTGAATTATGGTGCTGGAGGAGACTCCTGAGAGTCCCATGGACTGCAAGAAGATCAAACCTATCCATTCTGAAGGAAAGCAGCCCTGAGTGCTCACTGGAAGGACAGATCATGAAGCTGAGGCTCCAATACTTTGGCCACCTCATGAGAAGACTCCCTGGAAAAGACCCTGATGTTGAGAAAGATGGAGGGCACAAGGAGAAGGGGACGACAGAGGACGAGATGGTTGGACAGTGTTCTCGAAGCTACCAGCATGAGTTTGACCAAATTGTGGGAGGCAGCGGAAGACAGGAGTGCCTGGCGTGCTCTGGTCCATGGGGTCACGAAGAGTCGGACACGACTAAATGACTAAACAACAAAAACAAAAACCTGATACTACACTACACTTTCTGGATTGCTCTGTTTGGAGAGATTAAAGCTCACAGGAATAAGAGCATCTCTACACACTATAATTGATGCAGGAAGCAAGCATAAAAGTTGAGAAATCAGGAACATGTGACCTGGATTGGGCCAGAGTCCCCTGACACATTCAGTATCATGGAAGAGGCAAGGAGTAATATATTATTATTATTATTATTATTATTATTATTATTATTCCCACCCATCTGGCTGGATTTCCCCAGCCATTCTGGGCAGCTTCCAACAAAATATTTAAAATGCAATAAAACATCAGACATTAAAAACTTCCCTAAACAAGGCTGCCTTCAGATGTCTTCTAAAAGTCAGGTAGTTGTTTATTTCCTAGGAGGAAAAGCCCTATGGTGTATGAATCCTGCCCCCGATGGACACAGATAGGTAAATGTATGACAGATGCAACTTCATGCATGTATGACACTGATAGTTTATAAGCTGGCTGAGGAAAACATCACTGGAGCAGTAAGCACACTGCACGGAAATGCCTTAAATGCAATTGGATCGAGCCGGGAACTGTTTGCTCAAATCATTCCAGTATCTAAGCTGCCAGACAAAGGTTCTTTTTCTCTTCTTTTATAGTAAGGTTAAAGCTTACTTGGAAATGATATACAATGAATTGAAAAAGACGTTCAAAATAACTTTTATTTAAAAAAACACCAGAAGCTTTTCTTGTGGGAATTATAGGGACAGAACTACCTAAGTTGTATAGGTGGAGATTCAATATTTCTCCAAGTCATCCCACTGATGGCAAGGGGGAAGAAGACTATAAAAAGGACTCTTTGTATGCCCTCAGTGCGCCAAAACTAGCGCTACAGCTCAACACCAACAGCTCTTGCGTGAGGCATGATCAACCTACGTGAAGGGCCTTGTGAGTATGGATGAAGGTGAGAGTGTTTGAACGTCCTGGTACCAATGTATTAATGTATACTTGACTATACGATATAAATGTTACAGGAGAGGTGTGGTCTCCGACGTGTCTTATTGAAAGTCCTATAGCATACAGGATATCACTTGTCTCTCCGGATTTCAAAAGAACCAAGTTACCACGGTTTGGTGACACTTCCCAAAGCGGGGAGGGCTTTGGGAAGCTGGTGAGAGGGTTCTTGGACCAGTCAGAGAATCGCAACTCTTGTCCTAAGTCGGGCAGAAGCTTCCTGGGCTTTGGGGAAGGAGGTGCCAGGAGAACTTTTAGGGGACTAACCTAGCCCCCTTGTCCATTGACGACAAGCCACTGTAATGCACCCCTAAGTGATCTAAGTATGTTAATGGAATAGACCAGTCCATCAATTGTACAGTGGTGCCCCGCAAGACGGATGCCTCGCAAGACGGAAAACCTGCTAGACGAAAGGGTTTTCCGTTTTGGAGGTGCTTCGCAAAACGAATTTCCTATGGGCTTGCTTTGCAAGACGAAAATGTCTTGCGAGTTCCTGCGGGTGTGCTGGTCCCGGGGGGAAGGTTACTGTTACCGTAGTCCAAGTTCAGTCCTAAACCACTAGCCTGGAGATAGTCCACAAAGTTCGAGGTGAGGTCCGAAACAGGGAGCCGGGCGGGGACAGGAACACTCGAAGATCAGAAGCAGGTAGCCGGGCGGGGAACAGGAACACTGGAGGAACAGGACTGGATGCTGGCCAAAACAGCTCTTCAATGACGACGTTGCTCCCACAACCTGGGACCGGGCTGACTGCCCTTTATCTTCTCTAAGGCCAGGGGCGGCCCCGGCCCCCAGGAGCCCCGCCTCTCCTGGCCTTAAGGCGAGCACTCCTCCTGGGAGAAACCAGTTCCCTTCGCCTCTCTGCCCTAAGCCTCTGCAGTTCAGGAGAGGCCGAAGGGTTACTGGGCCCCGGGGAAGGCTCACCTGTAGACACTGAGTCTTTAAGCACCTCTGGGGCCAGAATGGTTTCACCTGGTGCCTGCTCCTGAGGATCTGGCACAGGTGCAGGCTCCTCAGAATCTAGGCCTTGCCCCAGTTCAGCCGGCCCTGGAGGCGGGGACTCCTGTGCCGGCTGGGATTCCTCTGGTTCACTCTCAGAATCGGAATCCCAGGCCATCACAGCGGGGTTTCCCCCCCCCTTTTCCCCAAGCCACTAAGCTGCTAATCAGCTGATCCGCTAAGCCGCTTAACAGCTGATCCGCTAAGCCGCTAAGCCGCTTATCAGATGATCCACTAAACCCGCTAAGCCGCTAATAGCGCTAATCTGCTAAGCTGCTAATGGGCTTGCTTCGCAAGACGAAAAAACCGCAAGACGAAGAGACTCACGGAGCGGATTCTTTTCATCTTGCGAGGCACCACTGTAATGCGTCAGGTTTGCACCAACACTCTAATTTGATAAAGATCCATGGAGGTTAACTCAAACCAAATCTCTGATTCAATGCATTAACAAGATCCTGCCCACCTCAAGCCAAGAAAATATTTCACGGTCCGTAACAGTCTTAAGTTTCGCTTCGTTTTGAAACTCATCCATGAGGCAGTCCATTAGATTCATCAACGATCGAACCAAGTTGGTATCTGACGTAGGAGACAGTTCCTAGGAAGAGCAAAGGCATGTTCTCCATAGTACATGAACTTAATTTAAAATGAGGCCCTTTCCATCAGCCTTACCATCAAAAATTAAACAACCCCTAACTCTAAGCATTATGGGAACAAGAGATCAAAAAACAAAGCACTGTGCTATCCTTAAGACAAAATAAAAAAATAACCTCCAAGCAAAAATAAAATAAAGAAATGCAAGCAATTTGTTATCCTCGGTCCCATTTCTTTAAATTTTTCTCTTATTGCATAGGGTAAGAAATAGGACTGCTAATAATAATAACTGCAATGCCAGCAACCGAATTGACTGAACTAAAGACCAATCTAATTCCACTGAAATGTTGACTGTGAATGCCAACATAAGAATATGGACTACAACTTTATACAGATCTACTCAGAAGTAAGAACAATTGATTAAGATGGGACCGAAGCTGAAAACCTTCCCCAGAATGCACGCTTTTATCGTAAAGTGCACACTTATGCATGCATCCTTTAAACAGAATACTTATTTTTGTGCACTCTATCGTGAAATCCTACACAATGTACAATCTGACTGGGAGTTGTGTTCCTTTATAATATTTTTATTAATTTTAACATATAAATTATAAAATGTACCACAAAACTTATCACTTATACAATCTTTTTGGACTTCCATCAGCACCTCTGATGATCCGCCGTTTTAACCACTTCTTATGCATTTCTTAACTTTATATTGCCTTTACATCTCTTAACAAATCATCCTCCCCCTTGTCCATTTTTACAATACTTCTAATAATACTCTTCACAAAACGTCTTGCAACCCTACAAACGTCATCTGTTCTTCACAATTACTGTTCAAATAGTTCGTAAATTTACTCCAGTCTTCCGTGAATTTCTGGTCTCACCGGTTTCGAATCCTTCCTGTGAGTTTATCTAATTCTGTAGGACTGGGAGTTGTGTTCCAGTCTATAAAGCAAGTTCAGGAACACGGGATTGAGGGCTTACCCACCCTTCCTCTTGTTCCGTTGCTTTCCCCCTGGGAAAACTGCTCTTTAATGGTCAGACAGAGCAAAGGGCAATTCATGTTTTCTCCAGATTGATGTTTGCTCCGATTTAGCACCAAAGAGCAGGATTTTCCTGGGAAAAGAGAGTGGCAAGGAGGAAACCACAGGACGAGCCCTGTCTCGGCCCACTGCAAAGAATGCACCAAATAATTTCCTCCCTCCCTTGGTTCCACACCTAAATATCCACATTTTGTGGGGGAGGGGGAGCTCTTGTGACCATGATTAAAGCATTCATGCTCCTGTACTGACACACTCCAGAAAGGCAATTTCCATTTCATTAAATCCATGCTTAGCTCACCTTTGTACACTTTCTAATAAACTCAACAGAAAGCGGAACTATCCTGTCAAACAAGCCTGTTATAAACTCTTTATGTAGAGGTGTGACGGTGGGAGGCATCAGATGTAGCCAGGATAGCATCACGGGTCTCCAGCCTAGCATTTGTGGCTCCATGTAGACCATGCCACATCTGGAAACCTGCAAAAGGAGGATACCTTTACATATCTTAAGGCTATAGATAACCAAACCTAATGGAATGCTTACATTTTCATTAAACTTGTGAAAGCTGGCTCGGATAATCTAGGTCTAACAGAACAAAATGATTGTTGACAATTATATAAATCACAAGTTGACGTATTACATGCCAACAATTTCAGATCTAACCAGTAGCAGTGACGCAAGTTCTAGTTTGTGTGTGTGTGTGTGTGTGTGTGTGTGTAAATCATAGCTTTCATTTTTTAAACTTCCTTTATTAAAGAAAGTAGGCGAGGGAGAGGGAGCCGACTCCTGAAAACAAAAATAAATTTCTATTAAAAAACTGCAATTAAGAAAAGGCTTCATTCGTTGTTCACTAATCCATTATACAAAATCATGGTTGTAGATACCAAATTAAAAAAACCCAACAAAAACGGCAGTTTATAGGAAGACCGGCATTGCAACAAACAAAAATATATCTTTCCAAAAGTGGCAATCAAAATGGACAGGGGACTGGGGTAGAAACTACTTAAAAGAATGAAATCTAACAAGAACTTGGCATGCCGATTCCAAACACATTCGCTCACAAACGTCCCAATGATTTCAAGGGCATTAACTTCCACAAAAAAGCATTTAGGAATTGTTTTTTTAAAACCAATACACTGAGAAAGTTTGCTATTGGCAGACTAATTGGATAATGATTGTGTTAGTTATCAAAGACCTGCACAAGCTGCCAGTTTGCTACCAGGCCAAGTTCAACATGTTCCTATTGATATATGCAGCCCTTAACAACTTGGGACCGGTTTACTTACCCCATAGGTTCCTCTTTAAGCTGAGAAACTTGCACTTACGGGTCCCACACAGTATTCCTTATGCATTTGTGAGGAGTTATTATTTTAGCACGGCAGCAGCACCTGTGTTTTGGAGCTGCCTGCTTAATGACATTATTTTACACACCTGCTGAAAACCTTTCTGTTTCAGCAGGCTTTTCCAAATACAGTGGTACCTTGGTTCTCAAACAACTTGGAACCCAAACACTGCAAATCTGGAAGTAAGTGTTCTAGTTTGCGAACCTTTTTCAGAAGCCGGACATGCTCTGTTTTGAGTGTTATACTTCCGATTTAAGGTCTGTCTGTTTTTGCTATTTATTTTGCGTTTTTGTTTTTGCAGCTCTTTGTTGTTTTGTTTTTGTGACTGTGTGGAACCCAGATCAGCTACTGATTGGTTGATTGTATGACTGCGGTACACTGGTTATTGCTTTCATTTTATGGATCAATGGTCTCGTTAGATAGTAAAATCCATGTTAAACTGCTGTTTTAGGGGTTGTTTTCAAAAGTCTGGAATGGATTAATCCATTCTGCATTACTTCCTATGGGAAAGTGCACCTTGGTTTTGGAACGCTTTGGTTTTGAAATAGACTTCCGGAGTGGATTAAATTGGAGAACTAAGGCAGCATTTCCCAACCTTGGGCCTCCAGCTGTTTTTGGACTACAATTCCCATAATCCTCAGCTAGCAAGACCAGTGGTCAGGGATGATGGGAATTGTAGTTCGAAAACAGCTGGAGGCCCAAGGTTGGGAAACACTGAACTAAGGTACCACTGTACAAGATTTGGTTACATCTCTTTTTCCATTTGTTATTGTGTTTCGTTGTGGTTTATTTATTTCTAACGTTTTTAGATCTAATTGTTATTAAATTGTCCTGTGAAAAGGCAAAGGGGTTTTGGGAAATGATATATAATGAATTGAAAAGGATGTTTAAACTGATAATTCCTTTTTAAAAAAACCCTGAAGCCTTTTTTGCTAGGAATAAGGGGGACAGGTGTCTTGAAAAAGCTGACAACTTTATTTATGCGACAACAGTAGCTAGAACTTTGTATGCACATAAATTGAAAGAAGAAGAAATTCCAACAAAGGAGGAATGGCCTATGAAACTGACAGATTATGCTGAAATGGTGAAATAAACTGCCAAACTAATAGGACATAAGGACAAAGTGTTTAAGGAGGAAGGGAGACCACTGGTGGATTATCTATCAATTTATCACCAATATATGAAGTCGCAGGCAAGATTTGAAATATAAGCAGTGGGTTACTGAAAGAAGGGGTGGGAAGTCAAGAATTTTGTGCTGGAAAAAGAATTGTATGTGCCAATAAATGTTTTGGAATATTTTTGGAGATTGAATAAAAATGATATAAAAATAATAATTGTCCTTAAATGTTTCAGTATGCTTTTATTTTATTTTTTAGTATTTTACTGTTTTTATTGCAGGTGAATTTGCCAGTGTAGATCAGGAAGTAAAGAAATGAGAAAGTTAATTTTTTTCCACAACTGTGGGCTTGTCACAATGTCACTGATGTCATTGAATGTCATCGAAAAGCAACCTTCCGACTGCGCCAACTTACAGTAGCAGGAGAAGCAACTTCCAGGTCCATTGGTTCAAAAATAAGGCTCATCTGTTGCGACATCTGAATGATCTCACCGCTCATCAGACACAGTTTCTTGTTATCATCCAGCACGGTATTCATATTCTCAATCCACACGGCATCCACTGGTCCATCAAAAATAAGCCACTTCCTATCAGGTGTCTGGGGGGAGGGAACAAAGGTTTAGTACAAATAATTGGTAAGATTAGCAAAAAGACCTTGTTAGAAGAGGTCTTCTTCTGTTTCCCTCACACAGGAGAAAATGTGCTGCAGCACATATCAGCATCTAAAAACAAAGAACTATTTTACAGTGGTGCCCCACAAGACGAATGCCTCGCAAGACGGAAAACTCGCTAGACGAAAGAGTTTTCCGTTTTGGAGGTGCTTCGCAAAACGAATCTCCTATGGGCTTGCTTCGCAAGACGACAATGTCTTGCGAGTTCCTGCTGGGCTTTTTTCCCTCCCCCCCCCCTTTTCTAAAATGCTAAGCCGCTTATCAGCTGATCCGATCAGCAGATAAGCCGCTAAAAGCCTCTAAAAGCCTCTAATAGCGCTAATCCGCTAATCCTTCAATGGGCTTGCTTCGCAAGACGGAAAAAACCGCTTGAAGAAGAGAATCACAGAACGGATTCTTTTCGTCTTGCGAGGCACCACTGTATTTAAATGCAGACAAGTGTAACCAATAATAATAATAATACTACAGTGGACGCTCGGATTGTGAACATGATCCATGCGGGAAGCACGTTGACAACCCACAGTGTCCGCAACCCGCAGCCCTGTGTCTGCACACGCATGGGTCGCGCTTCTGTGCATGCGCAAAGTGCGATTTAGTGCTTCTGCACAAGCGCGAAAACACGGATGTAACCCGTTCTGGTATTTCTGGGTTCAGCACGGTGTGCAACCCGAAATCGCACAACCCGAAGCATCTGTAACCCAAGGTATGACTGTAAAATTAATAATTATTAATAATTTATTACTTATACCCCGCCCATCTGGCCGGGCCTCCCCAGCCACTCTGGGCAGCTCCCAACAGAATATTAAAAACACGATAAAACATCAGTCATTAAAAACGTCCCTAAACAGGGCTGCCTTCAGATGTCATCTAAAAGTCAGAAAGTTGTTTATTTCCTTGACATCTGGTGGGAGGGCGTTCCACAGGGTGGGCGCCACTACTGAGAAGGCCCTCTGCCTGGTTCCCTGTAACCTCACTTCTTGCAGTGAGGGAACCGCCAGAAGGCCCTTGGTGCTGACTTTGTCGATTATGACGCCTTCAGTTGGTGATAATTCTAACCCTTCCCTACCATATGACCACTGAAGCGGCAGAAACTCCACACAGGACCAGGGTCTTTTATGCCTTCAGGGCACAGTTTGGCTCCTCCTTTTATTCTAGACATTGTTTACATACAATCGAAAGGGACCGCAAGGATCACCTAGTCCAACCGCCTGCAATGCAGGAATCTAAGCTAAAGCATCCATGACAGATGGCCATCTAACCTATGCTTTAAAACTATGCATATGCTGAAATATTTTAATCTTGTTGAATACTTACAGCTGAAGAGGCAAAGGCCCTAAAGCTCACAGCCAGAATGCCATCTGACCACTCGTGGGAGACGGGATCGAATTGTCCGTACAGTTGCCCCATAGTTATAGCTTTGGGGTTGATAACAGTGATCTGAACTTTATTTTCCTCCATCAGCCCCTGAGTACACATAGGGAATTGCATTTGATAAATCAGTGGTGCATTTAATTCATCAATATACATACACATCTCTCTAATCCATACCTACATTTATATCTACTGTATGTGAATCTACACGTTATCTGTCAATATATCCAGATAGACGCACCTGAACACATATATATTTGCCCTATACAGATGGATGGTTTGGCCATTCATGGCAACATAGGAAATGGAGGGGATTACGATCCTGCCTCCAACATGCATGCGATGTTCTTCTTGGCCAGAAAACAATGCCTCAGTTTTTTAACGTCTCCGTTGACGAACGTTTCGGTTTTCGAATGCCAAAACCCTGGAAGTAAATGCTTCAGTTTTCGAACACGCCTCAGAAGTCGAATGGCTTCCACCCTTTGCACCTCGGTTTTCAAACGTTTTGGAACTCGAACGGTCTTCCGGAACAGATTACATTCAAAAACCGAGGTACCGCTGTACTTCATCAAGAAGTGTCAAGTCCTCCTACAGTGCCATCCCCTCCATAGCCTCCCCTTTCTCCTGCCAGAAATGGGAGCAGTGGGAGGAGGACTTGCTGGGAGGGGAGAAAATATCAAGTGCTCAAGGTATAGGCCGTCTTGCATGGAATGAACGAGAGGTGCTTGCTGTTATGAGCATCTCTTTTCATTCCTTGCAGCATCCTACCATTCTAGCTGCTTAGGCGAATGCCATTAGCAGCAGAGTATGGACAGACAAAGGGATGCGGGTGGCGCTGTGGGTTAAACCACAGAGCCTAGGACTTCCTGATCAGAAGGTCGGCGGTTCGAATCCCCGCGACGGGGTGAGCTCCCGTTGTTCGGTCCCTGCTCCTGCCCACCTAGCAGTTCGAAAGCACGTCAAAGTGCAAGTAGATAAATAGATATTGCTCCGGTGGGAAGGTAAACGGTGTTTCCGTGTGCTGCTCTGGTTCGCCAGAAGGGGCTTAGTCATGCTGGCCACATGACCCGGAAGCTGTATGCCGGCTCCCTTGGCCAATAAAGCGAGATGAGCGCTGCAACCCCAGAGTCGGTCACGACTGGACCTAATGGTCAGGGGTCCCCTTTACCTTATGGACAGACAAGACATATTTTCGGAGGGAAATGAAAGATCAGGCCGGATGTGAGAAAAAGTTGACAAGGTGACACAACATGTCACTTTGCCATTTTTAGGACACAATGCCTTCTGGAAACATTTGTTTACTTTTTCACACAGGTCCCCCAAAGCAGCTGCCAAAACCCGATACGCAGATGTCTTTCCACCAAAGGGCTCTCCGACGATCATGAAACCATGCCGCACAATCATCATTTCAAAGATCTGCAAAATTTTCTCGGAAAAGAATGGCGTCATCTGCAAATTCATTTCTTCACAGTTTATCTTGATGGCTTCCAGGATGTCATTGTAATCTGGTTTTGGCAACTTCACACCAGGAAACAAATCTGAAGTGATGCCCTGTCAAAAATGAATTACAAGGTATTTTAACCATGACTATAGCAAGCAGTCTCTGGGTCTTCTCTGAATTATCTCCTGCCCCCCAAAAAAGGCCTTTTAAACTAGCAATGCGATCACTTTTCTATAAAACACAGTGTCTATGTTTGATGTTCTATAAAACAGTGTCTCCGAAAAATTTTACACATCACCTGCGAAGACAGGTGAACTAATGCCAGTGTACTGGAAGAAGCAAAGATCACCAGTGTCAAAGTGATGATTCTTCAACATTAACTTAGTTGGACTGGTCATGTTGTGTAGATGTCTGATTTTCATCTCCCCAAAGCAACTAATCTATTCAAATCTTAAAAATGGAAAGCATAATGCCAGTGTTCAACATAAGAGGTTCAAAGACTCTCTCAAGGCAAATCTAACAAAATGTAGTATAAACACTGACAACTGGGAAACACTGGCCTGCGACCGCTCCAATTGGAGAACAGCCTTTACCAAAGGTGTCATGGGTTTTGAAGATGCTCAAACTCAGGACGAAAGGGAGAAACGCACTAAGAGGAAGGCACACTTGGCAAACCCTCGCCGTGATCAAATCCTGCCCGGAAACCTATGTCCCCACTGTGGAAGGATGTATGGATCCAGAATTGGCCTCCACAGTCACTTATGGACTCACTGTTAAGACCGTGTTCATGGGAGACAATCCTACTCAGCTACGAGTGATCGCCAAAGAAGATAAAACATAGCTGTCAGTCAAGAGTCCCAGTAAAGTGTTATTTACTCCATGCAATGAGAACCGGGTGGCGGCCACACCTCTGCCAGGCATGCCCACATGATGTCCACACACTGGGGAAATGTTTGCCATGATTAAGCCTGCCAAACATGTCTAGGCTTGACCCTCACCCTGCACACACACAACCAGTTCACAGGAAGTGAATAAATGTGTTTGGCAATCCCTACGGCAGCAGTCCTGCCAACCTGTGGATATCGTGGGAGGCAGAGGCAGACTGGCGATGGGAGCAGGGTCAGTGAGCATGGCCTTGCAGTCTTCTTCTCCATCAACCTAGCAGTTTGAAAGCACGTCAAAGTGCAAGTAGATAAATAGGTACCGCTCTGGTGGGAATGTAAACGGCGTTTCCGTGTGCTGCTCTGGTTCGCCAGAAGCGGCTTAGTCATGCTGGCCACAGGACCCGGAAGCTGTACGCCGGCTCCCTCAGCCAATAAAGTGAAATGAGAGCCGCAACCCCAGAGTCGGCCACGACTGGACCTAATGGTCACTTTACCTTTACCTTACCATTCATGAATGTTTGGGCTCATGGCTTTTGTGGTCAACATCCACATTTTCCCCACTGTAGCAAAAATGTTTACTTCAGAGCTGCATCCTGGACTTTTGCACGCAGATGGAAAAGAATCATGATGCCTGCAAACAGCTGATGACACTTGCATGTGTGATGTTCCCATTCCCAAAGCTGGAGTTATACCAGCTATCTTGTCAGCTTTTGGGGATTTATTTCATATTATTATTATTATTATTATTATTATTATTATTATTATTATTATTATTGGAATAACTGTATTGTTCTTTGCAGCTACTGAAATCTATAGTGCTTGTAGATTTGGAGGAAAGAGGTAGAGCATAAATTCTGCATGTAGATGGTCCAATCCCCAAAATCTCCAACTAGGACTGGGAGACCTGTCTCAATTTCTACACCACTTGGAAATTCTGAATGTTAAGCGGCATATAAATACCTAAAAATCAATAAGCATAATAAAACCTGGAGATCCACTGTCAGTCATTGTAGACAATCGTGTGCTGGATGGATCAATAATCTGACTTGCTTATAAGGTGTCTTCCTACGTTTCTAGATTTGTCTATAGCTTCAGGTTGCAATACGCTCATAAATCTCATCCGTGTATAGGTTTTGGTAGTTATCGCTTATCTCTTGAACTTGAATAATGTAATCAAAGACCCTTACGTCAAAAAGTGGTAGATCATGGGATAAAAACTTAGGCAAATTTACATCTATAATGGATCTAAGCAGCAAAATTTCTTCATTTTCATCTGGATACTTCAGCTGCAAAAAAGGACACAGTTAATTTGAGTTAAAATTTTCATTTCAAATTTACCAATAACATAAAATAAAATATATGTCAATGTTTTACACGTTATCACTGTTTCCTCTACCTGTGCCTGATTTGCAGTTTTTAGGGGAACTGACACGTTCCAGACACATGTGAACAATCTAAACTTTCAGAGCATCTTTATAACACAAAACTCTGATCTTACTATGCTGCCAGACAAAGTTCACATCTAAAGGTCTAATGGGAAATGTTACTATGAGTTTTGGATTAAAACTCCTGCTGATTTCTTACATGGTAGGATATGGGCAAACTGGATCAAAAATAAACATGCTTTCATTGAGAAAAACAAAGACTCTCCTCCCTGGAAGAGAGGGGAGTGGTTGTGGGCGGGAGACCGAGCTCCGCCCCTGGTAGGGGGCATTAGCCCCCTCCCCTCCTACCTGGCTGGCGCTCACGCCCACCGGAGGTGGCCAACCAGGTGCCTCCAGGGGCATGTGTAGCAGCTTAATGCTGTGGTGCCAGCTCCGCCTCCTCCTCATTCGTCGTCGTCCCTCAGCGAGTCACCCACCCTCCACTCCCATTTAGCTCAGGGTATAGGTTTTTGGCCTTGCTATGGACCTTAGGTTGGTCGCCCTGGTTGGCTGGGGGGCCTGGTAGGAATTTTTCCATTTGGCATTAGGCCTTTTGGTTTTTTCGCCAACCTCGTAGCAATCGTCACAACTTTTGTGGTATTGGTGGGTAGGTTGTGCTGTGTCAAGGGCTAGGTGTGGCCATCGCCTATGCTATCTACCGTGGGTTATTCCGTTAAAGGAATCTGGCGGTCGTGTATTCCGTCCGATGCCTGCTTGGCGGGAGGCCTTGGCACAACCCTCGGTGACAGCAGGGGTGAGCCTATAGTTGGATTAGCATCAACAGGCTCCACCTACTGTTTAATAAACCCACCACCTATAGTCATCCAATGCCTAAGTCAATACCTTTTCACTGCTGTAATCAATAAAGTTGTGGCCTTTTCTTGCCCATTAACCTTATATCACGTGTCCTTGTGTATTTATTTCACATAGCGGGGTCGGGCCCTCGATCCACAAGTGAATGTGCAAATATCTAAGCAGCAATCTGTTGCAGACCCATATTGTTCTAATAAATGTACATCAGTAGTCACTGGCCAGGTTTAGATAAACTTTGGCCCAAGATTTAGTCACCTCCAGGATCTGTTCCTGGGTCATTATTCTGGCTCCTTAGCTTATCTTGCACTAGACTTCCGTGATTAAAATATGACAGAGAACTCTGGTTTAATTGTGCAGTGCTTAGATTATTGTACACTACTCAGAGAGCTGTTTGCATAAGTGGTTTATAAACCTCCCAAATAAATACAGTGGTACCTTGGTTCCTGAATGGCTTAATTGTTGAACAAAACGCCGCAAACCCAGAAGTAAGAATTCCGGTTTGTGAACTTTTTTTTTAAAGCTGAATGTCTGACGCGGCTTCTGCTTGAGTGCAGGAAGCTCCTGCAACCAATCGGAAGCCATGCCTTGGTTTTCAAACGGTTTCGGGAGTCGAATGGACTCCTGGAATGGATTAAGTTCAAGAACCAAGATACCACTTGTTAAGTTGTGGGTGAACACAGCAATTCTTCAAACAGCTCTTGTTTATTCACAGGCCAGAACAGAACTGAACTGAAGGGTTCAGCCAGCCTGCTTATATAGAGCTCCACTAGAACGCAACAGTAACCATTTTCTGTAACTATCCAATCACTGAACGTCACTTTTGATCCCTTATTTGCATATGTGGACCTGAACTATCTACAGTATCCCCCTGCTGGCCCAGGGTGAGAACTTCAGTACATAACACCACTGTAAATGCAAATCAGAAATGAAGCACCAAATAAGGATGTCGTCTCCAACCTGACTTCCGGTACAAAACTAGAAGTTGTATCAGAGCCCCACTTTGTGGGAGCTGAGCCCCCCCACACAAAAAACTGTGGGGCCCCAGGGCAACAGTGGCAGCACATACACACAGAAGGCCCTATACTCAATTCAGCTCAAGTAAGAAGCACAGATTTTGCTTCTAGCGAAACACCAGGTTCTAAATCAAGACTGTGAAAACGGGGCACAGGTTCCCTACCTTCAGATTTCCAGCTGCCGTGAGCACCGACTTCACAGCTCTCATTCCGTAATCATAGTGGTGCTGGGAAGACAGCTGCTCCGAACACAGGCGATAGGTAGCTACAATTTTCACCGACAGAGGCCGAGCGGTAACAAACCCACAGGAGTACAGGACAATTTCAGCAATCATGGCGTAATCAGGTACCATCATTGCCACAGTTCGAAACAGGGCCTATTAAGCAAGCATTGACAGGCAGGTTAACTGCAGAGCTCTATCACAGTACCTCGACAGGTGGTCAGCTTCAGACTGGGATGGAAGGCTAAATTTCATTATCAGTATGCAAACCATTCCCCAGATTGGTAAAGACAGTTACTGTCAAAACAGTCCCCCAAAATAAGGGATACTAAATAAAACTGGGGGGGGGGGTGTGTCCTGAAAGCTTTCAAATACCTGGAGGGCACCACACTGGCATATATCCTATGATTATTATTTTGGGGGTATATGATGGGTTTACAGGAGTATATGAATCATTTTCTGTCATTTGTTCTGTCATTTGCCTTGATTTCCCATTCATTCAAAAAAAAACCAAAAACCCAAACAGGCAGCCAGGGCCAGATTTAGGTTTGATGAGGCCCTAAGCTACTGAAAGTAATGGGGCCCTTTATATGTCCAGCTGTCCTTTGTCAACAACAAATTGTCACTGTTTTTTGTGTTGAATATATGCTATATGGTAATTTATGGACCTAAAAAGGTAAAGGACCCCTGACAGTTAAGTCCAGTCGCAGATGACTCTGGGGTCGTGGCGCTGATCTCGTTTTATAGGTTGAGAGAGCCGATGTTTGTCCGCAGACAGTTTTTCCGGGGCATGTGGCCAGAATGACTAAGCCATTCTGGCGCAATGGAACACCAAAACCAGAGCAGTGCACAGAAACGCTGTTTACCTTCCCGCCGGAGCGGTACCTAATTATCTACTTGCACTGGTGTGCTTTCGAACGGCTAGTTTGGCAGGAGCTGGGACAGAGCAACGGGAGCTCACCCCGTCGCGGGGATTTGAACCGCTGACCTTTTGATCGGCAAGCCTAAGAGGCTCAGTGGTTTAGACCACAGTGCCACCCGCTGCCCCTTTATTGACCTAATAGGTATCTAAAGCCTTCTGGCGAACCAGAGCAGTGCATGGAAACGCTGTTTACCTTCCCGCTGGAGCGGTACCTATTTATCTACTTGCACTTTGACGTGCTTTCGAACTGCTCGGTTGGCAGGAGCAGGGACCGAGCAACGGGAGCTCACCCCGTCGCGGGGATTCGAACCACCAACCTTCTAATCGGCAAGTCCTAGGCTCTGTGCTTTAACCCACAGCGCCACCCAATCCAGACATACTAAACACATAAAAGCCACAATAGCCACCATTAAGTAGTTTTAAATTTGACTTTAAAGATCTCGGATAAATATCCTGGGACCATCTCAGTAGTTTCGGGAATACCATTCCTCAGCAGATATCGGATTATAATTCTTTGCAAGTAGATAATCTAAGGTTCATAGGAGTTGCCAGTGGGTCTCTCTGAAGAGTATCAAAGAGAGGGCAGTCCAAAATTATGTGATATATGTTGCACCTGATGCATTCATACCATAAGTCTATTCTGGAAGGGTGTTTTCTTGGAACCTAGTTAGCTCGTGCTACTGCTACTGGGTACCTTAAGGTTGTCCGGAAGTTCGGATCGCCCAGCATAGCCGGGATTCATGGTTATGAAGACAGCACATGTGGGGTTAAGTTTCAGCTCAGTGCCTTCAAACACCAGCAAGTCACAGCCAGAGTTGATGCCTATGGACAGAGGGAAATAGGCATCATTTTAATTGCGGCTGGAATGGGTTTTATCTTAACGCGGCAGAGATAACGAAACAAAAAAAGAGCACCTCTCTGGATAGTAAGAATTTGCTGAGCCACAACAGAAAGTACTTCCAAGTCAATTCTGTTAAATTCATCGAAGCAGGCCCAGGCGCCGCAGGAAAGCAAACCCTAGAGAGGGACAAAAAATAAATTTTAAAAGATTCATGGTTCGTGTCCAGTACGTATCTATTTTCAGTTTAAAAAATAATGAGGAACTCCCTTGGGAAGAAAGCAGTAGGTGTTTCATTCATTCTCGTCCGATTCTTTAGAACTTGTTCAAACACTAATACATGTCTTTGTACAAAAAACCCATGCTTCCTACGAGAGCATGTCTGCCGTTGCCGTTAAAGTGCTTTGGTTCTTAATGCTAAATGTTTGCCGATATCCATTTGCACCTTAAAGAATTTCCCCAGAGCGAGGTAATCCAGTCCATCAGAGCAATTGAAAACCACACATTGCTTAGCGACAGCCTTTGCCAAGTCCTTTGTCGTCTCGGTTTTGCCAGTTCCTGCAGGGCCTTCCGGGGCACCGCCAAGGTGAAGGTGGAGGGCACCAAACAGAGTTCTGAAATTAGAGGGAGGAGGATTTAAAAAGAAAAAGGCACAAGTTACGGAAATGTCTGTCACATTATTTCTAGGTGTTTTTTTTGTGTGTGTGTGTGTGTGTGTGTGTGTGTGTGTGTGTAATTTTTATTAGGTTTTCTATCTTACTATTAGCATTTGTATTAGAATTTGTAGAATTAGTATTTGACATTAAACAACCTTAAAATGTCAAGGACTTCCCTTCTTCTCTTTCCATGGTTCAGTTTGCATATCATAAATCCCTTCATATTTTACATAACCTAAACCATTAAGTATTCCATTATTACATCCATCAAAACTTGTTTACACTGTTGGATTTATCTTAATGCTGCCAACATTTTCAAGTGTACACAGTTTCCCCTCATATATTCAATAAACATTTTCCAATCTTCTTTAAATGTTTTTCTCGTTCTCTTATTTTATATTCAGGTAGGTAGCCGTGTTGGTCTGATGCAGTAAAAAAACCACCAACAACTTGTTCAGTAGTACCTTAGAGACCAACTAAGGCGCTACTGGACAATTTTGTCCGCAAGCTGCACATATTCCATCAGTTTTAAGTTGCCGTTTTTCTTTAAATTTGGGTCTAACAAAACACAGGCCACAGTAGTGGCATACATTAATAGCCTTTTTTGACACCTGAACTATCCCCCACAAAAAGGACTCTGGTCTTTCCCTTCAAAGAATAACATGCTGTAAACTTCAGATTGTTCTTCCAAAGTTTCCCCCAAATATTGAAATCTATGTTATAACCTATATCTATTGCCCAATGTGTCATAAGAGGCTTTGTCAAGCTCATCTTTTGTTTCCCAATCTAATAACAGATTGCGCATTTTAGATAAAAGTTTTTGTTTTGTAGAAGTTCTTTTTCAAATTGTGAGCTTTGGTCCGAAAAACCACACATTACTTCTGGTTTTTATATCAGCTCCTAAACATTTATGCCAGAATATATGTCTATTTTGCCAAAATATACCCTGGGCCAGTGCAGAAAAAGCTTTGCCACGTTGATCTGTGCTCTGGTAAACTTTCTGTTTGAATTACTCTAAGGCATTCTGAGTGGGGCCACCCTGGACTCACTGTTGAGCAGCACAGCCAGTTGGCATCATATAACACCAGTCCGGAAGAAGCTGAACTGGTTGTGTTAAGTTGTGGGTGAACATATCAGACGACACAGCGATTCTTCAAACAGCTCTTGTTTATTCACAGGCCAGAACAGAACTGAACTGAAGGGTTCAGTCAGCCTGTTTATATAGAGCTCCAGTACAACGTAACTGTAACAATTTTCTAAAACTATCCAATCACTGAACGTCACTTTCGATCCCTTATTTGCATAACTATCTACAGTATCCCCCTGCTGGCACAGGGTGAGAACTTCAGTACATAACAGGTTGTCTATACACTTCCATTCTCAATTCAAGCTTGGGTGTAGAAGGCTACACTGACATATAAAACCCTGAAAGACTTGGGGACAGAACTACCAAAAACTGTATAGAAACTTATCCATGTACACTACTACAGCGGCAAGAATATTACTCGCCCAAAAATGGAAAGAAGCAAAAGTCCCAGCAAAGGAATAATGGATACAAAAACTTATGGAATACGCAGAAATGGCGAAACTTACGGGAAGAGTAAGAAATCAATATAACAAACTTATTTTTTTAATGAAAGAACTGAAATGGTTTATTGAATATTTACAGATAAATTGTAAACAGATAAAAAAAAACACTGGAAGGATTATTGCAATAACCTGCAGTTTGATAAGAGTATATATTTAAAGTAGATGCATAATTGAGCAAATTAAGTTAATTTGGATATGCAGAAGATATTAAAAATTAATTTAAGGAACCACAGAAAGAGGGGGAAGGAAGTCATGATAGGAAATGTTAAAATGATTGTAAAATTAGTGAAATGTATAAACCTGAAATGCATAAATAAAATGAAAATGAAAGACTTGGGGTCCAGATGCCTGCAGGAACACCTTTCTCCCTAAAACCTGCCATTGTTTTATGGTTTACAGGGGTGGTCTCTTGGGGGGGGGGGCGGTTACCATCAGAGGAAGCACATATCGCAGTGCTACAAGAAAGGGCCTTCTCTGTGGTGGCACAACAACACCTCTGAAATACCTTCCTCTCAAAGGTGCACCTGGTGCAAATTTTACTTAATAAGTTCAAATGCTTGATGATGATGATTATGATAATTTTATTATATATCCCCCACCCATCTGCTGTTTGTCCAGCACATACAGGTGAAACTCAGAAAATTAGAATGTCATGGAAAAGTTCATTTATTTCAGTAATTCAACTTAAAAGCTGAAACTAATATATGAGATTTACTCATGACATGCAAAGCGAGATATCTCAAGCCTTTATTTGTTATAATTGTGATGATCATGGCGTACAGCTGATGAAAACCCCAAATTAACAATCTCAGAAAATTAGAATAATAAATGAAATCAGCAAAACGAGGACTGCAAATAGAGCAATATTGGACCTCTGAGAAGTAGAAGCATGCACATGTACTCAGTACTTGGTTTGGGCCCCTTTTGCATCAATTACTGCCTCAATGCGGCATGGCATGGATGCTGTCAGCCTGTGGCACTGCTGAGGTGTTATGGAAGACCAGGATGCTTCAATAGCAGCCTTCAGCTCTTCTGCATTGCTCGGTCTCATGTCTCTCATCTTTCTCTTGGCAATGCCCCATTGATTCTCTATGGGGTTCAGGTCAGGCATGTTTGCCAGCCAATCAAGCACAATAATCCCATGGGCATTGAACCAGGTTTTGGTACTTTTGGCAATGTGGGTAGGTGCCAAAGTCCTGCTGGAAAATGAAATCAGCACCCCCATAAAGCTCATCTGCAGGAGGAAGCATGAAGTGCTCCAAAATCTCCTGGTAGATGGCTGCGTTGACCCTGGACTTAATCAAGCACAGTGGACCAACACCAGCTGATGACATGGCTCCCCAAATCTCTTTTCTGATGAGAGCAGCTTTTGCATCTCATTTGGAAACCAAGGACCCAGAGTCTGGAGGAAGAATGGGGAGGCACACAATGCCAGATGCTTGAAGTCCAATGTGAAGTTTCCACAGTCTGTGTTGATTTGGGGAGCCATGTCATGAGTCTATCTCATATATTAGTTTCACCTTTTAAGTTGAATTACTGAAATAAATGAACTTTTCCACGACATTCTAATTTTCCGGGTTTCACCTGTATGTTGGTATTTTTGTTCTCAACTGCCCAGGGATCAGGGCCGAAAAACGGCAGATTAATAAACGTAAGTGAATAAATAAATATTACCCAAACTGTTTTTTTACCTGTAGCATCTATCCGTAAGTGGGGTAATAACCAGCCTAGGGGTATTGCCGAGATATTCGTATCCATACCGCAAACCGGCATTGATCATCTTTGTTTGTAGATGCCCTTCCTATGCGGAAAACAACAACCATGAAATGCATGGAATAAACAGGGGGAGGGTGGAGAAATCACATACAGACCACAGTTTCTTTCTAGTTCATCGGCTCCAATGTAGCTCACGAGGGGGGAGATTGGGGGAATCGCTCGATCTAGCAGGTTGTACAGAGGGAAAGCGGGACATTGCATTCCACCCAATGCGATTGATTACTATAGTAAGATAGTCGCAGTTATAGGGCACCATGTGCTAATAAATGGGATATCTTATATACCGTATTTTTCGCTCTATAACACGCACCCGACCATAACACGCATGTAGTTTTTAGAGGAGGAAAACAAGAAAAAAAATATTCTAAACGAAACAGTGGATGTATGATTTTTGTGTTTCATGCTGTGGCCACAGACATGTGATCTGACAGTGAGTTTGGAGTAGCCCAATGCAAAAATCCTGAGGATCCATGTGGATCCATGCTTTGTAACCACGTTTTTGCACCACTGCGGCCCCATGCAACAGTGGGTGGGTGATTTTTTTGGTGCAAGATGTAGCCATGGACATGTTATGTGATCTGATGGTGAATTTGGGGTGACCCAGTGCAAAAATCCTGAGGATCCATGATTTGTAACCACGTTTTAAGTGGGGAGGGAAGGAAAAGCACTCAAGGGACAAGGAGAAGGATGCTGCTAATAATGCAGAAGAGGGGTTTAAGGGGAGAAGAAGCATGCGTGGGGTGGGTGGAGAAGGATGCTACTAATAATGAAGAAGAGGGGTAAAAGGGGAGAAGGCTCCTCTCCTCTCCCACTTTGTTCCTTTAAAGCAAGCAGGCTCTGCTTTTCTCCCTCCTCCCCACTCATCCCCGGCTTAGCGAGCTGAAAAACTTTGCTGCTATTTAGCGAGCTGAGTGGGGAGGAGAGAGGGACAGAGAGCCTGCTTGCTTTAAAGGAACCAACCGGACAGGAGCTGCTTACACTCATGTAAGCTGCTCCTCTCCTCTCCCGCTTTGCTCCTTTAAAGCAAGCAGGCTCTCTGTCCCTCTCTCCTCCCCACTCAGCGGCTCTTCTCCCGCTTTGCTGTTTCAAAGTGAGCCACGGAGGAGGGAAGGAAGGGGAACCATGTATCCTCTGCTCACGACTGCAGCAGATCCCCCCACCACCACCCGTAGGCATTCCCTCCATAACACGCACAAACATTTCCCCTTACTTTCTAGGAGGAAAAAAGTGAGTGTTATGGTGCAAAAAATACGGTACATGTCCTGCTAGCTTTTAGCCAGTTCAAATCTGCTTGGCTCTTGGCTGAGGAAATGAATGCAGGCGCAAAACTCTACGATTCTGACAAAATCAGATTAAGGCCACTCAGTTCAAAAGTATATACGCTACTCCTTTTTTTTTGCCCCCTTTCAAAAATAGTAATATAAAATCTGGACTTCTAAACTTATATGTGCACCTATTGCAAATTCACCAGGTGTGCAAGGTGATGGGGGAAAATAATTTTAATTACAAGACATATATGAATATGTATATCTTAACTCTAAGTCTATAGGATGACAAGCGAGAGATATCTTTTATCGCCAGCAAAAAAATTCTCGTATTCATGCATTAATCACTCTGCGTCAGCATGTTAGCCCAAACTGGGAAACCGCAAACAGAAATCATCTCCTAACGTGATTTAAGGGCTTCACTTACCTCCCAGTAGTACCTAAGCTGGCTCAGCCATTCGAAGTCGGTCTCGTCATTGACATGTTTGCTTACTAGAGTTGCCAGAACATCCCGAGCATGAACATCGAGCACGACGAGTGCGCCAAGAGTTACTCGATTCTGCTTTGATAACGTCCCTCGCACCAGTGTGACAATGCCATCAATCTGCCCGTTGCACTGTTCCAGGTACTTTTCAAGGGCCTGGGAGAAGTTTGGAGAGGGGGAAGGGATCAGACGCAAACAAATTACCGTATTTTTCTGTGTATAAGACAATAATAATAATAATAATAATAATAATAATAATAATAATAATAATTTATTATTTATACCCCGCCCATCTGGCTGAGTTTCCCCAGCCACTCTGGGCGGCTCCCAATCAGTGTTAAAAACAGTACAGCATTACATATTAAAAACTTCCCTGAACAGGGCTGCCTTAAGATGTCTTCTGAATGTCAGGGAATTATTTATCTCTTTGACATCTGATGGGAGGGTGTTCCACAGGGCGGGCGCCACTACCGAGAAGGCCCTCTGTCTGGTTCCCTGTAGCCTCACTTCTCGCAATGAGGGAACCGCCAGAAGGCCCTCGGCGCTGGATTTCAGTGTCCGGGCTGAACGATGGGGGTGGAGACGCTCCTTCAGGTATACAGGACCGAGGCCGTTTAGGGCTTTAAAGGTCAGCACCAACACTTTGAATCGTGCTCGGAAACGTACTGGGAGCCAATGCAGATCTCTCAGAACCAGTGTTATATGGTCCCGGCGGCCACTCCGAGTCACCAGTCTAGCTGCCGCATTCTGGATTAATTGCAGTTTCCGGGTCACCTTCAAAGGTAGCCCCACGTAGAGCGCGTTGCAGTAGTCCAAGCGTGAGATAACTAGAGCATGCACCACTCTGGCTAGACAGTTCGCGGGCAGGTAGGGTCTTAGCCTGCGTACCAGGTGGAGCTGGTAGACAGCCGCCCTGGACACAGAATTAACCTGCGCCTCCATGGACAGCTGTGAGTCCAAAATGACTCCCAGGCTGCGCACCTTGGTCCTTCAGGGACACAGTTACCCCATTCAAGACCAGGGAATCCCCCACACCTTTAAAGCCCTAAACAACCTCAGTCTGGTATACCGGAAGGAGCATCTCCAACCCCATTGTTCAGCTCCAAGGGCCTTCTGGCGGTTCCCTTCCTGTGCAAAGTGAGGTTACAGGGAACCAGGCAGAAGGCCTTCTCAGTAGTGGCACTCACCCTGTGGAATGCCCTCCCATCAGATGTCAAGTAAATAAACATATGACTTTCCAGGCAGCCCTGTTTAGGGAAGTTTTTAATGTCTGATGTTTTATCGTGTTTTTAATATTCTGTTAGGAGCCGCCCAGAGTGGCTGGGGAGGCCTGGCCAGATGGGTGCGATATAAGTAATAAAGTAGTAGTAGTAGTAGTAGTAGTAGTAGTAGTAGTAGTTATTATTTGCATGGTGTGTAAGGGAGAAAATCACACACTCTCTTCTGTTTTGAGTGCCCCCTTTGCATTAAGAGAACTCCATTCAAGGGCCCTGAGATTCAACCCCTTGTGCTTGAAGTATAAAACAACTTCAAAACATCCTAGGAAGCTGGACTAGATCATCCTTGTGTCCCTTCCATCTCTACAATTCTATTATCCCTCAGGTTCAAGCATCTTCCTTGTGGTGGTGGGGGGGGGAAGGATAATGGCAGAGCTTTGTATCCATAACGCCATCTCAGGGTGATGCAGTTTTAAAAATGAAGTACTGTAGCACCCTGCTTGTGGTTAACGCTTAGCTGGAATGAAATATTCAACGCAGCAATAGAGAAATTTAAATAATTATTTATTTGTCAGACAAATAAATGAGAGGCACAGTGGTATATGGTTACCAAGCTCTGGCCTGGCCTCCTGCCATTATGGCCAGCACTTATATTCCCTTAATCCAGCCCCCTTTGCTCCTCCTTTGGCTGCCTCTGTCCAATCAGCCTGGTTGGATTTCCTATTGGCTGATTGCTATAACCAATCCTAAAAGATACACCCATATCCTCCTGTCCTTATATGGAACACAAAGAGCTATATATTGTTACATCTATAAATGACAAATAAGTAGTAATATATCTTACATGTGTCTCAACAAGGAATCTTAATTACCAGCTCACCTCTTGCCCTCCTTGCCCTATTGCCTTCTAAAACAAATGGTTAATCTTAAATTTTTATCTTAAACATATGTCAAGGATCTTGAGTTTCACATCAACATTGAAAGATCTCCTTCATTTGAAGGTTTCTAAACAAATGCCTGACAACTTATATATCAAGACTGCTTGGATGGCGTCTTCCTGTCTGGCAGGAGGGCTAGGCTGGTGGCTGACTTAATTTCAGGATAAAATACAACTCTTACAACTATATGAAATAAGAATCTAGCATTTCTTAAATCCTTTGCATAATTACATTTAAGCCAGCATATTTCATACATTATCATAGATAGCTTTTTAGAAGGATAAACTTCCTCAAAGTAACAAGGAAGGAACAGTTTACAGCCTCAAAATAAAATAGGAAAAAAGCCTCTTCCCCTGTTTACACTCCCCCCCTTCTCCAGCCAGTTGCTTTTCCCATTAGATCTTCCCAACATTTATTGCCCTTAAACTCTCTCAGTTTAAGAAAGAAACAGCTTTAAAAAAAGACTTCCCAAAAATGCTTTCTTTCTGCCAGCCAGATGCTTCTCCATTTGGTCTTTAACCTTGGAAAGAAGATCTGGCTCATTTTACTGGGAGGCACATTGGTATTATTTTACTATTTACTCATTCCTAATTATATTTATCTCTGCCTTTGTTATCTTCTGTAACATGTAGGGTCAGTGTCCGTTCTCAGCCTGTAATTTCAGCTTTTACGACTTTGAGAATTGTTTTCTGCTATCAATCAAGGGGGCCCCTTGTCTAGGAGGAAAACATTGCCAGTGTTAAACAGCTAGTTTTCTTGCCTGGCATGAAACATTTGAAAATCTTTAAGCTCTCTCTTTAATATACAAGCCCTGATCAAACATTAATAAAATGCAGGCTTATGCCTGATGCCTCAGTACTGCATATTTGCATGCTACTGTAAAAACAGTTTGGGAATGAGAGAGCCAGCTTTGTTGGTACTGAAATAGACAAATTGATCACTGGGGATTTCTCTTGGTTTTTCTTTTTCCTTTTTTACCACATTCTGGCATTATTATTTTTGTTTGAAAGGGGGGGGGAAGCGTTGCACAAAAATTCATCGGAATTTTAATCACGTTTCTCCTAATATAAACTGTATAGATGAAATTTTGACTAATGATATACACATCTTTGCAAGCAATTTCCCATAACATAATGCATTTTGTATGCTATCTGCTGAATTATTATGAACGCGTCCCCCTAATTTACACATTTCTGTAAGCATTATTTGGTAGAAGAGCTGCATTCTAACATTCAGAGAAGTGCGGATTTTGGGGGAGGGCTGCTTTTCAGTTCCTGTAGGTAGTGCGAATTAGGTAGGCTTGCATTAAAATACGAGTCAAAGCGAATTTCTCCTGCATCCCTATTTCCCACAAGGCAGTGGAGTTTTCCTTCTCCTAGACAAGCTACCTTCCCAGACTGGTGAGCCCCATTTTCCCAGATGATGTGGTCAAAAATATATGCTTACCTGCTGGCCATTTTTAATAGCTGTTTGGACCTCCAAGGTCCAGAAAGTCTGAGATACACACAGAACTGTTTGTCCAGGCCAATCCCTTACCCAGTTTATACGGAGAGATTTTGGGTAGGCTTCTATCGCATAACCAATCACCTGGAGGTAAGGAAACGTGTCAGAGAAAAACCAAGTGGATATGAAAGGAAAGCCCAGATTTACAACTACAGGGAAGAAAGCAGTGCTAAAATTCTCGCAGCCTAATCTCTGCCACACAGGGTTATTACCTTGGCAATCCATAATGCCTGTAAGGTGTATGAGTTACTCGTGCGTAAACTGCCGCCTTTCTAGGCTTTATTGCCTTGGTTAAACTGTTCTGACTGCACAGCCCATCTCCGTGTGGCTGCCTCAGTCACTAGCAGAATCTGTCTGTGGGCGTTTCTTAAACCTTTTCCAGCATAGAAGCTGTCTGACTCCCAGTCGCCTCCTCCTCTCACTGCGCGGGAGTCTTCTGCGCAGGGAGGGCGTGGGTAGTGGAGGACCTGTGCTCTCCTCACTGATGTCCAGAGAACAATCCCAGAGCTCTCCCTCCGCTTCCCCCATTTGCCCCCCTTTATCCCTGGTGTTGCGCTGATTTCCTTCCTCCTCTACTGAGCTGCTTCTCCCCCTGGTGCTGGGTCCTTCGCCTGCAGAATCTGGGAGCCTCCCCTTCGCCTCTCGCTCTGATGTCAGTTCCCTGACAATGCCTAAATTGCATCATTCCTCCCTTCAGCTCAAGCAAGCATCTGAGCCAGATCAACGTCGTACAAAATGCAAACATGGCGTCCCTTTGCAGCTTGCCCATGGTTCTGAGCACCTGAATTTAAGAAGATTGCTCTCCCTTCACTCTGAGAGGAACAAATCAACTTCCACCTCTAAGTACACTGGAAGGATTGTTTGGAAGCCTGTTCCTAGCCTTGATTGTACACAAAAGGAGTGCAATCACGTGTTTAAAGATTAGCACGTTCAAGGATGCTTTTCAGTCTAAGCATTGAGCCACGAGAATTGGAGTAAAGTGCCTTATAAAAACTACAATAGGAAAGGAATGCACGAAAGATGCCGAAAACAGACCAAGAGAGCAAATGGAGTGAGCTTCATCAAAAACGGATTCAGAAAAGAAAGCTGCCAATTGACCATTTTTAATCAGGCTGTATTCATCCTGTGGCACGCTGTCAGCAAACCCCACAGAAATTGTCTTTCATTTGCTATTCTTGCTGCGGCTCCAATAAAACTTCGTTAGCACCGTAGTTTTTGTTTTGTTTTTTCCTTCACTGTTAACCAATTCATGGGAAATACTACTGGGCTGTAAATTTGTCAGGGGGAGGCACAGCACTTGTACTCTGATTATCACATACTAGCAGGATGCATTGATTCAGACGGAACAACTTCCCCTTCTCCTTTAATGGATAGAGCAAATTTTGCACTGCGTATTTCTTCCAAGAGGCCTCCTGAAGTCTCTGTTTATGGATCCCTGATTGCCCACAGAGGCCTTGAGCCAGCATAACATAGGGGCTCCTTGAGTCCTCTGCTACATCACACCAACAGACTCCAGTGTGGATCAGGCCCTCTCTGAGTGCAGCAGTCCAATTCACACGCATGTACACATTTTCAAAAACTTAAAACAGCTGCTGCTATTGGGCCAGATAATTAGCAGACATAGGCACCAACTCTATGGGGCTGCGGACATCTCAGCCCCCCCAAGTATGTAGAGATGGGGCTGAGCACGCCCCCCCCCCATGTTGAGGGGTCCTGCCAGGTCTCCCTGCAGTAGCAGCAGGGTACACAGACTCCTCCCGACGTGCGTGGCGTCACACAAATGACGTCACACACACACAACGAGCCCTCTCCCCCAATGTCAGTCAGAACTCAGCCCCTCTGCTAGCAGAAAGGGTTCACCATTACCAGTCTGTAATATTTGTGATCTAAGATTCCAGAAAAACATTTGGGCAAAAGGGAGTTGGACCGAATGACCCTCGTGGTCCCTTCCAACTCTACAATTCTATGACTCTATGACAAGCAAAAGACATACAATGGTACCTTAGTTCTCAAACTTAATCTGTTCCTGGAAGTCCATTCGACTTCCAAAACGTTCGGAAACCAAAGCTCCAGCAGCCAATCGGAAGCCGCGGAAGCCCTGTCGGACGTTCGGCTTCCAAAAGAACATTCAGAAACCAGAACGCTCACTTCCGAGTTTTGATCGTTTGGGAGCCAAAATATTCGAGAACTAGGCTGTTCGAAAACTAAGGTGCGACTGTATCAGTATATCACAGTGTTCAGCTGGTGATATACAGTGGTACCTCAGGTTACATACGCTTCAGGTTACAGACTCCGCTAACCCAGAAATATTACCTCGGGTTAAGAACTTTGCTTCAGGATCAGAACAAAAACCGTGCTCCGGCAGCAGCAGGAGGCCCCATTAGCTAAAGTGGTGCTTCAGGTTAAGAACAGACCTCCAGAACGAATTAAGTTCTTAACCCGAGGTATCACTGTATCACGATATTGAAAACCAGATATCGCATGGCCCTACTTGTGGGGAGCGTGTCAGGACCAGGAAAAGGGCAGAAACACCAGCCATGGTTTAGTTCTACTTTCTTTCCCTTCTGTGTTTGTTTGTTTTTGCTCCGTTGCTACTATAAAAATGAGGGATGTTTCTGCTGTAGGTGTTTGTGGGCAAAGATTCACACCGCTCAGGATGAGAGCCCAGAGGGATTGGGGAGTTGGTGAAAGATTTCAAGATGCTCCACAGCCACAGAGTAGAGGCCTCTTTTGTGTGAGAGACAGAGAGGGAATGAGTGAGCTGCTATAGATGTAAGAGACTGACCGAACCCAAAGGGTGCTCATCAATGGTTCCTCTTCATCCTGGAGAAGAGTGACTAGTGGGGTGCCACAGGGTTCTGTCTTGGGCCCGGTCTTATTCAACATCTTTATCAATGACTTGGATGATGGACTCAAGGGCATCCTGATCAAATTTGCAGATGACACCAAACTGGGAGGGGTGGCTAACACCCCAGAGGACAGGATCACACTTCAAAACAACCTTGACAGATTAGAGAACTGGGCCAAAACAAACAAGATGAACTTTAACAGGGAGAAATGTAAAGTATTGCACTTGGGCAAAAAAAAAATGAGAGGCACAAATACAAGATGGGGGACACCTGGCTTGAGAGCAGTACATGTGAAAAGGATCTAGGAGTCTTGGTTGACCACAAACTTGACATGAGCCAACAGTGTGACGCGGCAGCTAAAAAAGCCAATGCAATTCTGGGCTGCATCAATAGGAGTATAGCATCTAGATCAAGGGAAGTAATAGTGCCACTGTATTCTGCTCTGGTCAGACCTCACCTGGAGTACTGTGTCCAGTTCTGGGCACCACAGTTCAAGAAGGACACTGACAAACTGGAACGTGTCCAGAGGAGGGCAACCAAAATGGTCAAAGGCCTGGAAACGATGCCTTATGAGGAACGGCTAAGGGAGCTGGGCATGTTTAGCCTGGAGAAGAGGAGGTTAAGGGGTGATATGATAGCCATGTTCAAATATATAAGAGGATGTCACATAGAGGAGGGAGAAAGGTTGTTTTCTGCTGCTCCAGAGAAGCGGACACGGAGCAATGGATCCAAACTACAAGAAAGAAGATTCCACCTAAACATTAGGAAGAACTTCCTGACAGTAAGAGCTGTTCGGCAGTGGAATTTGCTGCCAAGGAGTGCGGTGGAGTCTCCTTCTTTGGAGGTCTTTAAGCAGAGGCTTGACAACCATATGTCAGGAGTGCTCTGAAGGTGTTTCCTGCTTGGCAGGGGGTTGGACTTGATGACCCTTGTGGTCTATTCCAACTCTATGATTCTATGATATGAACCCCTGGTTAAGATCAGGGGTTATTCAGTCTGTTGAACGTTGTTTTTTACAAAGTAATAAACATAAACAAATAAAAATGTGCACCCCACCACCGAGACCATTCCATTGTAACTATCCAACCTCCCAAAATTTCAACACCTCTTGCGATGGTTTGACCCCTTTCCATTTTAACAGTACAAATTCTACAAACACCCTCCATATCTCCTCAAAGTTATTTCTCCTGCATATTCCCCATCTTACTTTAATGGCACATGTTAATTTATCATTAATAGCTATATCCCACACCTCTTTATACCATTCTTCCATTTTGTATTCTGCTTGCCCCTTCCACTTCCTAGCTATAATAATTCGTGCAGCTGTCAATAAATTTGTGAGCAAGTCCTTCCTAGTCTGCAAATCTTCCACCCCCACCATAAATTGATAACAATGCTACCTCTAGACTTTCAGTCAGTTTTAACCCTGTGATTTCTGTTATCTTTTTAAACACCCTTTGCCCCCAAAATTGTACATATTTACACCCCCACCACATGTGAACATAATTCCCTGTTTCCTGGCATCCCCTCAAACATAACACCAAATATTTCTTGTTTATTTGATTTAATCTGACTGGTGTATTTAAGGCGAGTTAACACTCCATTTTTGCTTTTATTGTTTTTATTTATTAAATTTGTACATCTCCCTTCACTTGGTTAAATCGGAATGTTAATCCCTGCCCTTACTGTAGTTTAGCTTTATCTATTTGTTTGGCGTTTACCCAAATGGGATATATGTTACCTTGTGGATGGAGTTGACCATCGCTGTTTCCAGTTCAACTAGCCATTTTTCCACTTGACCTCTAGCTTTAGCTGTTGATATTGTGTTAATGAGGGCAATGACTTCTCCTTCGCTGCTTTTCATGTGCGTGATATCCAAGACTTCGGTAAACTCCACACTAGCAATTCCTTCAAAGCACTTTTTCAAGTGAGGCTTCACCCTGCAGAAATAAGAGAGAAGGGAATTAAGAAACAAACGTTGCATTCGGCAACAAGTTATGACACCTTCAAATAACAAGTTGTTTGTGTGTTGTATATTTAGATTAATAGCCTCACACTATCTCAATGAGTCAGAGCAGTTTCTTCTATCCACAGAGAGCATTTTTCATTCCCATTTATCAGTCTCACAAACAATACACTCTGCATATTAAATACTGTACCATTTGCTGTAAATTCTCTCCGAAACATGTTGAACACAGAAATAAGCATCTACTGGAACAGTCCTAGAAAATTTCCAGCAAATAGCTAGACTGTACCAGGAATAGTACGTAACTTCGAAAAATCTACCTTGCTGCCTAACACATAAAATTATTTTGTGCATTTTTCATTTCAGATTTTTTGGTGTGTGTGTGTGTGTGTGTGTGTAGAGAGGGAGAGAGGTGTTGTGCTTAAGTGTTCTGTAAGTGCTTCTGGAACAGTTTCCAGCAAGCATTAAGACAGCCACCCAGTGTTATTTCACCACTGTGATCAATAACCATCCTTCTGACCTGTTTGTCAGACAGCTATTCGTGCTGAGGGCCTGACTGCTTCACACCATCAGTCTTGTACAGACTTTCAACCTGTACAAGGATCAAGAGTCTTCTGTTAGCGCTGCCCATTTCCTATAAGTAGGGGCAGAGAAACTTTTTCAGCACATTCCTTTTGTGGACAACCTTCCAATAGCCATGTGCAAGAGGTGGCCGTGGCCAGCAGAAAAAGAGAGAGGAGCTATATTTCAGCCACAAAAATTGCCATCTGTACAATGGTATAGGGATGCGGGTGGCGCTGTGGGTTAAACCACAGAGCCTAGGACTTGCTGATCAGAAGGTCAGTGGTTCGAAATGTGTGTGCATCTTATGGAGTGAATGCAGGCTGTGCAGCTATCCCAGAAGTCAGAACAGCAAGAGGGATTGCTGCTTTCACTGCCCAGCAATCCCTCTTGCTGTTCTGGCTTCTGAGATTCAGAATATTTTTTTTCTTGTTTTCCTCCTCCAAAAACTAGGTGCGTCTTGTGGTCTGGTGCATCTTATACAGCGAAAAATATTGTATTTGTGCCTAGGACAGTGCATGATCACGCACACGATCCCAATTGTAAACTGGGATTGGACCCATTCCAACCCACTCTGGATCCGAATCCAGATCGTGATCCAAAGTGTAGAAATCTACAGAAATCCCATGGACTTGCTCCGCTTGTCAACCCCGCGCACCCTGCCTCAGTTTGCCTCCCCCCAAGGGATCACGTATCTTGTTTCCCTGGGTGGATGATAGAGAAGGATGTGAGAGTTTATGGAGAAAGTAGCCCATTGTACAAAGCTGAAATTTACATTTGTTGCTCTTTCCACTTTTGCCTGACTCATCAGTGGCATGTGGACCCCAGAAGCTTGCCCCAGGAGCAAATGTGGCCCTCACTTGGAAAAAGGTTTCCTACCCCTGCTGTGAAGGGGACACAGGAAACAAAGTACCGTATTTTCCGGCGTATAAGACGGCTGGGTGTATAAGACGACCCCCAACTTTTCCAGTTTGGGATATACTCGCCGGATAAGACTACCCCTCTTCCAACACACACCAAATAAAAATTTAAAAAAAACAGTCTCCAGTCTGGCTCAGAAATCCGCTCCACTTCCCAGTGGCTGGGGGGGGGGGCGTGGCCGGGTCCGTTTAAACAGAGGAACGAGCCAGAGGGCTTCCTCTTTGGTTCGCTTCCTCAGTCGCTAGGACGTCGCTGAACTTCGGTCAGTTATTGCTTTTGTCAGACCTGCTGAAGCATTTTGGGGGGATTTTTCACTGCTTTTGTTGAGCTACTCTCGTGGAATTTGCTAGTGGTCTACTACCGGGAGCAGTTAGGGTCGTTCAGTTGCTGGTGATTGGGGGGGTGCTTCTGGGGCCAATTTTCAAGCATATTTCTGCTTCATCTAGAGAGCTTGGTGTCCTCTGATTTAATTTGCTGTCGTTTTGTCCTTTGGTGGGGAGTTGCTGCAGGAGCTGCTGCTGTGGGTGGTGTATAAGACGACCCCCGGCTTTTGAGAAGATTTTCCTGGTTTAGAAAGTAGTCTTATACGCCAGAAAATACAGCAGTGAAAAATAAAGTCAGGGCTACAACAGGAGGGATGGCAACGTTTTCAATATATAAGGAACAGGTGTCTATGTGTCTATGTGTTCATTGTTGCCTCATAGCATGTGAAAACTTCGTTAAGGTGAATTACGGCTGCGTATCAACCAATACTATATACCGTGTCGGATCTTTGGTCTCTGAGAGAATCTCCAGCAATTCATCATTGGATAAGAAGAAGAATCTGGGAAAGAAAAGACGTTTCTTTTCTAAATACTCATTCAGCCCCTTCAGAATCATTTCTAGGAACTCGTTGCATTTCTTCAGTTTTTCCAGCATCTTGTCTATCATCACTACCGTCAGAACATGCTTGTCCTGAAGAAAGGAAGAAAGGATTATGAAAATCAGCACCATCTCAATCTACAGGCCAGTTGTTGTTGTGTTAGGGACTCAGTTGCTGAAGAAGAAGAAGAAGAAGAATAGTAGTTTGGATTTGATATCCCGCTTTATCACTACCCGAAGGAGTCTCAAAGCGGCTAATATTATCCTTTCCCTTCCTCCCCCACAACAAACACTCTGTGAGGTGAGTGGGGCTGAGAGACTACAGAGAAGTGTGACTAGCCTAAGGTCACCCAGCAGCTGCATGTGGAGGAGCGGGGAAGCGAACCCAGTTCACCAGATTACAAGACTACCGCTCTTAACCACTACACCACACTGGCTCTCAAAGAAGGAGCAGCGAAGCCGTAACCATCTAAGTGTTGCTGGACTCCAACTCCCATCAGCCCCGGGTAGTGCGGCCAATAGAATGGGACTCTGGGAGCAGTAGTCCAACAAGATATGGAGGGTCACTGTTTTTACATCTCTGCTCTAGAAGGTGAAAGGCCCAGAGGTGAGAGGAATTGGCTCAATTTTCCTCTGTATATTTTTGATAATGAATCATCTTTGAAAGTTCCCTTGATCCTTCTGTGGCACTGACATGTCATTTCATTTCACTTTTCACTTTTAGTTTATATACCGCCTTTCTGTATTACTACTACTGGATCTCAAACACATTGGCTCCCGAACAAATCCAGAACGAACAAAACCCAGAAGTGAGTGTTCCGGTTTTCGAACGTTCTTTTGGAAGCTGAACATCCGACGGGGCTTCTTCAGCTTCCGATTGGCTACCGGAGCTCCCAGCAGCTAATCAGAAGCCACGCTTTGGTTTTCGAACGTTTTTAAAGTCAAACGGACTTCCGGAACAGATTCCGTTCAATTTCCAAGGTACGATTGTATACACAATGCAGAAGAAACACCTAATTACAAAAAAGCGATAAAAGCATAACTTTAAAATAATCAACTTATATCAAATAAAGCAGCATTCAATAATCCTTTAGAATATAAAGGTAAGCAGTAAAATTAAATGTCAGCAAAAAATAATTAAACAATTTACACTTAACAATTACAATAAAGAATTATTAAAGTATAATCAATAAAAATAATGGCATGTCACAATGCATAATATACCACAAAACATATGGATCAAATTGAGAAGCAAGGACACACAAATTTAAAAATAATTATTAAAAAAAATCCCTGAACTCCTCTTCTCTCTTCTCAACTGCTTCTGAATTTCATCACCTCCTGAATTTTTCCCTTGGCCAACACATTCTGCCTATTCTACTTTTCAGTTGTGGCTTTGCTGATATTTTTGCTGTTAGCTTTTTCATTTATTTATTTTTGATTTTTAAAATAGCCTGTACTTGTTTGCCACTTTGACTCGTTCAGTCTCGAGTTGGGACGGTGGGATATAAATGTTCTCAATAAATAAACAAAGGAAAAACCAGATGTGTGAATATTCACTGAGCCTTCTCAACATAGCTTTTATTTCAACACTGCACAGTATCTGACAGCTGGCATGTATATAGCCAACATTTGAGAGCATCTGACAGGTTACCAGCCAGAATCTTGACAGCTGACTTATAACTCGCCCTGGCATGCAGTAACATTAGAGAAAGGCATGCAACCTGATGGAAAACCACGGCAAATACAACAGGAAATGGGAACGGAAGTGATGGAATTGGGTGCAAATTAAGGAATGCATAATAAGAAAAGAACCGTGGAATATTATTTTAATATATAGAGAGAAACTCTTGTGTGAACACAGATTGTAAGATTTACTGTTGTTTAATATGGAGGAATGGTTGTTGAGGTTACTGGAGATAACGTTGATATGTTTGATTAGAGAAAAACTATTGCTCATATTTCTCAGTAACAGTAATTAGAGAATCCATTTTGGACTTCTTGTGTGAAAAGGAAAATGAATTAATCTGGCACATTTGGGTTGGAGGATTGGGAAAATATTGCCTAACAGAAAGTAGATCAGTCAGATGTCATTCTAGAGTGAATATTTTGAGTAATTTCTTTTACATATGTAACTGACAGACGGATAATCAGAAGTCCTATTGTTTTTCCTCTTTTTCCTCTCTTTTTCCTCCTATTTTTTTGCTTTCCTTTGGTATTTTCTTTTCTCTCTCACACTCTGTTTTTGTTTTTGTTTAGATTAGTTTCTTTTATCTTATTGTATTATGAAAAAGCTTTAACAAAATCTTATTTTTTAAAAAAAGAAACAGGCATGCGACCTTTAAGAAATGAATTTACTAATGAATCGCTTTTTTAAAAAAAATTCATTTACTAAATTAAGCAACACTTTTTTAAAAAAAGAAAGTGAATTGTTTTTAACATATCTTAACAAACATCATATGAGAGGAAGCATTTAAGATGAGGCACCCATGCTTCAATTTTACAGAGGAGAGAAGGCATCTGCAGATTTAGTTATTAATTACTCGGTTTATTTATTAAAACTCATTTGAGTAAGAGTTAGTATATGACAAGCTCCAATAACTGAACCAATCAGTATCTGACAGCTACTAACAGCTGGCATTCGCCAGGAATTAATATTGGACAGTATCTGTTCCACTATTTTCAACAGAATTTAGTAAATGTGGGTTTTAACTGTTTACCTTTCCTCTAGAACGGAGATAATGAAATTTGAGGTCAAGTGCTCAGTTGGTCCCCTTCATGGATCACTGCCTTGCCATGGCAAAGGGGCTTGAATAACTCAGAGAAGCTATGAGCTATGCTGTGCAGGGCCACCCAAGATGGACAGGTCATAGTGGAGAGTTTTGACCAAACGTGATCCACCTGGAGAAGGAACTGGCAAGCCACATGGTTTTCCCAGTAGTGATGTATGGAAGTGAGAGCTGGACCATAAAGAAGGCTGATTGCCGAAGAATTGATGCTTTTGAATTATGGTGCTGGAGGAGACTCTTGAGAGTCCCATGGACTACAAGAAGATCAAACGTATCCATTCTTAAGGAAATCAGCCCTGAGTGCTCACTGGAAGGACAGATTGTGAAGCTGAGGCTCCAATACTTTGGCCACCTCATGAGAAGAGAAGACTCCCTTGAAAAGACCCTGATGTTGGGAAAGATGGAGGGCACAAGGAGAAGGGGACGACAGAGGACGAGATGGTTGGATAGTGTTCTCGAAGCTACAAACATGAGTCTGACCAAACTGCGGGAGGCAGTGGAAGACAGGAGTGCCTGGTGTGCTCTGGTCCATGGGGTCACCAAGAGTTGGACACGACTAAACAACAAGCTCAGTTGGTAGAGCATGAGACTCTTAATCTGAGAAACACGGGTGTGTACCCCACATTGAACAAAAGATTTATGCACAGCAGGAGGTTAGACTAGATGAGACTTTGATCCCTTCCAATTCTAAAATTCCATGTTTCTATGATATACTGCCATCAAGTTTTAAAAATTTGAAATCTGGGCGGATTTTGAAATGTTGCAGAATTCCCTTTTGCTTTTTGCTGACTGCTCTACTACATTGGAGGTCAATAGGCATACAAAGATATGTGTATGTTCTATTAGGGCTGGTTTTCAACACCATGATACCATCACCAGCTAACCATCATGATATACTGATATATCACAATGTCTGAAATAAAGATGGAGCTATGTAGAGGCCTTGGCTGGCTTCACAGTTTTTCCCCACGCTGTGAATTTCGGACAGCCCACACACATCATGATTCACGATATATTGCCAGGTCAAAGGTTATGAAACCGATATCATTATATGGACTTGGATACGGTTTTGGGTGATATATTGCCCAGCCTTAGTTCTAGTATGGCAAAATTTGTATACAGTGGAACCCTCGGGTTGCGACTGGTGCAAACCCGGAAGAATCGGAATGGATTACTTCTGGGATCACACTGTTTGTGTATGCGCAGAAGTGCTAAATCACACCACACATGCGCAGAAGTGATTATTTGGGTTGTGGCATTTTCAGGTGGTGGCAGGGCCTCTGGAACGGATCCCCATCGTAACCCGAGAACCAGTGTGGTATAGTGGTTAAGAGAAGTGGACTCGTTATCTGGTGAACTGGGTTCGATTCCCCGCTCCTCCACATGCAGCTGCTGGGTGACCTTGGGCTAGTCACACTTCTTTGAAGTCTCTCAGCTCACTCACCTCACACGGTGTTTGTTGTGGGGGAGGAAGGGAAAGGAGATTGTTAGCCACTTTGAGACTCTTTAAGGGGAGTGAAAGGCGGGGTATCAAATCCAAACTCCCTTCCCTTCCCGAGGTTCCACTGTATATAATTTTCCATTTTAATGGAATGGGGCAGGAAATTGCTGCAGTTACCTGTTTCCCTTAAGGGTCTTCGGGATGCAAATATTTAATACTCAGTTATGGACCCGTACTTCATCAATTAGAATAAGACGACAACTAGAATAAGAAGATTTAACATGCAGAGATAGTGTTGTGTTTGGTTTCCTCCAGCCAGTGTCAGCTTCTTCCAACCACCGACCTTCTCTCACTTCTCCCTCTCTGCATGATATGCATCCTGCAGCCAGAAATCCTGTGTGGTCTAGACAGCTGCTTCCCTTTGGCAACTTGAACTTAAAGATGCTTCAACGCTTATTTTGTGTCCATAATTAAGACAGTGATCCCAAACCCAATGACCCGAGTCTGGCAATAAGCTACATGAATGGGGAAACAAATTTAAATGTTACCATGCAGACACTCCTCGCTCACATCTCATTCCTTTACTCTTAAGTAGAAATGTTTTCAAATAATCTTGTTACACTGGAGTGAGTGAACTTGGAATCAGCATGCTTCCTTGACTATGTACACCATGGGTAGGCAAACTAAGGCCCCAGGGCTGGATCCGGCCCAATCGCCTTCTAAATCCGGCCCACGGACGGTCCAGGAATCAGCATGTTTTTACATGAGTAGAATGTATCCTTTTATTTAAAAAGAATCTCTGGGTTATTTGTGGGGCCTGCCTTGTGTTTTTACATGAACAGAATGTGTGCTTTTATTTAAAATGCATTTGTGGGGCATAGGAATTCGTTCATTTTTTTTTTCAAAATATAGTCTGGCCCCCCACATAGTCTGAGGGACAGTGGACTGCCCCCTGCTGAAAAGGTTTACTGACCCCTGATGTACACCATACCTACAAAACACATTTTCCTTCTCAAAGTATCCTTGGCACTGCTATTTCTTGACATCCAATGGTCTTTTAAAATGTGTTGGGGGGTATTTTTGTTTTTTACTTTTATTATGTACAGTGGTAGCTCTGGTTGCGAACGGGATCCAATCTGGAGCCCTGTTTGCAACATGAGCAGAACGCAACCCGCGCCTGCGCGTGTCACGATTTGCCGCTTCTGCGCATGCGCGTGACGTCATTTTGAGCGTCTGCGCATGTGCGAGCGGTGAAACTTGGAAGTAACCCTTTCCAGTACTTCTGGGTCGCCGCAGGACGCAACCTGAAAACGCTCAACCTGAAGCAAACGCGACACGAGGTATGACTGTATTTTGGGTTTTTAAATTGTGATTTTATGTTGCATCCGCCCTGAGACCTGCGGGTATAAGGCAGTATACAAATATAATAAGTGAAAATAATAAAATAAGCTTTAGGTAATCTTTCCTCTCCTGTCCCCCAGATGCTTTCTATGCTCTTTCACCCTCAGCCCTGAGAAAAATGCTGATTGACGCCACATGAGCACCCTCAAGCGGTAGATGCAATAAAGGTACATTTTAGCACAGGCTACAGCCACCCATTTTCACGATTTCCTCTGGCTATATTTCACAGCTACAACTGTGATGGAACATCAGGAATAAACAAAGCAGTCATGGATCAAGATTTCACAGAGAACTGATGGTATTTGCGGATATCTTACAGCGGGGGGGGGGGGATTAAAACTATATTGCAGCTAAGCCAGGGCATGGAAAAAGAATCTCTGGTCTGTTATTATGCCAAATTCCATATCCTAAGATATTTTAACTTCCATTTCTCTTCCCACGTTGATAAAGATCACGATCACGCCTTTATTCGACTTGTTTAATCAAAAGCCAGGACGAAATCAAAAGAGCAATTTTGTCCTCATTGCTCTGAGCCACACAGATAAAGCCTATTCAAATCTGGGGTAAAACACAGGGCAATGGGGATTTTTACAGTTTCTCGCAGCAATTATAAAACACAACAGCAAGTCAGAAAATCAACGCACAGGCTTAAATTTAGTTTACAAGGATAGGGGATTTTAATTCACAGCTATAAAACCCAGTTGCTATTCCTAGACACACACTGCCACCTTCTGGGGAAAGGATCCTGAGAGTTAATGTGCATGGAAATGGAATGGCAGAATGAGCTACCAGAGCTCTAATTTCAGTCGTCAAATAATTTTTATGGAGTTTTTATAATTACATTGCAACAAAGCTAAAGAAAAACAGGGAAATGAAATGAAAATATCACAGAGAGCAGAGGATCTATGTTGTCCCTCAATTCTATGATTCTGTGGCTCTATCTACAAACTCTGTCTCTCTCTCTCTATCTAACACACACACACACACACACACACACATTCTTCAAGATCAGCATGATGCTGTCTTGTAATAAGGCAGGAATACCAAGACTTGCACCCAGAACTTTTACATTCGACCTACTAAGGAGCAGATGACATTTTGAACACCAGCTTTTTACGACATGCAAATCCAAACCTTTGCATGGTTAGGCTCCACTTGCCTAGTGCCAATTAAGTGTGCACAGGGCTGCAACCTAAGGGCCTGATCCCACTGAGTTCACTGTGGTTTATCCTCTAATAAGGACAGAATAGGCATTATACGGGTCATTGGGCTACTGTGACTGCTTTGCTCTGTTCCTTATAATATCTAGTTTAACAAACGCATTACATGACTTTGCATTGCCTATGCTCCACCTCCACCCCACACCCAATGGCTGCTGACAGCTGAAACAACACTATTTCACATATCGGGTTGAAGTAGACATTACTGGGAAGAGGGGGTGAAAGAGACATGGCGACATGGAGCAGGGACAGCTCAGTGTCTCCCACAATGCCTAGTGTGGACAGGATTGCAGCCTTATTATTATTATTATTATTATTATTATTACTATAACTATAATTATAATTATAATTATAATTTATTATTTATACCCCCCACATCTGGCTGGGTTTCCCCAGCCACTCTGGGCAGCTCCCAACAGAATATTAAAAACATGATAAAACATCAAACATTAAAAAGTCCCTAAATAGGGCTGCCTTCAGATGTTTTCTAAAAGTCAGATAGTTGTTTATTTCCTTGACATCTAGTGGGAGGGCATTCCACAGGGCAGGCGCCACTACCGAGAAGGCCCTCTGCCTGGTTCCCTGTAACCTCACTTCTTGCGGTGAGGGAACCGCCAGAAGGCCGTCAGCGCTGGACCTCAGTGTCTGGGCTGAACGATGGAGGTGAAGAGGCTCCTTACTTGCATGCTTATTCAGAAGTAAGTTCCACTAAGTCCACTGTGCTTCCCAGCGGCGTATTCCAGAACTGCAATTTAAGTCCTGCTGAAGTTATTGGGACTTACTTCTGAGCAAGCATACTGAGGACCAGATATACAGTTGCAGCCTGAAAGACATGTACAGTGGTACCTCGGGTTAAGTACTTAATTCATTCCGGAGGTCCGTTCTTAACCAGAAACTGTTCTTAACCTGAAGCACCCCTTTAGCTAATGGGGCCTCCCGCTGCTGCTGCTGCTGCGCCGCTGCCGTGCAATTTCTGTTCCCAGCCTGAAGCAAAGTTCTTAACCTGAAACACTATTTCTGGGTTAGCGGAGTCTGTAACCTGAAGCATATGTAACCTGAGGTACCACTGTAATTGAAAGTAACCCCGCTTGAAATTGATGCCACTTAATAAACATCAGGGTAAGTTCAAGACACTGAGTTGCTTTTCACAATTATAATGTCTTTCATTCCTACAATTACATGCATTGTGTTAGAATCTTCCTAATATCCCTTCAAGTTAACAATGGTTAGTTTTCAACAGGATAGTTTTCAGCATGTGCAATTTAGTTTAGGACAGACTTTATTTCTGAATTGATTTATAGCAGTGTTTTTGAGCTTAATAAGACAAACCACAATTCCCTTTTTGTTACCATCAGTAGTTCTTTTCTGATTTCTAGATCATATGGATGGATCATAGGCCATGTTATGTATGCTGTTTCAAAAACAGAACAAATGTTTACCTGGATGGCACATTTCATGATGTCCTTCCATGTTTTGTCCACAGAGGTGAATCGCCTCCCTTCTTCAGGCATCTGAGCCATAATGTCAGGAGAACTGAAAATTGGCTCCAGATACAACCAAGTGGCCTGAACTTTGAGCCATTCATCCAAGATCTCCTGCACCAGCAAAAGTTTTGCTTCCCATTCCCTGCAAAACAGAACACACAGAGTTTTAGATCCTTGCTTACAGAAGCAACCTTTCTCTTGGGATGAACGCCCAATAAGGCGCATAGTAAGTCTAAAAATTCCATACACCTGTAGAACTGGGAGTAAGGAAAAAATGCTAGCTCCGATGTAGTTCTCTCTCATGGTTTCACAAAGGAAAGCAGTTCCAGAGCCTGTGCTTACCCAACAACACAATGGTTCATGCCCTGTTCCCTTTCCCATCCTAGTCTCTGTTGGTTGGGGAGTCCATACTATGCAGTGAAATGCAAATTCCGTACCAAAAAGTCTCAGGCTATTAATGTTGAGCATAAAAGGTGTAACTAATTTTCAATAATTGTTGTTGTTGTTGTTGTTGTTGTTGTTGTTGTTGTTGTTGTTGTTGTTGTTGTTATCCCACCCATCTAGCTGGGTTTCCCTAGCCACTCTGGGCTGCTCCCAACAGAATATTAAAAACACAACAAAATATCAGACAATAAAAACTTCCCTAAACAGGGCTGCCTTCAGATGTCTTCTAAAAGTCAGATGGTTGTGTATTTCCTTGACCTGCACCTCCATGGACAGCTGTGAGTCCAAAATGACTCCCAGGCTGCGCACCTGGTCCTTCAGGGGTACAGTCACCCCATTCAGGACCAGGGAGTCCTCCACACCAGCCCGCCCCCTGTCCCCCCAAAACAGTACTTCTGTCTTGTCAGGATTCAACCTCAATCTGTTCACCACCATCCATCCGCCAACCACTTCCAGACATTCACACAGGACCTTCACCGCCTTCACTGGTTCTGATTTAAAAGAGAGGTAGAGCTGAGTATCATCACATACTGATGAACACCCAGCCCAAACCCACATGGGAGAGATGATGATGATGATGATGATTGCATACACAGACAGGGATTGTTGTTGTTGTTGTTGTTGTTGTTTTATCTCAGTACCTACTGCATTAAGTTTTTTTAAAAAAACACCAATTCTACTTTTTCTCTAGATTGATCAGTTTAATGCAGAGGAGGCGGCGTATGGGGGAGAGGACGGAACCCTGAGGCACCCCACAAGTGAGAGCCCAGGGGTCTGAACACTCATCCCCCAACACCACTTTCTGGACATGGCCCAGGAGGAAGGAGCGGAACCACTGTATGACAGTGCCCCCAGCTCCCAGCCCCTCAAGACGGTCCAGAAGGATGTTATGGTTGATGGTATCAAACGCCGCTGAGAGATCCAGCAGAACTAGGAAACAGCTCTCACCTTTGTCCCTAGCCCGCCGGAGATCATCAACCAGTGCGACCAAGGCAGTTTCAGTCCCATGATGAGGCCTGAAACCCGACTGGAAGGGATCCAAATGGTCCGCTTCTTCCAGGCGTGCCTGGAGTTGTTCAGCAACCACTCGCTCAATCACCTTGCCCAAGAATGGAAGATTTGAGACTGGGCGACAGTTGGCCATCGTGGCCGCATCTAAAGATGGTTTTTAAAGAAGCGGTTTAATAACCGCCTCTTTCAGCGGGTCTGGGAAGTCTCCCTCACGGAGGGAAGCATTCACCACCCCACAAAGCCCATCGCCCAGCCCTTCCCGGCTAGCTTTTATAAGCCAGGATGGGCAAGGATCAAGGAGACAGGTGGTTGGTTTCACTCGTCCAAACCATTGTATAACAGTGCCCCCAGCTCCCAGCTCCTCTAGATGGTCCAGAAGGATTTCATGGTCAATGGTATCAAATCCATAGACCTGTCCAATTTCCCTGCTTATTTAGTACCCACTCTTTGGGTTTTTGTAAAGGCAGGAGGAGAGTGACACAGGAGAAGCAGGAGTACATCTGTACAGAAACATGAAACCAATACGTATTATCTTTTCACTCAGCATTTTACTTCACAGGGTTCCTGTGAGATTGCATGATGTAAGAATGGTAGGGCCCAAGTAGGGACTGGTGGGAAATTAAACAGAGGGTGGGCTCTGGGAGCCAAACTCTCCCTCCACCATAATGCTTTCCCTCCAAAAAATGTCCTAACTACTTTCCCTCCCAGAGGAGGTTACTTCCAGTTTCAAGGGGGGGGGGGGAGAGAGAAAAACCACAGGAATTAAGGGGGATTGAGAGTTTACCTCTCTTCTCCAGCGTGCCCTATACTTTAAACTACCTTCCTCCCATGTTGACTTTATATGAAATCAGCGATTTGCTTTTTTCACAATGGTCTGCCACTCTCGCATGTCCTTTGAGCCCTAAATAGCTTTGAATGATCTACACCACAAATCAAACAAGGCCACTTGTGCGCTATGTTATTGACGTCGCCCCCTTAGGAAATATTTTACCTCATCTTCTTTTCATAAGGTTTAATGAAAGGAGATCCTCTCATGGTCTGCGTTTTAACAATGTGGTCATCCAGCAACATCTGAATATCATCCACAGACGATAAAATGTGAGTCCCAGTTTCCCTGTAAGGAAGAAGAACAAATTCCATGGCATCCCATTCTGAAATCATTTTCACCATGGCCTTCTCAAGTGAATGCTCTTTGCTGGCTGTTTCACTGATGCCTTCGAATTTTTCCAAGAACGGCTCTAGGTGCATATCAATATAGGAAGAGACAGTGGAATCTTCGGAGGGCTTCAGAGGGAACCCGGCGATTTCTGACATGGCCTCCCAATGCCGGTCTTGCAAGCCGGGGTTGCAAATCACTTGGATCAACGGAATGTGCTCCTTAAATTCCTCCACTTTTGTCCTGACCCTCGTTGTTAGAAATAAGGCATTTGGGGAATCGTGGAAGGTTTTTTCCAGTTTGTACAATGCGCGCCAGTAGTTCCCTGTATCCAGCTCAACTGTATCCGGGTTCACCTTGGTGAATATTCCATCCATCCAGTTTCGGTATTTGGTGTTAAACTCTACTGCCATATCATAAAGCCGAAGATACGGATTTAGGGTATCTTGGATTTTTTTACGTTGAGGATACTGAGATGTTAACCACCCGTACGCCTCCTCCTCTGCATTAAACTGATCAATCTAGAGAAAAAGCAGATTTTTTTTTTAAAAAAAGTAGCATAATGTAGGTCACATGTTAAATCATATCTACACTACAACTTTTAGAAGGTGGAAGTCATGCATATGATATAAAAATCTACACAATGCAGTAGGTACTGAGATACCAAAAAAACCCTGTCTGTGTATGCCATTATTATTATTATTACTATTAATAATAATAATAACCCACCCGTCTAGCTGGGTTTCCCCAGCCACTCTGGGCGGCTCCCAACAGAACATTAAAAACACAATAAAAGATCAAACATTAAAAACTTCCCTAAAGAGGGCTGCTTTAAAATGTCTTCTAAAAGTCAGTTGTATATTTCCTTGACATCTGATGGTTTCTGCCCCGAGATGGAAAGAAGATGTAGTACAAAGCAAGGAAGAGTGGCTAATTAAATTAATGGATTATGCCAAAATGGCAAGATAAACGGGTGTAATAAGAAACCAAGAAGAAGAGGTTTTTTTATTAAAGATTGGGGGAAATTTGTGGAATTGTTTGAAAAACTCACATATGCAAATAAGCTCATTAGCAGGATTAACGTAAAACAAGCTGTTGAACATATCATTAAGAGAAGCTAAAGAATAAACTAAAGATGGGGTAATGTGGAAAATGCAGTATGAAAATTAAAATGAAAAAGAAACCACGAAAGGGGAGGGGAGGAAATCAAATATATGTATATTAGAAATGTTTGTGATTTGTGTTTTTGTCTGTAAATATTTGAAAAACAAAAATGTATATATACCTTGGTTGTCAAACACTTTGGCACTTGTACGTTTTGGCTCCCGAATGCCGCAAACCCGGAAGTGAGTGTTCTGGTTTGCAAACGTTTTTTGGAAGCTGAACATCCAACACGGCTTCCGATTGAGTGCAGGAAGCTCCTGCAGCCAATCGGAAACCGCACCTTGGTTTCCGAACATTTTTTGAAGTTTTCACTACTCTGACTTCAACAAACCTGACATCATCGACGTTGTCAGGTATATTGCAGGTAGCTGTGGATTCCCAAAAACGACCTCACAGACAAAATGAGGAGGCCTAGCAGCCCGCATTTGCCAGAATTGAATCTGAGACCTTCTGTATGGTCTGCCATTGAGCTAAAAGCTACCATCCTCTATGAAGACAAACCCAAAGCCTTACCTTATCAGCAGCTGCATCTAGCTTTGTATTCAACGCCTGGGCTTTTTTCAGGTACCGGTTGATTTCCTGAAGGTCCCCGTAAGAATAAAATTCTTCAACTTGCTTAGCATAACTCTCCAGCTCCTCGACAAATCTTTCACAGCGCATCTAATAAAAAGTTGCAGATATGAGACAGAGACAGAGGCATGCATGCACATCATATAGTATTAGAATATGAAGGCAGAAGTTTATTTGTACATATTTAGTATGCCTTTTGTCACGGGGTTTGCACTCGGTTTCCTTGTTTAGGGAAGCTTTTCATGTTTGATGTATTACAGTATTTTAATATTTTTTTTGGAAGCCGCCCAGAGTGGCTGGGGAAGCCCAGCCAGATGGGTGGGGTATAAATTTATTATTATTATTATTATTATTATTATTATTATTATTATTATTAGAAATAAAAAATACAGATGATCAGTACTGTAATGCAAGTGAGAGCCAAGGTTCTAAAACAGCCTAGCCTTAAAGCCTATTAAGAAGGCATCCCCAAACTTGGCCCTCCAGATGTTTTGGGACTACAACTCCCATCATCCTTGACCACTGATCCTGTTAGCTAGGGATGATGGGAGTTGTAGTCCCAAAACATCTGGAGGGCCAAGTTTGGGGGTGCCTGCTACAAAGCAATTAATGTAACTATTTCCCATGGAACTATTACACATAAAACCTTTAGGATTATGACTTATATTTTAAAAGGTAGGTTGGGATGCTTTGTGAGCTAACAGGTTAAGGCCCCAGCCCAGCTGTAGAAGCACAGAACCACAGAAATGTGGAGTTGGAAGGGACCCTGAGGGTCATTTAGTCCAACCCCCTGCAATGCAGGAATCTCAATGGAATCATCCACGGCAGATGGCCATCCAACCTCTGCTTAAAAACCTCCAAGGAAGGGCAAATGTTTCTGTATATCATCCCCATTTGCTGGATGGATCAGGGCAGAAATATTTTACTGCCGGGATTTTGGTAGGTCAGATCTGTTAAGTTGTGGGTGAACATATCAGGCGACACAGTGATTCTTCAAACAGCTCTTCTTTATTCAGAGGCCACAACAGAACTGAACTGAAGGGCTCAGTCAGCCTGCTTATATAGAGCTCCAGTACAACGTTACTGTAGCAACTTTCTAAAACTATCCAATCACTGAACGTCACTTTTGATCCTTCATTTGCATAACTATCTACAGTATCCATCCAATCACTGAACGTCACTTTTGATCCTTCATTTGCATAACTATCTACAGTATCCCCCTGCTGACCCAGGGTGAGAACATAACAAGATCACACTATTAAAAGGAGTAAAGCCCAAATTGGCACTTGCCTTGAGCAAGTTAACTGATATCCGCTTGCTTTAAAATAAGCACTATCAACACAGCAATCCACAGTATTATCCCAGTAAACCAAGTACAGTGGTATCTCATGTTACAGACACTTCAGGTTACAGACACTTCAGGTTACAGACTCCACTACCCCAGAAGTAGTACCTCGGGTTAAGAACTTTACCTCAGGATGAGAACAGAAATCACGCGGCGGAGGCAGCGGGAGGCCCCATTAGCTAAAGTGGTACCTCAGGTTAAGAACAGTTTCAGAATTAAGAACGAATTAAGTTCTTAACCCGAGGTACCACTGTACCTTTAAAAAAGAAGAACTGAACGCTTACTTTAAGCCCTTCTTGAAATTGTTCTGTTTTCTCCTTAATGATCTTTCTGTGTTCTTCAAAAATCTCCCCCATTCGCCCATACCACTGAAAGACACTGTTGTTCAGTCGAATATCTACTGGCGAAAGATTTGTACACTCTATCAGGAACGCAAGGCAGTTTTTAGAGTCAATTAATCTCTGCTCCATCTCCAGCATGTCAACTGTTTCCACTTTCTCGATATAAGCCTAGTGGGGGAAGAAACAACAACCGATTCATGATCTTGGTGGCAAACATGTTTTAGCACTCTTTCAACCTGAAAAAAATTCATTTACAGTGGTACCTCAGGTTACAGATGCTTCAGGTTACAGACTCTGCTAACCCAGAAATAGTACCTTGGGTTAACTACTTTGCTTCAGGATGAGAACAGAAATCGTGTGGCAGCATCGGGAGGCCCCATTAGCTAAAGTGGTACCTCAGGTTAAGAACAGTTTCAGGTTAAGAACAGACCTCCGGAACGAATTAAGTTCTTAACCCGAGGTACCACTGTATTGCATTTTAATGGACCACTAGTATTTATTCAGGGACCCAGGTGGCGCTGTGGGTTAAACCACAGAGCCTAGGACTTGCCAATCAGAAGGTTGGCGGTTCGAATCCCCGCAATGGGGTGAGCTCCCGTTGCTCGGTCCCTGCTCCTGCCAACCTAGCAGTTCGAAAGCACGTCAAAGTGCAAGGAGATAAATAGGTACCGCTCCGGTGGGAATGTAAACGGTGTTTCCATGCATTGCTCTGGTTCACCAGAAGTGGCTTAGTCATGCTGGCCACATGACCCGGAATCTGTACTCCGGCTCCCTCGGCCAATAAAGCGAGATGAGCGCCGCAACCCCAGAGTCGGCCACGACTGGACCTAATGGTCAGAGGTCCCTTTACCTTTAGTATTTATTCATTTATTTATTTTTAAACATAAAGTACAGCCACACTCCAAGACAGAATTAGGTTTGCTTAGATATGGCGAAAGGAATTCCAAATAGAGTCATTAAAGTGTGCTTTATAAAAATTTGTTAAGCCAAAAAGGAAGGAAACATGGGGGGGGGGGGGGTCACTTGTCCTGGGCGGTACTTTTGTGTAGCCTGTGTGGGTTCTTAGAATTGAGATAACCTTTTGTTTTCAGTTTTTTTAAAGTAAATTTATTTCCTTGTAAAGAGAAATGCATACCTTAAATTCCATTAGTTCGTGTGTATTTGATGGAGTGGAAAGGGCCTTCTCTGCTATCTTTTCAAACTCTTCACACAGCCTGGAGTTGGAAAAGCAAATTAGATAGATGGGTAGATAGACAGAAACATACATGCAACAGATTTGAGAAAGCAATCCTTTTCACATTCCAGTGACGCAGTGCCTTTCGGTCTCAGCGATGAGCAGACTTCAGGCTTCCTAGAACTCCGAGATCCACCACCCAGAATCCTCCGGAAAAATAATCTCTCAAAAGGACCTGTTGATGGCATTTTACCATTGTACTGTAGAGAGTGTATTAACTTATGGTCTGTGTGTGTGGTTTGAGAGCTGCACGGTCAGAGAAAAAACAATGCTGTCCAAGGTTGTAAAGACTGCGGAGAGAATAATTGGGTGCACTCATCCCACCTTGGATCAAATCTATGCTTCCAGGTGCCATAAGAAAGATGCAGAGATAGTGCAGGATAGTGCGCACCCCGGAAATGATCTCTTTCAGCTTCTGCCTTCTGGAAGAAGGTACAGGGTTATAAAGACTAGGACTAGCCGTCTGAGAAACAGTTTTTATTCAAATGCTATCTTGGTTTTAAACGCAGTGTAAGGTAGTCTCTATGTGAGTATATTGTATTCAATTATGGGGTATCAGAGTTTTTAGGGGCTAACCAGGCTGGGATAGTTGGGATAGCAGGCTTGTTGGTTTTTGAATGTCTGATGTAAATTTTTTTCAATTTCGTTGTTCTGTATGGGACAATGACAATAAAGATTATCGTATCGTATCATATAGAAGAATTTGGAGCCCTGGGTCCATTCTGCCCCAGGGCTCTTGCACAAAAATCCACTCTGGGTTAGCTTCCCCCTCCAACCAGCTTTCTTCGTCTCAGCAGTAAAATGTGGACGAGTAATTTTGTTGTCTTCATTCTAAAACAATCAGAAGCCAGTAATTATCGCCTATCTAATTCAAATCTACCAAGAGATCCAAGTCTACCTTCTACAGTGGTGCCTCGCAAGACGAAATTAATTCGTTCCGCAAGTTTTTTCTTCTTGCGAGTTTTTCGTCTTGCGAAGCACGGTTTCCCATAGGAATGCATTGAAAATCAATCAATGCGTTCCTATGGAGACCGTCCGGGGACAGAGGGGAAGCGCCGCGCGCCTTCCCCTCTGTCCCCGGACCTGTTTAAAGCAAGGGGCAGCGGGGAGAAGATTGCTTCTCCCCGTTGCCTGCCCCGCAGTCTCCGGGGACAGAGGGGAAGGCACGCGCGTTCTTCTCCCCGCCGCCCCTTGCTTCAAAAGAGGTCCGGGGACAGCGGGGAAGAAGCGCTGCGCTTCCCTGCTACCCCCGAGCTTGCAGGGCAAGCTTCGTTTTGCGAAGCAAGCCCATAGGGAAATGCGTCTTGCGAAGTGGCTAAGAAAACGAAAAACTCCTTCGTCTAGCGAGTTTTTCGTCTTCCGAGGCGTTCGTCTTGCGGGGTACCACTGTATCTTGACTTAAGCATCCTTCTACAACAGAGGAGAAGGGAAGACCTACGCACTCCCCATTCTGAATGTCTTTTATAAAACAATTCCACAACAGGCAGCGTCAGAGAGAGGGCAGGCAGAGTTGTGCTGCGGAAGAGAAAACTGTCGCTTTACTGGGAACAGGGGCCATACGATAGGGCCCAATCCTTTGCGCAGAACTGCCAAACCTATCAAGAAACAACGCAAGGGGCAAAAAAATATAGCCCGATCAATTATAATTGAGCGATAACTTGAGTGAGGTGCGTAGTGGCATGAGAACATGTAGGGCAGCGAGAAGAGAGCATCTTTAAAAAAGAACATGCCCTGATCCAAGAAGGGGAGATTCACACATGCAAACAGCCTTCCAGTGGCGTAGCGTGGGGGGTGCAGGAGGGGCCGGCCGCACCGGGCACAACATCTGGGGGTTAGGGGGCGCAAATCCACGGGTTAGGGGGCGCAAATCCATGGGTTAGGGGGCGCAAATTACTTGCCTTGCCCCGGGTGCTGACAACCCACGCTACGCCACTGCAGCCTTCCAAGTGCACAACCAAGGCTGATGAAGACGTGCATTTGGACACAGGCATTCCCATCCACATGGCATTCTCAAACAGGCCCAATTGAATCGACTGCATCAGAACTGAGGAGCCTCAGGCTCAGGGCTAAATGTGACCATTCCATCTTCTCCTGCAGGGTCCCTTCCAACTCTCTACAACTCTATGATTTTTGCCTGGCTGGGATGCATCCTTGAACTCTGATGATGCCACTTTGCTGAGGAGCAAAAACCTCAGATTTTTGCATGGGTGCCGTGTAGCTAATTGCACAAAGGAAAGAGTTACGTCCATTGACCCACCCATCTTTCCCTCTGGCCACATCCACCACTGGCCCACAGACCTGGAAGCAGTGGCGTAGCGTGGGTTGTCAGCACCCGGGGCAAGGCAAGTAATTTGTGCCCCCTAACCCGTGGATTTGCGCCCCCTAACCCATGGATTTGCGCCCCCTAACCCTAACCCCCAGATGTTGCGCCCGGTGCGGCCGGCTCCCCCTGCACCCCCCACGCTACGCCACTGCCTGGAAGGCTGGAAAAAAGTTGCCCAAACTAATTCTGGGTACACCTTTTCACGTGGTTACAGATCCAGATCCAGATTCTAAACTGCAGCCACCAGCTGTTACAAATTAGGTGCCCCCCTATTAGACTTGGATCAGGGCCACCGTTGATTGTACTTTAAAAAAAAAAAGATATTACTCTTACTTCGTATTTAGATCCTGATGATCTTTGAACATTTTGGCAATGATTTTGGAACAAATAGCATCAGCTCGTTTTGTCAGCGTTCTAATCAGTTCATCACAGTGCAACTCAAACATTCCGAGACGAATAACCTGCAGCACAAATACGGGTGAGAAATTTGTTAATCACAGAAAGCAATAATCCCCCCCAAAAAAAAAATATTACAGAGAACCACAGCTAATCCTGCTGATCATTTGCATTTTTTCTTTCTAAACATCCTGGAGAGGCTAAAAAGGTAAAAGGTAAAGGACCCCTAGCGGTTAAGTCCAGTCAAAGGCGGCTATGGGGTTGCGGTGCTCATCTCGCTTTCAGGCCAAGGGAGCCAGCATTTGTCCACAGACAGCTTTCCTGGTCATGTGGCCAACATGACTAAACCACTTCCGGTGTAATGGAACACCGTGACAGAAACTGGAGTGCACGGAAATGCCGTTTATCTTCCCACCGCAGTGGTACCTATTTATCTACTTGCACTGGTGTGCTTTCGAACTGCTAGGTTGGCAGGAGCTGGGACCGAGCAATGGGAGCTCACCCTGTCACGGGGATTCGAACTTCCAACCTTCTGATCTACAAGCCCAAGAGGCTCAGTGATTTAGATCACAGCGCCACCCATGTCCTGGAGAACACTAAATGAAACTGCCCAGCCCACTTCCATTCATGCATTACCTTTCTAGAATTGTACTGAATTTCATCCCGGAGGTTTTGATACTGGGCAATCGCTCCTGTTATTTCGTCATACGTGTGCTCCTCCGAAAGGAACTGATCGATGTCCCGATCTGCTTGTTTGTTTATTAAATCGTGGTATTTGTCATAGAGTTTGAGGTGCTCGATAGGCGCCACGCTCTGCTTGGCAATCTCATCTCTCACCTTCTTCTTATGCGCTTCCAAAATTTCATCCAGGATTACGGGTCTCAAGTTCAAGGATCTGGTCTTGCTTTCAGGCTTTCAAAACAAGATATATGCATAGTTTCTCTTACTTTTAGTATTTTGCTTTGCTTTTTTATGAATAGAAAAATTGAGCGTGCAATATTTTATCAAGTTATACAGGAGCAATCCTATACTGAAGATGTACCAGCTGAATAGATTTGTGACCTAGCAGAAGATGTGCTATGTCAGCAGGTCAGATATTATTATTATTACAGTGGTGCCCCGCAAGACGAATGCCTCGCAAGACGGAAAACCCGCTAGACGAAAGGGTTTTCCGTTTTGGAGGTGCTTCGCAAAATGAATCTCCTATGGGCTTGCTTCGCAAGACGACAATGTCTTGCGAGTTCCTGCGGGGGTTTTTTCCTCCCCCCCCCTTTTTCTAAGCCGCTAAGCCGCTTATCAGCTGATCCGATAAGCTGATAAGCTGCTAAAAGCCGCTAATAGCGCTAATAGCGCTAATCCGCTAATCCGTCAATGGGCTTGCTTCGCAAGACGAAAAAACCGCTAGACGAAGAGAATCATAGAACGGATTCTTTTCGTCTTGCGAGGCACCACTGTATTATTATTATTATTATTATTATTATTATTATTATTATTATTATTATTATTTCTTCTTTATACCCTGCCCTGGGTGGCTCCCAACAACATATTAAAAACACAATAAAACATCAAACATTTAAAATTTCCCTAAACAGGGCTGCCTTCAGGAGAATGTTACTGAGAAATCATCCCCTCCGATGTCAACAGAGCTTACTTCCAGGGAACTAACAGTTCAGATCTATAGCTCACTAGTTCAGTTTTTTAGCTCAAGGCTGGCAGAAAAGCAACAAACTATGTTATTAGAGAATTGCTTACCCACTTTGAATAAAGCTTGGTCTCCACTCTGGGCAGCAGGTTCACAGCTTTCACCATAACTGAATAAATATTCAGAAATATGACTTCATAGTCAGAAAATGTAGGCTCAAACTTAACACTCTCATTTTCAAGGATCAGCCTTATTATAAATCCTGAGTGTTCATAGGCTCGATGAGATTTCTGCCGAAAAGAAACTAAATGCATTAGCTAGCATGCAGAAGAGAAAGCAATCAGGCTCAATGTATTATGACTCCAACCCTGCGCTTGTTATCTGAGGCCCTTGTCTCTGCCCCCCGTCCCAGAGAGGTTCAGAGGGTGGCAACAAGAGAATAGGCCTTTTTCTGTGATGGTTCCCCGACTGTGGAATGCTGTCTCCAGAGAGACTTGCCTAGTGCCATCATTACATGTCTTCAGGTGCTAGGCAAAAACATTCCCCTTTACCCAGGCCTAGGGCTATACAATAATCTACAGCCTGTGAAAGTGTGGAGGGGAGGACTGTTATTATGATGGCTAATTTTCTTTTTAATTAAGCTGTCAGTGTGCTTCTTATCAGGGACGCGGGTGGCGCTGTGGGTTAAACCACAGAGCCCAGGACTTGCCAATCAGAAGGTCAGCGGTTCGAATCCCCATAACGGGGTGAGCTCCCGTTGCTCGGTCCCTGCTCCTGCCAACCCAGCAGTTTGAAAGCACGTCAAAGTGCAAGTAGATAAATAGGTACCGCTCCGGCGGGAAGGTAAACGGCGTTTCCGTGCGCTGCTCTGGTTTTGCCAGAAGCAGCTTAGTCATGCCATGCTGGCCACATGACCCGGAAAAACTGTCTGTGGACAAACATCGGCTCCCTCGGCAGGTAAAGCGAGATGAGCGCCGCAACCCCAGAGTCGTTCGCGACTGGACTTAACTGTCAGGGGTCTTTTACCTTTACCTTTATGCTTCCTATTATGTTTTTATTATGTTTCTATTGTTGATGTTCTGTAATGTGTTTTTAATGTTGTTCACCGCCCTGGGATCTTTTGATAAAAAAATTGGATAAATTTTGATAAAATAAATTGAATTATTATTATTATTATTATTATTATTATTATTATTATTATTATTGCTTTTTTCAGCTGGAACCCGCAAGAACTCAGTTCCAGAACATCTCAGGTGGATGCCATTGCCATTCTAAGAGAACAAGGGAGATTTTCATGGTGAATTCCGGCACCTCTTTCCCCAGAAAAATATCACATTATTATTATTATTATTATTATTATTATTATTATTATTATTATTATTATGATGTGTGGGGATGGGTTGTGGCATTCTTGGACTCTTCAGACACTTGTCCCTTCTTAAAGAAACGTCAAGTTTTCAGGGCTGAAACAATGGCTTCTGTTTCGTTTTGCAATGACTTAGGTACAGATGTCTCTTATCTGTTCACAAGAAACATAAAAGTCCCTGAGTCATGATCAAGATATGAAGGAATGAGGCCACCTTACACTGAGCCAGGCCATTGGTTCATCCAACTTAGTATTCTCCAAGGCTTACTGAGGCTCACTGCATAATGCTAAAACTACGACATGCCGTTACATGAAAAGCAGGCCAATGAGAGGCAATATTGAGCTGACTCGTCATGTTGATAACTATTGACACCTGTTCCACCCTGACTTTCAAATTTGCAAAGATAATTGCAATCAGTACATTAATCACAATCTTCGCGATCATGGTATCTCCCCTGCTAGGCAAAGTATCAGTGCATTAATAATAATTTCACGTGTCTGAATTCACCCTTTCCCCTTGAATATTCAAGACTCGCAATCACTAGCTGAGCATAAGTCACGTTAGCCAAGCTACAGCGGTGTTCCTTTGTGTATCAAAAGCCCCAAAAAATGCCTGATCTTTCACAGCCTTTTGCAGATAGAGTGGTACCTCAGGTTATAGATGCTTTAGGTTACAGGCGCTTCAGGTTACAGACTCTGCTAACCCAGAAATAGTACCTTGGGTTAAGAACTTTGCTTCAGGATGAGAACAGAAATCGTGCTCTGGCGGCGCGGCAGAGGCAGCGGGAGGCCCCATTAGCTAAAGTGGTGTTTCAGGTTCAGAACGGACTTCCGGAACAAATTAAGTACTTAACCCAAGGTACCACTGTATATCTATATCTATATCTATATCTATATCTATATCTATATCTATATCTATATCTATATCTATATCTATATCTATATCTATATCTATATCTATATCTATCTTCCTAGAAAATATATTCATAAAGAAGCACACTGAAACATGGGGCATGTATAGACAAGTTCATAGTCCAGCCGGGAAATCTTACTTACTGGAGGGGCTACAATTAAATCTGTAAAATCCTGCATTGAAACCAAAGCTAAACTTTGAAGTTGCTGGGTCATTAAAGTAGCAGCACAGTTGAAGAAGGCCTCTAATTTAGCACTGCTGGCATTTGTCGGCACTTGCTTTCGCTTATTGCCTTGGTAATAGATATTCTGCACTTCTGGAAACCACCTGAAAGGAAAAGGAAATGTTTAAAGTGAATCTCACCTGAACACACCTTTTAAAACTATTTTTGGTTTTGTTGACTAAATTGTTTCTGTCAGTATGACCTTTTTTACCCCACTAAAAGAAAAACAAGAACTTCCCATCTTATCTGCGGCACCGCAGGCCACGCAGAAGCATTCTCTTTTATAATGTCCCCTCAACAGGTTTCCCATGTTCTCCTAAGGGTTCAAACGTCCTGTCTTGCACAACCAGACAATACATTGTATGAAGCATCAAATAGATGTGAGCTGCTTGACATCAGTGATGTCACGGGCACTAGCCAATAGGATCCCAATACCTTGGGAGTCGAACAGAATCCGTTCCGGAAGCCAAAATGTTCCAAAACCAAATTGGAGCTTCTGGTTGGCTGCAGGAAGCTCCTGCAGCCAATCGGAAGCTGCGGAAGCCCCGTCAGACGACCAGCTTCCAAAAGAATGTTCAAAAACCAGAACACTCACTTCTGGGTTTCGATCGTTCGGGAGCCAAAATGTTCAAGAACTAGGCTGCTTGACTTGCAAGGTACGACTGTACAGTCATACAGCCACATTCCGCACTCCAAATGACAATAAACACGCTGGCTAAGAGAATAATCTTTCCCAACAAACGAAATATGGTGGGCTCTTCCATGAAAAAAAACCACTGCAAACCCTCCCCCACAAAATAATATCATTGCAGATTAACAGGAAATTAAAATGAAAACAAAGAGCAGAATTAATTCCATTTGAATAGACAAGAGTAGTGACAGGCTGATGTACACATACAGTATACATACCTCTAGACAGTTCTATAGTATTCATATCAAAAACAGCATTTCAAGTATGACAGCAAACTCCATCCCTGAACAAGCAATCGAAAAAGGAGTTGTGGCCAGCCCTTAAACCTGAGGCACATTATTCACAGAATACGCTTTGGTCTTACTTTTTAAAAAGAGCGTCTTTGGTAGCTTCCATATGCCTCACAACTATGTTCTGGAAGAATGAGAGCTCCATCGATTCCGAACGATTATGAAATGCTTCTTTATCAAATAAGCGCAAATTTCTGTAGGAGTCATGAAAACAATCTGGTAAACACCTTTTCCCAAGTCACTTGCCTCTTGTGTTTATAGCTTTAAACTTCAGTATAAACAACTTCAGTGTATATAGTATAAAGTAGTTCATAGTACAGTGGTGCCCCGCAAGACGAAATTAATTCGTTCCGTAATTTTTGCCGTCTAGCGAATTTTTCTTCTTGCGAAGCACGGTTTAAATGGTTTAACAAAGTCGCAAGACGTTTTCGTCTTGTGAAGCAAGCCCATAGGGGAATTCGTCTTGCGAGGCAAATCGCGAATGAAAAAACCTTTCGTCTAGCGAGTTTTTTGTCTTGCGAGGCATTCGTCTTGCGGGGCACCACTGTATAAAGATAGTTACTGTGTAACTGGGCCCCCAGGGGCTGTAGGAGAAGTATACTGCCTTTATACTATGGACTGCGATTGCTTTTTCTGTTTACATTTTCAAATAATTAAATATGAAAACAGATTACAAGTGTGTGAATGGAAGGTGCCTTAGTTTAACAGCTTATGTACAACTTATGTACAATCCAGATTGTAGCACGCGTCTTCTGACTTGAAACAGTATGTTTCTCGATTTGAATCTAGACGGCTTCAAAATTCTTATGAATGCTTTTAAAGGCATCTGGATTCAAATAAAAGTAATCACATATCTTCAATAAAAGTTGATAACACACATGGTAATTAACATAATAAGAAAACATAAGACTCAAAGGGGAGACAACGGAAAATTTACTTCACCATTTGCCTCCTATTTGGTGCAAGGGATAGGAAAAACACTAAAAACTCAAATTTCATTGGCTCTCCTGGGTAAAGTTTTTAATAAATCAAGAATGAGCCACTCCCTGGGCTGCTTATACCAAGTGCAAAAGAAGACAACATGGTCCAAACACATTTTTTCTCTTATTCCACAGGAACAAATATGTTCTTTAAGTAGAATCTACTTAAATCAGCCAAGTAGAAGGCGAACCTTGTAATTGGACAGCATGAATGGTCTCCTATATTTGTAAATCTTTATTGTCTCGGGCAATTCTGTACATAAAAGCATAAAAATATGTGTGATTTCAGAAAGGAAGGAAGGAAGGAAGGAAGGAAGGAATCACAGGTATTTTGCTCAGGGAATATAATTCATTTACAGGGGCGTTGAGTTGTCCCCCATATTGAGGAGGCAGAATACTCAGCCCCCTACCCACAAATATTGAGGGGGTTGTAGCCCCTTCCGCCCCCTATAGTTGGCTCTGCTGATCTTTTATTAATGAGGGAAATGAAACAAAGAATGTCAGGACCACAAGGTAGTAATTCTCAACTTTTCAATTACATTTGGCGGAGAACAAACCCACTGGATCCTGAAGAATAATTCCCAGAGCAACAATTTTGCCTGTGCAAAACAAAATTAATCAGATTCCATATCTTTCAAAGAAAATTAGCTGCCTATTATTATCTTTATAGATAATTATATTATATTATATTATATATCTGCAGATTATCTTTTTCGACTAGCTGACATGTCAAATTAAAATTTATTAAACTATCTGATGAGCTGTCAGGTACTTCTCTGCCGCCTGAAAACATAGCAAGAACGAACAACTCAATTAAAACTTCCCCGATAAAGGTAACTATCTGGTGACTTAAGAGAACAAAACTAAGCATGACAAAGCAACAGTTTAAAGGAATTTTTTTCTTGTCTTTTCTTTTACCACAATATATATTTATTAATGAAATAATCTGAGCTTCAGGGATGAAAATATTCCATCTGGGAATTGACTCAACAGCTGATTTAAATGAAAAATGGTAACATTTGTGACCTTGCTCTGTCAGGACAGAAACCTTATTCTAATTAGGCACAACTCTAGAAATGTTTTAAAGATAATGTGCTCTGACAACAATTAGTTCCTCCCGGGCTCTTGCTGTCAGAATGAGGCCCTGCCACAACAGAACAATCAAATTTCGTCTTATTTCCCTTCATACCGACAGCCCAGGGTGAACATTTTCAGCTATTAGTTTAGCTTTAGTTCTTTTTGAATTTATTATTTCTATTACTTGCCGATGTTCAAAATTAAGCAGCTGCACCTCTGATTACTAAACACCATGGGATGAGACTGGTCATTTGTGCGATCATCATGTTTTGCAGTTTGAGGCAATGAATAAACAATATTCAACAGAATAAAGTATGGTATAAGAAAAATAACAGGGGATTTTAAAAAAAAATAGACAGTGAACGAAGCGGAAACTTTTAGGCATCTTGCTCGTTTAAACTTGTTGTCTACCTTCCTTACAACATCCACAAGTGAAGTATTTCAAATTAAGAGGAGATCCAAGGGGCAAATACTTAATGCAGAAATGTGCATAACTAAGTACTAAATGTTTGTCTTTTTAAAGCAGATTTGGAGCACTGTAATTTTGAGTGATGGGTGGAAGAGCGCTTAGCCATTTCGCTGCCAGCCATATTTTTGCTCACTATCCTCCCAGCAAGCTATTTTTTAAGCTGTGGAGTTCCAGAAGCACAATTACTCAACTATGATATTTGCTTATAGTAGCCTTGGGCTGCTTTTCAGAGACTTGGAACTGTAGAACTGTAACGTGGAAAAGCAGAAACTAGCTCCTGGATGCATGATCAATACTGCTGCAATAGATTTTGATGTGACAGTTGCACATGCCTGTTGACTTGCGACCGGGACTAGGGGCCTCTGTTGTACACAGAGAAGACACATGTCCATTTGCGGGTACAGTTTGCAAACATGACTTCAGCAGTGTGCTGCTGGCACCAACAACACACCTCCAAAGGACCTCGCTCTCAGTGATGATCAGGTGAGCAGTGCATAGACCAAGTGCCTTGGAGGTTGTCTCCTGGTGTCATACGTAGGTAGGACCTAGGATTGCACCCTTAGGATTCTGCTTTGAGGGTGAAGCCTAAGGGGTTAGTCCAAAAGCTTTACACAAAGGGTGGCTTTGGGGGAGAGCCCCAAAAGAGAGAAAAGTGGAGACATGCAAGGGGTCTGTGAAGAAATAATAATAATAATAATAATAATAATAATAATAATAATAATAGAAGAGTTTGTATTTGGTATCCCGCTTTATCACTACCTGAAGGAGTCTCAAAGCGGCTAACATTCTCCTTTCCCTTCCTCCCCCACAACAAACACTCTGTGAGGTGAGTGGGGCTGAGAGACTTCAAAGAAGTGTGACTGGTCCAAGGTCACCCAGCAGCTGCATGTGGAGGAGCGGAGACGCGAACCCGGTTCCCCAGATTACGAGTCTACCACTCTTAACCACTACACCACACTGGCTCTCTAATAATCATCATCATCATCATCATCATCATCATCATCATCATCTATTTATACCCTGTCCATCTGGCTGGGTTTCCCCAGCCACTCTGGGCAGCTCCCAACAGAAAATTAAAAACACAAGAAAACATCAAACATTACAAGCTTCCCTAAACAAGGCTGCCTTCAGGTGTCTTCTAAAAGTCAGATAGTTCTTTATTTCCTTGACATCTGATGGGAGGGCGTTCCACAGGGCGGGCGCCACTACCAAGAAGGCCCTCTACCTGGTTCCCTGTAACCTCATTTTTCGCAGTGAGGGAACCACCAGAAGGCCCTCAGACCTGGGCCTTAGGCTAAACAAGGGGAGTGGAGACGCTCCTGCGGGTATACTGGGCCGAGGCCTTGGGTACAAGGAGTAGAAAAGCAACAGAGGCACAGCATTTTTTTCTGCTTCTCCGACTTTGGGAAACTTTTACTTACACATCTGTAAACACATTTTACACATTTGAATTCTGCCTGATCTTTTATTTTCTTCTCTTCCCTCCCCCCCCCTTTTATGAAGATCACCCACTCTGAGACCCCAAAGCTAATTCTCCCCTGACCACCTCGCTGGCCCAAGTAGGACCAATTCAGCCAGCTAGCCCTGGGGATCTAATTGATTTTTGATTTTTGATTTTTATTGTTATTCATGTTTCTATACTGTATTTTATGCTGCTTTTATAATTAAGTGTTTTACAGTGTTTTAAATTTGTTGTTAGCCGCCCTGAGCCCGGTTTTTGAACCGGGAAGGGCGGAGTATAAATAAAAATTTATTACTATTATTATTTATTATGACATTTACATTGACCGAAGTGCAACATCTGTGCATTCAAAACACCTGCTTACTTAAAAGATGTCTGCCAGAGATCCAGAACAGCCAACATGGTGGGATTCATCGCGTACAAATGCTCATTTATATAGGCACGAGCTGCCAGGTAGGACTTGTTCCAAGGTTTGGGCACGATCTCCATCCTATAAACAAAAAGGGGGAAAACCCTCACAAATTAGTAACACTGAGAGCCCAAGAGATACATGGAGTACAGATAGACCTGTGCCGCATTATTGAATTTTTAAAAAGTAAAAGACAAACCCAATTTTTAAAAAGTAAAAGACAAACCAGCTTGTCAGAAATTAAAAACACACCTTTGGGGAAATATATCAAAATTAAATAGGGTGGTGGTGAAGATTTTCTTCTGAGTTTGGAAATTCTTTTACTAAGCCAAAATCCCTTGTGAATGCCTAGGCCTTATCAAATTAATTAGCCCTATGCATACAACTTAGGTAGTTAATTAACCAATTAGAAGTACACTTAGAACTACTAAGTGTACACACAGGCAAGGAAGTGAGTTTGTCAGAGGCACAAAATCTGCCGGTGAGCATGATGCTTTCTCCCAAATGCCTATAGACTCTATAGGATCCCCATTGAACACAATGGAACTTCTGCTGCGGGTCTTTGGCTGGATGCGCACAGTGTTGGTTTCACTGCAAGGCACCCCACCGTTACTTAGTTACAATAATTCAGTGTTTGTTTATATATGTTTTTTCCCTATAAGGTGGAGCAGGCCCAAATTGATTCACAAATAATAATAATAATAATAATAATAATAATAATAATAATAATAATAATAATAATAATAATTTATTATTTATACCCCGCCCATCTGGCTGGCTTTCCCCAGCCACTCTGGGCGGCTTCCAACAGAACACTAAAATACAATAACCTATTAAACATTAAAAGCTTCCCTAAACAGGGCTGCCTTCAGATGTCTTCTAAAAGTTTGGTAGTTGTTTTTCTCTTTGACATCTGGTGGGAGGGCGTTCCACAGGGCGGGCGCCACTACCGAGAAGGCCCTCTGCCTAAAAATTCAACCAATATCAATACGCAGCATCACATTTTGACACAATTAGAAAGCGTGTCAACAAGCTATCATAAAATAGAACCATCAGTTCAATAAACCTATGGGAACCTAAAATCAATATTATAGTAAGATGGAGACCACTAACCCATTCTTATTTAATGCACACAAAGCAAGATCAACATTAACAGAGTAAAAATTGCAGGGAGAGTGGAAGGAAAGAAGGAAGGAAGGAAGGAAGGAAGGAAGGAAGGAAGGAAGGAAGGAAGGAAGGAAGGAAGGAAGCTAGTTAAGCCTAACCCTTGCACCTTGTAGTATTGCTGTCCTCCAAGGTACCACAGCCATCTGGTTTACCTACACCAGGTAGGCCAAAATTGTGGAAACCTTTTGGGGAAAAACGTATTTCTGAAGTTTGGTGGCTCATAACACCACTTTATTTTGGAGCAATACCATAACATTATATATCAATGGAAAGATAATTTAATGAAGAATGTAATGCAGCAAAGTTTGTTCAATTATCTATATTCCATCAAAAGTTATAGGCAAATAACCAGAAAAAGGAAGCACAACTTTCAGGATATGCCGTAGCTTTCCTTCATTTGAATGTAGCCAATGAGCAGGAGCATTTAGAGAGCCAATCAGGTGTTATCAAACCTTTTCCAAAAGGTTTCCACAATTTTGGCCACTAGTGCAGTTAGGAGTCTTGGGGATGGGTTATTATTATTATTTTCCCAGTAGGCTAGCTGTTCGCAGCACAACCCTCAACTTCATCCAAGGAGTCCCTGGCAAAGGAGCATGCTGGGCAGAATTAGCAAAAGCATGTCCTCTTCCCCAGCTGTTCCAGATGTCCTGGCCACTAATGCTGGTCCTACTACACTCCAAAGGGCAGATACCCACCTCTTCCTCCTGATGGAGCATCTATTAGGTCTGTTCCACATGTCTAGGCTACCTGTGAGAGAGCTGATTTGGCAAGGACAGTAGAGGTATTGGACGCCATCGGGCCCTGAAAGCATCACTTCCTGGGCGTGCCTATGTTTGTACCTTCTTTGCAATAAATCCTGGTGCTGTTTACACAGCCAGACCATCCACTTCGAACACGAAGCATAATGAAAGTGCCGTTGTACTTTTTCTTATGCATTAACCTGGCAGCTTGCAGCACCCATGCTTTAGCTTGCAAAATGTGTTTCTCATAAGTCTGTCTTATTTTGTGGCAGCAACTCTTATTCAATACTTAGCACTAAATAAGGGGGGGGGTGTTTTTTGTGGTCAATGGCTTTAGGGCTTCTCTTGTAATAATAGCACAATGCTTCATTTGCAGGCATTTGTAAGCCAACATCAATTGTGTCGCATAATCATTTCAATAGAAAGTTGTATAATAAGAGCTATATTATTGTTTTCTACAGGTTTACATAATAGTAAAACAGTGACTTTGTGTTTGGTGTCCAATAAGGCTGTAGATAGCCGCCCAGAGTGGCTGGGGAAACCCAGCCAGATGGGCAGGGTATAAATATATTATTATTATTATTATTATTATTATTATTATTATTATTATTATTATTATCATCATCATCATCATCATCATCATCATTGGTTTTTTGTCATGTTCTGCTCTGAAGTCTAGTGACACTGCAACAGCATTTACATTTAAAAATACAGTTTTGTGTCCCCAGATCTGAAAAACATTAAAACTTAATGTGCAGCATGCTCAGTGCAGGGCAGAACGAGGAGAACCAGGGTGATCATGAGATCCATAAAGTTGATGGCAAAGAAGGAGCAATATGTCGTAGAAAAGTCAGTAGAAAGGTCAACTACAAATTAACCCATGGACTAAACAAAATCTGCAACAGGAGCAGGGGTCAATATGTAACTCAGCTAGGAATCGCAACAGCTCCACTACAGAAATCCACATGCTCAACTGGACTGTTGTTGCACATTCTAAGACCTACTCAGAGTGTGGAATCCATTGGTCTAGCTGGGGGGGGCAGGGGGTCAGCTGTCCTCCTAAATCAATACAAATCAATACAAATCTGAGATTCTGCCCCCCTAACAAAAGCTTGCCAAAACAAAAATCCTGACTACGCCCGTGGTGGAATCCTGCATTTCATTCATTACAAAGGTTTGCACTTCAGGCACTGCTACTGTTAGACAAACATCTGGTCTAACCCCATCTTTTGCATCATTCTTTTACGTTTACCTTTTTACGGGCTGAAGCTCTACCTAAATGCATTGCACAACAGCTAGAAACCAGGAAGCAGAGCATTCTGCATTTCCATATAGGGTAGGGGGGGAGCCCTCTGTTCATTGGGGTGTTAGAGCACATCTTTTGCCCAACCCCTGGTACATAGCTGTCAACCGTCCCTTATTTGGCGGGAAACTCCCTTATCCCAGCGCCGTGTCCCGCTGCTGTCCCTTATTGATGCTATCCCTTAAATTTCCTGGGTTTCAAAGGAAGGAGCCTGTCTCACTCCCTGCCGGCCGGCCAGGGAGGCTCCAGCTGTGTTGCTTGGCTGCATTGCTCACCCAATAAGGAGTCTAAGAACGACTGGGCGGTGGAGCTTGCATGCCTTGTGCCGATCAAATCGGCCGCGTTGCCTGGGGACTCGCCTTTGCTCAGCTCTTCCCAACAGAAAGATGACGGTGGTTTTCCTTGCTGCATCCCCTTTGCCGGGTTGCTGCGCTGTGGGAACCACCGCTTGAGGCTTCGTTTGGCTGCTGGCTGGGCTTTCTGCCTTTGGCTCGGAGGGGCTCAGAAGCTGAACATACCTGTGCCCGGAAAATCCCTGCTGATCCCTTATTTTCGAGGCTGCTGGTCCCTTATTTTCAAATCTGTAAGTTGACAGCTATGCCCTGGTATCTCCAGCTAGAAGGTAGGAATGACCTGTCTGAAACCTTGGAGAGCTCTTGCCAAGAAGGATAGATATCATCACTGCACCAATGGGGTCTGACTCATTTAAAGAGCGCAATCCCATGCATAGAAGTAGAACCATTGTGGGGAAATGTGAATTACTCCCAGGTTAAGATTGCACAGGAAATGCATTCTAAGGCAGCTTCAGACATTTTGCCTGTTACAGTTTCTAGGCAAAAGTTTTGAAGTAGCGTTTCCTTACTCTTCACGATGAGGTGGAAGAACTTGCTTCTTGTCTTCCTCCTTTTCTCTGGGGTCTCTCAAAACAAAGTCAACTAAAAGGAGACATGAAAAACAGAACAGAACACAAATAATCTCAGCAAAACAGGGGAAGGACTGTGACAAAGAAGCCGAACCAATTATTTCTAAAAGACTTCAAGGGTGTTATGCAGGAGTAACCGAAGGCAACGTGGATCAAAGTCATTTGATTTAAGAATGCTTTGCAAAACAAAACAAAATAAGTGTACATAAAAAGGCTGAACCAGCAGAAAATTAAAAGCAGCTGGGAAATAAAAACCCTCACAGTGCATTCTTATGCATGTTTACTTAGAAATAAAGTCTCATAGTGTTTAGTGAGGCTTACATCGTAATAAGTGTGTTTAGGACTACGGCCAAAGAAGAACTATGGAGACCAGGCTTCTATGCCCAGAATGGATGGAAAGCTTTTCCAAGAGGAATCCTGTTTGTTTAAACCTTTCAGACAGAATTTATGTGTGCTTTCCAGAACAACTTATCCAGCAACAATGCATTGGGAATGAACCGTGGCACACGCTATTCTGCTTACGGCAGAGATGGAGAACCTGCGGACTTTCAGATGTTGATGGATTCCATCAGCCCCAGAAAGCATAGCCAATGGTCAGGGGTGATGATGGGAGCTACAGCCCAGCAACACCTAAAGGGCCAGAGTTTCCAAGCATCACTCATTTACAGATAGCATTCTGCAACAGAAGTGGCTCCCCTACAGTGGAACGCTCACTCCAGAGAGACGAACCCAGCATCGCCATTATCGACTTTTAGGCACCAGGCAAAGACTTTTACCCAAGCATTTGGCTCTTAATTTGAGTCCTATTATGGGATGATGGTACCCTAGTCTGCATTGGTGTTCATCTTTTAGTAGGGTGGAATAAGACTTGTCCTTTTCTACGATACTGGGATGAGCCCTAATAATAATAATAATAATAATAATAATAATAATAATAATAATAATAATAATAATTTTTATTTATACCCTGCCCTCCCCAGCCAAGGCCGGGCTCAGAGCGGCTAACAACCAATAATAAAAACAAGTTGAAGGAATACAACTTAAAAACAAGATTAAAATACAACATTAAAATATTGAAACATTAAAGTATTAAAATGCAGCCTCATCACAGGAGGAGAAAGGGAAAAGGGAAAAGAAAGAGGGGGAGGGAATCAAATTGGCTCTAAGCCAAAGGCCAGGTGGAAGAAATCTGTCTTACAGGCCCTGCGGAAAGAAATCAGATCCTGCCGGGCCCTGGTCTCATGAGGCAGAACGTTCCACCAGGCCGGAGCCAGTGTTGAAAAGGCCCTGGCTCTGGTTGAAGCTAATCTAACTTCCTTAGGGCCCGGGACCACTAGGGTGTTGCTATTTATGGACCTTGAGGCTCTCCGTGGGGCATACCGGGAGAGGCGGTCCCGTAGGTAAGAGGGTCCTAGGGCCGTGAAGGGCTTTGAAGGTCAAAACCAGCCAATAATGTTTTTTATATTTTTCCAATAGCGTTTAAAAAATTTAAATCGTGTACGCTTTTACAACAGTGAGTTGCTTTGAGTCATTTTACGGCATAAGTGACAAATAAAGGCAGCAAACAGTAACAACACAGAGGCTTTCAAACTTTCTCTGTGCTGCTGATGGGGCTCAACAGGCCTGGCAACCTCCCCCTGTAAACAGAGGGCAGCGTTCGCCTAACAAACCCCATCAGCAGAAGCCCTTTTCTCCTTCCCCCAATGCCGGCCCAAATTGGCTCTGGGGGATGACCGGGAGACCCTCAAAAACATGGCAAGGGGCAGGATCTTTTCATCTTGCACAGGCAGAACGACTGGAAGAGTGCTGTTATGTACTGAGTTGAATAGGATCCAAATTGAAGCAGTCTGATTAGTCCTAGAACAATAGGATCCAAATTGCAGCAGTCTGATTAGTCCTAGAACAATAGGATTCAGAATGCAGCAGTCTGATTGGTCCTAGAACAATGCAGCAGTATGATTGGTTGGCAGGAACCACCCAATCCTGCTCCAGATAGAAGTGAATCCACAACCTGATTGGCTTACAGTAGAATTCCGGAATTAGCCAATCATGTGCAGTCCATTGTGTAAATAATGTATATAAAGCAGATACTGTGAGGGGACTTTCATTCATTCCTCCTCACCACTATGAGCTGAATAAAGAGCATGAAATCACTTTGCGACTCTGAGTATATTTCAAGTGCAAAACGGAATCCTACGCAGGATGTGCTCCTTAGAACAAAGAGCAGTTAGAACACCGTGGGCAGGATGCAACTGAGCCACATCACTTGCAAAATGGGGTTTTGCACCCTCTCCCCTCTCCCACCATGTGTACCCAAAATTGGCTCTGGGAGGTTTAGGAGAATCCCAGAACAGTGCACAGCAGGAGGAGGTGGGGACTGTTCCACCCAGCAAGCCAAAATGCTTGCATTACAGTGGTACCCCTGGTTACATACTTAATTCGTTCCGGAGGTCCGTTCTTAACCTGAAACTGTTCTTAACCTGAAGCACCACTTTAGCTAATGGGGCCTCCCACTGCCAACACGCCACTGGAGCATGATTTCTGTTCTCATCCTGAAGCAAAGTTCTTAACCCAAGGTACTATTTATGGGTTAGCGGAGTCTCTAACCTGAAGTGTCTGTAACCTGAAGCGTATGTAACCTGAGGTACCACCAGTGGCGTAGCGTGGGGGGTGCAGGGGGGGCCGGCCACACCGGGCGCAACATCTGGGGGTTAGGGTTAGGGGGCGCAAATCCACGGGTTAGGGGGCGCAAATTACTTGCCTTGCCCCGGGTGCTGACAACCCACGCTACGCCACTGGGTACCACTGTACTGTAATAGTGTGATGCTGAGTTCCTCCCCATGTTCCCAGAATCCTCTGCTGTGTGCAGGGTTACCTCCTCAAAGATGTTGCTCTAGAAACAGTTTCTCCTTGACCACAGCCAGGCCTGTAGGCCTCACCATTAGGATCTAATAGCATAAGCTGCCCAGAATGGCTGGGGAAACCCAGCCAGGTGGGTGGGGTAGAAATAATAATAATAATAATAATAATAATAATAATAATAATAATAATAATAATAATAATAATATATCATCATCTCACTGTCTTCTGCATTTTGGACAGGAAACGGTGGCAAACTGCTTCAGGGACATTTGTCCATCATTGCTTATCTTTTCATTAAGAAAGCTCTGGTATATTTCCCAGTAAACCTCTAGGCTCCTCTAGGCACAGTATGGACAACATATGGGCTAAAAATGCACCCCTGCTGAAACAGTACTCAAGACTGACCTTCTCCAGCAAATATCACATTTGACATTACCTATCGCTTTCTTCACACTGAGAAGATAGTCCTCTCTCATTTCATCGGAGAGGGCATAGATACTTTCGCTGAGCACTTTCAAATGTTGTGGTACGAGTGCCAAGACATGCTCCAGCCAGGAGTCCTCCATTGGGGCCACGTGTTCCGTATCTATCCCGTGGCGAATGTAATAGTAGTATTTCTGCAAAATCAGAACATCACAGGAGATTCAGACCAGAACATGCTATGAAAAAGCAAAGCTATTTCTGGCATTGATGGATGCACGAGTTCACTCCCAAAATCCCCCCCACACACACACACACTTTAAACATATGTGAAACATATGTGAATGTGCTAACTACAATTAACCTGTGTGTGCACGACTGCTTGGTATTTATTTGCACTAGGCTTTCCACTTCCCCTTGCTTTCTGTTTCAAACTTATAACCTCTAACACAGAGCCTGTGGAAGGGACTCCAACTCTCTAGCTCAGGCTTCCTCAATCTCAGCCTTCCAGATGTTTTGAGACTACAATTCCCATCATCCCTAACCACTGGTCCTGCTAGCTAGGGATCATGGGAGTTGTAGGCCAAAAACATCTGGAGGGCCGAGGTTGAGGAAGCCTGCTCTAGCTGCTGGAGATGTGACAGGGATAATGCTCCCTTAAAATATATGTTTGTACAACATCCTACACTGAATATTTTTGAGGAGAAGGAAAGAGAAACGATCTACAAGACTGTATGGAACAATCTTAAATTTGCATTAATTTAATTATACATCCAACACATGGAATCTAACAAAGGGACAATATGAATGGACTCTCTGGACTACAGCAAAAAGACTGGTATTGATTAACTGGAAGAATAACAATGTAGCTCCCTTTAATGATTGGATTGACAATACGTACAAACTCACTGCACATGAACAAGTTGTGTACAAATGTAGCCTTGCCATGGACAAATTTAACAACATTTGAAATTAATTTTTATACATACCATATTAGGTTAAGGTTTGGTTAACTACAATAACAATTTTTCCCCCTTTGTGTAAAGTACACAATATCTTTTTGTTGTTGTTGTTCTGTTTTGTTTTCTACACAGGCACCATTTCCTGTTCCTTCTTTTTGAGTCCTATCCCACTCTTTTTGTGTCTTCCCACTGTGGTGGGACGGTAAACGGCGTTTCCGTGCACTCGTCACAGTGTCCCGTTGCACCAATAGTGGTTTTGTCATTCTGGCCACGTGACCCGGAAAGCTGTTTGTGGACAAACGCCGGCTCCCTCATCCTGAAAGCGAGATGAGCGCCGCAACCCTATAGTCCGCTTTGACTGGACTTTACCATCCAGGGGTCCTCTACCTTTACCTTTTACCTTACTTGGTGCACTTGTAATTTTGTGCTTTTTATTTTTCAATAAAGAATATAAAATAAAACACAAAAAAAACACCAGCAGCCCCAGCCAGCGTGGCTGAAAGTTTGGAACGATGGGAGTTTGCCCATCCACAAGCCACATGGAGGGGCCACAGGCTCCTTATTTCCCTTCTGAATTCACTGGAAAACCCCCAAGGAGGATCATCAGCAGTGTATGAGTGGACGCTGTTCACCAGAGCCTCTTACCACCTTGCCCTCCCCATCCCTGCCACAGCTGGGAGCAGCAACATTGATGAGAGAGCACCACTGCCTCCCTGGCCCCCAGCATCACTGCTGCAGTCCTAGTGTTTCAATCCTGCTTCCCTTCCCCTTGATAAACACTCAAATCAAAGAGTCATTGTCTTGTTTACCAAAATGTCTTTTTCTATGCCCTCTGTTGCTCCAGGTTTTGCTTCTTCTATGGAAAGCTGCTGCTCCTCAGTAAGGTCCGGCTGCCTAACGAAAACAAACACGACAATTCGATCACAATGGTTTTCAAACTCCGGTTGGCAAATCAGTCCTGATCTCAGTTAAGTCAGAAGCAAGGGGATTTGCTTAGCCTGCTGTTGCTGGGCAGGAAGGTCTGTTTTTTCCGACTTTCTCAAAACTGACCTTTTTTCTTTTGGTGGTCATCCTTTTTTGAAAAAATTAATGTATATTTGCACATTCGAAAAGAGGAAAGAACTTTTCTAAAAAAATAAGATTACACAGAAGCTCACATGATGATGTTAACAAGAGCACTTCTGAAATTTTCCCGGTCCTTTTTGCCACCAGGTTTAGCTTTAGAAGTCGACGGTCCGGCACCCACATCACTGGCTGGAGGAGGTTCCTGTGCTTTTCGCTTCTGCGCCCTCTGAGCCAGATATTCTCCTAGGGGAGGAAAGGAAGATATTGTGTGGTACCAGCTCAAATCCACATAGAATTGTGGAGTTGGAAGGGATAGCTCAGTCTGTAGGGAATGAGACTCTTAATCTCAGGGCTGTGGGTTCAAGTCCTGTGTTGGGCAAAAGATTCCTGCATTGCTGAACTAGATGACCCTCGTGGTCCCTTCCAACTATATGATCCTATGATACAAGAAGTACCTCCCTTTCTTAGCTATGAAGGGATCATCTGATCCAACCCCCTGCAATTTGCAGCTGTCCCAAACAGGGATCGAACCTGCAACCTTGGCGTTATCAGCACCACGCTCTAACCAACTGAGCTACCCAGCGTGTGACACCAAAGCTCTGCAGAATCAGCTCCTGCCTCTCCCAAAAGAGAGTTAAGAGCCTCTTGCCGATCAGAAGGTCGGTGGTTCGAATCCCCATGACGGGGGGAGCTCCCATTGCTTGGTCCCTGCTCCTGCCAATCTAGCAGTTCGAAAGCATGTCAAGTGCAAGTAGATAAATAGGTACCACTCCAGTGGGTAGGTAAACAGCGTTTCCGTGCGCTGCTTTGGTTCACCAGAAGCGGCTTAGTCATGCTGGCCACATGACCCGGAAGCTGTACGCCGGCTCCCTCGGCCAATAAAGCGAGATGAGCGCTGCAACCCCAGAGTCGTCCGCAACTGGACCTAATGCCAGGGGTCCCTTCACCTTTTACCTTTATATTAGGGCTAGTTCACATGTGTATTTTCATTCCCTGGTGGCTGTAGCTCCGAGTAACCACCGAAATGCAGGATTGGGCCATCACAAACCTATCACCACAGACAACCCTTTCTAATCACCTCGTCGTACTTCAAATACAATGCCTTTATACTAGGTCTGTTGATATGCCACAGCCAGTCACAAGGGATGGATGCATCTGAGGAAAGAAGCCCTTACTTGTGCAATGTGTTTTAATTCATTAATTGAGCTACCTTTTGCTGGAAAAGCTATCAACTTATGTTGAGATAGTGTCAGGGACCGTGCTGAGGAGGGCTGCACTGAGGAAGAATGGTGGGAGCCACCCCCTCCCCCTGATCCTGATCCTGAATCTTCCCAGGAGCAGGAGGACAGTATAGATCTGGAACAGTGGTTTGCAGAGGGCAGTTCAGAAGGCAGAAGCTGGGGAATACCGGATGGGGAACAGCTGGGAGAAGAAACACTGGGAGAGAGAGAGTTAACAGATTCACAATCTCTGGACAGCATTCCTCCGCTCTCCCCAAGGTCAAGAAGAGCTCAGAAAGTGTCAGAACAGAAAGCACAGAGGGGACAAGCTCAGATTACAAGACGTAGGGGGGATGTGGATTAATAGGGATGGAAGAGGGTGTAATCCTTAACTGAGAGCACCACCATTTCTGGGAGATGTGTTCTTTGTTCCCTCACTGTGATTATTAAAGTTTCTAACAGGCGTGCCTGGCGTGCTCTGGTGCATGGGGTTACGAAGAGTCGGACACAACTAAACAGCTAAACAACAACTAGTAAGAAGACTCTTTTTCCTTTGTTCTGCTTATCTACTGCCAGGTGCGGAGGAAGTCAATTTCCTGAAGCCTGACAGCTAGTTCATATATATCGTGTGCATATATCAAGTGTGCCCTACATGCAGTCACAAGCTAGCAGGGTTTACACTGAGGTTGATTCAGTCTTCATTTTGGCCATAAACTAAAAGAGAAATGCAAAAATACAATCCAGTAAATGATCGTGGGAACACCCACATATCTTCCAGGTTATTACAATGGGCAAAAAACAATGCATGCCTAGTGATATAACCATTTTCATCTGTACACAAGCATCCAGCTTTATGCTTACCAGGTGTCACCTCGTTTCTTATCATAAACTCCTCTGGAACATGCGCCTCTTCCTCTCCCCGCAGGTGGAACGAAGGAGGATTCTGATGCCATATCGGCTTACAGTTTATCTGAAACATTTAATTTCTCATTTGTAGAAAGATGCCAGCAACTATATCCTGACAGTCCTTAATGCCATTTGTAAGCCATTTCAAAGAAATTAATTCAACGATATCAGTAAGCAGGCAAATGAAAAATAAAAATTTGTAAATCAGATTTGCAAACATGCAACTAATTCAATTCTCTGGATGACCACTGCATTTTGGACAGGGGTGTGCATTCAGATACAGTGGTGCCCCGCAAGACGAATGCCTCGCAAGACGGAAAACTCGCTAGACGAAAGAGTTTTCCGTTTTGGAGATGCTTCGCAAAACGAATCTCCTATGGGCTTGCTTCGCAAGACGACAATGTCTTGCAAGTTCCTGCTGGTTTTTTCCCCTCCCCCCCCTTTTTCTAAGCCGCTAAGCCGCTTATCAGCTGATCCGATCAGCAGATAAGCAGCTAAAAGCCTCTAAAAGCCGCTAATAGCGCTAATAGCGCTAATCCTTCAATGGGCTTGCTTCGCAAGACGAAAAAAACCGCTAGACGAAGAGAATCACAGAACGGATTCTTTTCGTCTTGCGAGGCACCACTGTACGCACTTGCCTTGTCAAACAATACAGGAAAGGATGCACAGATCTCTCTTGCTGGATGTGTGGATCTCTTTCCCGATCTAGAAATCAGTTTATGGTTACAGTAAGAGATCTGTACTCCTGAAATTGCTGTCCAGCAACTACAACCCTGTATTTGATGTTGCTGCCCAGGGAAGGGACAATTCCAGCAGATGCAAATATCTGCCTTGTGTCGACAAAGGCAGCACTCAGTGCCACTACTCACAGATCTACTACGTGAGGGGTGATCCATGCACAGACAGCCATACGCACAGAAGCAAGGCAGTTGCAGCCCCTGAACTTCCTTTCTAACAGATGTGAATGGTACCTTGCTATCTTTCAATGGAAATGAAAGCCGAAACCATTATGAGTGGTTATGCCATGTATTTCACTACAGGGACGCATGAGTTTTGCTGCTCATGGCTGTATCTGGATCAAAGGCACTGCCACAACCTTCAGCAGAATCAGGGCATTCATAAAGCTCACTGGGAGAATTTGGGCCTGCCAGCATCTTTCGCAGACTAGCCCACCTCACAGGGATGCTGTAAAGATAAAAGGGAAGGGGGCTATATATACTGCCTTGAGCTCCTTGGGAGAAGGGGAGGGTATAAATGCAATAAACGGAGAAACTATTCAAGATATATGCTTGTACGCATTTGCTATTCACCAGAATTTTCTCTCCAAAGGCATGCTTAAAAATGTTTAGCAAAGCAAAAATTACCTTATCCACCAGTGGTAAGAATTTTGCTATAGGCTTCTCCAATTTCCCTTTGTTGGGTGGCTTGGGCTGCAAGGTAGTGAAAACAGTAGGCAAAATAAGACATGTGTACTTTTAATATGAAGCTTTAAAAACGTTTTTACAGCTGCAGTCCTAATCGCATTTACAAGGAGCAAGACCTGTACAGGACTGCAGGGCTTGACTGCGAATAAACACGCCTAAGCTTAGGCTCTTGCTCGTTTATTGCAGTACACTGTCATCTTTTTTCCTCAGCATTCAACAGCTACACACACACCAGTATATATTTCTCCCATTAACGTTGGCAGAGCATTTGAAAGAAACACATTCAAATGAAGGATGGAAGCGCTGCTGCTGCATCAGTTTCACTAAAACGAATGAGCTTGCACAAGAACTGCGGCTGCATCCATTTCGCTCCACTGAAAATGCCCCACAGTCTAAGAGGCAACGGCTCACTCCTGAGTACTCCCAGGACCCAGGTGGCACTGTGTCTAAACTACTGACCGACTCTGGGGTTGCGGCGCTCATCTCGCTTTATTGGCCGAGGGAGCCGGCGTACAGCTTCCGAGTCATGTGGCCAGCATGACTAAGCCGCTTCTGGTGAACCAGGGCAGCGCATGTAAACGCGGTTTACCTTCCCGCCTATTTATCTACTTACACTTTGACGTGCTTTCGAACTGCTAGGTTGGCAGGAGCAGGGACAGAGCAACGGGAGCTCACCCCGTCGCGGGGATTCGAACCACCGACCTTCTGATTGGCAAGTCCTAGGCTCTGTGGTTTAACACACAGCGCCACCCGCGTCCCTTGAGACTCCTTAGGGTAGTGATAAAGCGGGATATCAAATCCAAACCTCTTCCTCCTCCTTCTTCTTCTTTGCCCCAGCTCCTGCCAACCTAGCAGTTCAAAAGCACGCCAGTGCAAGTAGATAAATAGGTACCACTGCAGCGGGAAGCTAAACGGCGTTCCCATGCGCTATGGCATTCATCATGGTGTTTCGTTGCACCAAAAGCGGTTTAGTCATGCTGGCCACATGACCCAGAAACAAACGCCGGCTCCCTCATCCTGAAAGCAAGATGAGCGCCGCAACCCCATAGTCGCCTTTGACTGGACCAGGGATCCTTTATTCCCTGATTGTTAGGAGCTACAAATTCACCTTTCTCTGGATTTTGAGCTAACCAACTGAAAGACGACCCAGTCACCAAATCAAACCATTATCTCTCAAACGGTTCACAGACACATCTCCTGGAATCAAAGAGGAACATTTCCAAAATGGTGTAATGGGTGCATTTCAAAAACAACGCAACACAGACCCAAAGCTGCCACCACCACAATGCACAGGGATGCATGCTTGATGTGAACTGGTTTTCCCATTCAGTTCAGTGGAACAGAATTCCATTGCACTGTGCAGCCTTGCACTGGCAGAATACTTTAGCTGGATACCACCCACAGAAATTAAGCCTCTGAAGTTTTCACATCATTTAATCTCCATAGCTATATATTAAAAAAAAGCTTTACCTGCTAAATATTTACACCGTGGGGTGATGTTTGCAGGCACCAGAGCAGCATCACTGGACTGGAGCAGAAAATTGTTATAGAAATACCAAATGCATTATTGGAAAGCGCATCCAGCTTCCAACAGCTTTGTTCCTTCAAGGTATAACCTATTCTATACAGTGGTACCTTGGTTCTCAAACGCCTTGGTTCCCAAATGCCGAAAACCCAGAAGTAAGTGTTCTGCCAACAAAGGTCCGTATAGTTAAAGGCATGGTTTTCCCAGTAGTGATGTATGGAAGTGAGAGCTGGACCATAAAGAAGGCTGATCGCCGAAGAATTGATGCTTTTGAATTATGGTGCTGGAGGAGACTCTTGGGAGTCCCATGGACTGCAAGAAGATCAAACCTTTCCATTCTTAAGGAAATCAGCCCTGAGTGCTCATTGGAAGGACAGATCCTGAAGCTGAGGCTCCGATACTTTGGCCACCTCATGAGAAGAGAAGACTCCCTGGAAAAGACCCTGATGTTGGGAAAGATGGAGGGCACAAGGAGAAGGGGATGGCAGAGGACGAGATGGTGGGACAGTGTTCTTGAAGCTACCAGCATGAGTTTGACCAAACTGCGGGAGGCAGTGGAAGACAGTAGTGCCTGGCGTGCTCTGGTCCAAGGGGTCACGAAGAGTCGGACACGACTAAACGACTAAACAACAAAAGTGTTCTGGTTTCCAAACGTTTTCTGGAAGCCAAACATCTGACGCGGCTGATGGCTATTCTTTCTGGGGCGACTGCACCAATCAGAAGCCACGCCTTGATTTTCGAACATTTTGGAAGTCAAAGGGACTTCTGGAATGGATTAAGTTTGGCGCATTTGTTTTTGCTCTTTATTTTGCGTTTTTGTTTTTGAGGCTTTTCTGGTTAATTTGTTGTTGTGACTGTGTGGAACCCAGTTCAGCTACTGACTGACTGACTGACTGTGTCACTGTGGAAATGGATAAAAGCCCCCCATCCAAACAATGACTATCATCAGTGTATGTAAGAAAAAATAATAATTTTATTTTTTATCATCTACAAGACTGTCTTATTTATTTTATAGTACAGTACATTGATTATTGCTTTCATTTTGTGGATCAATGGTCTCATTAGATAGTAAAAATCATGGTAAATTAGGGGTTATTTTTAAAAGTCTGGAACGGATTAATCCGTTTCGCATTACTTTCTGTGGGAAAGCGCGCCTTGGTTTTGGAACGCTTTGGTTTTGGAATGGACCCCCAGAACAGATTAAGTTTGAGAACCAAGGTAGCACTGTATTCTATATTTATGCAATCCATGACTTTGGAAGAAATTGTGAGCCGAAGTTTCCTAACTCTGCCCTACCTACCTATTTATTTATTTTTGCAAAAGAATCTGCTTCCTCTCTTATTGGAAATGCTTCTAGGGGAAAAAGCGCTGCCACTTTAAGATGTTGTGAGAACACCAGCTCCCCCCCCAAAAAAAAATACAAACTGTCTGCTTAAGTTTATTTTTCAAAAACTAATTTAAAAATTATATGAACAGCTGCAAGGAGGATTACATCCCTTTTAAATGCCTGACTTTGAAGAGCTTGGGCTGCATTTTTGTTTTCCTAGAGGATGTCATCCTGCAATCAACTTTCCGCTAATGAGATGAATATATTAAAGTCTCCTTCAACAAATATGGCTACACCACCTGCTCCTTCCTCAAACGGCACGGATGTTTAAGTAAATGTCAGGAAGGGAGGGCGGGGGAAGGCATTTCAAAAAAAAAGAAAGCTTAAGCCGTCTATTTGCTTTATACTAAATAGCAGAGAGAGAGAGAGAGAGAGAGAGAGTTCCATCAACTTCAGGGGGGGGAACACACAACCTCCTATTCTAGAGTAACAGTAAGTGGCAATCCTTACTTGTTTAAATAAATTTCTGTAACCAAGCTAGTGAAAGAACGCCCCCTACTGCTGAAAACAATGATGCGCAGATATTTTTGTCCACTGGTCCACCACACTGACAGGTCTTGTGCAAAATCATTTCTCTTATCATCTCTCCTCATTTGATTTCTGCGTACATCAGATGTTAATTCCTGACCAACTAATCTCTCTGCCTTACCTTGAGAAACATGTACGGTATACACGGTGCATGGTTATTATCTCAGTAGGTCTACAATTTACTTCAAGGTGACATGATCTGGCATAGTCCCAAGATGTTTCAATTTGTTACCTGTCATTCATCCGCACATTAACAACAATTGAAACAGATTACAGTCACAGGACTATTGACCAGGAATTATAAATAGTCTGGAATCTCCAGTTTAATAAATCTGTGGCTAAGACTGAGTTCTACAACTGACTTTTTAAAACGACTCTTTAAAAATCTGCTTTTGCTTTTTTATATAAAGGAGCCTGATGGGGGGTAAGTGTTAATATTAGTGCAGCCTCTTTGCACTTTTGTTTTTGTTTTTTTTAATATATTTATTAACTTTTCAAAGTTTATACAAAAAAAGACAAAATACAAAAATACAAAAAATTAAAAACACATATAATCTCACTCACTTGTTTTCTTTTAACTTATTTCTCGGACCTCCTCATACCTCCCCTTTTTGTATTCCAATTCAGATTATTCCTTCAGCAAATCCTCTCCCTTAATTTTCACTTAATTTTACACCTTTCTTTCTTCTTTTTTCCCCAATTATCTTAATCATTACAGCTAATAACCGCTTAAATTCAGTCCAACATCAATCTAACATTCACTAATTTTATAATATTTCCCAAGATAGTCCTTAAATTTCTTCCAATCTTCTTCCACCATCTCTCTTCCCTGGTTTCGGATTCTGCCAGTCATTTCTGCCAGTCCCATGTAGTCTATCACCTTCATCTGCCATTCTTCCAAGGTGGGTAGATCTTGTGTCTTTGCAATAAGTATTCTTGCTGCCGTTGTTGCGTACATAAAAAAAGTTCTATCTTTCTTTGGCACCAATTGGCTGACCATGCCCAAGAGAAAGGCCTCTGGTTTCTTAAGCCTCTTTGCACTTTTTTAGACCAAAACGCCTCATGTTCTGAAGAGTTTAAATTTTTGCCTGACCATTTCACCACCCATTGCTAATGACTCTCTCTTCACCTCCAAGCAAGAGTTTCTTGGTAGCTCTGCAAACCTCAGAAATTAGAGGAATGGCAGCTTAAGAGGGCCTTCTCTGTAGCAGCCCCTAAATTCTCCTGCAACGTCTGTCATGTGTCAAAAACGCACCTCTTTACCCCTGGCCTTTTGACGGTTAAGGTACTGGGACTCACCCCTTCTGTTTTGGTTACTCTACACTGTGCTGCTTTTGCTTGCAATTGTTTTCCATGTTTTTCCTGGTATATTTAAACTTATTCACTCCTTTTGGATTGCATGATTTGATTGCGTGTAGCCTGTCCTGGGACTTAACAGTGAAGGGTGAGTAAGAAATCCCTTGAATGAATGAATAAATAAGACCCCAAGCCAAGCGAAGCATAGCCCACCCCACCCCCTCTACATATTGTGGTCTGCCTGCTCTACACTGCCCTTCATCCATAGATCACAGCATAAAAATACAAGATAAAAACACATATGAGCATACTAAATAATAATAATAATAATATCAGTGACCTGCAAACCACAGAGCCTAGGACTTGCTGATTGGAAGGTTGGCGGTTCGAATCCCCGCGACGGGGTGAGCTCTTGTTGTTCGGTCCCTGCTCCTGCCCACCTAGCAGTTCGGAAGCACACCAGTGCAAGTAGATAAATAGGTACCGCTCCAGCGGGAAGGTAAACAGTGCTTCCGTGTGCTGCTCGGTTTGCCAGAAGCGGCTTAGTCATGCTGGCCACATGAACTGGAAAAACTGTCTGCAGAAAACGTTGACTCCCTCGGCCAGTAAAGCGAGATGAGTGCCGCAACCCCAGAGTCGTTCATGACTGGACTTAACTGTCAGGGGTCCTTTACCTTTAATATAGACCCTCCAAGTGTCCCTATTTTCCAGTCCCGGATTCATTTATTTAATTTATTTATTGAGCTTATATACCGCCCTATACCCAGAAGTTCTCAAGGCGGTTCACAGAACAAAATCAAAATACAAAACCACAAATTAAACAAGCAAAATTTAAAAAAACAAGAACAGCCCAATAACACACACACACACACACACACACACACACACATTTACAGAAGCCGTCCCAATTTCTGAATTGATCCTGGAATGTCCTGCTTTTCCTTATGTCCCTATTTTCATCGGAGTAATGTCGGGTGCTTTGAGCGGAAGGGAATGAATTTGCCTGGGGGAAGTGAGCAGGGCACGGGGAGAAAAGCTAGTTGCGAAGTTCAAGAGAAACACCGAAAAGCAGCCAAGTTTTACAAAACTTTTAAATGACAAGCGGTGCCTCCTTTTTTGTGGCTCTTGGAGATCACGCGCGAGCAGTGATCCTGCTAGCCAGGATCGACATTGGAAGCACTTCGAAGAGGGGGTTTCCATGTGATTTTTTGGGGGGGAGGCGAAGCAGCACTGGGGGGGGGGAGGGAAAGCTGAATTGTAATTAAAAAACACACAAACAATCACACAAAAAATACTTTTCCATCCCTCACCTGCTCGCTACTCATGGCTGGGTAGCCAGCTGCTTGCCCCTACGCTGAATACAACGGGAGTGGGTGTTTTTTGGGGGGCTGCGGGGTCGCCTCCCGCTCATCCGCGCGTCTCCCTGCTCTCGATTCCCCTGCGGGGATGTTGTGCTGAGCAGGGAAACCCCGTCGCCTAGCAACGCCTCCGACTCAAACCGCGCTTTCCCCCCTTTCTTTCCTTCGCGAGCGAATGAGAGAGCGGAATCTCAACATTCCAGTCGCCGAAGCAGCGAACCCGAAGTTCCCATTGGTTCAGAGGGAGAGAGAGGCGTGTCCCCCCGAGTGAAAGTTCTGCGAAGACAAAGAGCTGCCCCGCGTTTGCTTTTGTAAAAACAACCACCGCGAGTTGGACTCCAACTCCCATTAGCGCTCTGGGTCAGACTGGGTGATGGGAGTTGTTGGGCTGGTCATCTTGGGCGGACGCTGGATTGTTGTCTTCCAAAGCAAGGACTCTGTTCCGAACTTAAAAATTGGAAAATAAAAGAGGTTCTCTCAAGGCAAATACAGTGGTACCTCGGGTTAAGTACTTAATTCGTTCCGGAGGTCCGTTATTAACCTGAAACTGTTCTTAACCTGAAGCACCACTTTAGCTAATGGGGCCTCCCGCTGCCGCCGTGCCGACGGAGCACGATTTCTGTTCTCATCCTGAAGCAAAGTTTTTAACCCCAGGTAATATTTCTGAGTTAGCGGAGTCTGTAACCTGAAGCATCTGTAACCTGAAGCCTATGTAACTCGAGGTAAAGGTAACGGGACCCCTGACCATTAGGTCCAGTCGTGACCGACTCTGGTGTTGCGGCGCTCATCTCGCTTTAGTGACCGAGGGAGCTGGCGTACAGCTTCCGGGTCATGTGGCCAGCATGATTAAGCCGCTTCTGGCGAACCAGAGCAGCGCACGGAAACGCCGTTTACCTTCCCACCAGAGCGGTACCTATTTATCTACTTGCACTTTGACGTGCTTTCGAACTGCTAGGTTGGCAGGAGCAGGGACCAAGCAATGGGAGCTCACCCCGTTGCGGGGATTCGAACCACCGACCTTCTGATCAGCAAGTCCTAGGCTCTGTGGTTTAACCCGCAGCGCCACCCACATCCCTTGGTGGGTACCCAAGGTACCACTGTATTAAAAAATGTAGTATAAACACCAACAACTGGGAAACACTCCAGTTGGAGAACAGCCTTTACCAAAGGCCTTTGAAATCACTCGAACTCAGGACAAAAGGCAGAAACGTGCTAAGAGGAAGGCACACTTGGCAAACCCTCCCCATGATCAACTGCCACTCAGAAACCTTTGTCCCCACTGTGGAAGGACATGTGGGTCCAGAACTGGCCTCCACAGTCACTTACAAACTCACTGTTAAAGCCGTGTTTGTGGAAGACAATCTTACTTGGCTACAAGAAGTCCCCACAACCTGCCAGGAAAAACAAAAACACAGTTAATATTTCGCCTGGCATAGAGACTGCTCACGTGCTAGAAGAGAGTGCAGCAAACACACCCCTAAGCTAAACAACTAGAATTCTATTGGGGGGGTGTCTGTAAGCTGCAATAAAACGTTGCAGTTTCCCACCACTAAGGAAATACAACAAGCGAATTCATAGAGAACCCACACAAGCGACGCTGACACAAAACCCCACACATACACTAAGCAGAAGAAGAGAAGCATTGCCAGCCCTGACCCCACCCCACTTGCCATTCCCCCTTCCCCCTCTTTCCCCCTTTTCTTCCTAATCTAACACTAACACAGGCTCCCTCAACCTCGGCCTTCCAGATGTTTTGCAACTACAATTGCCATCATCCCTGACCCCCTGGTCCTGCTAGCTAGGGATCATGGGAGTTGTAGGCCAAAAACATCTGGAGGGTCAATTATGTAATAGGCTTATGTTACAAAACAAATATGGATTTTGAATTTGATGTTTGTAATTCTTTTTCGGTTTTGGAATAAAGTTAAGAAAAAAACATCTGGAGGGCAGAAGTTGAGGAAGCCTGCACTAATGCCTCACAACAAATGAAGCTGATCTATTGAAAACGCAACTTTAAAAAAGAGACAATTTTTGTAAACTAAGAAATCTTTAATAACTATATATATATATATATATATATATATATATATATATATATATATATGCTTTCGTAGATTTTCACGGGTACAGGAATGCAGGTTTTGGTGTCTTCGGGTGTCTTCCCGTGTAAGAGTTGGGGTGTCTAGGCGACGTTTCGACGAGGTCTCACTCGTCATCTTCAGGCTGGTGCTTTCGGCTTCTTGTTACTGGAACAGAGCAGGATCTCAGTGTTTGAGTTCCTATAAATACTGTTGAGTGGGTGTGGTGTATAGCCTCCAACGTTCTGGGCAGAGAGGAAGTTCCCAGGTTAGTGTGCCTTTTCTTCTTTTGTTCATTAATTACTTGAGGGATATCTTGAGTGATTTCTTGAGTGATATTCTGAGTACCACTTAGGAGGGTCATTAGGTGTGGATTAGTTGCTAAAGCTTTCGTGTCTTGACCTCTTGAGCTTGTGAAGAGTTTTTCTGAGAAGATGGCTGTACTGCACTTAGTTGTGCTCTGGCTTGGCTTCGTGTATAGGGGCGAGCTGTGGTTTTGTGCCCTGTGCCAGCCAGATCTGTGTAGGGATTGCAGGGGGGTGCAGCATCCGGAGGTGCCACTATGGTTTGGCTAAATTACAGACACCATCCAGTAGCCAAACCATAGTGGCACCTCCGGATGCTGCACCCCCCTGCAATCCCTACACAGATCTGGCTGGCACAGGGCACAAAACCACAGCTCGCCCCTATACACGAAGCCAAGCCAGAGCACAACTAAGTGCAGTACAGCCATCTTCTCAGAAAAACTCTTCACAAGCTCAAGAGGTCAAGACACGAAAGCTTTAGCAACTAATCCACACCTAATGACCCTCCTAAGTGGTACTCAGAATATCACTCAAGAAATCACTCAAGATATCCCTCAAGTAATTAATGAACAAAAGAAGAAAAGGCACACTAACCTGGGAACTTCCTCTCTGCCAAGAACGTTGGAGGCTATACACCACACCCCCTCAACAGTATTTATAGGAACTCAAACACTGAGATCCTGCTCTGTTCCAGTAACAAGAAGCCGAAAGCACCAGCCTGAAAATGACGAGTGAGACCTCGTCGAAACGTCGCCTAGACACCCCAACTCTTACACGGGAAGACACCCGAAGACACCAAAACCTGCATATATATATATATATATATATATATATATATATATATATATATATATAATGTTCAGTGTGTCAGCCAGCCATGGCTCCCCCCACCCCACCCCCACAAGCTACTCCATTCCAAAAATCTCTCGCTTTTTCCATCTCTTGTACTGGTGATTCAAATAGGTGTTGACTCATCAAAGTATATAGGCATATTCATTACAGTGCAAGCAAAATCAGAAAGTTTTGCTAATAGGAAAGAATTGGAACTCCTCTTATAATTAAGTGTAATAATCTTATTTAACCACTAAGGGGCATGTGTTCCCTTTCAAACCAACTTCTACACCAGGAAATGCTCTGCATTACAAGAATGTTTGTATACAGGGTTTTCCCTTAGAATATTAATCTCCATGAAGTTGCTCAAAATATTACCACGGTCTTCCATTAATGTTTTGCACATTGCCTTGGGACTTATGTGGAAAGCAATTAATAAATAACAATCAGTACTTCTTTTGTTTAAAAAAATTAGGGGCTGGTATGCGGGTGGTGCTGTGGGTTAAACCACAGAGCCTAGGGCTTGCCAATCAGAAGGTCGGCGGTTCGAATCCCTGCAACGGGGTGAGCTCCCGTTGTTCGCACATCAGAGTACAAGTAGATAAATAGGTACCACTCTGGTGGGAAGGTAAATGGCGTTTCTGTGCGCTGCTCTGGTTCACCAGAAGTGGCTTAGTCATGCAGGCCACATGACCTGGAAGCTGTACGCCGGCTCCCTCGGCCAGTAAAGGAAGATGAGCGCCGCAACCCCAGAGTCGTCCGCGACTGGGCCTAATGTTCATGGGTCCCTTTACCTTTACTTTTACCCTTATCTTGAAAGTAGTGTTATGGCTGCCAGAACAATGGGGCAGTTTTAAAAAAAAAAGAGGCACCAGTACTCCATACCAGTAAGTACTGGCAGAATTACTTATAACAATAATAACTGCAATATACGATTAAGACGTGTGTCTGGTCTGCTATATGTGGCTTGACGTACACTGGAAGAAGCAAAGATCACCAGGGTTGAAGCAATGATTCTTCAACATCAACTTTGTTGGACTGGTCATGTTGTACAGATGCCTGATTATCATCTTCCAAAGCAACTACTCTATTCCAAACTTAAAATGGAAAGCGTAATGCTGGTGGTCAACAAAAAAGGTTTAAAGACTCTCTCAAGGCAAATCTTTAAAAATGTAGTATAAGCATTGACAACTAGGAAACACTGGCCTGTGAGCACTCCAGTTGGAGAACAGCCTTTACCAAAGGTGTCATGGGCTTTGAAGACGCTCAAACTCAGGACGAAAGGGAGAAATGTGCTAAGAGGAAGACACACTTGGCAAACCCTCACCATGATCAATTCCCACCCGGAAACCTATCTCCCCACTGTGGAAGGACGTGTGGATCCAGAATTGGTCTTCACAGTCACTTACGGACTCACTGTTAAAACCGTGTTTATGGAAGACAATCTTGGCTACAAGCGATCGCCGAAGAAGAAGAAGAAGTAGCTTTACATCAAACAATTTGTTGATTATGTTAAAGGGTTTGCGCCAGTGCTTCTTTTTTTTAAAGAAAAAATAAGTGCTGGACCTCACCATAAACATCTCCCCATTTCTCTTCTAATGGCAATGGCGCCCACCTGAGAAGTTACGGCTGGGAGGGGGGAGCCCTGATTTGCACTTTTTACTTTGCATGTGCCCTAATCTTGGAGGGATGGAGCCCTGACAGATTCAGAATGAGTCTGTCAAAAGCACCTGAGTTGATGTTTCTACCAAATGCCATATATGAGGCTGTCGTCGTGGAAGTTCACTTCCCCCATCTTCTCATCAGAAAAAAATATGCCTTGCTTGGCTCCTCTGTGACATGAAGAGCAGAGATGGGGAACTTCTGGGCCTCCAATTGTCGCTGGACTACAACTCCCATCATCCTTCACTACTGGTGACGCTGCCTGAGGGCAACAGGTTCCCCATCCCTACTAAAGTCACAAGTGCACTAGGCCTCAGTGCCAGGAGCAAGTGGTTGGTCATTGAGAGAACAGAATATTGGACTAGTTGTGCCTTTGTCCTGATTCAACTGGACTTTTTTGTGTACTAATGTGGGGTGGGGAGATTTTAATTTGCCTTAGGCAGCAAAAGCAAAGCATAATACCCTCCAACATTTCTCCAGTGCACACAGGGACACCCTATTATTTCATCATCATCATCATCATCATTGGCTAAAAAAGCCAATGCAATTCTGGGCTGCATCAATAGGAGTATAGCATCTAGATCAAGGGAAGTAATAGTGCCACTGTATTCTGCTCTGGTCAGACCTCACCTGGAGTACTGTGTCCAGTTCTGGGCACCACAGTTCAAGAAGGACACTGACAAACTGGAACGTGTCCAGAGGAGGGCAACCAAAATGGTCAAAGGCCTGGAAATGATGCCTTATGAGGAACGGCTAAGGGAGCTGGGTATGTTTAGCCTGGAGAAGAGGAGGTTAAGGGGTGATATGATAGCCATGTTCAAATATATAAAAGGATGTCACATAGAGGAGGGAGAAAGGTTGTTTTCTGCTGCTCCAGAGAAGCGGACACGGAGCAATGGATCCAAACTACAAGAAAGAAGATTCCACCTAAACATTAGGAAGAACTTCCTGACAGTAAGAGCTGTTTGACAGTGGAATTTGCTGCCAAGGAGTGTGGTGGAGTCTCCTACTTTGGAGGTCTTTAAGCAGAGGCTTGACAACCATATGTCAGGAGTGCTCTGATGGTGTTTCCTGCTTGGCAGGGGGTTGGACTCGATGGCCCTTGTGGTCTCTTCCAACTCTGTGATTCTATGTTTCTATGATCATTTTATTATTTATACCTCAACCATCTGATTGAGTTGCCCCAGGCACTCTGGGCGGCTTTCAACATATAAAAAAAGGCAATTAAACATTTAAAACCTTCCCTATACAGGGCTGCCTTCATGTCCTCTAAAGGTTGTATAGTTACCCATCTCCAAGACTCAGGGGTCGCACAATTCCATACCCTCCAACATTTCTTTAATGGAAATAGGTACATCCTAAGGAAAAGCAGGACATTCTGGGACTGTTCCTGGAAAATAGGGACACTTGGGAGGACCTGAAACACCTGACTGTTCTGTATTTCTCTTAGTTTTGACATGTAACAATCATTGATTATTTTGTGGGGTATGTGTTTCATTTACCGCCTCTTGCTGCACCTGAAGAGTTACTGTTCTCATTCCTGTCCATTTGCACAATTTCTCATTTCCTCGCTCTTTATCGCCAGCTGCCTGAACTTTACACCTAATCTATTATGTCATGTGTCAGTTCCTTCCTCACCTGCTGCCACCAGTATTTATAAGATAAGCTAGTGGCTGTCACAGCTAGGTTCATATTCCATCTCTCCCCCCCCTTCATTTTATTTAGTGTAATAAAATACCTTATCGCATTCTTTTCATCCTTGACCTCACTGCTATGGAATTGTGTTTACATAATTGCCTGTGACAACAACCAACAAGAAATTTCCTGCCACTTCTGTCAAGCGGGATGTCGTAACAGATCGCCAAGCAAATGACTGCAAGTGGCAAAAACAGAATTTCATATGCTGAGAAGGAATTTGACAGCAACATCTTTCCAATGTCTGCAAGTGATTAAAAAAAGAATGTGGTTTTGGAAGGGAAAAAACATTATGTGAGGAAGACACACACTAACCAAGGCACTTGTGCAAAGATAACATTTTCTTCACTGAAATATACTTGGAGTCGAGAGTGAATTTCATGCTCTTTCTTCAGCTCATAGTGGTGAGGAGGAAATGGAAGTTCTCCTACAATATCTGCTTTATATACATTATTTACACAATGGGCTGCATGCGATTGGCTAATTCCGGGGTTCTCCTGTAGGCCAATCAGGTTGTGGATTCACTTCCACCTGGAACTGGATTGGGTGGCTCCTGCGGACCAATCATACTGCTGCATTGTTCTAGGACCAATCAGACTGCTGCATTTTGGATCCTATTCAACTCAGTACATAACACCAGTAACCCAGCAAAGGCACTTTTTGACAGCACAGTACCTCTACATGTTTAAAACTCTCTCTCTCTCTCTCTCTCTCTCTCTCTCTCTCTCTCTCACACACACACACACACACACACGCACGCACAGAGCACTCTCAATACTTGGGCATGTTACAGGCATATTAGAAATTCAGACATTATTATAAATTCGCATAAGATTGTGACTTTGCAAAACATTATCTGGATTTTATTAAACCTACTTGGTATGCTTTTGTTCAATGTTCTTCAGCCTTGAGTTCCCAGATGTTGTTGGACTACAACTCCCATCATCCCTGACCATTGACTAAGTTGTCTGGGGATGACGAGAGTTACAGTCCGTGATACTGGGAGTTGCTGCTCTTCCATCTGGGATCCAGTAGGCATCTTCTATTTTGACGTTTCCCGGCTTATGCAGACAATTTAAGGAAACGTCTTTTGTAATACTAGTTAGCTGATGGGCTAAATTTTTACGTGCATTTTTGTAACCTTCCTATATAACGAAATTGTAAGGCTGTCGTCATGCTGCAGTTCACACGGATGCCTATAGGCAGCAATGGGAACTGCAGTGCGACAACAGAACAGTAGCTGGGCAGGCATGCAGGCTAGCGACTAAATGAGCAGGCAGCCCAGGCAACCTGCAGAGCAACAGCTAGGACAGGCTGGAGCAATTCCCCAGTAACCATACTGCTGAGCTGTTGCTGCACACCTCACACCAACTATGACGTTTTGGCCTCAGCAATGTAGGAGTCTGAGGAGGCAGAGAGCAGAAGCAGTCTTGACCTGGCTGTCTTCTGTGGCTCACCTGGGCCGTGGTTTGGCTGAACTGTAAGGAGTGTGGTTTGGATTCACCAGAAGGAGTGAAGTGAGGACAGGAAGACAGGATGGAACAGATCAGCACAGATTGGGTTGTGGAAGCTCTCCTGCGCTCCCCCTGTCACCACAGCCTTTGGCAGTAGGGAGTGGTGTTAAGTTGTGGGTGAACATATCAGACGACACAGCAATTCTTCAAACAGCTCTTGTTTATTCCCAGGCCCAGAACAGAACTGAACTGAAGGGTTCAGCCAACCTGCTTATATAGAGCTCCACTACAACGCAACAGTAACCACTTTCTCTAACTATCCAATCACTGAACGTCACTTTCAATTCCTTATTTGCATATGTGGACCTGAGTGAAAACTATCTACAGTATCCCCCTGCTGGCCCAGGGTGAGAACTTCAGTACATAACAAGTGGGAAAGGGGGGGAAGTCTCTCCCCCATCGTTGTCTCCATGCTGCTGCCACTTCCGAGGCTGCTGCTGTGGCAAGGAAAGAGAGAAAACCCCGCATTGCAAAATTAAGGCTTCCTTCTCTTCAGGCACTGGCAGCGGCGGCAGCGGCGGCAACAGGAGGAAACAAAATGGGAAAATAAACTTTTTTATCTCCTTCGTAATCAGCAGCAGCGAGATGAAAAGGGAGGGAGGTTTGGTGAGGTGTAAGCAAAGGGGTGGTTTGAGAGACTTGTGAGGGGAACAAGTTTTGGGGTGAGTTGTGAGGGAAAGGGGGGGTTGGTGGGAGTGGAGGGTTTGTGGGCAAACTGTAAAGGGAAGAGGTTCTTCAGGTGTAAAGTGAGGGGGTTGATAAGCGGGGGTAGATGAGGATGGTTAGGTGGTTTTTAATGCTTGATATTATATTATGTTTTTGTGTGTGTTGGAAGCCACCCGGAGTGACAGGGGCAACCCAGCCAGACGGGTGAGGTATAACTAATAAAATTATTATTATTATTATTATTATTATTATTATTATTATTATTATTATTATTATCAACAAGAGCAGGGGCACAACCCCCAGTATATACCTAATTGCTGTTCACTGCTTTGATATTTTAAACAAAATTGCAGTATACAAGTTTTTTTAAAAATAAATAAATATCGCCTTTGCTTCTGTGACAGAAGAAAGGCGGGATATAAATGAGTAAATAGAATGCATTCGGGGGGAAATATGGAAAACAGAGACTAAAGGATTATCTAGCAGGCCCACACACTTTGACCCATTGTTGGCCAGTGGAATATAGGTAGCTATGTCCCCAGTCCTGTTATCACCCTGATCCATTTATTTAAGTAAAAAATTTCAATTAAAAGGAATGGCTCCTTTTCAACGATCCAAAAATATAATGTAATATGGAACGATGTTACTGGGTTGCTTTCCCCACACCAGAAAAAAAACCCCAACAAATTAATAAAACAAACGGTATTTATTACATTTCTGTTCCATGGATTCCCAGGGTAGCGTGCAAGCCATTCCCCCATCCAGGCCCGGCCTGATCCAGACCTGCTTAGCTTCAGCAAGGTTGCTCCATCATGTGCCTTCTTCCCATCAATCCATCTTTGCTGGGCAAAGTTTACGAAAAGTCATAAACGTTCACATGCATGTTTAAAGACAACAACAGGATAAACTATGCCCTTGCCAACTAAGGTTCACAGAGCACGTCGGCTGTGTGTCAAAGGGCTCTTACAGCCTATCAAATAAGTGCTAGTCAAAGAAATAGGACTTTACACATCATAACAGGTATGGAGTAGTTTGGTGGAGAGGCAATAAATACCAGAACATTTTTATTATATGCCTGAAAAAAGTAATAATTAAGGGGTCCTTTCTGTATTACACCAGGAAAATATTTCAAAGTGAGATGGAGACAGTCTGGCTCAAGCTGTCTGGGATAACTCAGTTGGCAGAACATGAGGCTCTTAATCTCAGAGTCAAGGGTTCAAGCCCAACATTGGGGTCCCTTACAACTCTTCAATTCTACATATTGTTGAATACTGAAAAACAGGAAGCATCATAATGTAAAGCTATTTCTCTCTAGTTCACTGGCATATCTGTTATCTAACATTAATGTTTTGATGTGACACGGTGGTAGAATCCCAGACTGTATCGCCTCAGGTGGAAAATAGATTTTTGGACTAAACTGCTTTGAGTGGCAGGATGGTCGTATCAAAAAGACGTTGTAAAATTAGCATCAGGAAGGGGGCTACACTAATACTTTTCTCTCTGATGTGCTCATTACCATGAGTAAAGGTAAAGGTACCCCTGACTGTTAGGTCCAGTTGCGGACAACTCTGGGGTTGTGGCGCTCATCTCATTTTATTGGCCGAGGGAGCCGGCGTACAGCTTCCGGGTCATGTGGCCAGCATGACTAAGCCACTTCTGAAGAAACGAGAGCAGCGCACGGAAACACCATTTACCTCCCGCCAGAGTGGTACCTATTTATCTACTTGCACTTTGACATGCTTTTGAACTGATAGGTTGGCAGGAGCAGGGACCGAGCAGTGGGAGCTCACCCCATCGCGGGGATTCGAACCCCGCGACCTTCTGATCAGCAAGCCCGAGGCTCAGTGGTTTAGACCACAGCACCACCCGCATCCCTTCATTACCATGAGTAAAAGTATAGGAACCCCTGACCATTAGGTCCAGTCGTGCACAACTCTGGGGTTGCGGCGCTCATCTCGCTTTATTGGCCGAGGGAGTAAAGCTTCCGGGTCAGGTGGCCAGCATGACTAAGCCACTTCTGGCGAACCAGAGCAGCGCACGGAAACACCATTTACCTTCCCGCTGGAGCAGTACCTATTTATCTACTTGCACTTTGACGTGCTTTCAAACTGCTAGGTGGGCAGGAGCTGGGACCGAGCAACGGGAGCTCACCCTGTCGTGGGCATTCAAACCACCAACCTTCTGAACAGCAAGCCCTAGGCTCTGTGGTTTAACCTGCAGCACCACCCACATCCCTTCATTACTATGAGTAGCTACCTGCAAATCAGGTTGCAGGTAGTCCAGGAGGAAAGGAAAGCTTGAAAGCACCGCAACCACCAAAAAGGGGAGGTAAAGTGTTTCCTAAATCTATTTTGAACTTGGACCACCTGCTAAGCCCACTCGGCCTTCTACTTCCTGCCCAGCAATAACTACCTGGTCTGCAGGTGAAGGTGTGAAATCCCCTTTGTCCCTCATTCACACGTGTGTTAATGCACTACCACCTACAATAATCTGTGGGCTGGGGCATTAATCTAAAACTGGGATAAGAAGGAGGCTTGTTTCACTGCTCCCCCTGCCCTAAAAAACCCAAAGAAAACACATCAGCAAGGGAACATACAGTATTAGGACAATTAGGAAAGGTGAATCTTCACCTCCTCGTCAGCAACTCATGCCAAGACTGTACAATGTCTCACATCTTGACTCAAGCTTGGAGACAGCACCTCAGCTGGTATGACATCTCCATCTGTTTCTTTTTTAAAAATATTTTTTATTTTTTACCAACATCCAAAACACAAACAGTGACACCCCCCAGGCACGCTGATACATTGGTTAAACTTAATCAATAATAACATATTCAATTCAACCATATGTACAATTCTATATACATTAACACTCCTCCCTCCACATGGTAATTTAACCTTTAACATTTTAATTGCCCCAAATTGTTCAAACCTATCCAAATAATTCAATATCTTCTCAATCCAATCCTCCTCTTTCTCACTGACCTTAAACCCCTTCATTCTGTGTATCTTCACAGTTAGATATTCTAAAAATTTAATATTATTCACACCCATTGCTTCACCCCTCCATCCTCTCCTTCCCTCAAAGTCGTGCACACAGTTCCGTGTGTCACTAAGGACGGGGGGGGGGGATGACCACACAATCATATTTTTTTTTTAAAAAAATGATATTTATTAAGGTTTCAGAGAAAAGAATTACAAAAATTAGAAAAAAGAAAAGAAAGGGGGGGAGAAGAAAAGAAGAACGAAACTAAAAATAAAAGAAAAAATACAAAATACAAAAAAAGAGATAAAAAACACTTTAAAAAATACATCGGTCTTTCCATACCTTACATTCATTTCCTTGTTTCCCTGACCTCCTCCTCCTCCAATTCAGTTAGTTAATTCAGCAATTTCTTTCCCTCTTTGTTTTTATCTTAGTCCTTTAACATAACTTTGGATTCTCACCTGTTAACAATCCATTTTTACATACCCCTTTATAACATTGCTGCTTAAACCACTTAACTTCAATCCGACATCGTTCTAACATTCATTAATTTTGCAATATTTCTGTAGATAGTCTTTAAATTTCTTCCAATCTTCTTCCACCGACTCTTCTCCCTGGTCTCGGATTCTGCCAGTCATTTCCGCCAATTCCAAGTAGTCCATCACCTTCATCTGCCATTCTTCCGGAGTGGGTAGACGACCACACAATCATATTGTAGAGTTGGAAGGGACCGTTGAGGGTCATCTAGCCCAACCCCCTGCAATGATGCAGAAATCTCATCCATGACAGACAACCATCCAATCTCTGCTTAAAGACCTCCAAGGAATCTACTTTCTTGCAACTTAAAATTAGTTCTGTTCCCATCTGAAGGCAAGCCTACCTGATTCGGACGATACACAAATTAAAACGCAACCATCCTTTGAACCGTGCACTTCGCTGAATTTTGAACCACACTAATTGGGTATATTAAAGGAAACGTATATAACAGTGGAAATGACACACAACATACATTATATCAGGGGAAACGGCTTCCAAAAAGGTTTGCATACAAAGATTGGGTGCTAGGAGAAATTCGCACTAAATTTGAAGAGGACTTCATTAAAAAAATAAATCACAAACTGATGTGGAAATGCAAATGAGGATTAGAAACCGAGAGAAAGCAAAATTAAGAGATTTGTTCATACCTGTGTGTTACACAGTATCAAAGTGTTGCTGCTGACCTTTAAAGCCCTAAACGGCCTTGGCCCGGTATACCTGAAGGAGCGTCTCCACCCCCATCATTCAGCCCGGACACTGAGGTCCAGCTCCAAGGGCTTTTTGGTGGTTCCCTCACTGCGAGAAGTGAAGTTACAAGGAACCAGGCCAAGGGTCTTCTCAGTAGTGGCACCCTACCTGTGGAACGCCCTCCCATCAGATGTCAAGGAAATAAACAACTATCTGAAGGCAACTGAAGGCAACCCTGTTTAGGGAAGTTTTTAATGTTTTATCATTTTTTTAATATTCTGTTGGGAGCCACCCAGAGTAAGGTTACCAGACGTCCCTGTTGGCCTGGGACAGTCCCCAGATTTACAAATCAGTCCCCATACAAAATCCATTGTAGTTGAAAAGTGTCCCAGGATTCATTGGGAAAAATCTGGTAAACATAATGTCCCAGACTGGCTAGGGAAACCCAGCCAGATGAGCGGGGTATAAGTAATAAATTTATTATTATTATTATTATTATTATTATTATTATTATTATTATTAAATTATTATTATGAACTGGCAGGACAACTGGGAGGGGGAAGAGGATCCTGGCGAAGGGTGTAGCCATGATCGGGACACACCAGGGCAAGCTGGGGGTGGGGAAAGGAGAGGTTGGTGCAGGAAGTACTCACAGAGGATGGCAAAGGGCTGGAATCCAGTGCCCAGGGGCCTCTGAGAGGAGGTCAGGTCTCCACAAACACAGTGGGCTCTGAAACGTAGGGAGCAGAGGGAGAGATGTTCCAGGAGGCTGAGGCAGGCAAGGGCAGGTGGGGCTCGCTAGCTCTGGGAGGAGCTGTGGGCAGGTGAAGCTCATAGGCCTCATCAAACCCAGGCGCTGCAATCAGCAGTCATAGTAGAAAAGACATCAGAAGTGAGGTGCTTTGTTTGCTCAGCTGCCTATGTTGGGGAACCTTGGCTTGGATTCTTCTGGATCTCTAAAGGACTGTGCTTTGGGGTTGATTCTGGACTGTATCTTGACTGCTGGACTTTGGGTGTGGCTCCTTGGATTGACCCTGAACCTTGTTTCCTGAGCTTTGGACTTCGCTTGCGTGGATTGACCCTCGGGACTTTGGACTTGGCACACTGACTTGCTGCCAGGTAGGCCAAGGGTTCTGGGCACACAGACACATTCCTGGGCACACAGACACATTCCTGGCAGTTTGTAGACCCAGGGCTTGATGGAGAGAATCAACCATTTTTGCTTTCCTTGAATGCTCAGGCTGAAACCACCACCATCTCAGAAATGATGCAATAGAAGCAGAATAGGCACAAAGAAGACCAATGCAAATTAGAAAATATTCATCATACTGGGGTAGCCAAGGTGGTACCCTCCAAATGCTGTTGGACTACAGCTCCCATCACCCCTCTCCATTGACCATGCTGGCTGGGGCTGATGGGGCTAGGAGTCCAATATCATCAGGAGAGGGGCACAGATACATTAGCTACCCCTGTGCAGTACATTTACTATGAGGAGAATCTAAGCTGAAAACCTGTTGCTTATAGGAAGCAAGTCATATGTTTTAGAAGCAACATGACTGAAGTATGTAAATTCTTGAATGGATAAAGGAAAGTGAACGGGAAAATTGATTTGCCAAATTGTTAGCAGTGGAAATGTCTGCTGTCTGCTAGTGGGTTGTATCAAAACAAGTTCTCCCCTGGCCCAATTAAATTAATGGAACTGTGCTAAGTATGCCCATTCATTTCAATTGGGCTGCTCTGAGTTCAGGGCCAGCCCACCCATGAGGCAAGATGAAGTGATCGCCTCAGGCAATTTAAAAATATATGTGTTATTATGTATATTCTGCCCATCTCTGACAGGGATACCCCAGCCACTCTGGGCAGTTTCCAACAAATTAAAATACAGTAAGACATGAAACATTAAGAACTACCCTATACAGGGCTGCCTTCAGATGTCTTCTAAAAGTCAGATAGTTGTTTATTTCCTTGACATCTGATGGGAGAGCATTCCACAGGGTGGACGCCACTACTGAGAAGACCCTCTGCCTGATTCCACGGGAGCAGCAGATCCCAATGTCGATCTTTCTTACCCTCCTTGTTTCTGAGGTAGGTCATCCTTAACTCCTTTTCCCCTGGTGGGGTGGGGGTGCCATTTTAGGGTCTGCCTTAGATGCTCAAATGTCTTGGACTGGCCTTGCCTGAGTATGAACAACACTGGATGCAGCCCACTATATCTGAATTCAGGAATTTGCAGACTTCTGGAGAAGTTCGTTGCGCCGTTTCCTGCACTGCTCAGGCTTGCTTACAAGAGGAATAAATTTGTGACTGGCAAGGGGAGGGGGGCATTTTGCGTTGCCAGCTGTTACCCACCCACAGAAATTGAATTATTGCTGTGCTTTCCAAAAATAGGCTGCAAGCAACTACATGTTTATTACACGAGCCAGCCACCTGTGCCGTACAACGTTGCTGCGAGAAAGGAACCGGTTTCCTCAGAGCCTACTTTTGTCTTCTGTGTGCATGGAATGCACTTGCTGGTAGAGCCTTACGTGCCATAAATATAAAGTGTTCAAGCTCTTCTGAGAAACCTGAAGGCTGCTGTAATGCCAAAGCAAATACATGGGAACATTGTTCCTTCTACTGAAGACACAAGAATTCAGTCATGCATTGCTCCCCCACGCCCTAGCAAGGTCAAACTTCCACTGATGTCAACAGAAGTTTTGTCTGTTGAGGGTTTGCTGCAGTAGGACATCGGCAGCAGTGAACTTTTACTCACAAATGTTGTCGCTGGCTATACCAAGTTGTCTGCTATGCCAAGGAACCAACCTTCCCTTTTTTATTAGTCTAAAATGTAAGATTATGTTTACATCATCCCCCATTCACCTATTATTAATGGTACACACACCCCAATTCCTGTATGCACTAGCTAGTCTATATACCTTTCCAGTGAGAAACTGCAGAAATAGTGAACATACAACAAGACTTTTTTGTTAAATGAGTTTTGACCAGGTAACCACCAGTGATTGCTTAAAAACAACAACAAAGAACAGTTATTTCTCCCTGCTATACCTGTCTTTCTTCACTTTATTTCATTATTTTTATGAGTTGCTCTATACGCGTTCGCCAAGCGACAGATACACAGCAGCTTAACAAAACCATAGGATACCAATCAACCCTACAAACCAATAACCAAGGCAATAAAACCATTACCTGACTCCTTTTATTGCACTGCAATATTTTATTGTATTGCTAACCTTAAATAAAGGTCATTTTACATTCTTGAAAGCTGCCCAGAGCACTGTGATTACAGTGGAAGGGTGGAATAAATAGTTCCTTAAATTAGGAGTAGTTTGGAACACGTTGCTGGATTCCAACACTCATCAGCCCCAGCCAGCATGACTAATCGGGAATGATGGGAGTTGTAGTCTAGCAACACCTGGCGCGCAACAGGTTCCCGCATCCCTGCCATAAATAACTGCACAAACAAATACCATTTGCACAACTATCCAGGTAAAGAAAAGAAGTTACTCTGTAGCTGAATCCACTCTGTCTGATGTATCTTGTGTTGTGATTTTATGTCGTTACCACCCACCTGGCTGGTATAGAGCGGTATAGAAATTTAATAACTAATAATAAATCAGGGTGCCAATGATCAAGGGTGATGGAATTCATAGATGCCATGGGCTTTGAAGATGCTCAAACTCGGGATGAAACAGAGAAACGTGCTAGGAGGAAGGCACATTTGGCAAACCCTCACTTGATCAACTCCCACCTGGAAACCTATGTCCCCACTGTGGAAGGACGTGTGGATCCAGAATTGGCCTCCACAGTCACTTACGGACTCACTTTTAAAACCATGTTTATGGAAGACAATCTTACTCGGCTACGAGTTATCGCCAAAGAAGAGATTCATAGAATTGTAAAGTTGGAAGGGACCGTGAGATGCAGGAAATTTTTTTGCCCAACATGGACCTCAAACCCATGACTCTGAGGTTAAGAGTCTTACGCTCTATCAACTGAGCTATCCTTGCACATGTGCCTGATTGAGCATAGCTCACCCGCTTCTGGGGGGACACCAATGTCCCATCCCTGATAGAGAACTTTTCATTGCTAGATCATAAAAAAAAATTCTCAGCCTAACCACCAGCAAGGAGCACTCGTAACAGTAGCTACAGCAATAAATGCACTCCCTCTGTTTGTTACCTATGTTAATAAAGCTTTTTATTTAACTGTGAGCCAACAGGGAAGTATGTTGGTGCCTTGCACTACATTCCTCAAAGCCACAAGGGCGCTCTCTTTTGAAATGTCAGAGGCAGGTCAGCTTTTTTCAGAACAACATCGACGGTTCTGAGTGCAAACCATGACGTTTGTTATGCAGAAGCCAATGTAATGGTCTTTGCCAATATCTAGCAAACTTCAGCAGATCAGAAATGAGTCTTTATTCAAACCAGGAAAGTGTTCAGAAATACATTACTGCAGCTTCAAAACGTTTTAGTCCTGTTCAGAAGGAAATATCCTTGGAAATGTATTCTTTAGAAGGGAACTGAAAATTAATAACGGGGAAGACAAATGCGTCTCACTGGGGAGGGTACTCCACAGAGAACGACCACTTAGGAAGTCCATCATGGGCCAACTGGTAGCCCTCAGTGGCAGCAGAACCAACAGGGCAAGAAAAGGTAAAGGACCCCTGGACGGTTAAGTCCAGCCCAAGGTGACTATGGGATGTAGCACTCATCTCACTTTCAGGCCGAGGGAGCCGTTGTTTGTCCACAGACAGCTTTCCAGGTCATGTGGCCAGCATGACTAAACCGCTTCTGGCACAATGGAACGTCATGACGGAATCCAGAGCACACGGAAATGCCGTTTACCTTCCCTCTGCAATGGTACCTATTTATCTACTTGCACTGGTGTGCTTTCGAACTTCTAGGTTGGCAGGAGCTGGGACAGAGCAACGCGAGCTCACCCCATCGCGGGGATTTGAACCGCTGACCTTCTGATAGGCAAGCCCAAGAGGCCCAGTGGTTTAGACCACAGCGCCACCCGTGTCCCCTGTTGATCGTAGGGTCCAAGATGGTTGATATTGAAGAAGGTGCTTGGGTACTTGGGTCTCAAGCTATTTAGGGTTTTGTATGCTGACACCTTGAATTGGGCGTAATAGCTCCCTGGCAGCCTGCACAGCACTTTCAAGGCCAGTGGCCCCATCAGGCTACCAAGCAAGCAGCCGCATTCTGCCCTAGCAGCACCTCTGGATTGTCTTCAAAGGAACCCCCATGGAGAGTGTGTTGCGATTGTCGAAGCAGGTCACCAAGCATGGACAACTGAGGCCAAACTATCCCCGTCCAAGAACATTGACAGGGGCCGAACCAGCCTCACCTGGCCATACACAATCCTAGCCACAGAGGCCACGAGGCTCCAGTGAGAGGCTGGAATCCAAGCCTGTTCCTTCAGAGGAAGTGCAACCTCTCCCAGAACATGCTGTCCACCTAATTCCCAGGCATAGGAACTGTCCAGCCACAACACTGCTCTCTTACCAGGATTCAACTTTGGTTTATTGACCCTCCATCCTCCAGCCCAACACTGAACCAGCTCCAATTCAGAGGGAGAGAGCAGTGTGTCATGAACATACTGATGACGCCATGCTCCAAATCCCAATGACAAATCCCCACAGCTCAAAAGCCTGTTGCCTCCTGCAGCTACTCAAGAGATACCCACCCGCTCATAAGGGACTAGGTAGGAAAAGGAGTCCATTTTATTTTTTCCCCACCCCAAAAAAGCCCCTGGACCTATTGATCTGCAAAATGGCAGGCTTAATCCACTTTGGAGGGGACACTTATGACTTAACATTGACTACTGTCCTTTATTATTTAAAAGATGGAAAGTTACCATAATTCTTAGAATCACCTCAGGTGCCCCCCGAAGAACTCCAGTGGGTTAAATGTGGTAAAAAAACAAAAACAAAACTGGGATCTTGCCAGTTAAAATGGAAACTTATTTTCTTATTTTCAACTACTGGTTTAAGATCATCCAGCTGGTGAGGAGAGGCTGCCAAAACTCCTTCTTCAGGATCAGAGTTCAATTACTGTTATGAAACCAATTATGGCTCCAGAACATCACAGCTTTTGTATTCATTTGGATTTTTCCGGGCTCTCTTTGGTATGAAAGTGTTGCTTTGGCCAAAGCAGCACTAAGAACAACACACTAAACTATGTAAGACCTATTACAGTCGTTAAGAGTCGTCAAGAGGCTCTCTCAGCTATCTGCCTATCTCCCATTCCCACCACCCTTCTGAGTAACACCCCTCCCCACCTTCTCACTATATAGAAGGATCTGGCAACTTCTGTTTCAGTGTATCTGAAGAAGTGTGCATGCACACGAAAGCTCATACCAAGAACTAACTTAGTTGGTCTTTAAGGTGCTACTGGAAGGAACTTTTTTATTTTGACTATGGCAGACCAACACGGCTACCTATCTACTACTGAAACACTAAACTACATTCTGGTGCAGTTAATTTGTCAATGGTCAAAGAACACGGGTTCTTTGGTACATGCTGAGATTTTAGTATACAAGAACTTTAACAGAGATCACGAAGTTTCATCAAGAAAATGTTGGTGTTTTAAAGGAGGGTGTAAGAGAATCTGCCCCACTTTATGAGGGGATATTTACATACTTAGTGCACCAGATATCAAATACTAGTCACTGGTCAGCTCAACAAAAAACAAACATATAATCATCTTACATAGAATCATAGATTCTATGATACTATGTAAGCTGATTAAATATTTTTCTGTTGAGTTGCTAATATTTAGGCAAGTGGAAAGATGGTTTCTTTTGTGGCTACCTCTTTTCAGTAGAAATATTTCTTAAACAGAAATAATGGGCTGGTTAAAAGCGTATGAATGTGTACCTCTTTTCGCTACCTTGAAGCCTGCCCTTCTGTTGAGACCTTTAGTCTAAACAAATAAGTTTATTGCATATACAGTGGTGCCCCGCAAGACGAATGCCTCGCAAGACGGAAAACTCGCTAGACAAAAGGGTTTTCCGTTTTTGAGCTGCTTCGCAAGACGATTTTCCCTATGGGCTTGCTTCGCAAGACGAAAACGTCTTACAAGTTTGTTTCCTTTTTCTTAACACCGTTAATACAGTTGCGACTTCACTTCAAGGAGCAACTCATAGAACACAGTGTACATAGTAGCCTTTTTTGAGGTTTTTAAAGACTTTGGTGATTTTTGAAGCTTTTCCAAAACTTCTTTTGCAGCCATTTGGTAAGTTAAGCTTTTAAAACTTTTTTGGGGGGTTTTGGATTTTGGGTTGGGGTGTTTGGAATTCAAGGACTTGGTGTTGGGAAGGGGTTTGCAAGAATCTGGAAGCTTGTGTGTTTTTTTCCTGCATTTTTATGATTTTCTGTGACCATTGGGCCACTCTGCTGTTTTTTTAAAAAAATTCTGGGTTTGAATTTTGAAATGCTCTTTACAGTATGTGTGACTTTAAAGAGCACTTAATAAACTCTTGTTGTACCAAATTTGGCTTTGTTTGGACTTTTTTTGACCATAGGAACACATTAATTGATTTTCAATGCATTCCTATGGGAAACCGTGCTTCGCAAGACGAAAAATTCGCTAGACGAAAAAATTCGCGGAACGAATTTCGTCTTGCGAGGCACCACTGTATCCACTCCACAGCAACGTACATTTAGATGAAAGCAACTTCTATTGAGTTTGACTAGCTGTGCATTGTAACATGGGCATAACTTGGCCAACACATTGGGCGCTCTAGACCTCTATGTCCATGTCCGAATTGGGGGCAGGACTGGAGATTGCAACCGTGTCTAGACTAGAGGATACTGTGGCGCTTATTTGCTGGATGTTGCTGCTTGTTTTATTCCAAACTGGGGTAGGCTAAGTGCTGCTTCTGCACAGCTTCCATCTCAACCGTTTTTGGATCCATAGATGCATCCATCTTATTTATTATTATTGATTGATTGGATTTATACACCACCCTATACCCGGAGGTCTCAGGGCGGTTCACAAATAAAATCGTAATACATAAAACCAAATTAAAAACAATAACCCAATAAAAAACCCTAAAATGGTATCTTCCCTCCAAGGAGCTTGTGATGGACAGCAGAGCCAGACCAGTCTGGTGATGAAGTCCATCAGTAATTCCACCAGAGCCTCTGATTGGCTACCAAGTTGGGGGGATGGAGTCAGCACAATGGGGCTGACTTGCGGCTGCTTTGTGTTCCCTCCAAGCAACTGCACGCACAAACTTATGTCACGGGCTTTGTATCTGCAGAGTTCACGAAACCTGCAGTTCAGTGATTTGGCGTTTACAATTTTTTTCCATGTGAATAAAATTATTCTGCATAAAATACATCTTTGGGGGTTTTATGCAGACATTCTCACTGCATTTTATTATGAGAAAGCTCAAGTAGTGAATGCTGGAATCAGTGATACAAATTTTCAGAAATTGGAAGCTCTTTAGTCAGAACTTGTTCCTCAATACATTTCGACTTAGACAACTGGAAAGGTTATCAGGTGAACAAGTATTTAATGACCGCTCCCCACATCAAATGGGGGCGCTTTTTGTGTGGTCGCGCGCAGCCCCCCAGATCCCAGTCCAGTGAGACTCCTGGTAGTTCGGGCTGGCTTCATCCTCCCCAGACTGGATACCTGGAGGTCTCCACCTACCTCAGCCAATTGCCCAATCCTGCCTGGGGAGGCGTTGCCAGGGGATTGGCCAGGTAAGGGGAGGGACCGTCCTGCCTACACAACAGGTGAATCTTACCTGTAAAGTGGCAGTCGGCTCCAGAGCTTCTCCCACCCTCCCCTCCCTAAGTCGTCTTTTTGCAAGTTAACCTCTTCTCCACAGGTACGCGGGTGCTGCTACGTCAGGGTCGCTGTTGAAGGGCCACAAAGGAATTTTCCTGCATTGGCAGGTTTTGTCTTTTCCATAGCAAAATGTCACAACTTTGGCGGTTTCAGGCCTTGGGCAGAATCCTCTTCCTAAATGGGGGGGGGCGTGAAACGGTGATCCACCCCCCCTTGCGGCAGTGATACCAGGGCTCCCCGTTAAAGGGGTCTTGAGGGGAGGCATTGGCCATACGCCGAGAAGTTGTCATTGCTCTCCCCTGCGAAGGCGGCGAAACGGGAGGGTGGGCTCTCTGCTTGAACATATGTCCTCCAGAGCCAGCCCAAACCCCACACATTCTGGATAACCCTGAAGTCTCCTAGCTCCCTGGCTGGGGACTGGGAAGGATAAATTCCCAATGCCTGAGCCAAGGTCTCCCTACACCTGAAACTTAATATAGGTTGTGGCCAATTTTAATCCCATAGCACGTTGTCTTGAGTCATTATTCCGCTCGGGGGTCGCCTGGGGTTGGGGGGACTCCACCTGTCCACGCAAATGCTCTTCCCGTTTTAAACTTCGAAGAGCTTCTCCAATGGCATTCTCTGCGAGGAACATTAATGGGGTGGTGGTGTTGTCAGTTTATCTGGACTCCACTGAAATAGAGTCCCATGGGATCAGGAGAAGTTGAGAATTTGATCCACCCAATTTTAAATTATTTACATGGTAGACCAAAGGGTGTTATGTTAAAAGTCCGTTTGAAAGGAAGATGATGAGTATATTATTATAAGGGTGGCCCCATTTTAAAGTTTGGCAACCAAGGACTTAATATGATCTCAGTGAGTTTAGGATGGAGAGTTTTGTATGTTTCATTTGTATTATACTTCATATGTAACATTCCATGTTGTTTATGGTCTATTATTCCCCCTCTGTTTTATACTAATAGTCTATGACCTTATATATAAATCTCACCTGATATAGCCACTTTTATCCACTTACCAAGACCCACACATTCTGAACACAAAACAGAGAACGCAGAGAATACTTATAATTTGAATAAAATTATATACAAACTTATGGCATAAACAAGTAAGAAAACTTACAAAATTAGAGATAGTCAAACAAATCTTAGCATTGTCAGAATCAAGTGATATCCTGAATTTACATACATATATACAAGTGCTTATAAAATCCAAAAACCTCTTGACTAGAGACAAAAAACTGACTTCTTCAAAAAAAATTAAAAGTGGTAAAGACTAAAAGAAAGGAGTAAGAAATGTAAACATTTGTTGAAAATACCACAATGGAAACACTTATTTTTACTATATTCTGTTTTATAAAGTGCTGGCATAACTTATTGTGGCATGTTTGTTTCCCCTATTATCCACATTAAAAGTGTATTTATGCAAGATGATCTTCTATTTTAAACCATCTAAAATTAACACTTTTAGGAAGGAAAAAAGGGAAGCAATATTAATATCCAATATGACATCCACCAGGGGGGAAAACAGAAGAACGAAAAGTATCCTTAGATACCCAGAGTACAGTTGATTTGATACAGCAGATGATGAATGAGCAGATGGAAATTCTTAAAACAGAAATAAATGAATTCAAAAATGAATCTTAAAAAGACACAGCCATTTTTCAAATACAAAATGTAACTGACTGGAGGAGACAATAAATAAAATACCAACATCTTACGCACAAATGTCTGGAGAAATGAAACAAGTAAAGGACAGAGTGGAAGTGTTGGAAAGTGGAAGTCAAGTGGCAGATAGAGAGATGGAAAGATATTGGATGACATAGCATTATTGGAATTGAGAGAAAAAGAGCTCTACTTATGACTCAGAGCAATTCCAGAAGATGATGATGAAGATACTAGGTATAAAATCAGTATAAAGAGAGTTATGGTAATGGTTTAAAAAGAAACTTACAAACTAAGAGCACCTGCAAACAATTTGATGTTAACTTAAGAAAACCCATTGCAGAGAATAGGAATTATTATGGATAAATTAAATGATTTTGGTATGTTGGCAGGCTTTAAGATTAATTGCCAGAAAACAAATTTTAACAAAAATCTGACAACAGAAAACTAGAAGGTTCTGATGGAGAAAAAAGGGTTACAATTTTTTAAAAAGTTAAATACTTCGGTATTACTATGACAAATATGAACAGTACATTGTTGCAAAATAATTGTGCTAAAACATCGGCTGAAGTTAGAAAAGATATGTCAAGATGAGAGAAGTTAAAACTCTCGCTGTTGGGTAGAATTTCAGTGATAAAGATTAATGTTCTGCCTAGAATGATGTTTTTATTCCAAACAATACCTATTGTGACCTTTTAAAGGCAAAAAGATTTATCTAAGTTCTTATGGCAAGGGGGGGAAACAGAAGTCAAAATGAAAGTATTGCAAGATGGAAAGGAAAGGAAAGGGGAAAGGGGAAAGGGGAAAAGGGGGAAAAGGGGGAAAAGGGGGAAAAGGGGAAGGGGGAAAGGGGGAAAAGGGAAAGGGGGAAAGGGGGAAAAGGGAAAGGGGGAAAGGGGGAAAGGGGGAAAGGGGAAAGGGGGAAAGGGGAAAAGGGAAAAGGAGAGGTTTGGGTCTGCCTGTTTTGAATCAGTACGTTGTATCCTGTTTAGAGTGGATGAAAGAGTGTCTCTGAGAAATGAGAGACTTTGGGAATTAAGTCATGACTTAAGATTTGGATGGCATCATATTTGTGTTATGATAAGGTCAAAGTCAATGTGGACTTTAAAAAACATTTTACCAGACATACTATATTGAGAATCTGGAAGAGATCTAAACCTTGGTTATACCTGAAGATACCCTTATGGATCTCAACGCTAGAAGCATTTCATAGAAAAGATGTGATAGGCAGAAAAAGGGTTAACATACCAAGAATTATAAGGGTGAAACCAAGAAGACTAAAGTTAAAACAAGGGAAGGTCAGTCTCTCCAATGGTTTTCCTACTTACAACACAGAGAGATTTAAGTCAGATAAAGAGGATTTTCGGTATAGAAAAAAGGCAGACTTTGAAATACAGTTGTGTACAGATGAACATGTCATTGCGAAAATGTACAAATTACTGTTGAAATTTGAAATGCAAGAACAAGTAGTAGTAGTAGTAATAATAATAATTTTATTATTTGTACCCTGCCCATCTGACATGGTAAAAGAATGTATGATTAAATGGGCAAAAGACTGGGCATAATATACAGATGGAACAATGGGAACATACGTGGATTAAAGGGTTAAAATACACATTGTGTTAAGATTTTTATAAAATGATGTACCATGGTATTTAACCCCTGAGACGTTATTTAGGATGTATAAAAATATTCCAAATACTTGCTGGAAGTGTAAAGAACATGAAGGGCCATTCTATCTTGCTTGGTGGACACGTCAAAAAGCTAAAAAATATTGGACACAAATTCATACAATACAGAGATCTTGAATGTTAACTTCCATCTGAAACCAGCACTCTTTCTGCTTGGACAAACGAGAAACGGATTGTGGAACTTCCAATACATGACTATAGCAGCAAGACTTTTATATGCACAAAGATGGAAAGACTCATATTTACTAACAATAGAATGATTGTTAAAACTATTGGACGTAGCCAAGATGGCGGAATTGACATGTTCAGAGAAAAGACACTTAACATTTACTAAACATTGGAGACCCCTTATAGCCTTTTTGCGTGAAAAAGAAAATGAACTAATGGCATTTGGGTTTGAAGACTGAAGATAATGTTGGTTTATAGAAAATGGCTTCATTAGGTGTAATACTGGAGTGGATGAGTTGAATAATGTTTACAAATTGCTGATAGATGAGGAATTGGAAGTTATTTATTTTCTTTTTTTCTCCCATTATTATTTTTATCTCCACTTTTATCTATTTTCCTTTCCTTTCTGTTTGTGCTTTTATCTATATTATTTTACTTTCGACAAAAAAGATCTGAGTTTCTGTATACCTTTTTCTAAATTCCAATAAAATCTGTTTTAAAATAAAGTCAACACTTTAAAAACGCATATTAGGCAATTGTATTTTGTATCCCACCCTTCCCATAGGGATTTTTAACTGATAGTCTTAAGAAAATATGGCTTTCAAATACTGACATTCTGTACTGAGTTTCTGAATGTGGGCTTGAATCTGCACCACCTTGATTCTAAAAGTATACCTCAGTCCAGCTACTTGCAGTGCCAACCTGTCACTGCTTGTGAAATTCAACACATGGCTTTAGGCTTCATTCCCGTGTACTCTTACCTGAGAGTAAGCACCATTGAACATAGTGGGGCTTACTTCTGAGTAAAGAGGAATAGATTACACCATTACACATATTAGTGGTATCATATATTTGCTGGGATACCATCAATGGATTCAACTGATGAATGGGACGGTAGAAGAGAGTTGTAATTTAGGAGAATAATTTGATGAAGTCAACTTCATCTATAAAAGATAAATTATGACAAAACCTAACATTGCACACTTTTGTGGAAGTTCTCATTCAATAAAATTTAGTCTTGTTGGCCTTCAGGCTTAATACCTCACAAAATTTAGTGTGCCCTTAAGTAGTATATAGCATTGCAGATTTTCCTGCCAGAAAGGTATACCACATTGACACGAGTTTGTGAGTAGACAGGTAAAGGAAGTGCTTTTTTTCTAGAAAAATAGGTGCCGGTACTCATCATGAAGTTTTTAACAACAAAGAAGAGATGCCGGTACTGTGTACCCTTGCGTAGCCCCTGGAAAAAAAAATACCAGCTAAAGGTATTTTCACATATGACACAAATGCATCTTTGACCCTTTTCCATGTTATTTGTTTACACAAAAAGGTTTTTAAATTAAATCAGTATTTTAAAAAATCTGGGTATTATATTTGCATAACAGAATTGTGGAATGCAAATGGTTATTTAAAAGTGCCTCACGTGAAAATGGTCTAAGGCTGCAAACCTCTCTACACTGAACCCCAGTGAGGCTCATTTCTGAGCAAACATGCAAGAGCCTCCGGGCTGCCAATCAGGAAGCCACTTGAACTCCAGTCAACATTCCAAGTGGGAAACACAGGCTCAAAGGATTCATTGTAGTACAGCTATATACTAATAAGTCACTGATTTGAATCTGTTCAACAAAAAGATGACAGCATGAGGCTGCTCTGCTGGACTTGAACAAAAGGGCCCATTTCTCTGCTTTGTCAACTTCATGTAGCTTTATTAACAATGCAACTGCATATGTATTTTTACATCACTCTTTGGCTTAGAACATGGTTATGGTGTGTTTAACAAGGCTAACTGTTGGCTAACATTTAAAAAATCCTCTTCCCAGTTTGCCTGTTTTATTTATCGACACACCAAAATCCATTATTTGGACTTCAAATGTAAAAGTGCAAAAAAAAAATACTCAGTTGCTTGTCTGCCTCCAAAGACAATCCACTTCAGGTGCCAGGACTCCAGTTTCCCAGGAGTCAAACCCATTGCCAGCAACGGTAGCACAAAGAAGGGCCAACACAACATCAACTGAAAGTGCATTTCTTGGATAACCAAAATGCAATAGTGGACAAGCCATAATCTGAAAGCATGTGCCACAGGAGTAAATCAGAATCCTAAATTCAGTTCAAAATAGCATTCAGGAGTGCATCTGTTAGCATACAAAGTCTGTTGTGAATTCTTGGGGGTACTGGAGAGAATCATCAAAGCGAAATCGTTTGGAGACTGTACTGCTGTCTTCTGGAATATTCTCTTTATCCTCTCGCTCGCTGCACATTCCATTACACATGCACTTATTAGTATTTCTTTCTTCTGTGCACTTATTCATATGATCATGTGTTGGAGAAGAACTGGGGCTTTCTTCAGGGCTGTACAACAAGAAGAAATCTCTTTGCTGAAGCCAGGAGTGAGACAGACAGGCCTCTGCTGTTGGTCGCTCTCTTCAAAATAAAAATCAAAAGATATACATTTAAGACATGGAGGTCATTTGAAAGCAACAGCTTAGCCAGTGAAAGAAGGATTAAATACTACGTGGTGCTGGAATAGCCTTACTGCCTTCAAACAAAACTATATCCCTAATCAACTAGATTTGGCAGAGATCCACAGGGAGGAAGAGATGGGCAAGCTCATCTTTCCCACACAGCATACACTTCATAACTTGCCCTCTTGTAACTCCTCTCACCGACCCCACCAATTCTCATCACACGGAAAGACAAAATCTTTTTGGTTTAAGTGTCTATAGCTTGCTCTTCCTCTATTTGCCATCAATATGTATTTCAAGCAGTGGGAAGGTGGCTGTTCAGTGCAGGCAAGAATGGACGGAAAAGGCAAAGGAAGGCAAAATGAAAAGGTTTCCTTCCTCAGTCTGCCTTCCCTTTCTTATACCACTGATACTATTCTTTGCACATAAACACACATAAAAATTAACAAGGATTATGGCTGCAACATAAAAGGGAGTCAGCCAACCAACACAACTCTTCACTGCTTGGAGAAATTGTAGAAGCACAATACATTTTCGTGGGGAGATGGAGTGAAAGGCTTTGCAGCTTGCTGAAATGGCTACAGCTGTTCAATTCCATACCTTAAAAGCAGGAGTGGGGAACCACCGGCCTATGGGTCAAATTATGCTCAGCAGGGTTATTTGGCCCACAAGCCATGTCTACCTGCTCCACACCTGACATTCTGATTGTTCCCTAGAAAGAGATGCTCGCATTTGTCACTTTTAAAATTTAGTGCCAAATGCAAACCACACTGGGATTGGTTCCATTTGGGAGCCCCCAGAGGCAGCTGATCCCTGTTAAAATTAGATTTTGCAGTCAGAAATCAATTGATTGGCATAAATGGAATTAAAGCTGGCCTGCAAAGGAAGAAATGAAAGAACTGGGAGCACACTTATGGTGCACTCCTGATTCTTTCCTTCAAAGTTGGGTCATGGAAAGCCTTGACCACCTCTGAAAGTGTCCCACAAGGAACAGATCCTGTTCCGCATCCTGCACTGGAGAAAGCCCTGATCCACCATCTCAGAGGGTTATATAGAAAGTATTAACAAACACAGATGTTTGTACCTAATGTTAGTCATGCTCACAACAGACCCACTGGAATTAATGGACATGACTAATTTAGGTCTATTAATTTTAATGCGCCTGCTCCAAGTAGAATTTAGCTGGATACAACCCAGAGTCAAATACTGCTAGTTGCTTTTTGGCATTATAAAGCCAAGCACATAGGAAAGTATTTCTGATGGAAAATACACAAAGATTCACCCCAATTCTAGACCCGTAAGAATTTCTGTGCCACTGTAGTGTGTCAGGTTATACAATGCAGTTCTTACAAAAGAGTAAATACTCGGAGTAAATAACTCAGAGTAAATAAAATGGTTTTTAATTTGAAATTAAGCTTGTGATACACAGACATGCAAAAAATAGCCTTTTCATATGACTAAGCCCCTTGCCACTATATTTATGTTACAGCAAGACAGGGATTCCGCTTAAGTTTTCTTCCTCTACCTTGCTCCAAATCATCTACTTACTCAGGATTTTTAACAAGTAGCATTTGAATGAAGTCTCTGGCCAATGGTGAAATTGAAGCAAATGTTTCTTCTGAATAATCCACATTTACTTGAGAAATATTGAGGTACGTTTCTTGTTTGTCGGCTCCCACAAAAGGAGATTCGTGTGTAAGCAGCATATAAGAGATCACACCCAAACTCCTGAAATTAGAGAAGTTATGTATTTAATATTAAAATATTTGTCTGTAATTACACATACCAAGCCAAATTTTTCTTTTTAACTTTTCAGTTATCTATCTCTATAAATCAAAATTTGTAGAAAGTCATTTCAGGTAAACTAGAGGCATTCATATAATCAGCTTAGTTTCATGACACAGAACAAGTGTACTTCTTACACACTGAACTGTTCCATTTTGCACACAGGAGGGCAGAAGGCAAAGTATTTGCCGATTTTTACAACTATACTTGTCACCAGCATATCAATCAAAATATTTAACAACAGGACACTGGCAAGCAACCTGCTTGTTATCAAAATATAAGCAGGAAGATTCTCTCCACAAGGACTCTACAAATTCTGGCAGGCATACATCATGCTAATGCCACAATCCAATTCTCAGGAGACCCAAATGGAGACAACCTCATAAACATATCATTGCACCTCTTGCACTATGATAGATATCAAATGGATGATACTCTCTCAGTGAGAAGACTTTGCCTTTCAGCACAGTGTTTAGGGTATGCCATACAAACGAACTGGACACTTGTATTTGCTTAGAGCTCCAATATGAACATCCAAAACTCTAGATCAGGTTGCACATTTAATGGATCAACAGATTTTCAGTTTAACAAAAAATGAAGCCAATGGGCACAGGGTTAAGAATTCAGAAGTTTGCGTAACTGTAACAGTGGTACTGAGATAATCAGAAACTGAAATAAAAGCAGCAAACATTGGCAAAAGCAGCAAACATTGGCAAAGAGATTCTATTTCTGGCACATGCTGGAAAGCAGTGAAAGCAAAGACGAACACCACCACAGGATATGTTTAAAAAAGAAATAAACAAAATCTAATTACTTCCTTAGCTTATGAAGCCAAGGCTGGTAGCTCCATCAAATCATAAATGGTGCTTGGTCATCTAAGGTCAACAATATATAAGCAGTAAAAGGTTATAAGACCCTTTCCACTGAAGCCTTATACATTCTGAAAATAAAGGTGTAACAGGAAACCTTGTCTGATCCCAGGTTTCCTATTAATCACTTGCTCCTTTTCATGTCCACATCAACTAACAGCCAATTTCCTTTTTGGGCTGTTAGTTGTAGAATTCTGAAAAAGTGCTGTGGCAACAAGTGACAAAATGGCCACCACAGGGCATAGAAAAAGAACGTAAGTGTAATTAAAAACGCATCCTCTTATTTTTGCATGGTTTTTACACAAGATTTCCCCCAGGCCACCGTCAAACTGCAAGTCACATCTGTCTCCATAGCCTTAATTGTAAAAATTGCAGATCCAGGACTTTTCAGTACCACCATGAGTACTATCTGAAGAAGTGTGCATGCACACGAAAGCTCACACCAGTAACAAACTTAGTTGGTCTCTAAGGCGCTACTGGAAGGATTTTTTTTTACTTTGTTTGTGTGGCAGACCAACACAGCTGCCTACCTGTAACTAGAACCATGAGGGTTCTAGTTCATAACTTGCAAAAATCATAAGGATCCATGCCTTACACTGTAAACGTCAATCAGGCACTTACCAGCACTACCCTGGGACAAAGAAACCCATAGATCTAAGTCACAGATCTTCATGGATTTTACAAGGCATATCCTCAAACCACCATCAGAATGAAAGGGTGTGGTATAAAAGCAGCTGATTATAGGATAAGTTGAATGTACCAAGAGGATTGAGCCTATACAGTAGAATCAGAAATGTGCCCTCACCTGGTGCTTATTCCTTCACACAGAATATTAAATACCTGGGGGGGGGGGGGAGAGAGAAAGGGAAAGCCTGTACCTCACTGTTTTTTGGGTGTTCTATCCCCTTCCATAGGGCTTTTGGGTAAAGAATTCCAGAAGAGATTTCCATCCCCTTCCTACAGGGGCATCAGGGGTGGGGGAGGGAGTCAGGTGGCCCTGCTCCTAGGTGCTGGCTGCTGGACAGGAATGCCCCTATCCTTTGGCCATTGTCTCAAAAAGAAGCCAAATGTCCTTGCTCCACCACCACCACCACCACATGCTGCTTCTTTTTCACAGACTTCTCACCTTTCTGTTCATCACAAGAAGGGATTCAAGGGAAGGGGGTTCAACCAGATGGATGGCAGGCATATTTCAAAGTTTGTGCAGAGGCAGAGGGCAAGGAGAAAGGCCCCGGCGTTAGGGCTCATGAGCACCATATGGAAACCCCCGCTTTAGGTCACCATGACTATAACTTGTTCCCTACAGTCACAAATAACAAATGAAGGGCCAACAAAGGCATTACAGTAGTACTTCAGGTTACATACGCTTCAGGTTACAGACTCCGCTAACCCAAAAATAGTTCAGGTTACATACGCTTCAGGTTACAGACTTCGCTAACCCAAAAATAGTTCTTCAGATTAAGAACTTTGCTTCAGGATGAGAACAGAAATCGTGCTTCGGCAGCGCGGCAGCAGCAGGAGGCCCCATTAGCTAAAGTGGTGCTTCAGGTTAAGAACGGACCTCCGGAACAAATTAAGTACTTCACCCGAGGTACCACTGTATGTGAAAAGCAGTTTCCAGAAATTTAAACTGAAATGATATAGTAGCTAGTATATAAGAACTAGATAGTCTTTACAGTTGTTTTAACTTCAAAAGAAGTGATCTTACCATATATCTGTTGCTGGAGTAATAGGTTCATAATTTAAGACTTCTGGTGCTGGACAGAGGGGAAAGGAAGAGTACCATGAAGTACAGCAATTGTGTTCTAGTATACTCATGACAATTATCTTATTCTGAATTTGGGCATCATTTTAAAATTATAGGTTTGTATGACTGAAAAAAGAGAGCTTCCTCTTCAACATCTACGGAATGGTCCACACAGTCCTTGCTGGTGTATTTAGTTCTAGATGCAGAACAATGCAGAAGTGAACTGGCACAATCAAGCCGTCCTTTTGTTGAAGTTGGTACAAGGTACAAACACTAATCTCAAAGTAACCCATTTACATTCTGGAGACCAGTATACATTTATTTCTTTAAAGTTATACTTTTCAACTTGAGACAATTCATGTTTCCTAACCAGTGATTGGGAGAAAACTGAAGAGGAAATTTCCTCTACAGCTTATATGTAGAACAGCAATGGCTCCATTATTTTTACTAGTCCTGTGTCAGGGGCTGATTACCCAATGCCCGTTTTATTTTATTTTTATTTTATTTGTAAGAATATTCATAAACCACTACCTCATAAAAAAATGTAAAGGCTGGCATTCAAGAAAATCATTAAAACATTGTAAAATCATGAATCAAATTAATTCTCTAAAAACATTTTCAGCAGGTGATAAAATATCAAAATTGAGGGTACCTCTCTAATGCTGAGTAGTTCTACCATATGTGAAAATACATAGAAGCATTCAAAGAGCATGTGTGCACAGTGACATACCTTGATACTCGGGAGTCCCAACAATTTCCCGTAGTTCAATGCAATTGCCAATCTTCCGAGACATGCCAAAATCAACAATTTTTATATCGCCAAGGGGACATATACTACTCAATAAAATATTCTGGGGCTACAACAAAGAAACAAAAAATGTTCAGTGCACGCACAATTCACCACATATTAAGGATATTAATTTAAGATGAATTCATAGTTTTAAACTACTCTAATCCTACTGAAATTGGCATATCACCAATTTAGGAGGCCAGTAGTTTCTTACCAACAAATCAAAGCAGTTTTATAAAAGCCTAAAAGGCCAATTTGAAATGTTAAGGAGTTATCAAGATACAGATCAATATATTTATGAATTTATATCCTAGAGCATCAATAAAAGTGCAGAAAGAAATTCATTATTTAACACTCATATGTACAGTTACCTTTAAATCAAGATGGACAATGTTGTTCTGATGCAGATGACAAATGCCCTCAAGTATTTGTCGTATAAGTCTAACAATATCAGTTTCATCTATTGCTTCTTCTAGGTCAGGGAGACATAAATTGAAGATTTCTCCTCCAGCAGCACTAAAAAAATATAAACAAACACACTCATTTTTAACATCTTACTCTCTAAATGACCTCATCACAAAGGTCAGTCTCAGTTGGAAAGTAAACTCCAGTTCTACTGCCTTATAGTTTCAAAGAGTTTGGTACAGATTCATATTTAACTGGACTGAAATGACAATTGTAGAGATGGAGGGGAAAGTAAAATGCTCAAGCTTGGGATTTTCTGTTGCTCCAACATGAACATTTGTAGGGATAGTCAAAAAGAAGCAGTGAGGATGTGATGTAGAAGGCAAAATCATTTGCAAGCTTCATATTTGTGAGGTCAGTGAAATGGCATCTATTTCCAGAACACCAGCAGATACCAGAAAACAAAGAAAAAGGTTTTAGTGGAAACTTAAATCTCAGCACAGCATGTTACTGACAGCAAAGGAAATGGTTATTTTTTTCTAAAGTATCCAAGAAGTCTTTTAAACCAACTAGAAAAACAATCAACAATCCTGAAAACCTTCTATGTTGCTCAACATTAAGACAGCCTTATTTTCTGTGAACTTTCTAGGAACAGCCCCTTAAGAGGGACTCAAAACACTTTGTCCTGGCCTACTTTTCACCTAAGTATCTAAAAAAAGTAGTTTTCAACTACTATATAATACTCATTCACCACAACCTTTCAAGAAATGCTAAAAATGTAGCTCTTGCATTATTATTTTTTTCTGGAATGCATTTTGATTTTGGCACTCCAGTTACATACCTTCCCTGAAGCAATCATATTAAGTTATATTTCTTTCTCTCTCTCTCTCTCTCTCTCTCTCTCTCTCTCTCTCTCTCACACACACACACACACACACACACACACACACACACACAGAGAGAGAGAGAGAGAGAGAGAGAGAGAAAGAGAGAGTCTTTTGGAAGCAAGATGAAAACAAAAGCAAGATGAAAACAAAATGTATGCCCGAAACACAGCCGCTGCTCTGGCATGTCTTCCACTGCAACCCACGATCCCCTTGTGTGAACACACACACACTGTTTGCTTTTGTAATTTCTTGATCCAACTGTAGCTCCCTGCGCTGGAGCAAGTAATCACATGCACTCAAACATTGGAGAGGATGCCTTTCCACACATGCCTGCTCACCCACACTAGCAACCTCCTCTTGTAAATTTGGTATCAAATTATACTTCAAGCAAGCTTGAGCACAAAGCACAATTTTGGTTTCTTCTGTGACTGTTACTTGACTAATCCATATAAGAGGATAGACAACAGTTCACCTCCATTTACACAGCTCTCGTCATGGTCAAAGAACAGCAATGATGAGGCTGCTCTTGCATGGATGCAAATCCAACAGCTGAAGGCTGTCTCTTCACCACCATCACTCATTGTATACAGGCATAAAGTACCCTCCATGTCACCAGCAAACTACTCCAAAGCTGTTCCATTTTAAAACAGTAATATACTTGCAGAAGCCTCTACACAAAAAGAACGATTTCTTTCTCTTTTTTTGTTGGATTGATGGGCCTATTTTCAAAAACACCAGCAACACAAGCTATTAGCGGCCCAAATTCTTCTTCCACATCTATTTCCCATCCTGATCAAAATAAACTATTACCAGATTATAACTTCTATGCAAGAAAACGGGCTAGGGTAAGTCAAGAGGGGAGTTCTGCTGCACAGGAGTTTCTCCTTATCCCAATGGACTTTGGAAGGATGCCTCAAAGCTTCATCAAGTTGCCCTGTACATAGTAATCTAGGATAACGACATTTCAGATGACTACAACTACAAGTTTTACAGTGGTCTGCTAGGACAGCAAGGTTTCTATGTAACTCAAAGAAGTTAAGCTGCATATCCTGAAGTTGCTGTTGGTCCTTATGAACATGCATCCATATTCAGCAGCCACTGGCCTATCTAGCAACAGCGATTCAGGAATGTTGCCTTCCTCTGTGGCAGAAAGCAACTCAGCAAATGTCCACTGACACTATCTAGCACTCTCGATATCTAAGCTGTCATCTCTTTCAGATGGTGTCCTTTTTCAGTTGAAGCCCCTCTCACAATAAATCTTCTATAGCCTCACTGGCAAATTAGATATAATCCCAGCATTTACACAAAGGCATCTATTATATTTAACAAAGGTTATGATTAAAATAAATGTTTGGTTTAAAAAATAGCAACAGCACACAAGGACAAGACACTAAAAGTTTTAGCTACCATGAAACTATAGTTACAACAGATTTATCTCAAACAAATCTGATACAGAGTTAATGCTGAACTTATTAAGGGCTGGTAAAATTGGAAATTACACTTAAGTGGAAATGCTGAGAAGTGCCAACGCTGAACAGTTGAATAACAAGAATGCAACATTGTCAGAGAACTGGTCAAGCTGACATTAATAAGAAGTGCAAAGATGACAGTTACCTTGATAATAAAAAAAACCCTGGTTCTTTGGAACACTGAGGACAGCAACTTGCAACTCTCATTTTGAAACTTGTTGAAGCTGATATTTCATAACATTCCATATATATATATATATATATATATATATATATATATATATATATTCAGTTTTTAAAAGAATATTTTAACAATACAAATCCAATGTTACAATAAACATGAATAGTTTGACTCCCCCCGCCCCTTTTGCGGTTTCTTATATTGTTTTTATTTTTAATACTGCATTTTCTTCATAGTTGTGACTAACTTAAGTGCACCAATTACAATGAGTCCACTCTGAGTATGCCTCAGTTGGAAAGAACCCAGAGATGTGTCATGCCTACAACAGAAAACATAATATAGAAGGTCAATGATAATAGTGCCACTGATAGAAGGTTCATTTTAACAAAGGATTAAGATCCAAAACCTAGAAGAGCCAAACACAACAGAAAGTACACTGTACGTATTCTCTAATGTTACCTTTCTGGTTATGTTTGGTGAGCGTATGCAAACAATGACAAAATCAATACATCTATTATCAAACATGCTGGCACAAAGCATACTTACTATTCCAATACCAGAATGATTTCATTTGTTGTTTCATAGACTTCATGGAGATTTACCACTCGGGGACTCAGCTTTGTTAATTCTAGAACAGCAATTTCATGTAGGATCTCTGCTTTGCAGTCTTGGCCTCTTCTTCTCTTCTTCAGAAACTTAGCTGCATATTCCTGGCCTGTAGATTTTGCAATACATTTTCTCACCACAGCAAATTTTCCTCTGTAAAAGGACAAAAGTATTTGTGAAGTATCAGAGCTGCCGAACAGACACAAGAATATGGAAATATTTTTAAAGTAATGTCAACATCATAGCTTTAGCTTACTGCAAACAAGAATGTGTGTATTTTTTGCAGTCATGGTTTTTGCAGCCTTATCATTATCTAGACCTACTGAAGACTTGAAAAGCAAAAATAGAGCTCTGGGCAAAGTTTTCTGCAATCCAGAGATAAGGCTTCAGTGGCTGCAGCATCTCTTGACCTTACCTCTACCATAGCTACAATTATCTGTACTCTGATTTCTCATGCAACACTGCATTTCCTTTATCCTGCTTCACTCCAAACCTTTGCAAACTTGAATCCCAGCAGCAGACCATTATTATGTAAGAAAGGTTCCTCTTGTACATATCAGTCTATATGCAAAATTTGAGTTTCACTATTTTGAGTGTGAGGAAGAAGGGCCAACTCTTTTTAAGGCCACAAATCTGTATGAAGTCAAGTTGCCTGATGTAAATGGAATTTAAGCAGCCTTACTACATGCAAGTTTGCAGCCTTCAACCTCCAAGATAAATATACTTGGATACCCAGTACCAATTAGGAGATCACTACATTACAAGGTTCTTTAATTAAATATTCTTAGTTAAGAACTTAAGACAAAACTTGCACTAAAAATGTATTAAGATGCTTACAACTGCCATTTTAAAGATTGAAAATACTCTGCAAATGCAATTTACCAGGTACAGGTAACTCTCATCTTATGCAGGGGTTATATTTCAGGGTTAACGCATAAACCAAAATTGTGCATAGTCAAGACACATCCCCCCCGATACCTTCCCCCTTTCCACCTTCACTTAAACTTTTAGTATTTTTTGCAAAGAACTTAAAGCTGAATGCGCCCAAGTTAAATGTGCGTAAGTTGTAAGTTACCTGCACATAAAAGATACTTCTGTATTTAAGATCCTAGGATAAAAGGCCATTTAAAGTGTTGCAAGTGCATTTTAAAAAGCTTCACTCCACCACAGTGCTGGCAAGTGTATTTAATACACAGTGCAGGTAAGAACACAGTTCTGTTTTTAAAAGATCTCTGAAATGCTTCTTCTTAGAAGAGTTTAAGAGGGTTTTTTTAGCAAGAACTCCTTCAGAAACTGGTTTCAGGTTTTTAAAAGGATATTGTAAAACACATTTTGCTTAAACATATGCTCAGATTTTCAATTTGTGGGGATAATGTCTCCTCTTAAGAAAGTGTAAAGCTTTAACCTTAAGGTGCCACCGTACTGCGACAACACACCAGCTATGCTGCTGAACTGAGTTTGAGCCAAATCAAGTACTTTGAATTTGAGAGAAGTTACTACATTCCTGGCTTTCAAAGGGTGGGTTGTGACTTGTGACTTGGTATAAGGTAGATTGCATCATTTTTAAAAAAGTATTCTTTTCTTTTTTCTTTCCTTCCAATCGAGAAGAAGAGGAAGTGCAGAGAAAAAACACAGCTCACATTTTGAAGGTGGAGAAGATCTAAAATGTCTGCTGCTGGGCACTCATAGCCAGTGTAAAGGTTTTGAAAGAGTTGTGTGTGAATGAGAACATTTAACATCAGGAATAACTGGACAGATAAACTGAGGCACAGGGAAATTAAAGAGCTAGTCAAATTAAAACAACGTGTTCATGGTAAAACAAAGTACAGCCTAAAGCCTCCACACAAAAGCCCATTCTCAATTGCTAGCAAGAAACAAGTCATGTAAATCTCATCTGTTACCAACTGTTAACTTTAGAACCAAAAATGTATGTTGGTAAGATTGTGTTTTTAGAAGAAAACCACATACTGCTTAAAAATGAAGCTGACCTTTTAGGAAGTAAAGAAAAATGTGCTCCCTTGGCCAAGTTAGGAATGCCTGAAAACCAGGATTATGATTTTAGTGTTAATGTTTACATGGGTGCCCAGAAATACAATAAGTGAAAAGTTTAATATAAAACGAAGAATAGAATCAGGTCTTTAAAGTGCTTGAAGTTACAGAAGTAAAACATGTGTACTGGATATGCCTAAAATGCTTTTTATTCTAAAGTAAAATTTTCAGAACTTCTCTTCAACCATTATTCCAGGCATGTGAACATCATTTTTTATTTACAGGTAGATAGCCGTGTTGGTCTGCCGTAGTCGAAACTAACTAACTAACTAACTAAATAAATTACCTTCCAGTATCACTTTAGAGACCAACTGAGTTAGTTATTGGTCTCTAAGGTGCTACTGGAAGGAATTTTTAAATTTTGTTTTGTTTCAATCATTTTTTATGACATCACATAAAAATATACTTTGAAAATGTCTCTGTTCTGAGCCCTTTCTTATTAACAACTTACTTATTTATTAATCAAGGGCTTGTAAGCAACTTCAGGAAAATGTCCAGATTTGGAGGCCAGTGACTAAGAACACTACAAGCTTTCACTAACTGTAAATATGGGGATGAATATCAAGCAGCTGCTTTTTAAAAAAGACTCTCAGAGGTAGGCAGCTTTAAGTGTGCATTTTCATTTGAAAATTCTGCAGCTACTAGAAACAAAATATTTAAGAGTCTAAAATATGTTACTATCATGGTGGGGGGACACAGGAGTGAATCATAACTTCTTTCAAGGCCCTTCAAAATAGAAAGAAAGATTCATCTAAGATCTTTAGAGATTAGTTAACACTCATCTGCCTACACTTAAAATGATGTGCAACTCTTAGAACCTGGCAGAAAGCTGTTTTGCTTCCTTTAAAAAAAGAAGCTGAGCAATTCCCCTAGGACCCCCAGTATAAAGCAGTTAAGGAAATAATTTATCTAGTAATTAATAATGAAATACAACAAGACAACAGGGTGCCTCATTCCTAAATTAGTATTTGAATTCTCCAATGAAATGCAAACATTAAAAACTGACCCGCAAGAAACATATACAGTATTAGAAATTTCACCTGTAATTTCAAGGTGTTTTGACGACTTTCCTACAAATGAAACTACATTGCTGAAAGTGAGTCAGCCAAATTCTGTAACACAATAAAGCCTGAATATACATCAAGCAATTATTATTGCCTCACCCAGCATGATGCAAACTTACTATGAGGAAGCTGACTAGCATTCTACAAAAGGAGGAATTACTTCAGTTTCATGAGAACAACAAAACGTTTATCTTTCTTCAGGTGCTTTTTAGAGAACTGCCACACATTTGACCGAAAGACTGATCTTGGTATCTGGAGACTCAAAGCTTTCAACTCTTTTCATAACTGTTCAAAAGGTATGAGCTAATCACTTTTCTGCCTTGTGTATCCTCTCTTTGTGGCCTGTCACCCTTTAATCTAATGCCCATCCACCAAAGCCTTGCCCTCATCTGTATCCTATTTCTCCACTCTTTAGGCATGACAAAGACTATACATAACAGAAACACAAACTTGTTTTAAAACCAATCAATTTGAGCTTCCAGCTACATGCATATGGAAGATGCACACATCTGAGTGCCACAGCTGAGAGCATACATACATGATGTGTGGACATCTTACACATGAAACTGCAGTAGAGGAAAATCAAGAAATGGAAGGACTATGGAGGAAGATTAACAAATTTTAGTTTGGCTCACTAACAGTGATGTGGGGTTTCTGGAAATTTTTGGTTTTATTTTCAGTTTTACCAGAAACGTTTCTGAGGCACATGCACACTGGCAAAAAAGTGAGTGGATGGAGGCCACAGACAAGAGGGAAGTTGGAGAAATCTGACAATAAAGGGAAAGAAGGCAAAAATTGTTGCAGTTCGCATATTCATCTGTAGTCAGGAATGGAAATCAATCAAACAAATATGATTAGCATTCATTGAAATTGTTGTTGTTTCTTGAAGTCCGCAAATGATATGTAATTAATTACGAGGGGTTTTTTCATTGTCCTGATGTTTCCTTTGCATTGAAATGAATATAAGTTACATAAATAGTTATGTTAGCTACATTAACTTATGTTAAATAGTGGACAGTGAAACAAATAATGTATTTGGTAGGACTGAACTGCAGTGGAACAGAAAAAGTGTTGATTGCAACCAAGACAGGTCAGAGTGGAAATTGCTGCCTTACATTCCTAGACTGAAGCCACTATTTGCTCAATAACGAAGTCAAATCATTAACACTAAGCAATTATACAATAAATGTTCCAAATGTGAGCACAAGACATACAATGAATTGGATCCAAAATTGGATCCCAGTAGAACTGCCCCTACTCCCAACTCTCCACCCCTAAAAGCCTTTCCAGAGGGTCAAAGACCCTTCTCAGCAGTATGGGCTGTGGCACAGATGGCATAATCAAAGATCAGACAATGGAACCTTGTGTGAATAGAGAAGAACTTTCAAGAGATGCAGGGAAATAGTTATAGTCACAAACCTTCAAATCCAACCCAATAATAGACCAATAAAAATTCAAGAACAGAAAATATTCCAATGAAGAGAACATTATATTCAAAGACAATGAATTAGTGACTCAATTAAAACTGTGAAATTCATCCCACCCACATTTCCTCATCCTTATTGCCACTCTGCTTGACCAGGCTCATTAAAATTTCCTATCTCCTAAAACCTATTGCCAGTTTTCATCTTGCCTCAGAGAACTACCCCATATCTAGTGCCTGAATGATGTTTCAAAATCAGCCAGATCAACAACCTTCTGTTTATTCACAAAAGTTGAACTGCAAACATATTGATAACTTTGTTTCATGAGCATTCAGTGACATCACCCCAACTTAGCCACTCAGTGTTAAAAGATTAACTGCCACAACTACTTAGATTTTCTCCACACAAACTCTTAAAACAGTTAAGCCCAAGAACTTCAATTTTCGAAATTTTTCTTCTTGAAATTAAAGTCTGCCTCACTAAGCACTGGATTGGACTCTCTAATTTTGCCCCATCTACCTTTCATATTAAAAATGCTACAGGGAAAGAAAACACTGTGTTTCAATAATGTCATAGATTCACAAATTAGGTAAAGGAGTCATTGTTAGTTCACAAGTATAAAGCTCAAACAAGCTACTAATGTGCATTAACTGGTCAGCAAAGACAAAAAGAATACATTTGGAGTATGTCCTGAAATGGGAAGGTGAATCAAGAGTTTTAAGAACTTTAGCACACACAATTCTAGAGCCTCTGCAATGGCTACCATCTATTTTAGATGACATTTACTTCAAAGCTGTCAAGTTATTTCTCCCAAAGAGAATTACTCTCCCAATAAGCAAAGAGAATCTAATGCACTCAATATTTTTGTGTAGAAGAATCTGTAGAATTATTTGCAGTGTTAGAAACTCAGATATAAAAGTTAATCGCCAAATCACACCTTTACCCTAGGTTGTGGTTGCCACAATGGAATGTCTAGGCGCCATTTTTTTCAATGGGATGATGATGATTTCATTTCATTTCTATAGCACTTTATATTTTAAAGAACAAATCTCAAAGCAGTTTACTACACATTAAAACATCAAATCAAACAATCCAAAATAAAACCAATTCAAGCTTCAAAGAAAATATTTCCGTTCCTTCTCTAAGTGACATTTTGCTTTCCCCAGTTGCCAATCTGGCATCCAGAGCTCTCCACGTGGTCGCAACTGGGCCCGCATCAGTCGCAAAATGTGCCTGGCGCCTAGCTAATTTCTAACACTGTATTCCTGCAATACTAATTTCATTTTCTCCAACCTCTTTCTTTCCCACTTTGCCTGGCAATAAGGAAAGACAGAAACTCCTTTAATGTGGGAGCATAATTGCACTTGTGTTACTTTTTTTTTTTTTAGTTCCAGTCTTAAACTGATTTGGGCATCCTTACAGAAAGAAAAATCAAGTAGTACTAGTAGTTTTAAAGTCTAGAACAGTAGCCCACCAATACTGATAGTTATCAACTGTCCCACTCCCTTCCCCAACAGCCACCCTTTAACAAACAAATAAGTCCTAGAAGTCAGGAGTGGCTAATTTCTTACTTCATGAAGGCTTTGGGGACACTTGGAAGTTGCTATCATCTCTCCTGCTGCTTCCAAAAGTTGGCAACACCAAACACAAAATGAGGGGCTGATCCCTCCCCATTTTTTACACATGATGAAGAACTTAAGGTTCTGACTTTTCCCACACAGAATGAAGTGTTTTTTCCCCACCTTCAAATTCTCTGCAATTCATGGATATCTTATGAGTCTCTCACGTTATGCAACCAGAGACAAGTGGTCCGCAGAAACATATCTATAGTCATCACTGTCCACCAGAGAAAGATTTGTGGCCATGTGGCTCCATATCAGGAGAAAAGTTTCTTAGGTGTAATCCTGATACTGGCTATAACATTCATGTCTCTTGCTTCATACTGAAGCATTCCATGAACTGCTCTTCCACCAGGCCCCTGCGTGCAGGCTATTAGCAAAACAGATGTAGAGCTTTGCAAAAGAATGGGTCACTGACACTTCAATTTCAGGTACAGGAGGTAACGGAAAGTGAATGTTCTGGTTGCAAGCCAGCACAGCAGTGGTGTGCTCTGGATTAGGGCAAGATAGGAGAGAAAACTAGATTTCAGAAGTTGTCCCATACCTTATACTAAAAAACTTAGGTTAATGAATCAAATTATTAAAGTTTGTATTTGTATTATCGCAGATCAGTCTTGGACACAAAGTAAAATCCAAAAAACATAATAGTTTCTTACCTTCCCAACTCTTTGGATTCAACTTCATAGAAACTGTAAAAATTATCCATTTTTATTTGTGTCTGAAGCGATGTAGACAACAAGCCTGGAGGACTTTTGCTCTCCGACTTCCTCCTAGACATAGTTAATGCATGAGGTTTCTCCAACACTCGTTACTGATTTCCACCTGTCAAAACAACATTTATTTAAATACAAGTGACACACAGTCAAGTAAACTACCAGTTCTCATTCTCTTGGCTTGCTAAAAAAAAAAACTTTTAGCAGTTTTGATGTCCAAAAATAAACCTTTATGGTTGTATCCAATTAAGTCATGCTCAGAGTAGACCCACTGAAATCAAAGGACATTACTATCTGAATTCCACTGGTTTCAATGGGTCTACTCTGATTTAGTTGGCTACCTTTTGGGAAACATGCAATGATGTCCACCTGCTTGTACAACAGAAAACTGGGCAATGGAACTTCTTTCCTCTCTTACCTATTCCACGCTCCCCCCCCCCCCCCAGCTCTGCTCCAGAGTGTATCTCAGATTTGGATACACAGGAACTAAGAAGGGAAAGTAAAGCAAGTGAAAGAATTGTGCTAGGTTTGATCTTACCCTTTCTTTCTTTCTTTCTTTCTTTCTTTCTTTCTTTCTTTCTGTGTGGTTACATATTTATTACACAGAATTCAAATATTTTTAGATCCTATCATGCAACATGTAAACAGTATGGCATTCAAGTGCTAAAATTATTAATATTTCCACTAAAACACACTACATGATGTATCCAACACCAACGGCTTAAAAACAAAGCAGATGATCCAGGATGTGGCGAAGGCACAGCAATATAGAACAAAATGAAGGGGAAACGTAAGTATAATTTTAATGCTATATTGTTTCCTAAAACTGAATAATAATCATAAACGGGTTACAATAGTAATTGGGCAACTGAAAAGTTGTAGTTAATTTTGCAGATGAATACACGTCAGAAATATATAGATATCTAATGCATAGCGGTTTCTGTGATTCACGTTAAAATCAATGTTAACCATTTTCAGTGCATTCACTTCAGTGCCTTCCATTTCCAATAAAAATATTTCCAAATAAATCTATTTGCTTGAATTGAAACCCCATTGATTGCTTTATTCTTTTTCTCCTAATATATTACACTTAATTAGAGATTGGTTAGCCTGAAGTTAGTTGTCTTAGGTAAATCAGTGGAGAACCTTATTAAGACTAGAATTGTTGGGACACACGAGAACAAACCTTGCCAAGGAAGAGCCATCATGGCTTTTACAACACCAGGTAGACTACTAACTGGGTGGTTGCTTTTTCAAAAAGCTCCTCATTAAAACACTTCTAAGGAATTGTACTAGTCATGGGATCTTCTTTGGCAATCACTCGTAGCCGAGTAAGATTGTCTTCCATAAACACGGTTTTAACAGAGAGTCTGTAAGTGACTGTGGAGGCCAATTCTGGACCCACACGTCCTTCCACAGTGGGGACAAAGGTTTCCGGGCGGGAGTTGATCATATGAGGGTTTGCCAAATGTGTCTTCCGCTTAGCACATTTCTCCCTTTTGTCCTGAGTTCAAGCATCTTCAAAGTCCATGACACCTTTGGTTAAGGTTGTTCTCCAATTGGAGTACTCGCAGGCCACAGCTAATAAAAAGATGCCTCTATAGTTTCCGCAATCCGCTCGATCACCATTTTTAAAAAGGTTGATAATTTTGGCATCCCTAAAGTCTGTTAGGATTTCCTCTCTCTCCCATATTTTTTCAATGAGCTTGTGAAATTGTTATGTAAGTTCAAATCCACCCACTTTGATGACTTCGGCAGATATCCCATCAGGTCCGCTGGCTTCGTTGTTTTTCATTTGGTTGACAGCTGTACACAACTCTCCCAGATTTGGAGATACTGCAAGCTCATCTCTGATTTGTTTTTGCAGAATTTGTAAGAGGACCTCAGCAGCTATGGGGGACTTGCAGTTAAGGAGATGCTAGTAATGTTCTTTCCAGTGCAATCCCATAGTTTCTTTATCTTTTAGAAGTATGGTACTGTCTGTTGAGCGTAGGGGGCATATACCATGATTTATTGGCCCATAGATGGTCTTTGTGGCTTTAAAGAAACTCTGTGCATCATGAGTGTCGGCTAAGTAAGTGCTGGATCTCTTGAGCTTTTTTTTTAATCCAACAGGTGTTCTTTACTTCTCTGGTTCTTCTTTGAACCTCAGCCTTAGCGTTGGCATAGGTTTCTTTTTCTTAATGGCACAGTTTCTATCTCTTTGCCAGGTCTGAAAGGCCTTCCTTTTCTTGTCAATAATGTGTGAGTCGTGGGATAAGACAAGATCTTACAATTGATCACTATCTATTTAGGAGATTATAGGCAATAACCAGGGGTGCTATTTCATGCATTCATAAATGATCTACAGTTAAGAGAGAACAGTGTGGTTCCTGGTATCTGTAAACTGGAGCATTATTTAGGATGGCATTCCTAGCAGATTGGGAAGAGTTACAAAAGAATCTCTCAACTATTTAGAGCAGATCACTGAAATTTTGGTTTAAGTGCCCCATCTTTTAAATTAACTTTTCAGGTGTGTATCACATTCAGACCCTGAACTAACTGTAGTCTCATACTGATCCACTATCCAAGTAACAGCTTCACATAACTTTAGAAGCATCTGTCATACAGAAGTTGAAGCAAATGTTGGTCAAACTAGGTATAAGACTACTTTTTTCTTTTTCAAAGAAGTTATCAGTAACTTAGACACAACGTCACCATTACCACATATTTACCACAAACTGTTCCGGATAAAAGCAGAAGTCTTGCACTGACGTCTTTATTAGAAAAAAAGCTATGTTTTGACTCATAGCTCGATAGATTCATATCAATCTCATTTCATTGACCTGCCTGAAATTCTTAGGTATATGTGCTTTCAAGTGAACTGCAGTCATTCAAGATGCAACCCATTACAATTAGTAATGAAGTTTTTAGCTAAAGCAGTTTCAGGGGAACAAAAAAGTTAGGCATGGGATGCAAGCCTATTTTTAAAAAATATTAACCATACTGAGAACACAATGTAATCAAACTGCTGGTTTAAAAGATTCAACAGCAATTAAAATATTTTTTCACACATAGCTTAAGAGCAAGTGATTTTTTTAAAGACAAATGTACTGTGTATGCCATCAAGTCATTTGCTGAAGAGGAATTTGGAATTCATGGTTGTCATACTATACACACAGTTACTTGGAAGCCCTGCTGAACTCAGGACTTTCAGTAAGCATACAAGTCTCATGTCAGGCTACAAGTCTCATGTCTAACATTATGTCCACTGAAACACCCTAACTAATAGAATGAATGGGAACTGGAGATGCATTTTTATAACACTTCAATGATATAATGGAACCTACTGTACCAAACACAAAAGTCCTTCCCTTAAATTCTGTTACTTATTTGAGCACAAATTTAATACACAAAGACTTCTGTGCAGAAAGTCCCATAAATAGCAATTGGTCACAATCTGAAACAATTTACAAACTTTCAAACACTACGGCCAGAACCATGCCACAGAAATCAAGCAATTTCCTTTATAGAAGGTCATAATGTGTGATACAGGTATTTCCAATCCTTGCTAATTGGAATCATTTAAATTTTCACAGACTGGAACCCACACGCTTTAGAAAGCCTCTCATATTAATCAACTATGGCTCTGCTTCATATTCCACCATTAAGGGAGATTAGAACCTTGGATGCTAAGTGCTAGGTCTTTATAGCTATAGCCCCAAAGGAAAGGAATGATATGCTGTTTGGAAAAGTTGGAAGATGCTCATATTATATCTAATTTTTGCCCTGTCTGGTTAATGGCTACGAGCTGAGCTGGGAGCTTGTTTGTAAGGCTTACAGCAGTTGGATGGGTTGTTATTTTTTAATGTTAATAATTTTGTCCTCTAGGGGCTTTCAAGTTAACGCTGCAATCCTAAAATCATTGAACTCGGGATTTACTCCAGAGTAAACTTGCTATTAATAATTACTACTATTGTGCAGTGTTGTATTGCAGGGTACTTAAATGGTTTGGGGACAAAAGCTAAATTAAGAGGACATTACATATCTATTTTTAAAATTACCATAAGTAACTAGAAATAACCAGTTCAAAAACCATCGCAATGACAATGCTCTTTGCAATCAGGCACCCACACCTGTGCCAGCTCCAGGTTCTGAGAGACTCTTGGGCATGGGTAGACAAACTAAGGCCCAGGGGCTGGATCCGCCCAATCGCCTTCTCAATCCGGCCCGTGGACGGTCCAGGAATCAGCGTGTTTTTACATGAGTAGAATGTGTCCTTTTATTTAAAATGCATCTCTGGGTTATTTGTGGGGCATAGGAATTTGTTCATATTTTTTCCCCAAAATATAGTCCGGCCTCCCACAAGGTCTGAGGGACAGTGGACCAGCCCCCTGCTGAAAAAGTGTGCTGACCCCTGCCCTTGGGCAAGATGATTTCAGTGGGCCAACTTCCTCCTCACGCTCCAATTACTTACCCTTTCCCTCTGCACTCAATCTATACAACTACTAAATGGGAGATGACCAAGCAAGTGAAAGATGCTGCTCTATCACCTTGCTCTAGTCACTGCTTGCATGTTCAGAGATGACAGGTGAACAGGCAGTGACAGCAAAGAGCTAAAGAGTCAGGAGGCGCTAATAGCTGAAGTGGACCCCCTGCAAGGGTATGAACCTCAGTGATTACTCTGATTAGGTGCTGCAATTATTAATAGATTTTCTTTTTCATATAAGGTTTCATTTATAATATTATTGTTTTTAGGGTTTAATCTTAAGTGTTTTCAGCAATATTCTGTTTATTGTGCATTGTTTACAGGATGGGGGGATGTCCCTATAAGTACACCTTATATACATTTTAGGAAATTGCACATTGCAGAAGGTTTCCGGTTCAACAAATCTGCACACACTCAGTGAGCTGCTGCTCCTACACACCATGTGCACGTTTCTTCCACAGTTACCTAGTCATCTCCTAAACTACATGAATTTGCCCAAAGCTAGTATTATGCCCACTCCACATCTGAAAATAGAATTCCATAAGTGAAAATGGACTGTGTGAAGAAGTAGTTCACAGCACTGACCATGCACCTTAAACAACTGGACGCTCCAAAAATATAAAAAAACCAAAAGGCATCCGTGTAAGACAGGAAGTATGAAGAAAGATCTGAAAGATGGCAGTCTGAAGATAGAGACCTGCAAGGAGTCAGGCAAGGATGTCAGCCACCACCTTAGAGCTCCATCATCAAACAAAATACTAGCTGTATAAGCTGAAATGGCTGCGCACACACAATCCACAACTTTATCAACCCTTTTTTCCCTGGACACTACACACACTACTCCAAAAATTCCCGCTCCCAAATGTCTGACACAAACTTATGATTGTGACAGCCAAATTGCCATTATTATTATTATTATTAATAAGGGAATCCATTTGCACAATCTGTGTTTCCCCACGTTCAAGGCTTGGCTTTTAAACCACCAGTCACCTTTTCCTTTTTATTAAGGTGCCCGAAAAGCACCACAGGTGTATCTAAGAGTGAGACGTCCTTGAGCCTCTCTCGCAATCTTGAGCTGCAGTTTGCCGGTAATGTGTGTGTGATCTCTCTCCATACACACACACAAACACATATAAACACACACACATATAGGGCCAAGTCCTAAGGGCCAAGATCTCTTGGGTCTCCTACAATAAAATATTTGAGCGCAGCCTAGAGTCACCAAGGTTGATGGGCATTGCCGTTTGAATAGCGTGTGTGCCACTTCTTGTGATTATGTGGGGCAGGGCTTACCTGCCCCCCCCCCAATATTTTATTCAAGTTGGCACCACTGCAGAAACACACATTTATAGAAACACAAACCAAAAAACACCCCAATGCACATATAAATATATGCAAAAACACACATTTATATAAACACACACACACAAAACCCCCAATAAACAAATACATGCATACACACACACACACACACGACCAACTCCTAGACGGCAAGGTCCCTTGGGTCCCCTAGAATAAAATATTTGGGGGGGGGGGCGGGAGCCACCAAGGTTGATGGGCACTGCCATTAGAATAGTGTGCGTGTGCTACTTCATGTGATTGATTATGTGGGGCAGGGATTACCTGCCCCCTCATATTTTATTTAAGTTGGCACCACTGCACACACACACACACACACACACATTTATATAAACACACACGAACAAAAACCCCAATAAACAAATATATGCAAACATATATATACACATACATACACTCACTCACACACACATATACATATATATATATATGCGCACACACTCACTCAAGAGAAAGCTGGGGAAAGGATGCCATGAGGCGAGCGAGAGAAGCAGAAGCGACCGGGTGGCGGCGGCGGCGAGAGGGAAGCTCATCCAGGCGCCCCACCGTCGCCGCCGGCGGGGGCGGCGTGACCCACAAGAAGCGCCAGCCTCAGCAGAACCGCCATCCCCACAGCTCAGAGGCAGGCGATGGGGATGGGGGGGGCGGACTTTGGGGAGGGGGCGCTGCTGCCGAGGCCGCCAGGGGGCGCTTTCCCTCCTCATTGTCGGCCGTGCTTTTCCCTCAGCAACGCCGCCGCCCCCCTCTTTTCCGTGAGGTGAGGTGGGGAGAACCCTCCCCGGCCTATAACACTATCATTCTTATTAATAATAAAAACAATAATAAATATTTTCAGGGCACACTCACCCTTTTTCCTTCCTCAGGGCTTCGTTTCCCGAGCCTTCTCTGCCTGTCTCGCCCGCCGCCGCCGCCGCTTCACGCTCCTTTTTATTTCCTCCCCCCTCAAACACACACGCCCGCTTCGTCCCTGTTTCCAACGGAGGACAGCAGCACCTCAAGGGACAGACCAGCCTCCCCTGACGCGGCTCTTTCCTTGCCGCCGCTCGGTGCCAGCGGCCCCCCCAGCGCGCTCGTGCCCGGCCCCGCGCTCGCGCTCGCTCGCTCGCCACACAGTTGGCGTTTGAAAAGCGCAAAGCCGGTTTGTGCGGCGGTTACAGCGCCGGCTGGCTCGCGCCCCGCCCCGCCGCCTCCTCGCCCCGCCCCGCCTTCGCCTCTCAAGCCAATCCGCGCTGCGCGGTCGGGCATAGCGGGAGGGGGAAAAGGAGGGGGGGAGGAAACAAACAAGGCTCTCGTCTTCAACCGACGTTTCCCATCCGCCTCCCGCCCCCCAATTAGCGTTTCCCATTCCGATAGGCTTGCTCGTTGGTGAGTGGCGGGGAGCCGAGCCAATCGGCTCGAAAAAAAGTTGGGAGGCGGGGAAGACGCACGACTGAACCTGTCAAGGAACGGAAGTGACAAGGGGCGGGGCTAAAAAGGGAAGCGAAGAAACCCTGCGGGAAGAATCTGGGGCAACAGGGCGGCGGTGGCGACCCGATAGACAGGCGTTAAGGTTGTCGGGATTTAATTTCGGAAATAAGAGGCACCTGGGCTTAAGATCTGCTCTAATGCAACGGTCGCTTAGCACAGAGGATGGTTTTGCACTTTGTGCATGTTCAGAGGCACTCATTTCTCCAACTTGCTTTTGCCATTTTTTTTTTAAGTGCAGGTGCAAAGTCCAGGAGTGGTAAGTACACCCTGGTGAACAAGGAAAGAGAGAAATGACAGCTGCACAGGGCCAAAGGCTTGAACCTCTGATGCATTCTTGAATAAACGAACCACAGTACTAGGTAAAGGTAACAGAACCCCTGACCATTAGGTCCAGTCGTGACCGACTCTGGGGTTGCGGCGCTCATCTCGCTTTACTGTCCGAGGGAGCCGGCGTACAGCTTCCGGGTCATGTGGCCAGCATGACCAAGCCGCTTCTGGCGAGCCAGAGCAGCGCACGGAAACGCCGTTTACCTTCCCCCCGGAGCGGTACCTATTTATCTACTTGTACTTTGACGTGCTTTTGAACTTCTAGGTTGGCAGGAGCTGGGACCGAGCAACAGGAGCTCACCCCGTTGTGGGGATTCGAACCGCCAACCTTCTGATCGGCAAGTTCTAGGCTCTGTTGTTTAACCCACAGCACCACCTGCGTCCCCACAGTACTACTATGGGGCAATTCCCTGCTGCCGTACACTGCAGTTCCTGCCTATTAGCATACCACACACAGCATAAGCGTTGGTCAGAAAAGGTGTCGCCTGACAGGAAAGTTGACAATTGTTCATCCCTTTAATTAAGGACTTGGCACAGCAAGATCCATGACCCAGCAAAGCAAAGCAAAGCAAACACACAATAGGAGGTGACGTGGGGAAGAGAGTTGTAAAGATTTTGCTGCTGGCCTGCTTACTAATTCAGTTCCATTCAACCGGTGTTTACTGAATTCAGCTGGCAGTGAAGCCTTCAAGCAGCTTGGAACCCAAAAACCTGAAGGATCATCTCCCTATATTAGCCTGCCCAGCTCCTCTACTTCCTGCCTCACTGTATCTCTTCAAAATCCCGACTTCTTTGTGCCAGAGCCCCTTCCTGTTTATTAGGCCTCGCTCTCACAGGTGGTCTGCTGGCAACGGAACGATTCCTTCCTTCAGAACTGGCCTCATGCCACTGATCAACCTTTTCCTGGAGCAACTGCCACAGAATATTACTGTCCAGGGCCACCTGCCTGAAAGTCTTAAAAGGCATTCATCCTACGCCCTTTTAAAATGTGGCTCTCTCTTTTTTGGGGGGGGGTACGTTACTGGGTTATTGTTTTTATTTTGATTATATATTTTGTGGGGGGGGGGGTCTGTTGATCTTTTCTGTGACTCTCCCTGAGACATCCGGGTATAGGGCGGTAGATAAATTCAAGAAAGAATAATAATAACTTACCATTGGTGGCCAAACCGAGGTAGGTGGGGGGGGGGGCTTGTGGGCCTGGGCTAAATGGCCCCAGTTGCCTCCACCCACCCACCCATCCACCAGGTAGCTCTGTAACTTTGCAGCATTACCAAGTTGTGTGAAAATATAACCATGCTACAGGCCTGCTGCTCCCGGTCTATCCCCCACCAGTGTCTATGAAAAAGGACCAAACTGGGCTTCCTCTTGCACGTTGCTCTGCTGTTCCACTTCTAGGATCCCAGTGAAGTCTCTGTCATGTCGTGTGGGTGGCTCTCAAAGGATAGCTTTCATGGAGTTGTTGGCCTAGATTCTTTATTGTGTTCCGCACAAACAAAACCGAGCCAACGGCAAGCTCTCCTCCCTGAGCGCCAACACTCCCAGCCTCAGCTACAAAAAGTAGGCCTTCTACCTTGAAGAGACAGTGTCGCCATATATGACTGTCTTCAGTCTTCTCTTGCTGCTTAAAAAATAAATAAATAAATTACATAAAATATAGAGCGACTAAGCCTAGCAACCGCTTTGATTTGCTTTTTGTTTTGTAGCAGTTCCCTATCTTTTGACAGGCATTCTTTTGTTTTATAATATTTACTTATAACAAAAGTTCCTATTATTATTTTTTAAGTATCCAACTGACCTCCCACATTCGACCACTTTATTTCATTATCATTTATGTAATGTTTATAAGATCTGAAGTGCTAAGTGCTTGGTAAAATCTGCCCCAAAGACAAACTGTGTTCCACCATTCCGGCCCCCCCCACCCCAGTCCTAGCTTGGATTACATCAACATGAAAGCTGAAAAAGAAACATACTTTACAGCTAATTGAAGGAAGATAATTTGTAGAACCGTGGGGATGGGGGGAAGGTCACAGACGTTTGCTTTTTGCCACTCTAGCTCAAGGCAGATGAAACATTAAAAAAAACCCACAGCCAGTGAGCTCAGCTTGGCACCCCCCCCCAATAGCTTGGTGCCCCACGCAATTGCACAATGCACCCATCCTGTAGCAGTACGACAGGTGTCTCAATGTTACAGTTATTTTAGCATCAGCACCAAATTCATTTATTTGCCCAGGCGCTTTAAAGTTTGGTTTCTAGTCTGTTTTAAAATACACCCAGTGGTTTTTATTTATGATGTGTTGTCTTTAATTAGAAATACAGTGGTACCTCGGGTTAAGAACTTAATTCTTTCTGGAGGTCGGTTCTTAAACTGAAACTGTTCTTAACCTGAGGTACCACTTTAGCTAATGGGGCCCTCCCGCTGCCGCTGCACGATTTCTGTTCTCATCCTGAAGCAAAGTTCTTAACCCGAGGTACTATTTCTGGGTTAGTGGAGTCTGTAACTTGAAGCGTCTGTAACCTGAGGTACCACTGTAATCATAAACCTTCAATATGAAGGGCACAAGGATGGGAAGCAGGAGACAGGAGTTTGCACTGTAGCATGAGAAAGGATGGAGGGGCATTATTGTTTTGTTCTTGTTTGTGTTATATGCCCTTTGTGGTTTTATTCTGTAATAAATAAAAGAATAATTATAAATTTATTTATACCCACGCTACGCCACTGAGAGGGCCTTCTCGGTAGTGGCGCCCACCCTGTGGAATGCCCTCCCATCAGATGTCAAGGAAATAAACAACTACAGTGGTACCTGTAGCGGAGTGTGTAACCTGAAGCGTATGTAACCCGAGGTACCACTGTATCTGACTTTTCGAAGACCTCTGAAGGCAGCCCTGTTTAGGGAAGCTTTTAATATCTGAAGGACTATTGTATTTTAATATTTTGTTGGAAGCCTCCCAGAGTGGCTGGGGAAGCCCAGCTAGTTGGTCGGGGTATAATTATAATAATTATTATTATTACCCCCCCCTTCTACCCAAGGAATCCTACAATATATTCTCTGGGGCTTGATCAGGTCAGATCTCCCGCTCTTCCTCTGTCCTCCCCACCTCCCCTTCTCAACATAAAACATTTTGTGCCTCTACAACTCTCGGCTATACAGACTCACACTGTCTGCCTGTATCCTGCATTCTTTAGAAACCCTTTAATCTCTCTCTTTATCGTTTCAACCACCATCAGCACAGTGTAAGCCCACAGATTTCTGTCGACTGGGGTTACTTAAAAAAAAAAAAAAAGCCATTTGCTTTTAAAATCAGAAATGCATATACTTCTGAATTTCTAGGTCATTGCCCGTGGATGCAGAAGCCACTATTTTATTTTTGGGTGGCCCCGTCTTGCTTACATGCTGAGAGACTCAACCCCCTGAGTTTGCTATCAGAGAAACTGCATTAAAATTGCTGCCGCTGGGATGAGTGAATCTGTCAATTTCAGTTTCTAATTTCTCAGATCTTAAATTCAGTTTGTCACATGTATACGTTAGTGATGTTAAAGTCATGAAAATTCACCAGCGTTCTAGTGTGGATATCTCCTAATACACACGTTTCCGTGCAATTTTGCCCAATAGACACATTTTTGCAATACGCTTTCCCCCGAAATAACACGCTTTTGCATGCGGTTTTCACTATTATGTGAATTTTTACAGACACTTTATTCCAGTATATATGTTTTTGGACAGATTAGTTGGCTGGAATACCGCACCGCAGAATCTGGAGAAGTGTGAATTTCAAAGAATGGGTTGTGTTTCGGTCCACATATTGTTTTGGAAAGTGTAAATTAGGGAAATTTATCTTTAAATGCAAATTAACTCAAATTTATCTCCCATCCCTAGTTGGAATATCCCTTACAAGGAGCATTCCTGTTCAAAATACCAGCCAGCCAGCCAGCCCCTCTTCTAGAAAACTCCATTCCGTTCCTTGCCCGTTTGGAAGGGGGGGCACTGCTGCAAACATTGGTCTTCTCCTAAGGATATTAATGCCTCCTCTCTTGCTTCTGAGTGGCTATCTAACTGTCGGCACTCACTGCCTCCATTTGCTATGACGAGAGTGTACAGAATCTGTACCCTATTCCAATTTGTATTCCATTCTTTCATTAGATGTTTATCCCAACCACCCTTCCAAAAGAGCTCAGGGAAGCAAACACACTTATGGTAAAACAGTGCAATTAAAAAACAAAACAGAAACATATTTAATGCATCTGAAACATGTAAAAACATCCCTAGGCATTTAAGAGCAATAAACACAGTCAAACACTAAACAAAGGTAAGAAGAAGAGGAGGAGTTTGGATTTGATATCCCGCTTTATCACTACCCGGAGGAGTCTCAAAGCGGCTAACATTCTCCTTTCCCTTCCTCCCCGACAACAAACACTCTGTGAGGTGAGTGAGGCTGAGAAACTTCAAAGAAGTGTGACTAGACCAAGGTCACCCAGCAGCTGCATGTGGAGGAGTGGGGAAGCGAACCCAGTTCACCAGATTACGAGTCTACCACTCTTAACCACCACACCACGCTGGCAGATACAACCAAATCATGCGTCTGGGTAGACCCACTGAAGCAGAAAATATTTTAAAGGGACCCCTGACCATTAGGTCCAGTTGTGACCGACTCTGGGGTTGCGGCACTCATCTCGCTTTATTCGCCGTGGGAGCCGGCGTACGGCTTCCGGGTCATGTGGCCAGCATGACTAAACCGCTTCTGGTGAACCAGAGCATGGCACAGAAACGTCGTTTACCTTCCCGCTGGAGCAGTACCTATTTATCTACTTGCACTTTGTGCTTTCGAACTGCTAGGTTGGGAGGAGCAGGGACCGAGCAACGGGAGCTCACCCCGTGGCGGGGGTTCGAACCGCCGACCTTCTGATCGGCAAGTCCTAGGCTCTGTGGTTTAACCCACAACGCCACCCGCGTCCCAGAAATATTTTAGCAGGCGTTTAGAACAGTACTGTATAGTACAGGTGCCAGGATTGAGCATGGATTGGCAGGCAGGGGTGCAAAATGAAGCCAAGGAAAAAGCAGAAAGGGGTGCTCAAATGGTGGGAACCTGGACTGGATTGCGCCTTCCCACCCCAACTTCAGCCACTTCAGAAGCAGGGAGGCTAGGAGGTGGGGGCTCTGATCATAGAGTTGGAAGGACCTCCAAGGGCCATCTAGTCCAAGCTCCTGCAATGCAGGGATCGCAATGAAAACATCTGCCACAGGTGGTCATCCAACCTGTGTTTAAAAACCTCAGACACAGGAGAGCCGACCACCTTCCGAGGGAGTCTGTCCCACTGTCAAAAGCTATTACTGCCAGAAAGTTCTTCCTAATGTTTAGTCAGAATAATAATAATAATGTTTATTTATACCCTGCCCTCCCCAGCCAAGGCCGGGCTCAGGGCGGCTAACAAGCAATAATAAAAACAAGTTGAATGAATACATCTTAAAAACAAGATTAAAATACAACATTAAAATATTGAAACATTAAAATATTAAAATGCAGCCTCATCACAGGAGGAGAAAAAAAGAAAGAAAGAGGGGGAGGGAATCAAATTGGCTCCAAGCCAAAGGCCAGGTGGAAGAACTCTGTCTTAGAGGCCCTGCAGAAAGAAATCAGATCCCGCAGGGCCCTGGTCTCATGAGGCAGAGCGTTCCACCAGGCCGGAGCCAGTGCTGAAAAGGCCCTGGCTCTGGTTGAAGCTAATCTAACTTCCTTAGGGCCCGGGACCACTAGGGTGTTGCTATTTATGGACCTTGAGGCTCTCCGTGGGGCATACCGGGAGAGGCGGTCCCGTAGGTACGAGGGTCCTAGGCCGTGAAGGGCTTTAAAGGTGAAAACCAGCACCTTAAATCTGACCCTGTACTCCACCGGGAGCCAGTGCAGCTGGAAAAGCACCGGGTGAATATGCTCTCATGGCAGAGATCCTCCGAGGAGCCTCACTGCAGCATTCTGCAGACGCTGAAGTTTCTGGGACAGCTTCAAGGGCAGCCCCACGTAGAGCGAATTACAGTAGTCAAGCCTGGAGGTGACCGTCGCATGGATCACTGTGGCCAGGAGGGTGAATAGGAGGGTGCAGTCTTCCCATACCTAACCGGGTACCACCTTTGCAGATGGAAGCAGACCCATTCGCCCTGACAAGAGCATCTCATTTCCACAAGGCGAGTGAGTGCACCCCACCTCTTCTTTTTTGGCGGGTGTGATACAGAAACTCATTGGGACGTCTTCGACGCTTCCCCTCTGGTCCTGAACTTCCCGTCCTGCTGCTGAACGCCTTAGCCTCAAGCCCTGGGCTGCTAAGCCTGTCGCTTGTGTGAACAAAGTTCTCCTTCTTACTTGCAAGCAAGAGCTTGTGTGTTTTGGGGTAGGAGCCTGGATACGGATATCAATATATGTTGGAGATGCCCAAGCGCAGGCGCTGGCACGCTAAAGAGATGACGAATGCTGTGTTGCGCTTATAAACGGATGTAACAGGCACATTAGGGGATAAGGCAGTCCTTCAGGTAAGCCCGTCCCAAGCTGTAAAAGGCTTTATATACCAACGGCAAGACCTTGAACTCAGCCTGGCAGCAAACTGGCAGCAAGCACAGATCATTGAGCAATACGTAACCTGCTGACAGACTTGCACTCCTGTGAGCCATTGCACTGCAGCGTTCAGTACTAACTGCGGCTTCTGGACCAAGCACAAGGAGAGACCCACCTACCCACCCATCGCTGAGTGTAGCAGGTCCAACTTAGGCACGTGTCGCTGCCTCCCTGACCACACCATACTGCACAGCAGGATCTGAAATGCCCGAGTGTAAATAAGACTGCATTGCTCAGCTAAAAGAACAGTAACCTGTAAACTAGAGGAGATGGACTTGCAGCAGAAAATGGTGTTGGGCAATGGTACCTGCTCACCTCAAAACCTTGGCTTATTACCCCTCTTAAGGATCCCAAATTATTTGAATTTCTTAACTTCTTCGGCTCATAGATATGCCTTTATAAAGGCAAGATTCAACACCTTCCCATCGAACGTGCTGAGAAATAGATTTTCCAATGGACAGATATCGCTCTTATGTGATTCTAATTGTGGGGCACCGGAATCGTTGCATCACATAATCTTTGATTGTGCTTTTCACTCATCGGCCAGGAGCAAGTTTCTTGATCCATATCTAAAGGGAATCGCCGGTGATTCGAATGAAGCCAAACTGAGATATCTACTAAATGATGAAGACCCCCTAAGATCACTCACGGTTGCCAGATTTTTGATCAGCGTCCTATCCCTAAAGAAGAAAAACGGACTCCTGTGCGGCTCGGATAACCCTTTTAAACCATGATCTATGTTTTAGGATGTAACTAGGTGATATCACCACTGATGTCTTTTATTAATTTATGAGCAGAGGGCGATGTTTATGTTGCTAATTTATTGTAATGTATGTGTTGGTCTTTTGCTTATTTTGCTTTGGTTCTCGTCTGTTTTTTGTAAGTTTTTGGCTGTTTTAAATTTGGAGGTTTAAGTATATATATGTTGGTGGGAAACTGTCGTGTGGCGGGCCAATGGCCGTAATAAATATCAATCAATCAATCAATCAATCAATCAATCAATCAATCAAGAAAGACTGCATTGCAAAACCCCCTTGATAGCTTTTCCTATGTATTTGTAGAATTGCAAAATGTGGCAGTAGGCAAATTATGCAGTGTTTCTCACTACAGATCCACTTTAAAGCAAGCAAGCAATAAACAAATAAACAAACAAACAAATGCATATTGCCTTTGATTATGCATGTACTATTGCTGCAGGCAGCAACATAGAAGAGGCATAGCTGACTGTATGCGGGTAAACTAGGAGTGAGTCCTTTGGAACTTTCTTCTCTATTAATTTTATGTAAAGATATGGTGCTGTGATCTGTACGTGATCTTTTATATGTATAAATTGTGTGTGTGTGTGTAAGGTAAAGGGACCCCTGACCATTAGGTCCAGTTGTGACCGACTCTAGGGTTGTGGCGCTCATCTCGCTTTATTGGCCGAGGGAGCTGGCGTACAGCTTCCGGATCATGTGGCGAGCATGACAGCCGCTTCTGGCGAACCAGAGCAGCGCACGGAAACGCCGTTTACCTTCCCGCCGGAGCGGTACCTATTTATCTACTTGCACTTTAACGTGCTTTCAAACTGCTAGGTGGGCAGGAGCAGGGACCGAGCAAGGGGAGCTCACCCCGTCGCGGGGATTGGAACCGCCAACCTTCTGATCGGCAAGTCCTAGGCTCTGTGGTTTAACCCACAGCGACACCCGCGTCCCTTATATATGTATATGTATATATAAAAAATAAAATAAAAGAGGAACGAGCCTTCTAAGATGAGACCTGCCTCATTTGATTTGTACAAGAAGAAGAAGAAGAAGAAGAAGAAGAGGAGGAGGAGGAGGAGGAGGAGGAGGAGGAGGAGGAGGAGTTTGGATTTGATATCCCGCCTTTCACTCCCTTTAAGGAGTCTCAAAGCGGCTGACATTCTCCTTTCCCTTCCTCCCCCACAGCAAACACTCTGTGAGGTGAGTGGGGCTGAGAGACTTCAAAGAAGTGTGACTGGCCCAAGGTCATCCAGCAGCTGCATGTGGAGGAGCCGAGACGCAAAACCGGTTCCCCAGATTACGAGACTACCACTCTTAACCACTACAGCACACTGGCACAAGTACTCAGGCACAATTTTTAAAAAGCCTACTATCTAGTTGAAGTGCCAACACATTTTTAATCGCCACAAAATGATTTCATCAATCTAGCTGATTAATGGGCTAAATTCAACAGGCCTTATTATGTTATGTAAATGGGAATTGCAAGTCATTGCATTAGCGGAACAACTTCTGCTTGGGCAAGAGGATTTCATCTCCCTGCACTGCCCCCTGCCCTAAATCTTATCTGGGAATTTCCCGAAGCCCCCAGAACAGATCCGGAGTGATGTGCAGTGACTTAGATGGATGCATCTCTAGGTAACTAACCTTTACTAAGCAACCTAGAGTATATTCTCAAAGTCAACTGGGCAAGGATTGCATCACTGTTCTGTACATCTCCAAACACACGAGGGGCATGCAAGAAATGTGTAAGAATGAAGATCCTCAGGATTGCAGATCCTGGGTCAGTTTCTGCATCCTGTAGTATGCCACATAGTCATGAACTGATGCCACAAGCTATTTTCCACCACCACCACCACACCAAAGCTTTTCCATTGCTCATTGCCCGCATTAAGTTACAGCCGTCACATTTCTCACAGCAATTCAATCTCATGTAACCTTCCACCTAAATTTCACGATTGGCAACTGATGCTCTGTTTTCCACTATCGCAGTCTAGGATCTTCACTAGGATCCACCCACAGAATTATACATTTCTGTCAAAGCTGAGCCTACGCACCTGCTTCATTATCATTCCAGGTCGCTCTGCCAAAAAAGAAAAGAAAAAAAAAACAAGCAAGCAGAAGTATTCGACGCATCCAAGAGCCCAACCGGATTAGGACTCGGAGTTCGTTCGGCACGGCATGAAAAGAAAAACACGGCATTCCTAGCATGCCAGATAGCGCACAGGATGAAAATTAAAAAAGATGGCTGCAATTAAGATGCTTGGCGCTCGTATGGAACATGGGGGCCAGCGCAGCAAATGACAGCACTTGCGCGTCTCCTCGCCTTATTATGTCTCCTCGCAGATCCCTTCTGGAGCCAGAACCGCTCTGCTCCGCCATGTTCCGAAAGCCATACAAACAAACACACACTTAAGAAGCGGAGAGCCCTGGGAATATTATTGCAACGTTTGTTATTTATACAGAGCTTTTGGCACGCACCGCACTTGGTAGAAAAAACATAGCCGGCAGAACACAGCCCCCCCGAGGACCCCAGAATTTAAGTGATATGGAAAATAGGGGGCAGGGGAGTCAGAGGCCGAGGGAACATTATGAGAATTATGACTACACGAGATCGTAAAGTCTGTTTACTGCAGAGGTGGGAGGCTCTCCTCCAACTCCCATCAGCCCCCGCCAATTGAGTTGTGGTCCAGTGACATCTGAAGGGCCACAGGTTCCCAACCCTTGGTTTACCGAATAACTTACGACCTACCAGGCCAAAGCAAAGGCAGCCCTCTAGCCTGGCACCTGCCCGACAAGGCAAGCAGCAAAAAGGCAAAGGTTTGCCGGGTCCCTGATAGGACTGCATTTATTGCAAGGGTTTCTGGCAATGCACTCAGCATGGCTATGCATGGCTGCACTTGGTTTGTTGGGAAAGTAGGTAAAGGTGTCCTGTGATCACATAGAAGAGTTTGGATTTGATATCCCGCTTTATCACTACCTGAAGGAGTCTCAAAGCGGCTAAAAATCTCCTTTCCCTTCCACCCCCACAACAAAAACTTGTGAGGTGAGTGAGGCTGAGAGACTTCAGAGAAGTGTGACTGGCCCAAGGTCACCCAGCAGCTGCATGTGGAGGAGCGGGGAAGCGAACCCGGTTCACCAGATTACGAGACTACCACTCTTAACCACTACACCACACTGGCACAAGCACACACACACTGTATACGCAGTTACCAGGGCTGTAGATAGGGGGTGGCGAGGTGGACCCCCGCCAGGGGCGCAGGCAATTGAAGGAGGCGTAAAATCGGCTTTAAAATATATCCATAAATATAAATATTGATTATTGCCTCATAAGAAATGGTTTTAAATAGAGAGTGAATTGAATGGGTGGGTGAGGGGGTTGGAGGAGAGGTGGAAAGAAGAGCCAATTTGTCTGTGATTAGGCGGCGCAATCTGGACAGTTTTGCCAGGGGCGCAAGATCACTCAGCTACGGCTCTGGCAGTTACTCAAAGCATTAAGAAGAAAATAAATAGAAACCCATATTAAATATACCAAGTATATCAGGTTACCAGTTATGGTTAAGGTGGGAGGAAACTTAGGCCCCTCCTGCAGTAAACATTTAAAGCAATACAGTAGTACCTCTGGTTAAGAACTTAATTCGTTCCGGAGGTCAGTTCTTAACCTGAGGCACCACTTTAGCTAATGGGGCCTCCCGCTGCCGCCGCGCGATTTCTGTTCTCATCTTGAAGCAAAGTTCTTAACCTGAGGTACTATTTCTGGGTTAACGGAGTCTGTAACCTGAAGCGTCTGTAACCTGAGGTACCAATGTATCATACCACAGGGGCCTCTCTTCCCTACTGCCCAAGGCAAAACAGGAAGCCTCTCTTAGGGGGATCGTGCAGAGGTGTCCCCTTGCTTCTCCAGTGGCAACAGGGGAAGGCAGGGCCCTATCCTGCCACCTTAAAGTCATGGCTTCCCCCAATAAATCCTGATAAGCGTTGTTTGTCAAAGGTGCTGAGATTTGTCACGAGACGCCTATTCCCCTCACATAGCTACAATTCACAGAGCAGTTCAACAACCAATGCTTCTTTCCAGGGAACTCTGGAAATTGCAGCTCTAAGAACCCTCCAGCACCCTTAACAAACCAAAGTTCCCAGGATTCTTTGGGGGAAGACGTAACTGCTTAACGTGGTATGAAACTAATGGGGCCTTCTATATGTGTAGGGATGTAGGAATATATCACCAGCTAAACTTCACAATAGGCTGATATATCAAGATGTCTGAAATAAAGATGGAGCTATGTAGAGGCATTGGCTGGCTTCACGGTTTCCCCCGCATTGTGATTTTTGCATAACACACATAATGATTTGTGATATATTGCCAGGTCAAAAATTATGAAACCAATATCACAATACAGTATAGACTTCAAACCAGTTTTGGACGATATAGTGATATATCGCCCAGCCGTAACAATGACCAAGTGCTTCAACTGCTCTAGAAACCAAATCTGCCACCAGAGAATGATCAGATTAGACGTATATCCAGTTTTCCACCCAATACCATCCTTAGTTTGCTTGGCTAGCCACACCACAGTGTCAAGTAATTTGCCTGAGGGAAAAGGAGAGGGTTTGGCCTTCCCCCGATATTACAGTGGCAGAGCACAGTGATGGACAACATACTTTTACTGAACTCTGTGTTTGCTCCTGTTATTTTATTCGGATTTATACGCCACCACGCATGACTCCATAAAGACCTCAGGGCAGTCAGCTAATCTGCATCACTGGAGCCTCGCCCTTACTATATTTAGTGTTCTCTCTCCCTCTCTTTCACACACACACACACACACATGCGCATGCATGCAAATGCTGGCTAAGACAAGAAGTTTTTCAACATGTCAAATTTTCGCCCGTGGGCTTCACTTATTCCACTACCACGTCCAAGAGCAACAGCTGAGTAATTGAAATGATAGTATCAAACTCCTCCTCCTCCCACTATTTTCTGCACGGGCTCCTCTCAGATTATCTAGACTCAGGTTGCTACGGGAAAAGCACCTTCAAGATGACAGAAAGGTATAATCCCCAGGAAATGGTCACCTAAACGGCACAATAGTATTCTGACTCAGTACCCATTCATTTCAACTGCTCCTGCACAAGCCAGGCTGGCCCAAGATTTGACTGTGGGTTTGTGTGTTTTTTGCTGCCGTTGGTGAGTTAAAATTTTGCCTACTATGGGTGGAGTATAGTGGGGATACTGAGTGGGGTATGAGCATAGGGAATGAGATTCATACACCCAACAGGACTTCCGCCTATCCTCCCCGAAACCCACTCCCTAAACCTGTTCTGAGGGTTCCTCCAACCCTTTCTGAGCAGAGTGAATCTTTTTCTGCACACAGAACAACTTAGTTGAATCTCACTCTTATTGTATGCTGACCAATATAATTAAATGACCCGAAGCTTTTTCACGTTATGATTGCTTTACAGCTTTCCCTGGTTAAACTGTCCAGATAGCCTGGGTAGATTGATCTGTCCCAACTTGGTATTTTTGTTCTTATATATCCCCACCCCCTCTGTATCTAGAACCACTTTAATTTTCCCATTCTCGATGTGTTAGCGTCGGTATCGGCGATCGTGCTTTGGTGGTTTATTCCTTTGTAGCTAATCCTGTTGAGATCTGTTCGAAGAAGGAGGAGGAGGTATCTCTCCGTCACTCTCAGTTGTGTTCTGGAGGGCCTAGTCTTGTGTTGTCTTTTCACCTGAGCCACATCCAGAAATGGACAGTCTAGGAGGCTGGAGCCCCAGCAGTAGACCTTCAGCGGCAGCATCAGTAACATAGGAACATAAGAGCAGCCTGCTGGATCAAGCCAATGGCCTAGCTAGTTCAACAAGGCAGCAGTAGGACTGTGTGGGCACCATGGCAGAAGTGCCAGATTGGTTCTGCTGTTGTGCCCACACTGCACCAGTCTTACGGTCTCCTCACTCTAGGGCAGTTGGGAGAATTATAATGGAAAAAGGAAGCGGTAATTGCAGCAGTTCACATGTTTTTCCAGGAAATCACAATCAGTGTCCATTTACAATTTTGCACCATTGTGGCTGTTTTCAAGTCTGCAAAGACTTCTCTCTACATTGCTCTGGGATTTCCGTTAGATTGGAGCGAATGCAAGTTACAAACGTTGCAAAAATAGTTATGAAACTTTCGTGAAACAGCAGGCGCTGGCAGGGGAACGGAAACAGCACCGATTGTGGGAAATGCAGGTCAGGGCGGAAGCTGTAGTATATTAAGCTGTATATTAAGCTGTAGCAACGCTGTTGCTGGGAGGCTTTTGTTGTGACCCCGCCCCACTGGGTTACCTGCTCCTGCCCAAACCGTCTCCTTCATCTCAGCCTGATTCAGCCACCCAGTCATCGTTCTTCCGCAGCTGCTCAAATTCTGTTCAAACAATCAATAAAAGTGAAGGTGGTTTGGCACGAAAGTGTGGTTTGGACGTGAATTTAGCTGACTGGATAGACCAGACGTGGTGAAACATTTTCAGGCAGGCAGGGAAAGAGGCAAAAGTGAGCAAAGCCAGGAATCTACAGTGGTACCTCGGGTGAAGTACTTAATTCGTTCCGGAGGTCCGTTCTTAACCTGAAACTGTTCTTAACCTGAAGCACCACTTTAGCTAATGGGGCCTCTCGCTGCCGCTGTGCCGCTGGAGCACAATTTCTGTTCTCATCCTGAAGCAAAGTTCTTAACCCGAGGTACTCTTACTGGGTTAGCGGAGTCTGTAACCTGAAGCGTCTGTAACCTGAAGCGTATGTAACCCGAGGTACCGCTGTACAATTTAACTTTGTAGTGTACACTAGTTTCTACACACACACACACACGCACGTGCGCACACACACACACACATACACCCCTCTCCATCCTCGATCCTGGAAGGCAAGAAGCACAATAACAATTCAAGGATGCATCCCCGCTAGGTAAAAGCATTTGAGGAGGGTGCAAAGCTGGCTGGCGAAAGGTGTGGTCTGGCAAGAGGGGTGTGTGTGTGTGTGTGTGTGTGTGTGTGTGTGTGTATGCGTAAGAGTTTATACAGTCAGACAGAAAAGTCTGAAAAGCTGCATCCAGCTCCTGGGCCTCAGGTTCCCCGCCCCTGAGTGAGACACACAGCCTGCATGTTGCAAACAGACTGCAGTTTGGAAGGCTGTTAATTGTGTCCCTTAGAACACAAGCCCTTTATTTAGCAATTAAATGCTAAAGCCCCTCTTTAGCTGGGTTCCGTAAGAAGGTATGTTTGGGATCCGTTTAAACCAGGGAAGGCAATTTAATGATATGGCCACTGTGTGAAACCAAACAAGAAAATGAAATTGCAGACAACAGATTACGCTTCCATTGACTGCAACGCAATTTGAATACCTTGATTAGAATGAGAGGGATCTGGGAGCAGCCAGCAATTTTTAATTAGCTGCAGGCAATATGCAACGTCACCCTTGGAATTCTCCCTGTGCATTTTATCAACTGCTCAACTACCCTTTAAAGAAAGGCAGGTCTCTTTTAATAGAGCATTACAAGGAGATGGCCACATGCCGTATTCTGTTATCATGCTCGAAAACTGTGTTCCCTTCTTTTGCCTTTAAAATAAAGAAGCAAAGACATTGCAAAAGAGTATTAACTTGAGGTGCAAATCAAGATATGAAGATGGCATCAAAAAGGGAATTAGATAAATTCATGAAAGATTGGTCTGTTAACACAGCTATCAGGCACATTAGCAAAATATATTAAGGATAGATGAATCTGTCCATTCTGGTTTCCTCCCCCTTTCTCGTTTTTCCAGTTTTGCGCTAGCCAGATTTCCGTGTGTATTTTAATCTGTATTTAGTTTATTGCTAATCTCAATTTCTCGAATGTTTTCACTAGATGTTTTTACTGATAATTTATTGCTTTATTCTTTTTCTAAACTGCTTTGTGGTTTGTTTGTTTTCAACAATCAAGTGGTCCATAAATATTATGAATATTTTGCATTTTTTTTAAAAGTCGTCGAAAAGGTTTGCCAGCATTTTAGTACGCATTTTTGCCCAACGCACACACCTTTTTTGCAAGCAATTTCTCCCAACAGAGCACTGCTTTCATTAATATATGCATTCTTAGGCACACTTTCCCCTAACACATGCCCTTTTCTGGGGAGGGGGCTGGAGGACTGCATCACAAATTTCTGAGAAATGCAAAAGATAGCTGTGTTTCAGTTCCCATATTTATTTGGGAAGTGCAGTTTAGGTAGATCCACGCATTCAAATGCAAGTCGAATTTCCAGGTTGTTCAAAGGCAACCAGAAGAGGTGGCTGCTACCTTTGTGCCCTGATCTCAGAAACATCCACCCAGGTTGGAGGATGCAGGGCAGAATGACAATTAGAGACATTGCTCCTCTACAAGTATCACATTGGAATGAGACGCTAGGCCTGTGTCTAGTCAAAGGCTGGAGAAGTTTCCCTAACGAAGACAGCAAACACACATGGGGAATCACCTATTAAATAATAATTGCGACATTAGCATTGCTTCTCTTATGTGATCAGGGCAGCCCCTTCTTCCATTTCCCACATACAGTACATGAAAACCTCTCTGAATGTTGTGCCAAAAGCTGAACTACCATTATCATCCCATGGCTTTTAACACTTTGTGCCAATCTAGGTATGAAACTGAACATGAAACTGCATACCCTCCAACATTTCTCCAATGGAAACAAGGAAGTCCTATTCCATACTAATACTAATATTAATACTACTACTAATTATAATAAATTTATTTTTTATATCCCACCCATCTGAATGGGTTGCCCCAGCCACCCTGGGCGGCTTCCAACACATATAAAAACATAATAAAACATTCAACATTGAAAAACTTCCCTATACAGGGCTGCCTTCGGATATCTTCTTAGGTATCTTCTACAGTGGTACCTCGGGTTAAGTACTTAATTCGTTCCGGAGGTCCGTTCTTAACCTGAAACTGTTCTTAACCTGAAGCACCACTTTAGCTAATGGGGCCTCCCGCTGCTGCCGTGCTGCCGGAACCCGATTTCTGTTCTTATCCTGAAGCAAAGTTCTTAACCTGAAGCACTATTTCTAGGTTAGCGGAGTGTGTAACCTGAAGCGTATGTAACCTGAAGCGTATGTAACCCGAGGTACCACTGTAGTTACTTCTTTCCTTGTCTTGTGAGTCACATAACTCCATACCCTCCCAACACTTTCCCGATGAAAATAGGGACACACTAAGGGAAAGATTAAGGGCACAAGGAGAAGGGGACGACAGAGGACGAGATGGTTGGACAGTGTTCTCGAAGATACAAACAAGAGTTTGACCAAACTGCGGGAGGCAGTGAAAGACAGGAGGGCCCGGCGTGCTCTGGTCCATGGGGTCACGAAGAGTTGGACACGACTAAATGACTAAACAACAAAAGGAAAAGCAGGACATTCTGGGAGGAAATAAGAAACTGGGACGGCTTGTGTGAATCTGGGACTGTACCTGGAAAATAAGGACACTTGTTATCCACATGTCATCCTCCCACATCTTTCTACAATACACACAACCCACTCTCTCTCTCTCTTGCTAAGAGGAGAGGTAAGGATCAATGTCCCACCTGCAATCTGAAGGGGGGGTGGCGATATATTTCCTTCTGCCACTTCACCCCATTTTTCTGCATCTGCAGACCAGGCTTCAGGCTAGGAGTGCTTTAGGAAAGAAATAAGGCTTTGAAAGTGAGAGAAACAGCTGCCCAAGCATAATGGCACAGAAAATGACAAAGGATTGAAGCTATAGAATGAATAACAGATGCGTTTGTACGGAGTGAGGAGGGAAAAGAAGTGTAGGGATGGGGAGATAAAGGAGAGGATAAAGCAAGTCTCGAAGAGATGGAGTGTTGAAGTGGAACTGGGATGGTCCTCCAGATGTTACTGCTCCTTGTTTGTTCATCGTTGGCCATGTTAGCTGGGGCTGGAGTCCAGCCACACAGGTTCCAGATCTTCGAAGGAGAATAATTAGAACATTGGCACTAATGTTGAAAGTGATGTAGCTAATGCACAGAGGCTACGTGTGTGAGGGGTGAGGAGACAGATAGACAGAGAATTCCAGTGAAGAAAAGATTAAAGGAAGAAGTGAACCAAAGGTTCTGAAATGAAGGCGATAATTGATGGTGCAAGGGGGGGGGGGGAAATAGGTAAAAAAGGAGAATTCCTGGATGCCAAGATCCAAGTCTGGGGCAAGTACTCTTCAGTGAGAGAACCCCAGTAGAGATTTTAAAAATAACAAAATATGCAGCAAACTTGGAAATATAGGACACAGGACCTTTAAAATATGCCCTTGTGAGTTCCTCCCAAAGTTTTTCCACCTCCCCAACATAGAAAAATAGCCACAATTTTGGTAAGTTAAAAATGGTTTACATAAAAACTCTCTGAGGGTCAGATTCATGTGCTTTTGTGTACAGCATTCAGAAAGGTTGCACAAGCAGTAAAGCTTGGCTTAGTTCCAAAGCACTGAAAGTTTCTAAATCATTGGTATAGGAACACAAGGAATGGCTTTTGAGGACCATGCAGCTATGCCTCTTGACACACTGACTTCACCAGGAAGACTGAGGGGAAGAAAGGCTTGATTACATAGTCCCTCCCAAGGCGAGTGAAGCCTGACAGGACAGCTTACTCTATGGTTTTAACCCTCTCATGTATTAATTTGACTTAAGCATGTTGGTTATCTGAGACTGGTTATCCCACAATAAACATGTCACCAACAGTGGAAAGGAGAACATTGAACAAACAAACTGATGGCAGCAGAAATGGATTAGTATGCTAAAGTCTGCCAGACAGGATGGAGAGATATAAAAAGAAGGAACCGGTCTATGCCATATGAAAATGAGTAGCTAAGAAGAGAAAAACCCAGAAACCATCATGTCACAAAAACATGTGGTTCGTATCTAAGCTTCTTTGTATGGCATTTTATACTGAAGGAAATGACTGTGGAGAGAGAGCAAGCTTGTTTGCAAGAACTAGGTCCCATGTTGTATAACAAAAACACGTCATTGAGTTAATTGAGTTTCCACTAGGCCCAGTTAAATAGATGTGGCCACATTTCACGCATATCTCATGCACTGTGATATTAGTGACCACAAATTATCGGTTTCGTGTTATGCTGTAATACATTCCCAGGATTCTTTGCTGTGTTAAGTCTTTTATATTAAGGTCTTCAGCACAAGGACAAATAGTGGAAATTCTTGCAAACGTAACAAAATTAATTTGATTCAGATATTTCTTCCAATGTAACCTTGGATTACAGAAGCCAGGCGATTACAGAATTACAGAAGCCAGCAAGAGAGGAAAAAAACAGGTGGTAGCGGGAGGGAAATAACAATAGAAACTCAGAATAAGCAAAAATAATAGTCCCATTTGGGTCTGCTCCTCGTGTGCTATCTGTACAAGTGGCAGAGCGTCAGCTCTCGATGCAGAACAACAGCTGTCAACCGTCCCTTATTTGGCGGGAAACTCCCTTATCCCCAGCGCCGTGTCCCGCTGCTGTCCCTTATTGATGATGTCCCTTAAATTTCCCGGGTTTCAAAGGAAGCAGAATCCTCTCCCTCCCTCCCTGCCGGCCAGGGAGGAGGGAGGCTCCAACTGGGTTGCTTGGCTGCGTTGCTCACCCAATAAGGAGTCTAAAAACGACTGGGGGGTGGAGCTTGCATGCCTTGTGCCCGGCCATATTGCCTGGGGACTCGCCTTTGCTCAGCGCTTCCCAGTGGAGAGGTGACGGTGGTTTCCCTTGCTGCATCCCCTTTGCCGGGTTGCTGCGCTATGGGAACCACCACTTGAGGCTTCGTTTGGCTGCTGGCTGGGCTTTCTGCTTTTGGCTTGGAGGGGCTCAGAAGCTGAACATACCTGTGCCTGCAAAATCCCTGCCGATCCCTTATTTTCGAGGCTGCTGGTCCCTTATTTTCAAATCTGTGACAGCTATGTGCAGAACGCCCCAGGTTCAACTCCCAGTTGAAGCTGGGAAATATCCCTGGTTAACTGCTGCCATTCAAGATATGCAATTCTGATCTAGACCTGTATTTCACAGGGGTCTATGTCATGCAAAGAGGATCCATGACCCATATCACAGCTCAGCCTCCAACTAGCGAAAGGAGAAGTTGACAGGTCTTAGTGCACTTGTCCTCACACACTGTGCTCACAGGCAGGGTTTACATGCAAGCAGCACATCTGAACAAGGCTATTGTGAAGCACAAAATCTGGATATGGAAGTGGAAATGGAGAGCGGCCACCAGGTCAAATAGCCTAGCACAGACCTACATAACCTGAGACGTATTGAGACAAGTACAACCCCACCATCTCTAGGAAATTTATCAAGCTCCTGGAAGGTCCCAATGCCTGGTTCATGGGCAACATTTATGAATCACAGGTTGTGCAGGCCTGTTCCTACACTGGTTCCTACACGTGGGAGTTCCCAGAATGCTTTGCTTTTGAGTTCTGGCACGAAACGTAATTTGGCAGAGCGCCAACCCGAGCTTCCCACTTGCTGAGCTTCAGCATAAAATAATCTGAACAATCACAAGGCTGGTAGCAGGTGGCCTGATGTCACCCATTACAACCCATGACGCCACCCAGTTTGGAAGCCAAGCACCGTCAAATAATTGCACATAAGTAGAGATACACCAATGATTATGTTATGTGACTAAGTGTGAAATGCGTCATATGAACTGATCCCCTGCATCACTCCTCCTTATAATCACTGTGACCAGAACAGAGAACACCTAACCTAAATAGTGCTATCACTGAATGTGCCCAAGTAAGATGGTACTTAAATCTATAGCTGTCTGAAGCCACTGCGACATTTCCTCTCCAACAACAGCCATTAAATGTCTATGAGATGTTCAACTCTATTGTTTTAACTGTTCAATCTACCATAATTCCGCAACCCACAAGCCTATAGGATCTGATTTCTTTCCGCAGGGCCTGTAAGACAGAGTTGTTCCGCCTGGCCTTTGGATTGGAGCCAATTTGATTCCCTCCGCCCCCTTTTTCTTTTTTCTTTTCCTTCTCCTGCAATGAGGCTTCATTTTAATATTTTGATGTTCCATTATTTTAATGTTGTATTTTAATCTTGTTTTTAAGTTGTATTCATTCAACTTGTTTTTATTATTGCTTGTAAGCCGCTCTGAGCCCGGCCTTGGCTGGGGAGGGCGGGGTATAAATAAAAAATTATTATTATTATTATTATTATTATTATTATTATTATTATTATTATTATTATATTACCCTTTCCTCAATTACATGCTAATTCCAGTGGAACCTGTATGCGCTTGGATGGGAACAGAATTACAACTACCAGAAGAAAGATGGATTAAAAAGTATGGCTGATTTTATTTTATTTTGAGTATTTCTTTTATTCAGGCCTTGAATCCTGAAGGTCTATAGGTCAGTGGTGGAGCGTTTATTCATTTATACGATTTAACAGCATGCATATGCTTCTTGTTGGCAATAAACCACCTGAATGGTTTACAACAGATTAAAAATAAAACATTTAAAATGATCAAGAAAGGCATAGGCTTTCCGTGAGGAAGATCTGAGGTTCAGGATCTCAAGATAAGGGTGGGGGGAAGAGCTGAATCTGAAGCCCTGGAGAGCAGCTCCCAGTCTGTGCAGACAATTCTGAGGTACATGGACCACTGGACTGACACAATATTAAGCTAGCTTCCTGTGTTCCTATCCTGCAGTATAGGCTGCTGCCTGGAAAAAAAATGATTTAAATGCTTTCTGGAGAAAAACATTCATTCAGAAAAAAGTACTTCCAATGAAATGTGTACAGAGAATTGAAGGTTAGAAAAGGAAGAGATCTGTGTGGGAGACAGATCAGAGGGTTTTCTCAGGAATGGGGGAGACATCCCAGGTAGGAGATGGGCAGATTCAGCTCTCAGTATGCAGATGAAGACTGAAATAAAATGGTTATGCTGGTCTCTCTCTCTCTCTCTCTCTCTCTCTCTCTCTCTCTCTCTCTCTCTCTCTCTCTGTGTGTGTGTGTGTTATGAAGATAATGAATACTGTATTTTCTTTCTCTATATTATTCTTTTATTTTGATATATTGCCTTTTATTATTTTTCCATAAGAGTCTGGATTTTTATTGCTTCATATGTTTAAAACCTCTAATGAAATTGTCTCTCAAAGAAAGTACAGTGGTGCCTCGCAAGACGAAAAGAATCCGTTCTGTGATTCTCTTCGTCTAGCGGTTTTTTCGTCTTGCGAAGCAAGCCCATTGACGGATTAGCGGATTAGCGCTATTAGCGGCTTATCGGATCAGCTGATAAGCGGCTTAGCGGCTTAGAAAAAGGGGGGGAGGGAAAAAAAACCGCAGGAACTCGCAAGACATTGTTGTATTACGAAGCAAGCCCATAGGAGATTCGTTTTGCGAAGCACCTCCAAAACAGAAAACTCTTTCGTCTAGCGAGTTTTCCGTCTTGCGAGGCATTCGTCTTGCGGGGCACCACTGTACCTCCAGTAAACAAACGCAACACTAAATATCCACTAAACATCAAACTAAAAATCTAAACTGTTCTATCCCTTTATATATAATTTGCTATCCTAATTTGGTAAGAGTGAATTTATAACACCCCAAACTTTTGCATCTGATGGTCACTGTACTGTATGTTAATGTGAGCTGATGGTTGCATTTTTGTCACATTCACTTTTTTCTCCTGTCTGTTTCTCATGGCTTCCCCCCATTTCTCCCCTCCCCCTTTCACTGTTAAATTACTATTTTTTATTTAAAAATAATAATAATTAAAAAAACGAGGAATCTCAAGGATACGACAGTGCATCAAACACATCTGGAATGTACAAAGAAATAAAATCTACTGCCTGAAACTAGAATCCTCAGTCATTGCAAGGACCCTGCAGCGCTTTCTCCCTCAGCTTATGTGCTTTTTGCAGAACCGAAACAAAAGGATGAAGTCTAAAGGTTTCTGGGACGTTTCAGAAATTGTACAAGTCGTTTTCATGAAATCTGGCATGTTGTAAAAGTCTTTAAGGAGCTGGCAGGGCTTTGGCTGCAACAGGCAAGTGTACCCTTAGCAAAGAGCAAGCCGTAAAGGGGGGGGGAGGGGGAATGGATCCAGTTGATGGGCCAGATCCAGATCTCTCCCAAATTCAAGGAGCCACTTTGATAGGTGGGCAGGGCCACACACGTCCCCATCACCTGATGTTAACCATGAAGTAAAGCAAAACCTTTTCCTTTGCCTGTGTGGTTCACTGAAATCAACAGGGCTTGACTCACAAGTATGATGATAGATCCAATACAAATATCTTCTGATAAGCTGCTACATTTGCAAGAACTGTCATAATACTTATACTAATGGAGTGACTGCACACAGTAAATGATTTAAGCAATGCCGTAGCGTCTCCCTCTCTCGATTCATGCCACCAGCTGGTTGCTTAGCTTGAGTTATTACTACGTACATTGCTTGGGCCATACTCCCACTGCATTTTTCTTTGCCACAATCACTGCATGGATCTACCAGGTCTTAAAGAAGTAGCTGTTCAACGGCTCCGTTGACCCCCTCTTGGATCAGCAGGATCCCCCAGCAGTTGCTTAGGATCGTGTTCCTTGACAACAGCTACCGTCAGATCCCTAAGGTAAACAAAACTGGGCCGCAGCAATCAGCTGAACTGAGTGACAATGTCCAAACGGTGCCAAGCAAAACGTGGGTGGCTGCGTTATTACGGAACAGTCCTCGTATACCTAACAATGGAAATGATATATGATCATTATGCAAAGTTGTAAGAACACAGCAGCTGAGTCAAAGAGCTGTCAGCAAGCAATTATGCTCCCAAAGCCGGAAGTGGAGGCAGGGAGGAGCGCAAGAATCATAACCTGTCCTTCTGGAAAAGAAGCCACATCTTTAGCAGTGCGTGGACAAACTGCTCTCTCTCTCTCTCTCTCTCTCTCTCTCTCTCTCTCTCTCTCTCTCTGGAGTGAAGTATTTTAGCTTGAGCAGTACAGTCATTTTAAACGTGGTTCACCTTTTATCGTTGGTTGAGGGGGAAAAGAACAGTTACATTCAAGCAACTATGGACAAAATCACAAAACAACACAAATAGGGCTGCCATATGTCCCAGACACATCTGGGAATCGGGCTGTGCAAATTGCATCCGGGCGGATTTTGGCTGAATTGGCAACATGTCTGGGAAAACCCGGACGTATGGCAAGTAGGGTGTGTGTGTGTGTGTGTTTATTTTAAATATGCTTAAAAAAATCCCCCCCCCCAACTTAAAACGGACTGGAACCAAGTGCAAATGCTGGAACATTTCCAGGCAGCTTACAAATGGATCAAAATACAAATGGATCTAAGTGCCTCTGAAAATATCCTGGTAGCCAACCAAAGGTGACATCACTTTTGCATCAACGCAGTGATCCCAGTAATGTGCTTTGTTTCTGCCCCACCCCTCCAGTCCCGGAGACTTACAAGAGCTTGGGTGTCAGGTTACTTAAAGAGTCACTTTCTTCCATATGCCCTTCCCAGGCACTGAGATCTTCTTTTGAGACCCTTCTCCAGCTTCCACATCACCTACAGAAGTGAGGCAGACATCTACTAGGGAGAAGGTCCTTTTGGTGGTGGCACCCCACTTATGAAATGCCCTGACAGGTTTACCTGGTGTGTATGCTATCTTTTAGACACCAGGTGCAAGACCTTCTTGTTTTCCAAGACGCTTTAATTACAGACCCTTGGGTGCCTAAGGAGCTTTTACACAAAGTTCCTACTGGCTGGATTAAACTGTTTCATAGTTGCTATATTTCATACTGACTTCAAATTGTTTTGTTTTTCACTGGACTTTTTGTGATTTATTTTGGTTTTAGTGTATGTGAATCGTATACACCTCCCATACGGTTGGGTGGCCAGCATATAAAGAAGTAAATAAATAACTGAAGGGGCGCTAGAGTTCAGATAATATTAAATAAATAATATTATTACATTTTCTTGGAAGAGGGAGCTCAATGCCCAGAAGAGTCCAGGCAGGTGCTATTTAATTTATAGTTCGAATAGCAAATTAGACAGCAATAATATATGACTGGATAATTTCACAGGGAATAATAATAATAATAATATCATCATCTAAGGAATCCTTGATTTGTCAGACAGACAACTTTCTAGAACTATCAATTAAATTAAACAACCATAAATTAAATAAAAATGAGTCAGTGACCTATAAGCATTTGTAACATCAGTTGCTAATTATTGACTATTAACTAGTCTTAACATCAGTTGCTAACTACTTCGTGTGCCAGGGCAATATATTAAGTATGCCACAATTGTTTTTTCTCAGATCTGCTCAGTTATACGTGTGGATAGTTCCAAATGTGTTAACTTGGTGTTTTAAACAATATTCATATTGCTTTGTACTAAACGGAAAGAGACTTGAGACCAGTAGTATTTAAAAAAAAAAAAAAGAGCATCTCAGAAATATCACTGCAACATCTGCTGCAAGGCTCGGAAAACATCTGCAACTGATAATCCGCAGCCTTATAAACAGCTGTGATTAACACTTCAGATGTCAAAGCCTAAACGAGCAGATGCAACTCTCATCGTTAGCAACGGAAGCCCTATTGGATCTCTGGAAGCACCAAAGAAACCACAAAACTTTCTTCACTCCCGTAACTTGAAAAAAGCAAGCAAAAGGCCAGCTCACGCTTCTCTGCCCCTTTAAATACCCTGCCAGAGACTTTCCTTCAGAAGCCCTGCCAGACAGCTACTGCCCGGATTTCCAACTTCCTTTGAAGATGATATGTTGTGTATGTTCACTATATATTCAGTGAACTGGGACGAACAACTTTATCGTGGAGCTTACATTGCGCACAGCCTGGCCTTTTAGATCGGGGTTGTATTCCACCTTAGATGCCCTCCTAATCTAACCAGGCAATTGTTCATCTTATGCCTCTGGTCTGGGAGTGATGGCATCAAATTGAACGCACCCGTTTCATTCCTGTATCATTCTGGGGGGGGGGGGTGTGGAATCCTTATAACCACGCAAATATATATTCAAAATAGTTCTGAAGCTGCTTGCTGTAACAAAGAGAAAGGATGCGTCTCGTATTGTTTGTCTCCAACACACACCTCTTGGAAGAGAAGTTACAGATCATTACGCCCAGCTATCTTTGCTTCTGCAGGTGAAAGGGCAGAATGTTAATTGATTTTACAAGTCATTCCAGAGCATTGAGCAGAAATTGTAGACGCCAAACAACATACCTAGTAATTAATAAAAGCTGATGGCCGCAGCACATTCTCTTAGATGAATGAATTTGACTATTGCTGCCTTCTGGCTAATTCCACCTGTCAATCAGCATTCGCAGCTCCCTCTGCTACATGGACAAGTTTCCATATGGACACCGTGGCTATTAGTATTTTGGCCGATCAAACAGCTTAAAAAGGAAATTCAACCTACAGACCTTTATTGCACGAGGAATGCATATTACTTAAGTTAATGCCATGCAATCCAAAGTCTTCCTTTTATCTAGCATGTCCATTGCAGGGAATTCGCTCACTCTCCCACGTTTAACTCGCAATCTTTCGCTATGGGAAAGTAAAATAAAAATGAATGAAACATTCATTTGCAGTTCAGTTCGAGGAAATCTGTTGTACAAGTGTACCTGTGACACAACCGGTGGAAAGGAAGACCTGGCTTTTGTTTGCCCACAAGCAAATCACAGAATCTATACACTATAAGGTGTCACAATTTTGTGATTTCTCTCTCTCCTGCACTCCCCATTTTTAACGTTTAGTTCTAAGAAAATCTGAGAAACAATCCACCCCAGCTGCCTCTCAGCCTCTCTTAACTGAGTGAAGGTAATATCCTTCTGGAGACGTATTAGCTGTAAAACAAGATTTTGGCTTCTCATCATCAGGAAAGATTCTGAGAATCTATGCTTTCACAATACAGTGGTACCTCGGGTTACATACGCTTCAGGTTACATATGCTTCAGGTTACAGACTCCGCTAACCCAGAAATAGTGCTTCAGGTTAAGAACTTTGCTTCAGGATGAGAACAGAAATTGTGCTCCGGCGGCGCTGCAGCAGCAGCAGGAGGCCCCATTAGCTAAAGTGGTGCTTCAGGTTAAGAACAGTTTCAGGTTAAGTACGGACCTCTGGAACGAATTAAGTACTTAATCCGAGGTACCACTGTACGTACCTACACCAGGATATGAGTAAGTGGTAAACTGACATTACTGGAGAGCTAAGGTGGGGTGGCGTGGGGTTTGGGACAATTGTAACCCCAAACCCCGAAACTTAGAAAAACATTTAACTATGTTAAATCGGAAGATGTTCTGTAACGATATCTGAAGGTATAGCCTGGGAAGTACACAAAATGGGTTTATGAAATTCAGACTTATCAGCTAGGGACAGTAAAATCCCTGAACTTTCCTGCCTGCTGAGCATATAGGCTTAAATTTCCATTTTGAATTTCATATACAGTGGTACCTCGCAAGACGAATGCCTCGCAAGACAAAAAACTCGCTAGACGAAAGGTTTTTCCGTTTTCGATTTGCCTCGCAAGAGGAATTTCCCTATGGGCTTGCTTCGCAAGACGAAAACGTCTCGCGACTTTGTTTCCTTTGTCTAAAAACAAAGACATGTTTTGTTTATAAAGTTAATTTATTTTCCCTTCAATTTTTGAACTGCTCTTTACAGTATGTGTGACTTTAAAGAGCAGTTAATAAACTGTTGTTGTACCAAATTTGGCTTTGTTTGGACTTTTTTTGACCATAGGAACGCATTAATTGATTTTCAATGCATTCCTATGGGATTTCGTGTTTCGCAAGACGAAAAATTCGCTAGACGACAAAACTTGCGGAACGAATTAATTTCGTCTTGCGGGGCACCACTGTATAGGCTTAAATTTCTATTTTGAATTTTCTTTAGTTATGAGGCCAATTTTTAAAAAACTAAATCCCACGGTTCCTTTTCTAGCAACATTGCCTTCTTATCTCAAACGACTGTACTGCACTTCGAAACATGAACCATTCTGAGGAGAGCTGTTCTGTTGTTTGCCAGTTCTCCAGTAACACACACCTTCCAAAGCTTTTTAAGGTCAGGGCAGAGGCTTGCTAGAAATGTGTGCAAATATAGCACTGTTTGAACTTTCTCATACCACTGAAGGAAGGACAGAAGTAGAGGAAGGTGAAGGGCATTCTACCTGTGACAGAAGGAAGCATTTCATTTGTGTTTTCATGAACAGCTGTTTTCTGTAGGCCAGTACATCCACAATTCTCAAGTGCACAACGAGCCTTGATTACAATCTAAATATTTTTGTGAATTCAAATAGACAGAGACTGCTTGCAAGTTCATTTCTGTTTTAGGCACCAGCGCAGTGTAGACTGGTGAATTATTATTATTATTATTATTATTATTATTATTATTATTATTATGGGGGGGGTGTTTCTTAGTAAATTCAAAGTAATGCACATTGACCTGAAGGGTTTTTAACCATTTGATTCATCGTCCGGAAAGGGCAAACCTCTCCGAGAGACTACGAAACAGTAGATCCTGCCACTCTTTCAAAATGGGTTGAGAAATGGGATTATGTGATCATGTCAACATTATATACTGGCCTTTTATGTATAAAAGATTGTTGTGTTCTAACAAGTGAGCGCCCACATGGCCTCTGCAAACACAGTGCCAATTCTGGACCCGCTGTGAAATTACAGGTCTGGAGCTTCCTAGACTCTTCCTAAACGTTTAAGGGAATTGAATAATTTATTTATTTTTTTAATCCTTTTTGTCTTTCAGGATGACCTCTGTATCACCAGCTACCACCTCCACTCCCAACAGAACCAAGCTTCTAAGCGGAGAGGGTGCAAGGCTAGTCTTTATTTTTGACTTTTCCTATGCTGGGCTTCAGGTGAGCGGGAGATTGTTCTCACAGCAGAGACAACTATGAAGAGCACACATGGAACACCCATCAACAGCAACATGGACTTCGACTACTGCAATGCGCTCTATGTGGGGCTACCTTTGAAGGTGACCCAGAAACTACAACTAATCCAGAATGCGGCAGCTAGACTGGTGACTGGGAGCGGCTGCTGAGACCATATAACACCAGTCTTGAAAGACCTACACTGGCTCCCAGTACGTTTCTGAGCCCAGTTTAAAGTGTTGGTGTTGACCTTTAAAGCCCTAAATGGCCTCAGCCCAGTATACCTGAAGGAGCGTCTCCACCTCCATTGTTCTGCCCGAACACTGAGGTCCAGCGCCGAGGGCCTTCTGGTGGTTCCCTCGCCGCGAGAAGCCAAGTTACAGGGAACCAGGCAGAGGGCCTTCTTGGTAGTGGCACCCACCCTGTGGAACGCCCTCCCATCAGCTGTCAAAGAGAAAAATAACTACCAAACTTTTAGAAGACATATGAAGGCAGCCCTGTTTAGGGAAGCTTTTAATGTTTAATAGGTTATTGTATTTTAGTGTTTTGTTGGTGGCCGCCCAGAGTGGCTGGGGAAACCCAGCCAGATGGGCGGGGTATAAATAATAAATTATTATTATTATTATTATTATTAACATGAAGGGGGAGAAAGTTCTGCGGTTACTTCTAGTCTCAGATCTGTCTCCCTCGCAGTGATGACTTGCAAAGCCATAGGTACCATCTAGGCTGGTAGGTCCTAGAAACTTTTGTTTCGGCGGAATGAGTTCCTTCTTAATGATCACGGGAATAAAAGGGAAACTGTGGATACCACGCTCCCCACTGCAACACATGAAAATGGCCTTCAGCATGGGAGATTCTTGCGAGGAATAGGCTCAAACCTTTTAATGCTTCTGAAATTAAATGCTTGTTTGACATGGTGGATTCATGCTTTCAGATATATCATAGAAAAAAGTACTTCATTTTAATAAACATTGTTTAAGAAAACTACTCAGTGAAAATGCAGGCTTAGAAAGACACTAGAAACGGTTTACATCTTGGAGAAGGTTCGCTGCTAAACGTGAGTGAAGGTTCCTAAGCGAAGGTTCGTCCTTTTTAAGTGCTGACCATCTTGTGTGTGTTTTTTTCTTTTTTCTTTTCCAGATCCTCTGTAGTGCTTGTAAGAGTGCTGTACAAAAGAAAAATGTTTGCAGGGAAAATACGAAATATCTGTATTCAACACTATTCCATAAAGTTAGTTAATGGATGAACAAAGAAAAAGGAAAACCAAAACAAAATAAAAATACATTTGAAATAAATGCATATTACACATTATACATGTAGTGAGCCTTACAAAATTATTACTTAATGTGCACAGTCCTGATATTATCTACAGACATGGCACTGTGAAGAAAGCTCTGTTTCTTAAACCAGCTACTTCTTACAGGTTTGTACGAGTGATGCAGTTTTCTGCCAGTCAGTTCACAATGTCCCTTTGACTTTGGTACATTCAGTGCAAAAAATAGTTTCGGGAATATCTTACCCTTATAAAAATAAAAGGCATATATATATATATTTATATTTATATATGTATGTATCCCTTGAGAGTGCTTATAGAATCAAACACAAGAACGATATCTATTTAAGCATGGAAAAGTGAAAAGAACTCAAAAAAAGGTATTTTGTCCTCTATTTTCTTATTTACAATTTAAGGAAATCAATATCATGATTTTACAAAAATAAACAAAAGTTACTGTGTAAGAGGTTGTTTTTTTTCCTGATATGCTGTGGTAAAGTCTAGTTGTTGTTTTTTTTTAAAAAAGGAACACTTTTCATGCAGTATAAAGCATTAAATCAATCATTTTTCTCTTATAGTAGCTCATCTTTTGCTAAAGACACTATTTGCATATACATTTGTACAACCTACCTAACTGCAAGTCATTCTTGCTGCCAACTTCCTTCATATTAAGCCCCAGAAAATTTGATCTTTACGGTGCACACCATGCAGGCACTCAAAGTTTTAGGTAAAAAGCAGGTATAGCATATTTTAGTACTGTATTGTATATGACATAAAGTAGTGTACCATTGGGAATTAACTTCTATCATATTAAAAACCACGCACACCAGCATTTTTCATTTGACTTCCTACTATTTAGCAGTGGGCTAAAAAAACCCCAAACTTCGTATGTTGTCTTGAACTCTGTCCAAATACTTGGGTGAAATCCATTTTTGAGATAGGGAAAATTTATGCGGTACCCCTGATGCTGCTCAACATTTGTTGTCCTGTCTCTTTATTCTTAATTTATACCAAATATTAAAGTTTGGTGGTCAAAAGAAAAAAAGAAAGAAAGAAAGAGGTCAATTGGAGAACTGTAGGTGTCCCCCTACAGAATACATCCCTTGTTATGTACTTGTGTGAATGTTTCAGAGCTTGTAAGAGCTCCCCAATCTAGCCTTGCTCACTCACAAAATTCCATCACACAAACTGTATTGTAAAACAAGTTTTCCTCCAGGAAATGCAATGCAGGCATTCATATATTCTTTGAGGAACGGTGCACGGAAGGTCCAAGGTGCTGGGCACTACGGTTTGTGTTTTACTCAAGTCCAAATGTGCTTGTCTCTTCAACAGCCGTCAACAGCTTCTCATATAGCATGGAAAATGATGGGTACGGCGGGAGATCAAGACGATTGAAACACGTATGAGCTCTGGGGAAGAACAAGAGGCAGGGGGAAAGTGAGTGGAATTCAGAAATTTACACCAAAAAATCAGCAGGAAAACTGGTAATAAGAGCTTTCCCCGTCATACCCTGATTTAGTACTTGGTTGTGTGAATTGTTCACACAAACACAACAGGGATGTGGGGTGCAGGAGCCCAAAATTACTCAAGAATTACCCAACCTCCAGATGTGGTTGGACTCTAGCTCTTATCAGCCCCAGTTAGCAGAGCTTATAACATATGCTCTCCACCTCTTCCATAGCTAAAGGAGCCTTTGTGTATCCATGAAGTATCCAGGGCCAGGGCCTTCTCAGTGATGGCTCTGACCTGGTGGACTGCTCTGTCCCATGAGACCAGGGCCCTGCAGGATTTAACTTCCTTCCACAGGGCCTGTAAGACAGAGCTATTCCGCCTGGCTTTCAATTTGAACTTAGCCTGATCTTTTATTCCCCTTCCTTCCCTCCCCCTTCCCTTTTTATGAAGATTACCTGCTTTGGGATCCCACAGCTAATTCTCCCCTGGTCTCCTCGCTGGCTCAAATAAGACTAATTTAGCCAGCTAGCCCTTGTGATCATCTAATGTTTATTGGATGGATTTCCCCCCTAAATTGATGTTTGAATTCTGAATTTATTGTTATTCATGTTTTATATTGTATTTTATGCTGTGTTTTGTTGCATCAATTAAGTGTTTTAAATTTGTTGTTAGCCCGAACACTGAGGTCCAGCGCCGAGGGCCTTCTGGCGGTTCCCTCGCCGCGAGAAGCCAAGTTGCAGGGAACCAGGCAGAGGGCCTTCTTGGTAGTGGCATCCACCCTGTGGAACGCCCTCCCATCAGATGTCAAAGAGAAAAATAACTACCAAACTTTTAGAAGACATATGAAGGCAGCCCTGTTTAGGGAAGCTTTTAATGTTTAATAGGTTTTTGTATACAGATAGGTAGCTGTGTTGGTCTGCCATAGTCAAAATAAAAAAATTCCTTCCAGTAGCACCTTAAAGACCAACTAAGTTAGTTCTTGGTATGAGCTTTCGTGTGCATGCACACTTCTTCAGGTATCTGAAGAAGTGTGCATGCACACGAAAGCTCATACCAAGAACTAACTTAGTTGGTCTTTAAGGTGCTACTGGAAAGAAGGTTTTTGTATTTTAGTGTTTTGTTGGAAGCCACCCAGAGTGGGCAGGGTATAAATAATAAATAAATTATTATTATTATTATTATTATTATTATTATTATTATTATTATTGAATTGGGGGGCAAGGGAGTACGAAAAAATGATGCAGTGCAAGGAAAGGAAAGGGCTCAGTTCCTCTCACCAATACAGCTATTTTAAAAAAGCAGGTGTGTTAGATGTGAACGGTACAGATGTGAACAGCAATGGCTGCCCTCACCACGTCATTGTGTGACCCTACTTCACCCCAGAAACCTACGAGGATGAGTATAATCCTGATACGCTTCAGCAGGTCAGATCTTAAGAAAATATTTGCTGCCTGAGAGAGCTGGGCCCACGAGAGCGCAAAAGGCCATATTTTAAACAGTAATAGCGAAGAGCCAGTTGACACCCAATGGTGCTTCCTGTCTCTTAATATTAGGCAGCCTAAGCCAGCACTCTGCTGTGTTTGCAATGGAAAGCCTTTGAAGCAGGTACAGCCCAGGGCTGAAGGAGCCAGGGAACTTATAAAAACAAATCACTTTTCATTCAGCTCAGAACTGAGGTTGAGACGGTCACTTGGTTTAGAGGGGGATCAAGGCGCCGTTCCTTGAAAGTTTGCAGCGGGGGGGATGGGGGTAGGTTGTTATCTCACGCTTTGTTTAAACAAACTCTCGCACGCTTACAAATACCTCTAAATCACGCTGAGGTTGTGGCCCCAGTGTCAGCAAAGCAGGAGCGCTGGGCATTAAAAAGACCCGATTTGTCTCCAGGAAAGCTTCCCCCGGGGGTTGCTAAAATTATTTGTTTTGTAGCGTACACTGCGCGAAGGTCGAGTTCTTTCACCGCAGCCGTTCTCACTGAAACTGTGACGTAGATAGGTACCTGCTCTTTCTACTCCCACCAGAGGAGAGCCCGGGCTGAGAGATAATGGTTTGCTTAAGGTTGCCTGCTGCTAGTACTACCGAGGATATTCATGGCATTGCTGGGTTACCAGAGGTGAGCTTGCTAGCTACCTCTTCCCACACATTCTTTCACTGTGCAGAATAGAAAGCTCCATTAGCCAAGGATAGGATCGCCTGGCAGCGCCAGCCTGTTTGGGTCTTTTGACTTGGCGATGCAGGAAAACAGCAGTTATTTATTTATTATTTAGCAAACATTATGCACCGCTTACTAAAATAAAAGACCTATAAGTGGTCTACAGAATGTGGCCTCTCGACATCCACCAGTGTATACAAGAAGCCAGAAAAACCACAACAGATCGTTCTCATCCAAATATCCTGAAATCTTTATATTTGCTCTAAAAGCAGCACTTTCACCCTTTTGGTTTTGCCCATAATGGATGAATTTGATGGAACGAGGTACCCGAGGTGCTTGGATACATCAACATTTAGAATCTCTTTCAGAATTACAAAATCATACAAAGTTTTAATCTTGGTTGGGCTACAGTGTAATTAATATACTGCCAAAAATCTTTGGTGTGTTTTTTGTTTTGCTTCTGATAACATACCCTTGATAGTAGATGCTTTAACTCTTGAATAATCACCAAATATCATTTTGATATTTTTTTTTAAAAACAAATAAACATTCAAGAGTTTCGGCTAGAGTTACTAAAAAATAATAATCAAAGAGAGCATTGGAATGACAAATATCACTCAGTACTGTTATTATGCAGCCAATCTCTCCTCTGTCTCGTTGGCTTGTACTCTATTTTAACCATAGTGGCTGTGATGACCCACATAGTTTTGTTTACAAGCTTCTGTGACATCATCATGTCAGGTGTAGAACATTGGCTAGTGCAGGTGGCCACAACTAATAAGAGTAAATTGGAATGTGGGCGAATAAGTAAAAGAACAAAAGAGAGAAAAGGAGGAGGGAGCAGAGAAGAATTGCATCAAAGCAAAGCAGAGGTGCTTGCACTGAGTTCGGAAAATTGCTGAAGATGGGGGCACATTCTGAGAATAAAAGAACAAAAACTAGTTTCAGGTTAGCTCTAAGCAGAACTGAGGCGCAGAGCTTTTCTTGAGGCAGCTCCCATTCAATCTGTCCATTGGCTTCTAAAGAGGTGTTCCCATAATTCTAAAAGTTGATGATAGAAATAACTCGGCTTATCAGCATGGTTTTCCCATAGAAACCTGAATTATTAAATACCAAGTGGATTTATGTTTTAGGAAACTCAAGTGTTACTTTACCTGGGCAGAGCAGTGATCTTCCCCCATTTTTCTACACAGAATCTTCTTGGTCCATTGCTCCCCCTCAGAGAAGCAAAACCTTCATAAGGTATACTAGATGTGCCTGTAACAAACTGAAATCCAAAGCAATACACCATAAATGATAATTGTGGAAAATAAGAAAAAGTTTGATCTAGTGGTATGTTTGGGGCTGCCTCTTCTGTTATAAAGGCCAACACCCACCCACACTCCCCTTACTGACTTGTCCTATCTTTGAATATGTATCAATAGGTTTTTCTGTGAGTTGCAACTCACAGTGGTATGTGAAGAAAAAAAGCAAATTCCGCTTCACATTTGCAATTACTATTGATACATATTCAAAGACAGGACAAGAGCCAGTAAGATGACAAACACAGTGGGGCTTACATTCTATAAACATGCACGGCATTCAGCTGTTTACTTCTTGGAGCCAGCATTTGTTAGAAGGGAGGAGGAATCAGCACAGGGCGCGTTTTGCCTATACAAGAAGCACTCAGGGCTTCAGATGGACCTGTAATTAGTTCCAGTGGGCTTCTGACTTGGGTTTCTCAAGTAGTTTCCTCCATGCCACAAGGTAAATGCAAAAGATGTTGGAACAGCAACCGTTATTGCAAAGAGGAGGGAAATCTCCTGTAGGCATATCCAAGCCCTTTGATAAAGGTAAACAGCTGTTTCCACGAGTATGCCTAGCCAAGATATGGTACTGCTTTTGTAGGGTGAATACATTATCATCTTGGCAATGGATCAGGAAGGGAAATTTTGATGGCCTGATTTTATTTCATTGAGCAAACGGTCCAAACCCCATGAACTGAACTCAGGATTAATTTACTTTCTTGTGTTTTCTTGTATGTTCATTGTGCAGATGCAGAGACAGCTTGTTTAGAGTATTACTGGGCTCAGCTTTGATCTTCTACATAAAATTACAGTTCCAATGAAATTTTAGGCTATCAATTTTATCACATGATGGCACAGTGACCGTCCCACGTAGTTCCAGTGTTACCTCTACAGCAAGGCTGCCCATACGAAACTGCTTTGCCACAACCAGCTTCCATGTTGCACCATGTAAAACACAGACCATGTGGCTGATCATGTGACTATTTCCCATGTCCATGTCAGTAGTTACAATGGAGGTTTGGCCTGATTCGAGCAACCCACATAGCTGGTGACCTTCTGCATTACCAGGGTAACATGGGAAGTGACTACAGGGAGGCAGCTCGCCATGGCACTAAGGTAACTTGCAAATTTAAGCACAAACAACACATATGGGAGGGAAAAAAATACAACAATTACTACGACAGTTTAATATCCATCTGCTGCCAACAATGAATTCCACTAATGCTATGACTCCCGTCCCTTAAGGCTTAATGAAAAGGAGGGGAACCGCCGAGACTCAGTGCAGCCCCTTGGCTAATTTCATGGGCGTTTCTAGGGACTCTCCATCATTAAGGTGGTGGGTAAAGTTGGTGCTCAAGGCCACTGTTAAATAAAAGGAACTGGCCCCAGAGGTGCTTGAGGAGGAAGAGAGGTGGTTCCTGGCTGAGGAAGTTGGCTCTGGAGTGGGTGTTACCTACCAACAGGGGAAGAGAAACAGGAGATATGGAAAATATGGAAGAAGAGGAGACTGAGAAGCCTAGTTCACTGTTGGTAGAAAATGTATGTTAAACAGCCATAGCAGTAGTTGAAGAAGCCTTATTTTTCCCTTATGTTGCTCCAGTATGCATTATTCCAGGAGCTCCAATGAGTTTCCTTATTCCTTCCCTTTTCTGGGTTGGGGAATTCTGCTTGATGTTCTCTTTGCAGACATTTCTCTGTTTACATTTAGTGATTCCTTAATCACTTTTCAAAAACCCACAGCTAAGCAGAACACCCAGATGTTTTCTACTAGCAGCAACTCCAGTGAGCAGCATTTGAGGGAGTGAGATTGACCAAAGCTTCTATCCAAGTCACAGAGATCACTACACTCCTACCAGCTGTTAAGTGCAGGAAATGCCACTGTGAATGCATCACTAATTTGCTCCTTCTGCTGGAACCTAATTATCAAAATTCTAAACCAGAAGACAAAGCACCCTAGAACTATAATTTCATTTATTAACCGGGGGGGGGGGGATCTAGAGGGAGGTGAGTGAGCTATTAAGCCATGAAAGAGGTTTTCTTGTTTCTTTACAGTTGCGTCAACCTAGATTGGACAGTTTGACATAACAATTGATCTCTTACCTGTAATAGCCTGAGTCGCTGTTCATTGTTGAATCTTTCTACAGCAGCCCAGAACCACCGAATTACAATATGATTGTCATGATAACCTGTTTGATGAGAATGAAGAGCAAAGCATTTGGGGTCATTTTACCAGAGAAGAAAAAAGAAACGTGAAATACCAAACATTAACAGGGTTCTAAGTTTAGGCCTCCGAAATCAGCCTACAAAGAAAAGATGCCTACTACTATCCTAATTCCAACCTCCCCGCCATGGGAAAATCAATATTTTCATGGATTATTAAGGTTGTTTAATCAATTGAGGGAAAACCTACACAAAGCACCAGATGATGACATAGTAGTATTCACTTGGTTTGGGCACAGTTATTGCATTCGTCTCAAAACTGATTATCTATTCTTATTGCGGACTCTAGTCTAGTTATCAAAATAAATTTTTTACCAAGTCTGGAAATTCTGAATATACTTGGCAACAGCAAATGGGAAAGGATTGGGCTCCTGCTTCTGAAGATTTTTCAGGGGACAAGCATCAGCTTTTACATCTGCTATAGGCACACACATTTTAAACTTGAGTATCTGAAAACATGAAACTTAGAACTTTAGTGGACATATCTGTAATCCTAGAGTCTGCCTTCCACTTGTTGATGGATTCTTACTCCCATCAACCCTAGCAACTATGGAAAATGGTCAGGGATGATGGGAGTTGTAGTCTAGCAACATCTAGAGAGCCACGGGTTACCAGTTCCTGGCCTTGAAAATAAAGAGATTTGAGAAGACTGATGGAGATGCTGGTGTAAGATGATGATGATAATAATAAATAATAATAATAATTTATTATTTATACCCCACCCATCTGGCTGGGTTTCCCCAGCCACTCTGGGCTGCTTCCAGCAAACACTAAAACACAGTAACGTATTAAACATTAAAAGCTTCCCTAAACAGGGCTGCCTCTAGATGTCTTCTAAAAGTTTGGTAGTTATTTTTCTCTTTGACAACTGGTGGGAGGGCATTCCACAGGGCTGGTGCCACTACTGAGAAGGCCCTCTGCCTGGTTCCCTGTAACTTGGCTTCTCACAGCGAGGGAACCGCCAGAAGGCCCTTGGTGCTGGACCTGAGTGTCCAGGCAGAACGATGGGGGTGGAGACACTCCTTCAGGTATACTGGACCGGGACCGTTTAGGGCTTTAAAGGTCAGCACCAACACTTTGAACTGTGCATGGTAGATACACAAGATGTGCAGAAGAGGAAAGTCTGGTTGTGAGACAGTACAGATAAGAAACCTGAATAGGAGGCATAACAAAGGAATAAAGGTGGAGGAATGGAACATGTGTCAGTTTTTGTCTTTGAAATTTCAAGGGAGTGGGTCTGCTTTAACGGTGAAGACATATTGGTATACATATGTTTTGCTCATATTCTGGATTCTAGTTGTGTGTGAAATGTGGGGTGGTGGGAAGAGCACGAGAAACAAATAAATGAAGATGGGGAAAACAGGGGCAAAATGGAAGAATAATGGTGCTGAGAAGCAGAAGAGAAGGAAATGAAAATGCTGTAAACAGCATGGGGCAACACAAATGAAGGTGAAAGCTTTCTGGGATTCTGTACCAAAACAAAGTCATACCAGATCCATTTTTTTGAATGGACAGATATATCTAACAACCCATTTTTACAGGAAATGGTTCAAGGGTTTAATACTTTTTAAAAGTGGAACAGAAGAGGCATTAATGGTGGATGTATTATAAGAAATCGGAAAACGTTTTAAATGTATCTGATATATAATGGAGCAATCCTAAGTACGGAAGCCAGCGTATGGCTTAGCTATAGCAGCACTTTAAATCCTAGCTGTACATATGAATGCATCAACATTTTTAATAACTTTACTTTCATTTGAGTTCTAAACCAATGTGCGAGTGTTCAGTTGTGCATGCTGACATCTCAGACGATTTCTATCAAGGAGCTGATCCCAATGGTTCCCCCCCTAAAATACTTTAAATCATTTTCAAAAGTGCCAGGAATGAACTCCAAATGTCAAAACTCAAAAGATATCTGCCACAGAAAATCTGAAGATGGAGGCTTTTCATCTTTCACTGGAGAGCCCTAACCTCTTCCAACTCTTGCCATCTTTACCATCTGTAAGAAATTAACGCTGAGCATACCTTTATATCTCCAGATTAACCTAGTTGGTCTCACCAGCTCCGCTGTTTTGAATTTTTACCTCTTTTATCAGATGAAATGCCCACCCCATTCCTAAAGCTAAGTGGGGGGAAATCCAAGCTCTCTGAAGTAAAGCTTAAAGTGTGAGCACCAGCTTTCTAAAATTACACTGCAACAGATGAAGGCCTGAAATTAAATTAGAATAGTTTACTGGACTCTTGGAAAAAACCAACAAAAAAAAACCAACAGCAGCTTTACCTCTCCTGGTTTATACAGACTGTGACCACCCAGCCAGACTAACTGTAATCTAACTATGTACATATGTATATTTTAGTAGGTGTCACCTCCTCTGTATTCGGTGTTATTCCTCCAGTCACTTAAGTCGATTTCTGCCGTGCCAGCAATAACCAGCTCCAATTCTCTTGCATCAAATACAGACACCAGCCTCGCATCAACAACCTAGGAAAGAAAATAAACATAGCCAAATGATATGTGCTGTTTTTTCGTTTTATTTTCTGCCCATTACTGTACAGGAACATAGTAAGTTGCCTTAACAAATCAAGGCATTTGTCCACCAGTACAGTGGTCCCTTAAGGGATGCAGGTGGCGCTGTGGGTTAAACCACAGAGCCTAGGACTTGCCGATCAGAAGGTCGGCAGTTCGAATCCCCGCGACGGGGTGAGCTCCCGTTGCTCGGTCCCTGCTCCTGCCAACCTAGCAGTTCAAAAGCACATCAAAGTGCAAGTAGATAAATAGGTACCGTTCTGGCAGGAAGGTAAACGGCATTTCTGTGCGCTGCTCTGGTTCGCCAGAAGTGGCTTAGTCATGCTCGCCACATCACCCGGAAGCTGTAAGCCAGCTCCTTCGGCCAGTAAAGCAAGATGAGCGCCGCAACCGCAGAGTCAGCCACGACTGGACCTAATGGTCCCTTTACCTTTACTTACAGTGGTACCTTGGTTCTTGAACTTAATCCGTTCCAGGAGGAACTGTTCAAAAACCAAGGCGCGGTTTCTGATTGGCTGCAGGAGCTTCCTGCACTCAAGCGGAAGCCCCATTGGATGTTTGGCTTCCGAAAAACGTTCACAAACCAGAACACTTACTTCAGGGTTTGCGGCGTTCAGGAGCTGATTTGTTCGGCAACTAAGCAATTCGAGAACCAAGGTACGACTTCTTTGCCTACTCTGACTGGAAAAAGTTTCCCAAGGTTTCAGACAGGAATCTTCCTGAGCCCTATCTGGAGATGCCAGCGGCTGACCCTGGCACCTTTCATATACAAAGCTCAGTGGTACAGCATATTTAAAAGCACATGCTATCTCCACTCTCCAAAGCTCATAATGCTATCATTTTGTGCGGAACATCTGGATGAAGCAGTTAAGTTTTTAAAGAAAAATACTTGGGGTTTCCCCCATCCATCAGTATTTGCAAAGCAAAATTATAAAGCAAGGAATAATAAAATAACTTCAGGATAAAGGAGATCAGTAGTGCAACTTCAGCATCAAGTACTAAGGTACCCCAAACAGGGTTTACTCCACTGCTATTAGATTCCCAGGAACCACTAATAAATTGAGAGTTTCCGCATCCTGCAACAATAGGTTTTTTTTAATGCGTTAGCACAGATTATGTGGATAGTGGGGGGTGGGCGGGGATGAGGAAGGAGTCAGCAAGATGGCGGGTCCTTGGTCTCTAAAAGGGGTTCCCCCCCAAAGATATTTATTAAAGTTTTTAAAATATAACAATAAAAATGAAAAATAAAAAGAAACACAATACAAACTACAACATAAAAACAATTAAAAACCAAATAATTTTCCATAACATATCTTCCTTACGCTTATTTCCCCAGACCTCCTCATACCTCCCTTCTTTGTATTCCACTTCAATTTGTTAATTCAGCAAATCCTTACCATTAAGCTTTTACCCATTTGTAAACATTTTTACCGTATCTCCTAAAGCATTACAGCTGGAAACCCCTTAGTTTCTTTCCAACATCCTTCTAACATTCATCAATTTTACAATATTTCTGTAAATAGTCTTTAAATTTCTTCCAGTCTTCTTTCACCAACTCTTCTCCCTGGTCTCGGAGGTCTCTGAAAGGGTTACTGCTAGCACAAATTGCCATTGACTGCTAGAGATAGATGAAGGTCCTTGCCATGGTAATATCAAGAATCCTTATGAGCTTGTGCTTGGGAATAGGTCATTGGTCACCAACTACAAGAGGGAGTTGGTGACCAATGACCTATTCCCAAGCACGAACTCTTAAGGATCCTGGACCAAGCTGGCCTCGGAGCAGCTCAAAAGTCTACGTAATAACCCCAGTACAATATTCTAAACATACATTGAAATGCTATGTCCAGACTAAATGACTGGCTCCTCAACTCATGCATTAGTTGCTGACTGCTAGCAGCACGAATAGTGATCATTACATTTCCAGTTCCTTACAAAAGGTAGCCTTCATTACCTGACTCCATGGCTTTAATGATGAATTCTGCACATGCAGTAGTACCAATGACAATGCAATGCTTTTCAGGACAATTTAGTCAGTTGTGGGAGATGCATTAATCATGGCTTGCGAATAATCCTGCTGAATGGTGCAATGCTGGGGGGGGGGGACGTAAAACATTGAAAACATAATCAGAATATTTTGGGCTTGTTGTTTTTTACCTCGTAAAATCCACGCACTAGACTCTCTGTTTGCTGCACAACACCTCTCTCAATTCTCCATTTCACCATCCTCTCTATATATTCCTTCTTGTTCTTCTCTGTGACTGGGATGTTGGCACCTCCAGGCTTCAGTTCTCGTTCAGTAATCTTAAAAGGCAAACCACCACCAAAACGTTAGGAAGAAGGATCTGTTGATCTGCTGAGCTTCTTATATTATCAAGCTGTACTTATTCCCCCAATGGCAGATTCTTATTTGAAGTGGTGAAACCCAGGCAGCTTAAAAAAAAAAGGAGCCGAAAACTCCCTCTTGGGCCAGTGGTATCAAGTACAAAGCAGGAAATCCCCCCCCACAACCCAAAGAGATATATAGAAACAAGCCTTCACATTCTAAAGAGATTATTGAAATGAAGCTTTCTAATATTGACACACACACTGCAACAAGAAGTCGCATGCAAAGAAGAATTTCAAATCACTCCTTCCCATCCGGGCAAGTTAATAGCACAGAGTTGCAAAAGTAATCAATAATAATAATAATAATAATAATAATAATAATAATAATAATAATGTATTTATACCCCACCCATCTATGTATACTGAAGAGAAATTGATTCATAGCAATACTGCTGCAGGCTGAAGAGGTGCCAAAGAAATGCCTCCACGTGGTCAGAGCTCAACAACACTGTGGCAACTTCTTTGAGCATCCATTAGGCAGGTCAACTCAAATCACCTCCCACGGGAGTGCTGAGTCTGCATTACCACCACTGGAAATGACATAGGAAGCAGCCACACAATCCATTTTGCGGGTAGATACTGTGATGTAGAGCCCAGACCATACATGTCTATTTTTGGCAGCAGCACTGCAGCGGTAACATATGAATCAGGCCTCAAGTTGCAAGCTCCTTACCCGGCTTCAAGAATCCCTGGGAAAAAATTGCCCACTGTCTGCTAAGTTAGGGGATTCCTCCACAATGGAGTGGCTCTGCCAGAGCGGTGAAGAGAAAGCCTGGCACCCTCAGTTGCTACCGAGACACCCAATGGACTGAAGTGCAAAGCTGGGCACTCAACTCTTACAAATCTCAATGGAGTCAAGTGGTTCTCTGTTGCACTTGCTACCTTTAAATGCTAGAATGACAGCTACTAATTTGGACAAGGAGCAACAGTCAATGTAAATACAGTGGTACCTTGGTACTAGAACGGCTTGGCTCCTGAACAAATTGGCTCCCAAACGCTGCAAACCCAGAGGTAAGTGTTCCAGTTTGTGAAGGTTTTTTGGAAGCCAAATCTCCGACAGGAAGCTCCTGCCAAACCTTTCAGGGGAGACAGGAAGCTCCTGCAGCCAATTGGAAGCAGTGTCTTGGTTTTCGAATGGTTTTGGGGGGTCAAATGGAACAGATTAAGTTCAAGAACCAAGGTACCATTGTAAATCTGATTTTGGACAAATGAGTCTGGTCAATTCCGGCCTCAGCTGCATCTGTGCAGAGACTTTAGAGTCCAGATAACTTTCATAAAAGAGGAATTGCTCATTTTCACATCTCAAGAAGCTCACAACGCTATATAGTATCAGAGGCAGCCTTTTAAAGCTGTGCTGGACCGGTAACTGATAATACAGAGTTTTGAACATTAACATTAAACAGCTTTTTATTCGAGAGGGAAGGAAACCTGCAGAAACAACACACCAATGACATTACATCTCAACAAAGGAGATATAAAGGAAGAGAATATAGAAATGAAACTAAAAATAAGTTTTTCTATGTAGTTTTCAGAGGAAAAAAAATTGTGCACACCTGTCCAAAGACTTCTTCATTTACAGTGAATGTGAGATCTAGGATATCATGTATATCGTTGTCTTTCATCCACTGCAAACTCTGGTGGAACTCCTCATCAAGGTATTCCAAGTCACTCAGGTCACACAGTCTAACATAAACAAGAATAAATTAGAGGAGTGGAAATGATAGCAGTGGCGGAAGAGGCAGCATGTGAAGAGAAGTTAAGACAGAAAATTCTTACAATACTAGAAAGGGCAAAGAGACACATCCAAAGAACCACCACTTAAGCTCAAAGGAATCTGGAAGTACTAATTTATCTTAATAGTAAATGCAGTTATTTAATTACTGATGTATATATTTCCCCAAAGCACACATTAAAATCATAAAAGTCCTATATAACTTATTTGTTTGAATCTTTTTATTAAAATAATTTTTGTTTCGTTTTGCACCCATGCTGATTTTAACCAAAATAACGAGTCTGCACACATTTACCTACCTACTCAAAGATATATTGGTCATCATTAGGAACCGGAGCCCTCCATGATCGGAGAGATCATGCTGACATTAGTGCCAGCTTTGCATGTACCCATAACTACAATTATTTCCCACAAATCGGAACAAAATCCATCTTTCCTCTTTCAGTTCCCCCCATGTATCTACTGTAGCAAAGCAAAACCTACAACTAGGGACCACTTTATACAGTCTAAATTAATTTATTGTTTGTATTCAATTTAATTATTTCTGGAAAAAGAAAGAAGAAATCCTGCTCTATTACTATGTAGTAAGGGTTAGACAACTGCAGGGAGCAAAGTCTTTTATTTCTACCTTCCAACTGCCTTGCCTGCTCAATATGGTACAGTGGAACCTCAGTTGTCGAACGTAATCCGTTCCGGAAAACCATTCAATAACCAAGGCACAATTGCCAGTCAGCAAATTCCTTTTAATAAATGAAGAAACACGCTCCAGAAGCTGTTCTGACTTCCAAGACATGTTCGAAAACGGAAGCATTCACTTTTGGGTTGCTGGTGTTCAGGTTCTGAAGCGTTTGACAACCGAGGTTCCACTGTAACTGTAAATTCATACCAAGATTACGAACACAAAAATACAAAGTAAGAATTCATACAAGAAACAAAATATTTCAATAGTCAACTGCGTACACCGAGGTTTACCTCTTGATGATAAAGCATTCGTATGACCTCATTAGCAATCAATATCATTATAGCAGGCCTTAACTGGGCTTGTAATTAGACACCTATTTTGTGGACAAGAAATTGACAGAAGGTTCACCATGAAAAAGACTCATACTCACATTCTGAGGAGGGCTTTATAAAATGGCCGTGTGAAGAAGGCATCTAATAAATACTGGTGTATTAGAGCAAGACCCAGGATTCGACCACTAAACCTGAACCTGCGTAAGAGAAATTAAGAGAGCGGATCGGGCTTATTTTTTTGTTCAGTGATGAGCCTTTACAGCACTATCCACTAAAACCCCTTAAATACGCTTGTTAAAATAACATTCAGTTAGTATTATTTGGCACCACATTTCCACGTGGTCCTTTAGAAACAAAAACATCATTAAGCTTCTTTATACAATGGCCGTCCTTCAAAAAAATTAAGAAATGGCAAGAAATGCAGCCGCTGAGGATAGATGGCACATCGATATTTATGAGTTCAGAGCAAGAGGGAAAATATTCTGGGGAAAATATCCTCTCTATTCAATATGTGTCACTCCATGGCTGAAGTAACTCCAACTGGGCAGGCAGGTGCTAGATTTTTCTGGTCAGGCTTTTGGGCCTTTAGCAACTGCAAAAACAGTTTTTTAAAAATGGGGGAGGTGAAGTTTTTTGCAGGCTTGGGGATAGGTCCGGCCCTGGTCAGTGTCAACAACCTTGAGCTAGTTAGACCCATTGGTTTGGCTCAGTATTAAGACAGTCTTCTATGGTCCTAGGTGTAGGTGGAAGAAAATCCTTCATCTTCTGGATCTCTGCCCAACATGCAACTTGTCAAAGCAACAGGATCCTTGGAAATAAAAACCTTGAAAAAGCAGTTTCATGGCCCCAGGGATTGGGGAGATATTATAAGACAACAGGAAGACCTACAGCAACAGCTGCGTACTCAAGTTTGTGGAAGCCAACTGATACATATATGCAGTCCCCTTAAGCCACTATAACTCTGCCTGCAGGGGTCTGAGTTACTTATTTATTTACTGTGCAAAAAGCGTAACTCAGCCACCACACACACACACACACACACACACACACACACAGAGTGCTTTTTTCTGGGGGTATGCAGACCCCTAAACGTTTTGTTAATCTAATTTTGGCCTCATTGAGGGGCAGTATTTCAATATGAGTAGGAAAATGAGAGTACCCCTAAATTTATTTTTTTAAGAAAAAAACCACTGTATATATTTTTAATCATGCGTAAAACAACATAACTCACAACATATCAACCTATTTGCTTTAAAATATCAGATCACATTCTTATGGCACCCATTGAAATATACCTCAGGCTACACAGGCCCCACAGTTAAAAACAAAAAACACAAAACTTAATTCGGAATAGTCCTAAATAGTGTTGGGAATGACACTGTTTCTTCCTGCGTAAGAAAATGGGTCATTATCTCTGCCCCCTCCCCCAATTCCCTAATCTGTATTCATGGAAAGGGCTCAGCCCAATGAGAGGCAGTAAACACTGATTGAAATCTCTTTCTGGCCGACTTTATTCTCTGTATTTAATGTTATTTTTGCATCCGAATTGACAGAGTGGCTTTCTGTTGCAGCTATCGGGCTGTTTGCTTTCTAATACAAATGTGGATCCCCATAGAGCTGGTGAAACACTAACCAGTCATTCACGAAACCACAACTTTTCATTGATCCCCACACTGAACATGCAAGAAACAAGAACAACATTTAACACAAAGGGGGTGGGGGGTGGGAACATTTGCAAATTTCACTGGTGAATTAAAAAGAATGAAAGTTTTAGAACAGCACCTCAGTCCGAGAAGCTGATCAAAGACAAAAGATAAGCCATGATTTCTGGTTGTGCTTGTGTTCTGATGGACTGGGGTTTGTTTTGGGGATCTTCCCCCACACTGAAAGATTGAAATTCAGAAGGTGGCAGAAAACTGGAAATCTAGGAATGCTCTGTCCTGGATTTATGGTCTACGGGGCCCTGTGTACAGCTCTTTCGGGGGACCCTATTCATGCAACTAAATAAACACATGTCAAAATTAGGGGTCTATGGGTAGACAGTAATAATAATGTTTCATCATTCTTACCATTCATGGTGATTGTCCACAAAGGCAGACATGGGGCTTATTTGCACAGTGTAAGTATCGTTGGCTGAATATTCAAACAAGCCGTAATATGGGTTGAAGAGTTCTCTTGATACCAGGAAGAAAAACTCCCGTGAAGGTCCACTGTAGTCCAGCCTTTGAAAAACAAAACAAAACAAAATTATTATTATTATGCAAGAATGAACTAAAACACATCTTAAGCCTATATTCTCTGTAAGACTACTTCCCATGATACTTCCCATGATGTTTTATTTAATTACCATTTATATTACTTAACATTTTGCTAAGTTCGGTTATTGTTCCTAATTTCCACTTGAGAATTTTGCATTGTAGCAGAATTGTACATCTCCCATTTAAAGGCAGAGATTGTATAATGTTGTCTATTCGATGGTTGTCCATGCACGGGGCTGGTTCAACTGCACTTCAGTTCAGAAGAAAAATAACGCATCGTTCCTAAATTCTATTTAGGACATCTCCAGTTCTTCTAAGAGCTCTGGGCCAGGGGGTTCAAATCCCTACTCAGCCATGAAACTCACTGGGTGACCAAGAGCCAGTCACTCGCTCTCAATCTAACCGATATCACAGTGTTGTTGTAAGGATTAAATGGGGAGGAGGAGAACTAAGCATGTGCCGCCTTGAGCTCCTTCCAGGCAATGTGAAAGTATAAATGTAATAAATAAATACCGTATTTTTCGCTCCATAAGGCACACCGGACCATAAGGCGCACCTAGTTTTTAGGGGGGGGAATCAAGAAAAAAAATCTTATCCCCCCCCCAGCCCTAAGAGCAAAGAAGCCAAGACAGCGAGCGGGATGGATCCCGCTCGCTGCCATGGCTTTGTTTTTAGCCGCGGGGCTGGGGCGGGGGAAGCCCGAGCTTCCCCTGAACCCAGCCCCCAGAACAGGTCGGGGAGCGGCGGCAAGGTTGCGTGCAGCCTTGCTGCCACTCCCGGAGCTTGCGGGGCTGGAGGGGGAAGCCCGGGTTCGCCCCCCCCCCAGCCCCAGGGACCACACATTCGCTCCATAAGACGCACAGACATTTCCCCTTAGTTTTTAAGAGGAAAAAAGTGTGTCTTATGGAGCGAAAAATACGGTAAATGGCACATCCCAATACATGCTATGCAATTTTCAACATATCACAGATCAAAGCTGGAAATGGAAAATACTAATCTCCACATTGCACCTTTGCACAATGGAACTAATACTGCAATTTCACAATATGCCTTTTCCATTAAGAATAAACTGAAATTATTCTGATGCTGTCATTTTACTTGACTTATTTCCCCCTCCCCTTCCTTCAGGGTTCTGCATTTTGTTAAGGGAGCTACAACTCACTTAGACCCTTTGTTTATCAGGGCCAGTAATCCTGAACTGTCAGAAACATAAGGAAATTCACTTCCCAGATGACAGTTAAGTGGACACACATTGAAGAGATTATCTGACTTAAACAGCAGTGAGCTAAGTTCAGTGTCTTGCCGTTCTTCATGGGCTCATAACCCAAGGAGATTAAAGAAGATACGGTTAATACTCAACAGCAGGTCATGTTCCTCAGATATTTTGCTTCCATGCTTTGTTTTATTGAAACCATCGGTGAGGACCCCAATTCGCATGAGTATGATGTTACGAACAGGATTAAGAAATTTACAAAGTTCCAGTTCCACGCTCAGGATGCTCATTTTTCAGCACTGCTCAAAACCCACAGAAGGAAATTAATATGGAAGATCTTCCCATCTGGCTGGGCATGAGCAAAGAAATTCCACCCAGCAACTAGGCAAAAGGATCTCTCACTTCCCTCTGGACTTCTGGGAAAGGGTAACGGTCAATATTGAGAACAGTGAAACAGCAGTTCACCACAGTCAGGGCCGGCCCAAGACATTTTGGCACCTACGGCAAACAACAAAATGGTGCCCCCTTCCCGCCAGGGAAAAAGGGGCGAATGAAGAGTGGGAACAAGTGGGGGGAAACAATCTACACTGGGATGTGATGCCCCCATGCACCCTGTCGCCTGAGGAAGGCACCTCACTTGGTCTTATGGAACGGCCCTGACCATGTGCTCTTCAGTAAAAAGGTAAAGGTAAAGGGACCCCTGACCATTAGGTCCAGTCATGACCGACTCTGGGGTTGCGGCGCTCATCTCGCTTTATTGGCCGAGGGCGCTGGGGTACAGCTTCCGGGTCATGTGGCCAGCATGACTAAGTCACTTCTGGCGAACCAGAGCAGCACACGGAAATGCCATTTACCTTCCCGCTGGAGCGGTACCTATTTTTCTACTTGCACTTTGATGTGCTTTCGAACTGCTAGGTTGGCAGGAGCAGGGACCGAGCAACCGGAGCTCACCCCGTCGTGGGGATTTGAACTGCCAACCTTCTGATCGGCAAGTCCTAGGCTCTGTGGTTTAACCCACAGCGCCACCTGCGTCCCACGTGCTCTTCAGTAGTAGAGCACATATGTTGCAAATGGAAAGTCAGATCCAACCCCAGACTTTTCCAAATAGGAGTGGAAAGGCCCCCTTGGTTGAAACCCTGGAGAACCAATACCAGTCAGGTTAGACAATCCTGAGCTGGATGGACTAACTCAGTTATAAGGGAGCTTCTTACGTTGTTACACTGTCTTCAGTTCCAATAGGATGTTGGCTGCTCTGCTCCCAACTGCTCAGAGTAGGCAAAACAATGAACGTTTGCTCAGCAGAGATCTGAGGCTCTAAGGGAGATAGATGGACTTGCTCTGCTTGGCTACTGGAGATTGAGATGGAGAGCAGAGGGACAGCTGCTGTGAGGACTTGACTTTTGAGTCCATTGAGGAAAAATCATAACCCCCTATATTTTTTTCTTCAAACTTCCTAAGAATAGCTAAGCGCAAGGACGCAGGCCTGGCTGAGGGACATTGCCTATTGGTGAATGATCCTTGGAGCACAGCTCACAGCTATAGGAAGCAGTGTAACACTTTAACAATAAACATAACAAGTAATCACACAACACATCTTTGTTATGGAATTGTTCTGCCAGCATAAACCACATTTCACCACATTTCAGCCTTAGCTTGTCCTCATCAAAATTCATCAACATGTTACTGCGCATTTTTGAAACCAATTTCCTCTCATACTGGTTGTTGATTTTTAACCTTACATTTACTAATACATGGATTTTTAGGCACATTTCCCCTAAGATATGCACCTTTGTACACATTTCTGGTTGGAGGACTGAATCATAAAATTTGAAGAAATGCTAATTTCAAAGGACAGCTGCATTTTGCTTCACATGCACTTTCAGGAAGTGCAAATTAGGTAGGTTTGAGAACCTAACCAAATTTCTTTTCCATTCATAATCCAAGACTGTTTATTCTGTAAAGCTGGCATGTGATTTTTGAAAGGACTTGATTTGCAGGATTTTCCAACCTAGCATAAATATGTTTCTTCCACTGAAAGGCACAGAGTGCTGAATATTTTCCATTTAACAACATTCCATGTACAAGCCTAGCTGAATCACAAGTGAATAGCCTTGGACAATGCATTATATATTTCTAATTAAGTTGAATTTGAATGGTTCCTATATATATATGTATCTATCTATATGAATGAAAGGATTCTAGCCTAGAATCTTCCAGACTGACATGTCTGTTTTCTGTAGCAAAGCAGAGTTTGATGAGAGAGCCCAATCAAATATGCAATTCCCCATCTGCTGTACTGAAAACAAACAGTCTTAAGGAAATCTATACATGTGATTTATTTGAATGTGTAACTCAAGAAAAAATGAGTGAATGGAACGTGCATTCGCACACTCTTCACTCACTTAGCCTACTAACTAATTGACTTACTAAGCAGGCTTCCTCTTCTGTCCCAGACTGAGATAGTAAATTTGAGATGAAAACCCACAGAAGTTCGTGTTGCACAAGACTAATTTCAGAGAGATGATAGGTATGATAATGAGGCAGGCAAATGTGTATCATTTTAAAAAACACCAATATCACTAAGTTTGTTGGCAGGTGCAGCAAAAACACCCAAGGCAACTTTCAACAAAAGAAAATTCACACTCATTTGAAAAATTCCATGGTGCTGTGTTCCAACGGCTGCTCTTTAAAAAGAGAGATCCTACCTTACTGTTTTTGCTTTGTTATTTTATATTGCTTTTGAAGCAAAGTGCCACTAAGCTCAATAGAAAGGTTGCTGTGTCCTGGCTGCCTACACACCTGAAAGCCTGAGAAAACATTAATTCAACTTCAATTAATCATGTTTTTTTTTTAAAGATTCCTCTCCTTTGAACAAACCTTTCCAGTCAGAATCAACAAGTTTGCTAACCCTCTTACATAGAATGAGCCACCGAGCCAAATTATGGACCGGACCATTCAGATTTCCTACTCATAGCCATTATTCCCACAGGGAGAAAGGTTCGTGCTCACATCTTCTTGCCTAAACCCAAAGCTGTTCTAATGCGAGCAGTTAATTAAGTTTGGTACAGACGTAGCTTACACATGAGGTGCCCTATGACTGGCCCCAAGTCACATGGGTTGCATGATGTCAGTCACCAGGTGACTTGTCTGACGATTTTACCTGTGAACGTTAAGCTGCATTCCTGATTGCTGGAATATGAGGCAGCCTTTTTTGCTATCTGGCTAGAATTATGTGCACCTTTGGAATACGGACTGATAATTATTCTACATCTGGAACCCTAATGCCAAATCTTACCACCAGGATTAGGCAGAGTTGCATTTTCTTCGCCTATTTCTAAATGTCTGATTTCACTGTTCTTTCCGACCCCTCTTGCATACGAACTGGTTCAACGTATTGCAGTTTTGCCTAGTCGTTTTTTTCAGTATACTCTTGTCTAATGCTAACAACAGCCTCTTGTTGTTTGGGTCTTAAAACCGCCAAGGACAACGTAATTACAGGGATTACCTTTGGGGGCATTTGGAAAGCAGCATTGTGCCAAGAAGAGAGCACACAGACTTACTTTCTGCTTTCTAGTAAGCCAAGTCTTGCACATGTCATTCAGGAGGAGGTGTTGCAACACATTTGGAATGAGACAAAGGAGCAAAAAAGTGCAGGCCGTTTCCTGTTCCTCCACAATACCCAGGCATGCAAAACTGCTCCCAGTTATAGTGAAAGTTCAAGGCACTGCCCTCAAGAGTTTGGCATTATAACCCTTCAAGACTGAGCTCCTGCTATCTCTGTTGGACAGGACCAGTTGCTATACAGTGGTGCCTCGTAAGACGAAAAGAATCCGTTCTGTGATTCTCTTCGTCTAGCGGTTATTCCGTCTTGCGAAGCAAGCCCATTGAAGGATTAGCGGATTAGCGCTATTAGCGGCTTATCTGCTGATCGGATCAGCTGATAAGCGGCTTAGCGGCTTAGAAAAGGGGGGGGGGAACCAGCAGGAACTCGCAAGACATTGTCGTCTTGCGAAGCAAGCCCATAGGAAATTCGTTTTGCGAAGCACCTCCAAAACGGAAAACTCTTTCGTCTAGCGAGTTTTCTGTCTTGCGAGGCATTCGTCTTGCGGGGCACCACTGTATCCTGGTTTTCACCCTGCTAATGATTCCTGTTAACAGCCACTTTTTACAATTTCTAGAAAATGGAAGCCTTGAACGATTACTGTAGTTTATTCACACCTTCAACAATGGGGCAGGAAAGTGTTAAGCTTCCCTTCGTAGCAGAGAAAACCCCTTCCCTGTTAAACAACAAACTTTTGCAAAACAAAAACAAACAACAAGAACTTCAGATGAACCTTTTTATATTTCCTTGACAAAAAACGGAATGAGACCTATCCGTTCGCACCCATTCTGACTCTCATACATATCGAAGTGGTTGCATTATTGTCCGGGCATAACTAAACTTGGCCTTCTTTATATGAGGCAGAAAAGCAACATGCAAAAGTTTAAATAAATTACCGTATTTTTTGCTCTATAAGACGCACCAGACCACAAGACGCACCTAGTTTTTGGAGGAAGAAAACAAGAAAAAAAATATTCTGAATCTCAGAAGCCAAAACAGCAGGAGGGATCGCTACGCAGTGAAAGCAGCAATCCCTCTTGCTGTTCTGGCTTCCGGGATAGCTGCGCAGCCTGCATTCGGTCCATAAGACGCACACACATTTCCCCTTACTTTTTAGGAGGGGAAAAGTGAGTCTTATAGAGCAAAAAATATGGTAATTAAAAATATCAAGCACATAAGCCCCTCCAAGCCCCAACCAAGGTACCGCCAGTGATATACTGCATCTGCTGCTTTTTCTTGGCGCAAAACTTTATTTTACAGGTGCATTTGTAGAATTCTATGGCATATATATATCACTGCTCTTTCAACATCTAGCCAACAAGAAATAGATATGGCTGGCTGGCAATAAATGAAATGTGGTTTTCTTCCACGAATGGATTGAGCCAACAGCATCAACCAAGTGTAACTCTACAAACTGGATTTTCCGATGTCCAAGTGCCAGTTCAGGCAGCTTGGAGATAATGAGGCTGCAATCATCTACTCACTCAACTTGATAGTAAGCCCTAATGATCTCAATGGGGCTTACTTCTGAGTAGACGAGGAGAGGGTTTGCACTGTAAAGTGAGTAATGCTGGCTGGAACCCAAGCAGAAAATACAAACATTGGCTCTACTACACCTTCAGGACCAGACAGGTTAGCCTGATTCACAGTTATTCATTCCACAACTTTGATAGTGAATGAAGGTAGCTTATACTAGAAATCTGTGTATTAACATCAATGAATGGAAAGAACTTCTCTTGAACTCCCGCACTGCAATATTTTAAGGTTGTGTGTGTGTTTTAAAAAAGGATGCCATTAATCATCATCAGCACAGCAATGCCATTAACATTCCTTCTGTGCTTGGGCAAGATGAGAAATGTTAACCCAGCCTGAAGACATCTCCCGGGTAAGCTTGCAATGGGGCATGTTGAAAGATATGCGGATGCCATTGACATGACACTGCACATTGGGGAGAGTGGCAAAACAGACCTATCACTAGGGTTACCATGCAGAACCTTTATTCATTGGTGAATTGCCTGCGTACCATATGGGCCAAGACTGTTCTTATAAGACAAACATCTGCATGAAGAAGAAGAAGAAGAAGAAGAGTTTGGATTTGATATCCCGCCTTTCACTCCCCTTCAGGAGTCTCAAAGCGGCTAACATTCTCCTTTCCCTTCCTCCCCCACAACAAACACTCTGTGAGGTGAGTGGGGCTGAGAGACTTCAAAGAAGTGTGACTGGCCCAAGGTCACCCAGCAGCTGCATGTGGAGGAGCGGAGACACGAACCCGGTTTCCCAGATTACGTGACTACCGCTCTTAACCACTACACCACACTGGCTCTCGAGGGTTTAATGCTGGACTTTTCTAAACTAGACTTGGTCTCTTTAATAACAAACGTCCCCATAAGTTCTTCCACTTTATGGAACTACAAACGACCAGGAGTTATAGGGAATACCCACATACCTTCTACTTTTTAAGTCTGTTTCAATATGGCCTGGAGGGACTGAGCACGTGTTTTGTGCAATTCTCTTAAATGAAAGCATTTTTTACAGGTCAAAAGCATTATGAAGGTATCAGCTTTCAGTTTTATTCATTTTTTTAAGTTCACAAGGTATCAGCTTTCAGTTTTATTCATTTTTTTAAGTTCACGTTTCTAGCCGTCATGGCTGCCAAATACATGAAAATTGCGAGAAATATTCAGCAATATTTCTAAAGCTTAAAAGGGTGTTCAGCTGGGATTCCTTCTGTCAGCATGACCAAAATAGCTCCTTGTTCCTCCCCATGACTACCAGAAACAATAATATATTGTGCAATACAAGGAAATTTAATCTTCGAGTGCGCCTCTTCCGAATTAAGATTTTTATCGCGTGCCCACATGCTTGAGAAGATTGGCCCTATGTTCTGAGGTGCAAAGCAAACCCAAGGTAGCAGTGTCTCCAAAGTCTGACGATACAATTTTCAGTTTGGCGCCCAGAAGAAAAGGTGCAAAGGCCGCTCTCCTCAGTATAACCACTTGCACTTATTTGTTGCGGCTGAGCACTTTAGCCTGTTCCATATTTTGTGTTTCATAAGTCTTATGGTTGAGTTTGATTTTTGTGAGCTGCTTTGAGTGTAGGAGAAGTGGAACAGAAACACTATAATGTGTTTATTTTAAAAAGGGAGAGTAATTTGGTTTGGCTTAGCACAATATTTTGATTTTTCAAGTGCACAGTACACATAGCCGGAGTGTTATCTCACTATGAACTTCACAAACTTTTTACGATGTCTGGAGAGAGTACCAAGAGAAAGAAAACTGAGTCGGCCCGCAGCTTGCAAGAGGCTACATATATAGCAGAGGCAGCCAATGTGGTGCCTTCCAGATGCCGTCAGACTATAACTCCCATGAACCTCGGCCAGCCTAGCCAATGGTCATGGATGATGGGGGTTGTAGTCCACAAGCACCTGGAGGAACCTGATATAGAGAAACTCATCTCTTACTTTCCTTCCACATACATACAAAGAGTTGCAGCATTTGAATTAGCATGGCTTGCTGCCGACACACGAAAACAACCTAATTCTAGCCAACGCTTTCCTGCAAATAGTTAACATGCCTCCTTGCTGCACTGTTCATTCATTGCAACTCCTCCCAACAGCCAGGTTACTTGTACAATTTAAGAACTGGCACAAGGCTGAAGTAATGCCAAAGCAGCAAAACACTTGCACACAACAGCTGCAGGAGCAAATGCTTAACTGTTCCAGCACACAAACGTTATAGCTTGTAGCTTGCTCTCTTTGGGCATGCAGATAGGCAGAGGGGATGGACCAGAATGATTCACATTGTGCTGGTGACGGACACCCAGGCAAAAGCCTGCCCTCATTTGTTAATGCGTTCCATATCACGTTATATAAAAACGTTCAATCACTGAAAAATGGTTTTCTGAATTTATTTATAGCAAGCATTTGTATGTCGCCTTCTGGCTTTCAAAAGGGCCCCAAAGGTGGTTCACATTATTGATACAACATAAAATAAGAATGGGAGGAAGAAAGGGGAGATTGTTCCGTCAAGCAAGCAAAAAGGCTTGCAGTGACGGAACATTCATAGCAGCACAACACTGAATTCCTCCCATAAAGTTAAATTTTAAATTTATTAATACAATCACAAGAAGAAGATAGTAGCGTATTCATCATCAGCGATGTTGAAGGGACTATTTAATATGTGCTGGTAGCACTCTCAAACCACTTCCAAAACTTGATTATTAGTATTGTCAATATTAACGATTATTAATATAACTGATTACGTTATTGGTGTGTGGAATTCACATATCCTCAGTGACAAAATATTCTGTATGCATGTTGAGGAAATGAACATTACAACACCTGAATCATTTGCTACATTGCACGCACACACACACAAATCAGCTTGCAAGACCCTAACTGAGATTATATAGGAGTGCCTTTCTTCCTCTAACAGAAGTGCGTTTTGAGCAGAAGTAGCAAATTGTGCAAAATAGAAGAAAGAAAGAAGGAAGGAAGGAAGGAAGGAAGGAAGGAAGGAAGGAAGGAAGGAAGGAACAATGACCCTGTAGTTCTTTTAAGCTTCTGGTCTAACCTCGCCAAATTCTTGAACAGCTCAATAAATTTTATAATGTCAATCTTCTCTCATTCATTGCCTGAAGCATCTACTGCAACGGCTGTAGAAAATTCAAACCATGCTACAGTTTTCTAGATCTCTAGCAAAACTATTTCCAACCCTTCAAAGCAAACTTGGGAGTGCAAAGCAATATGCAGGATAGAGCTCTCCCTGCCAAAAACAGATCTGGAAGGAACTCAACATGTACACAGTTTAATCGATGCTTTGCAAAGGAATTCACATGTCACAAAGCTCGGAGAACTTATTTTCGAACAGCTGTAAGTTCTAGGCTTATGAGAGGCATTTCCTGGCTGTAATCCTTCCTCTTCTCGCTCTAGACCGCAAACAGTAGATGAAATACTTGAGCGCAGCTGCGAAGCGTAGTACAAAGTACATACTGTATTGGGGGCCACTTCCCTTTTCTACTCACCCTTCCTCTCCGACAAACGTGACATACAGTTTATTTCTTTGCAGGTCCTTTCTTGAATAACCCATAATTTGGTTGAAGGCATCTTCCAGCAAATGGTCTCTCCTGATAATTAATCTGCACAATGAAACAAAATGGAATCAAAGGAGGCCATAATTTGTAGCTTAAATGTTTTCCCCCCTAGTTATATTTAGACTGCCTGGGAAAGTTAGCACTACAAGCCATGTCTTAGGAGCCAATCTAACATTTCTTAGGATTCATTTAGATAACAGTTTCCTGGGCATTGTGCCAGAGTAATAGGGATGGATACTTCTTCCTTTCCTCCCCTCATAAGGACAACAGGGTGCTTACCTAAAGAAATAAACTGTGTAGGCAATTCAGTTGATTTTGGTCCAGCACCAGCATGATTCGGCATAGACAGAAGCAGCCTGAAAAGGCTGAACTACAGAGACTGACGCCAAAAGTTTCCAGCACTTACAGTTTGCAATGACCGGGAATGTCTTTAATACACATGATGCAGAAAACCAATGGAATTCTGCCAAAAGGACAAGGTGAGAATGGCGGGACCTAAATTCTTGAGTGGCCGCTATTTGGTGGAAAGTGTTTGCCAAAACCAAAAGCTGTTGGATGAAAGATGATCACTCACCTATGGACATCCCTTGTAAGATTAAGAACCCCTGGATGGTTAAGTCTAGTCAAAGGCAACTATGCGGTTGTGGTGCTCATCTCGCTTTCAAGCCGAGGGAGCAGGGGTTTGTCCACAGACAGTTTTCCGGGTCATGTGGCCAGCAGGACTAAACTGCTTCTGGCGCAACAGAACACCGTGATGGAAACCAGAGTGCATGGAAACACAGTTTACCTTCCCACTGCAGCGGTATCTATTTATCTACTTGCACTGGCATGCTTTCGAACTGCTAGGTAGGCAGGAGCTGGGACAGAGCAACGGGAGCTCACCCCATCACGTGGATTTGAACCGCCAACCTTCTGATCAGCAAGCAAAAGAGACTCAGTGGTTTACCCAGGTCCCTTGTATTTCATTCTGTACATCACTCATATTTTATAGCCAAGGGTCAAACTGGACATGAAATGGCAAAGGGGAGGAAAAGCAGTATGGACTGCAGTCTCTTGGAGCTGATGTGCATTATATATTTTTTAAAAAACCACTGAAAGATGGTGACACACACCTGCCATGTAATGTCTAATTTGGTCCCAAGTGGGCATTTGAACCTGAGTTTCCAACATCCCAAGGGACGCGGGTGGCGCTGTGGGTGAAACCACAGAGCCTAGGACTTGCCGATCAGAAGGTCGGCGGTTCGAATCCCCACAACGGGGTGAGCTCCCGTTGCTTGGTTCCTGCTCCTGCCAACCTAGCAGTTCGAAAGCACGTCAAAGTGCAAGTAGATAAATAGGGAAGGTAAACGGCGTTTCCGTGTGCTGCTCTGGTTCGCCAGAAGTGGCTTAGTCATGCTGGCCACATGACCCGGAAGCTGTCTGCAGACAAACGCCGGCTCCCTCGGCCAATAAAGCGAGATGAGCGCCGCAACCCCAGAGTCGGTCACGACTGGACCTAATGGTCAGGGGTCCCTTTACCCTTCCAATATCCCAACCCAACACGTTAGCTGACATATCGTGGGAGCTCTTTGCTCTTGACGGCAGCAACTAATACTCGGTGCCACGTTTATTTATTCCATAAATAAATATACATTTTTATTTATTTATTTTTAAAGAAATACACCGCCACACCTAAAAGCGGTTTATGAAACCAAAGTGGTTTACACCCCCCCCCAAAAAAAAACACCCATTATGGATTGTCAGGGGGAAACAACAAATCACATGAAAATGAATTGTTATCAATTTGGAGGTGGGACGCCAAAACCTTAGAAATTAATAAATGGTAGGACATCCGATTTTTGGGGATGTGAAGGGAGAAATACAAGCTGCAGAGGGATGCCTGGGCCAGCCTATGCAAAAATACCTGGTCAAGCTAGGGCCATTAAGAAACAATACAGGGCCATTGAGGGTCATTGGCAATGCAAGAGAATTATCCTCCTTCCTTGCCCTGAGGTGTGAACAGAGACTGGGCGTTTACCAAGGTAACTGGGTATGAGGTGATAGGAAGGAAGGAAGGAAGGAGGAGGACTGGGATCCATCTTGGGCAGGCTGGCTGAAGGCTGGGCTGCACTGCTGTGGTGGACAAATCCCTCTTGAAATGACCATGCTGTAAGATCTGGACTCCCTTCATGCAGACTGAAGGTGTAAATAGGGGAATAAGCCATATTTCTTAAAGCTATGAGAGTCTCTGCCATGTCTCAATTCCCCTAAAGGACCACAGATCCTGGGTAAAGGCCCGGAAACCCATGAGCTCTTGTCACTGCCTGGCAGAGAGAGCGGAAGGCACCCAACTTTTGTAACAGTGTATAAAAGAACTCGGATGTCCTCCTTCTTTCAGAAAAACCACTTGTGGTAGGATTTGGACTGAGGAAGCGGCAAGCTTCAAAAGGTTCAAGCACACCTCATCCCTCTCCCTCTGTCTTCTCAAAACGGCTTTTCTTTAAAAACAAACAAAATACTTCAAGCTTGGGGCGCTGCGGCATGCATTAGTGGGAATAAATTGACCGTAGCAATGTGTTCTATTTCTGAAATATGCTCGGCTCTATGTAAGACTGCTACATACTTCAATTTCCCTGGGCCTTGTCCGTATCCTTTAGTCTCCAGCTTCCTGTAGAAATTCCTCAGCTTGGCTTCAAAATCTCTTTTATATGGAGCAGGAGCTCGCGCATTAGCACGTGTAGTACCTGCAACGAAGCCAGAAGCACAAGACCTGTTTTATTAAGATCATTGTCACTCACCTTTCTGTTCAAGACTGGGAGGAAGACAGTGCAGTAACACCACATGCAACATATACCGGGAGGAAAGTTGTAAATTCCAAGTGTGGGGACCAGAGGAAGAATGGTAAGATTCCTGGACAATTGGTGATGCACAAAACCAGACTCTACACCCACCACCTGAAGCCCTTCTTCACGTGCCTCCTCCATGTGTGGTCTGGAGGGTGGCAACACGAGAACGGGGCCTTCTCTGCAGTGGCTCCCTGTTCATGGAATGCTCTCCCCAGGGAGGTTCGCCTGGCGCCTTCATTATGTTTTTTAGGAGCCAGGCAAAAGTGTTCCTCTTGGGCTTGGGCTGCTTTATATCCTACAGCCTTTTAAATGTGTCTGTGGGAAGGGGGGTTATTGTTTTGTTGTTTGGCTTAAATGATTAACTTGTGTTTTTATCTTGTGTTTTAGCTTGTGAACCATCATGAACTCTTTTGATGATGGGCGGCACATAAATTTAGTAACTATAAATATAATAAATAAACAACAAGCCCGCTGTCGAGGGGATCTTTATTTTTTGCAAAGAAGGCTCAACTAGGTGGGCCTGACCAGATCCGGGAGGACAAGTCTCAGATCTTTTAGCAACAGTGCATGTTTCAGATTATTTAACACAGATTAGTTATGCCTTAACTGTTAGGAGATCCCTAGTATGAGCTCTTACTTTCCAAATCTGGTATCAGTAGGCCACAGGGGTTCTAGTAAGTATAAAAAGGGGGGGGGGAGAAAACTGAAGCCAACCTACCCCTCTTAAAGTGTGTGGGTGGTTTTAAACCATGATGAACTAGTAAAAGAACTGGACTGACACAGAACAAGAAGGGGGAGACTTTGTTTTGCATAAGCGTATTATATGAGCATATGACCATTTTAATATGACAACTGTGGATTTTCTCTTAACTATCAGGAGAGAAAGCGAAAGCTATGCATCCTTAATTGGAAATTTAATTGGCATTTCATAAGTGATGCCTTTGCGTAGCCGGGAGAACACACATTTAAATATACATTTATGAATGAATTAAGGGTGCATACTACTGAAAACATATGAACATCCGACAATGCATTCAGACACAAAGAGGGTAAACCTATACATGTCTACTCAGAAGTAAGTCCACTGAGTTCCTAAGTAAGCGTGTAGGGCTGCAGCCTCCTCCCCCGCCCCCCAAAAGGCTGTTCTAAAACATTTAGAAAAAGCGCATGTCTGATTTTTGTTCAAAGCAAGATGCAGTAATCTGCTCTAGTCATCTGTGGAAATATCTAAAAGCACAAATTACTTGAATTGCCAGTTGCAACCTCAGAAACCTGCTTTAACTTCTGGTGTAAGATGACTCATAACAAAACACATGCCTAATTTTGAAAGTTAACTTCCAGACTTAGCATCTCTCAAAAGAGAACTATGTGCAGGGGGGACGGGAAACAACATTTAACAAAATGCGCTGCATTTCTGTTTACTGTAACTCTTAAGATAAGCAAGTAAATGAACTACAAGCGCTATCTTTGGGGAAAACTTTAGTGAAGCAACTTCCCGTTTTACTTCAAAGATTACATGCACCTAAAACGTCAGTATAATATATATCCTGGTTATGTAGGGTACTTAAGAAAAAACCCACAACCCTCTCAACACACTTGCTTCCTGGTTCAATTCCTTTTTATAACTGTTCTGTTCCTTGGATTTCTAAAGCTTACAAATATGTTATCAGAACTGAGAAGCTGAAATGGCTACATGCCCAAAATAACACCGCAGCTCTTAATGAATTTCTTTGTGTGAACTAACAACACGATGCAACTTTAAAGTTCATGTGTTTGCGTGGCGGGGGAGATATTTGTTGTGCCTGAGAGAATGTGAAAGGGACAGAGAAAGAACGAAAGTTACAGGATTATAAGATCTGACCTTTAGCAGTAACTCTACTGGCTGTTAATTCCCAAACCAGATCACCATATATAAAAAAGTCTTATCTATTTCTGTTATGGGCAAAAGGAAAGGACACACTGCCGTCACACAGGCATGGGACAGGTGACTGGGAAAAAGCAATGGTGACTTTGACCTGGTAAGAGGGCCCAGTATGCAGTTTTATAGACCGGCAGGAACAGAAAGAGATTCAGGCTGCATCCTTTTGCACAGCGACACACTTCTGAGCAAGCTTGCACAGGTTTGCATCATTAGGCTTAATCTAGATAGCATTTTTTTACAGAGCTGTAAGTGGTTTGAAGGAGGCATCATTCTGCTCAAGTTGTTTGTTTGCAACGCTCGTGTGTGTGTGTGTGGCTGACACCTCTGGTCAAACAGGTTTTAGAAATGGACATTAAACAAATTAATAAGGATTTGAAAGCATACAAAAACTTGTTTTCCAGAGAAAGAGCAGGGTTAAGTATGTACCTGCAGGAGCATTGCTAGCACTGCGAGGAGGAAAGCCCAACCTTTTTTCTCAGGTGGTGGAACACCTGCCTATCCCTGCCTGCTAGCCAGCCACCCCAACCCTTAGACAAGTGGAGTGAGTGCCTGCTAAATCCAGTTGTATCCTACCACCAGTGTCCCAGATCCAAGTCTTTGGCTTCTGTGCCTTCCGGGGGGGGGGAGGGGGGCGGGCGTGTTCCTGGGAGGGAGGCATCCATCCCTCCTCCTCATCCACCCAGTACCTGACAGTCAGCAGCTTACAGGCTTTGTAGTTATTGTCCTTATTCAAATCTCACATTTGATTCCCACACTTTTATCAAAACACAAATACTGCTTCAAATGCATATACAGTGGTACCTCGGGTTACATACGCTTCAGGTTACAGACTCCGCTAACCCAGAAATAGTACTTCAGGTTAAGAACTTTGCTTCAGGATGAGAACAGAAATCGTGCTCCGGCGGCACAGCAGCAGCGGGAGGCCCCATTAGCTAAAGTGGTGCTTCAGGTTAAGAACAGTTTCAGGTTAAGAACGGACCTCCGGAACGAATTAAGTACTTAACCCGAGGTACCACTGTACTTAATTCATTCCTGAGGTCCGTCCTTAACCTGAAACTGTTCTTAACCTGAAGCACCACTTTAGCTATTGGGGCCTCCTGCTGCCGCAGGAGAACAATTTCTGTTCTCATCCTGAAGCAAAGTTCTTAACCCGAGGTACTATTTCTGGGTTAGCGGAGTCTGTAACCTGAAGCGTATGTAACCTGAAGTGTATGTAACCCGAGGTACCAGTGTACTGTACATTTTGAATACATTTCGTCTACCATTTTGTTGAAATCTAGCACTTGGGATTGCTGCTTACATACAAGTGCCCTAAATACTTTTTTAACACGTTCTTATTTTTATTGGTTATTATTCCAGATGTACACAAGGACTGAGCATGACAACCGACTCTTGAATACATCACCTCACGTTTCATAAAACACCACTAAATTATCCTTTCAACACATGGCAAGTTCTTATTACAAATCAGTTGTCACCGTCAAGAATTTCCTGGGCAATTAGAGCAATTATTCCATCCGTAAGAGCAACAAAAGAAAGGAAGGTTTACTTTTAAAAAAGAAATATTTATGTAAGCATGCACATGCCTCTTTCTCTCTCACTCTCTCACACACACTTTGTACGTATGTTTGGGTCTTAGGAATAAATCAATAGCATTTTATGGCTTTTCATGTCATGTAAATGGGAGCATAAAGTACTGGGACTGGAAAAAGAATTATGTGGTCCGCACTCAGCACAATAATAATTTATAATACTTTTATTATTCGTACCCCACACATCTGAGTGGGTTGCCCCGGCCACTCTGAGACACTTCGATTCTCAACAGAAACACAAAAGTCTCCCTGACAGACAAGAGTTATTTGGACAGAGTCAAGAGTATACAGACTCCCCCAAAATTGACTAACATTAACATTAAGGCCCACAAGTTTTGAACCTAAGTTTGGGAGTGGGAAGTGGCTGTCACATTCCTGAACACTTCCGACAATCCTGTCACCTTCTTCAGATCAGGTAACTTGGCCTCAGTGAAATGACCTTGGTCCCCCCCCAAGGGCCAGGAGCTCATTGAACTGAGCATACAAACAACTTTCTGTCTACCGGAAATATATTCATACATGTGTCATTCTATGCAATACCTTGGATAGCCCTCAGATCTCTGCTAGCTTTCTACCTGCATACCTGTCTATTAATTTACACGGAGCTTGGGATTTATGTCATGCCAAAAAGCAGGGGGGGGGGGAGCATAGTCTGCCCAGGCTTCCTTGTCCTACAATAGAGGTACTTTTCGCTGTTTTTTTTTTTGTTTCGTAACACAAGAAAACCTTTACTTAAAACTGTTTTTTTTTTTTAAGGAATACAGTCGTACCTTAGTTTTGGAACAGTTTAGTTCCTGAACATGTTGGCACCTGAAAACTGCAAACCCGGAAGTGACTGTTCCGGTTTGTGAACAATTTTTGGAAGTCGAACATCCGACGGGGCTTCCACAGCTTCCGATTGGCTGCAGGAGCTTCCTGCAGCAAATCAGAAGCCACGCTTTGGATTCCAAACGTTCTGGAAGTCGAATGGACTTCCAGAACGGATTCCATTCAACTTCCAAGGTACGACTGTAGTCTTTAACAAATCTTTAAAAGATTTGTTCTTATTCCAGAATACCACCCTCCAATGAGAGATAAGCTATTTGAACCCATATTTGTGGTGCTTTCTTAAACGACAAGGTTAAGAAATAGCACCCCTTTCATTTTTAGCCTTTCCAGTACCAGTGACAGAAAAGAATCACATTTGTGGCTCTATTCAATAAAGCTAAATATATCTCCACTGGCTATGCCTTACAAAGAAAATGCCTTTGGGAAAGGCTGTTTGGATGCCTACAACGAAGAATGCGATATCGGTGTAGCCGCAAAAGCCAAAGTTTTCACCTCCTACTTGTTTGCACAAAGAAGTCCATGAAAACAGATGAGCACATCAGGTTAACTCTCTACCATTGATGCAGTTGTAGCAGGGCTTACCTGGAGAGTTTTGAGGAGAGGACACCGGGGAGCCTCGTGGAGACTGGCAATAACTGGGATGAAGTAAGGCATGCGGCGGTACATATGACATTATTTCCTCTTCAAATAAACTAAAAGAAAATTGAGGGGGAGAGAGAACATAAGGGAGACTTGCACGTTTCTTCGAAACTATTGCATCTACTATATTTTAAGCAGAAAAGCCCCCGTGTATAAGACGCCCCTATTTTGGGGGACTCAAAATTAAGAAAATGGGGGGGAGATTGCCCCCATGTATAAGACTACCCCCTTTTTAAACATTATATTGTAGTAAAAAAACAACAACAACTAGTCTTATACACGGAAAAGTACGGTACATTGTGGTCCCAACATCAGGAATCTTTACACTGCATCTCCTGAGAGTAGCCCTTCGTCTCTCAGTCAATGACAAAGCAAGCATTTTGTGAATGAGACACAAATAATGCTGTGGGATAAAGGGTCCATGTGCAGATAAGTCTTTCGTTTTTTTGGGGGGGGGCACGATCATGCCTGCTTGCAAGCTTTACTATGTCTGTGTGCCCAATGTTGGCACACTGAATGCCACACCTGAATGCCACGCCTCTGCATGTAGGTCAAGAGAGGAAAGGGAGATCAATGAAGGAAGGGGATAAGAAGTCTTCATGCAAGGCCATACCTTTGAAATAATATATTTTTTTTACTGATATTTATTAAAATTTCAGAAACAAAAAATTACATAGTTAAAAATAAAAGAGACAAGGGAAAATATAGAAAGAAAGAAAAAACCATACAAAATATAGGGAAAAAAGTTAGAAAAAACACTTAAAAACAGATTAATCCTTCCGTATCTTACATTTCATTTCCTTGCTTCCCTGACCTCCTCTCACCTCCCTTTTTTGTATTCCAATTCAATTGGTTAATTCAGCAACTCCTTTCCCTCTTTGTTTTTGTCTTAGTCCTTTAACTTAATATTTTATAGTTTTAGATTCTCACCTATTAACCAGCCATTTTTTCATACACCTTTATGACATTGCTGCTAGAACCACTTAATTTCATTCTAACATCATTCTAACATTCATTAATTTTACAGTATTTCTGTAAATAGTCTTTAAATTTCTTCCAATCTTCTTCCACCGACTCTTCTCCCTGGTCCATACCTTTGAAATAATAGCTGAGCTCCAATCTCTAATTCCCACAAACCTTTTGGCATGGGTAGGCAATCGCCTTCTAAATCCGGCCTATGAACGTTACGGGAATCAGCATGTTTTTACATGAGTAGAATGTGTGCTTTTATTTAAAATGCATCTCTGGGTTATTTGTGGGTCCTGCCTGGTATTTTTACATGAGTAGAATGTGTGCTTTTATTTAAAATGCATCTCTGGGTTATTTGTGGGTCCTGCCTGGTATTTTTACATGAGTAGAATGTGTGCTTTTATTTAAAATGCATCTCTGGGTTATTTGTGGGGCATAGGAATTCATTCATTCCCCCCCCCTTCAAAATATAGTCTGGCCCCCCACAAGGCCTGAGGGACAGTGGACCGGCCCCCTGCTGAAAAAGTTTGCTGACCCCTGCCTTATGGCATAAAATATGTTCCTCTTCCGTGAGAAATACAACCTTGAATTCTGGTCCCTCCTAGTCAAAATTATACCTCTTCTTCATACATATTGTAGTATTTATCCTTCCCTTGTTTGTTTCCGCAATTATGCAAATATTCGGTTTTCTTCTAAGCCAATGTCCAACCCTTTCCTGGCTCTTGCCCCTCCTCCTTCTCGCACTGCCAGCATTCTCCATAGAACTGTAGAGTTGGAAAGGAGCACGAGGCTCATTTAGTGACTAGTCCAATCCCATACAATGCGAGAATCCCTTTTGCCTAACGTGGGGCTTGAACCCTGAGATTAAGAATATAATGCTCTACCGAATGAGCTACTGTCTGTTTCTAACTTTCCAACTGTGCAAATGCAGCTGTTTTCAATTAAAACGAAAATGTTTTAATCCAAAGCCCTTCACTAGTCATTCTGGAAGGCAAGAGATGGTAGAACCAATTTATCAACAAAGAGGCATGAAGAAAGCTGGGGGGGGGGGGTATGTTGAGACAAACAAAGGCTACATATGTGCTTAAATTTGGGCTACAATTCCTGCCCACCCCCAATATTACATAGATTCGACATTAGCCGTGCTATTGAGTGGCTCTTTACGACTGATTGGAGTCTATTTGGATTGACAGGTTTCTTGAGATAAATACTGTATTTTTTGCACTATAAGACTCACTTTTTCCCTCCTAAAAAGTATGGGGAAATGTCTGTGCGTCTTATGGAGCGAACGCAGGCTGTGCAGCTATCCCAGAAGCCAGAACAGCAAGAGGGATTGCTGCTTTCACTGCGCAGCGATCCCGCTTGCTGTTCTGGCTTCTGAGATTCAGAATATTTTTTTTCTTGTTTTCCTCCTCCAAAAACTAGGTGCGTCTTGTGGTCTGGTGCATCTTATAAAGCGAAAAATGTGGTAAATAAATATCCTCGACTGAAGGCAAGCTGCAATTTAGAAACTTAACACAGACAATTCTGTCATCTAAATCCTCGGCTGCATCTCCCCCCAGCTTCATTTCGAAGAATTGAAGGGAGGGAGAGCTTGCTGGGGTCACCAGAGCAGTTTGCACAAACGTTCCAAGGTGATTAAAAAATCGAACAAACCCATATTCGTTGTAGAACAGCACCATGTACCTTAGTAACATGACAAGGTCTGCATCACTAGACAGGCGCACGAGTCCCGGGGTCCCTTCAGTCCGAATAAACTGGATCTTCTCCCTGTTGAGGCAGACACAGCGTTCTAAAGCATCTCTCGCCAACAAGGCACTGACGTACGCCAGGACAGCGAGGAAAAGCACTGGGTATATCAAGTGCACCTCTAGATTATCCCTCTGCATTTCAGGAACCATTTTCTGACCTGCTGCAACATGTCAACGTGAATGGAGGAATTTCGCAACCAGCCCCATCCCCCCATCCCACCCAAGCCCCTAAATGAATGCATTCGGAAGAAGGGTGTGTTGTGTTTTCGCTGTTTCGTCCTCATCTCTCAGAAGCTGCTCCCAGATACCCATCCAATGGAAATCAATCCCTCAACTTGACACGGGTAGTGTGGCTCTGAATTCCAAGCAGCAGCTCGAGCGCCGGAGAAGGCTATTGCTATTCCGAAAGAACGTGTGTGCACCTGCTCCGCTCTCAGCACAAACGTCAAGAGAATCCTGTTGATTTTCAAGAGCACAGAGCTTACCAGGAGCGAGAGAAAGGCATATTGTTCTGCAAAACCAGCTCAGTCAATTTGAGATGGTGGCAGTCTGGTGAGCTTCTGCCTGTTTTGTTTTGGGGTTTTTTAAAACCATTTTTTGACTGACACACACCTTTTTAGGGGAATGGGCACAGCTCAGTGGAAAAAGCGTCTGCTTTGGATGAAGAAGGTATGCCAGGTTCAATCCCTGGCACCTCCAGGTAAGGCCAAAAGAGAGGCCCTCTGTCTGAAACTCTGGACAGCTGCTGCCAGTCAATGTAGACAATAAAGAGGTAGAAGAATGGCCTCACTCTACTCCCATGTTTTGCATGATGCACCAGCTCTTATACAGCAGCAACTTTCAGAGGAGCAGCCATGTTAAGTCTTTTGCACAAAACCAACAAGCAGCGCTGCGGCGTCTTAAAAGACTAAACCATTTCTAATGTCATAAGCTTTCATGGACTACAGTTTTGCTTCATCAGACGGGCTTCAGATGCAGACGATCAATGGAACTGTAGTTCATGAAAGCTTCTTCCATAGTAAATTTGTTCGATTTTAAGGTGCCACAAGAACCGCTCTTGGTTTTTTTATAAGTTCCTCTCTGCATGCATGAGCACACTTTAAAGAGGGTAAAAACCTGAAATTCTCTCTCCTTTCAGTGTTTTTAGAATTCTGTAAAAAGCAGCCATTCTCATCCCTTTTGGTTGCTGCTGCTGGTGTGCGTCTAGAAGAACAAGCCATTCCTCTTCATGCAAGCACCTCTTACTTTCAGAACCACGCAGACAGGATTTCCTTTTGGTTCATTTCTCGCTTTTTAGGGCTGTGCTGTCACTATTTGTCACTCTGAGAGACTTTTAAAAGTCTCATGATGCTGAAAGAGAACCAGTGCAGCTACAGATGGTTTCACTCTTTTTCCATCGCCATTCATTACTCATAGAGAGCTGGCCCGAGAGAGAAGTAGAAGCATTCATATCCTCTCCCTGGACATAATTCAGGGGGGAAATAACAGCACCAAAAAAGTATTAAAAAATTGCTGGCAGCTATTGGTTCATACACCTAAAGTGAAGAAGCAATGTCTGCTCCCCATCTCTGAGAAATTAATGCCTGGATTGGAACCCAGATCTGTCCCAAACTTTGCATCAAACCACCTCCATCTTGGAAACAACTCATGGCTGCAACATCCAGAATAATTTCTTCAATTTTTATTTTTCCTACCTCCCGTTCTCCACCGCTTTGAACAACATTGTGGAGAACTCAAAAGCTTGTCATACCTTTTGTGACAATTTTGGGAGCAGACCTGCAGGAGAACTGAGCAGAGAGAGGCTTTCTGGCACCATCCTGGCCCCTGCCTGGTGTGCTCCCCCAGCCAGCAAGTGTGTGTGTGTGGTTTTCTGCCTGCATCTGTTTGTTATTCCTGTTAGATATCTGCCTGGGAGCTTGGGGGCTGACTGCAGTGAGTGGAATTGCTTGCTTAGTGAGGAATTACAGCTAGGGCGTGGTTGTCATCTAGAGGCTGCCTCACTGCAAGAACAGACTCCATCATATGCTGCAGGGTTGACCCCGAAGTACAGCCGTACCTCGGAAATCAAACGCCTTGCGAGTCGAACGTTTTGGCTCCCGAACACCGCAAACCCAGAAGTGAGTGTTCCGGTTTGCGAACGTTCTTTGGAATCTGAGCGTCCGACGTTGGTTCCGCAGCTTCCAATTGGCTGCAGAAGCCGTGCCTTGGTTTCCAAACGTTTTGGAAGTCAAACAGACTTCCGGAATGGAATCCATTCGACTTCTGAGGTTCGACTGTAAATGACATCCAAGGAGATTGCCCCTTTGGCTTCCCGCTTTGGGGATCCGCAGGTGTGCCTCCCTCCACGGTCAAGATATGGAACTGTAGGCCAGGCACTGTAGGAGACAGATCTGCAATCCTTACCCAAGGGGACAAATTTGGTCGGTGGTGTCACACACACACCCCAGTGACAGGCAGGGGGAGGAGTGTTGTAGAGGTGGTACTATCTTCCACCTGACATTATGAGATGCAGCTCCTACAAGGCCTTAGTTTATTATCTGTATATACTGATTTTGGATGATGGTGCTAGGATGTGCCGGGGTGGGCAGGTAGTTGCAAAGACGCTGCCCCAATTTCTGCAGTGGCGGTGGGCAGAGGGAAGCACTGTTGGGAGTGCAGGGAGTGCACCATCATCTGAGGTGGTGGCAACAATAAACTATTACTTATGTTGCAACCAAGCCTGAGTGACCCTGGGGCTTGAACGCTCCCCTTTCCCTTCCAGTGTAACCTCAAGGAAGAAATTTGGGTGCATGCACTTAAGTGTTATTGTCTGAACCTGGACAAACTGTGGTTAGTCTCAACTACAGCTGACTGAAGCAAGCCAGCTTCAAAGCTTGTTTTGTGAAGTGGACTCATTCAACAGAGCAGATAAGATTACAGTGGTGCCTCGCAAGATGAAATTAATCCGTTCCACGAGTGTCTTCGTCTAGCGGTTTTTTCGTCTTGCGAAGCAACCCTATTAGTGGCTTAGCGGATTAGCGGCTATTAAAGGATTAGCGGCTTAGCGGCTTAGAAAAAAGGGGGGGGAGCGAAAAAAAATCTCAAGACTCGCAAGACATTTTCGTCTTGCGAAGCAAGCCCATAGGGAAATTCGTCCTGCGAAGCAACTCAAAAACGGAAAACCCTTTCGTCTAGCGGGTTTTCCCTCTTGCGAGGCATTCGTCTTGCGGGGCACCACTGTAACACAGTTGAGGGTTTGTATGCAATACCAAACCGTTGCACTAAATTGAAATCTTCCTTGCAGCTGTGCCGAGCTGGGGGGGGGGCACAAGAGCCTCCCACTCAAACACACAATAAGCCATAGTTTTATCATTAAGGCTGAACGCAGGTAATAAGCAGATATATTAAACAGGCTGCCGTATTTTGCTTGCCGGCTTCAATGTTGGGAAAGAAAGGTTAGTACTATGCTCACCTGAGTGAATGATTCCTGGTAAGATCTGGTTGCCGCTCCTGCAGAATTTCGAAGATATTGGGCTGTCGCAGAAAGGCGACAATCTTGTCGTTGTAAGCTGAAAATTCAAGAAAGGGCATCTTACTGGAAAATACAGCTAACTAAAACCTCAGGGCTTTTAGGCTCAACTACCATCTGTGGTTAAACCACAGAGCCTAGGGCTTGCCGATCAGAGGTTCAAATCCTTGCAGCGGGGTGAGCTCCTGTTACTCGGTCCCTGCTCCTGCCAACCTAGCAGTTTGAAAGCAGGTCAAAGTGCAAGTAGATAAATAGGTACCGCTCTGGCAGGAAGGTAAACAGCATTTCTGTGCGCTGCTCTGGTTCTCCAGAAGCGGCTTAGTCATGCTGGCCACATGACCCGGAAGCTGTACGCCGGCTCCCTCGGCCAATAAAGCGAGATCAGCGCCGCAATCCCAGAGTCGGTCACGACTGGACCTAATGGTCAGGGGTCCCTTTACCTTTACCTTTACTATTTTCTGCTTTCATGCAGGGACAGGTGATTTGGAGTGCTCCAATATTTTCTTTCAGGGTGGCTATTCTGTTTTATAGCTTAGCTTGAGCACCATTCCCTTGAAACCAAAGCAATTTATGTTTTTAGTCTTTCTAGTGCTTAGCTTCAGAGCATACAGTGGCTAAAACACTCCCCTTCCATGCTGATTGGGTGGCTCTGTCATGCAGGAAAGAGGGGCCCTGCAGGTAATAGTAATAGCTCTTCAGTACCCCCATGATCCTGGACCACCGCACCACTGGTGATCATCATGTTAAGAGTTAGATTTAGCTAGCGGGGGCTAAGTGCCAAAAGATAGTTGTTGTCCCTTTGGAAAACACACCTCCTTCTCCAAAGGCATCCATTTCTCAGGGAGATGGTAAAGGCATAGGGACCCCTGACCGTTAGGTCCAGTCGTGGATGACTCTGGGGTGAGCCGGTGTACAGCTTCTGAGTCATGTAGCCAGCATGACTAAGCCGCTTTTGGCGAACCAGAGCAGTGCACAGAAACGCCATTTACCTTCCCGCCGGAGCAGTATCTATGTATCTACTTGCACTTCGTGCTTTCAAACTGCTAGGTTGGCAGGAGCTGGGACCGAGCAACGGGAGCTCACCCCGTCGCGGGGATTCGAACCGCCAACCTTCTGATCGGCAAGCCCTAGGCCCTGTTGTTTAACCTACAGCGCCACCCTAAAAGGCAGCACATGAAGACTTGCATTAACCATTGCAATCTAATTATGATGATGATGATTTTGTAACCATAAGATTATTGAATAATCATAGAATTGTAGAGTTGACCATGAGGGTCATCCGGTCCAACCCCCCAGCAATGCAGGAATCTTTTCCCAACGTGGGGCTCAAACCCATGACCCTGAAATTAAGTCTCGTGCTTCAACAACTGAGCTATCCCAGATGCTAAGAGGCATGGTCACGCGGGGGCATGACTGTGACTATCACAAGACTCTGCACATCAGAATTTCCCACTACACTACTGATGATTTTACTCTCTTTTTTTTCTTCCCAAAGATGGCGTAAGGCATGGGGAGAACCAGAATAAAGGTGATTCAAAGTTGTTGGAAGAATCGAAGCGATGTAGGTACACAGGTGGATGAACTTGTGCCATAGATACTATTGAACAGCATAGCTGCAGCAGCATCAAAGTTGTGGCAGTGCTGCTTCCTGTGGCAAGAACCACAGTTTATAAGTAACGATGTCTAGCTGCTTGGGTGTGCTGACCCGCAGTCATCCGGTGCAGACAAAATTTAAGTTAAAAAAAAAAAAGCAAACTAGAATCTGTCCACCTAGTACGCTAAATTCAGAGTACAGAATGAACGTTATCACTCAGGCTCCAACCAGATAGACAACACAATCCTTTGCATGCTTACACAGAAGCAGGGTGGATAAAAATAAATGATTTAAAAATAATAATCAGATTTTTTTAAAATTTAAATTGGATCTTTGTGATTTAAATTGGATTTTTAAAATAAAATAAAATCTTTCTATAGTTTCCTATTTAAGTTATATTATAGTCCAAAGTCTATGCGTCAGGAAATAAGGATTTATTTTAAGTTTTTCATGTGTGCTGAAATTCAGTCTTAAGGGTGTTGTTTTTTAAAAAAAAATTGTTTAACCACATGAGTTAACAAACATGGATACATATGCTATAATGTAATTGCTTTAGTTAAATAATTAGTTTAAATTGTTATTAAGGAAATGATTATTTTTCTCCTTCCAATAAAGTACAGCAGAAAAGTTGTCCAAATATAGAGAGTTAACTTATTAAACCTCACAATAATTTCATAATTATCTGTCCATGTATTTCTAATAGTATAACCAAATCAATAATTTTTGATATAACTGTAAAAACTACTCTGAAAATTTATTATTCCAAAAACGAAACCTTCCCCTGGTTATAAATATTAAGATGATACCAGCAAGAACGAGTCTTTCTGTAAAAACAATGATTTAAAACAAGTCTTACTGACTAGTGATTTAAATCGATTTGATTTCAATCAAGTCCACCCTGCTCGGAAGTAAGCCCTACTAAGTTAAATTGGGCTTGCTCCTTACTTAAGTAGGTTTATGACTGGAGCCTACAAGGCCTGGAATCCATTCGGTAGTTGCATTTGAAGTGGAGAAGCTTTTTCAAAGCGTTACCATATGCAACACTGAGGGAACGGGCAGCAGCAGAAGCTTAAATCAGCAGCGACTGTCAAGAAACAGTGCTGCTGAGCAAACATCCAGGCACTCCATCAGGTTAATTGGCCGTGGGTGTCTTCCCCCACAATGTGACAGCTGCTACATTCAGTGAATTAGCTTCTGTTCTTGAAAGGCATGAATCACCATAACTGGAGCCAATGGGTTTTGCCGTGTGTAAGTAAGAATCGGGCGCACAAGCAGTTTCCAAGACAACTCAACCCACTGAAAAGGCAAAGCTGATATTAAAAGCAACAGTGCTGCGCAGAAAGCCGAGCCACTTATTAAACCGGTGAGCACCTTGCAACTTTCATAATTGAGCATTTCACGCAGAAAACAGCACACAAAAATGATCAACCTGAAAGAATGCTTTTCTGTTGAAAGTGCTCTTGCTGTTCTGTTCTGATAACAATCTGCTGCACACTTAAGTTTGCCAGATGCAGAATATCAAGCTGTGGCACACTTAGCTAGCATATTTATTGAGCAAATGTTCACTGCCTATATTTGCAATTTTCAATGTGTGTGTTTTTTTCAAGCAGATCTTTCTGAACAGCTTTCGTATTTTTTCCAAAGCTCAGCAAGGCTACAATGTTCATATGGAACGCCACACAAACAGAGACTTCTGCCACAGAAATTTTCTGTTGCTATATATCCATAGATAACCTAATATTTATGAATAATGTTAAATAATGTTCAACAAAGGCAATATGTACAGTGACGGAATGGGAGAGGAATTCACTCGGTCTCTTTTTGCAGCAAAATGGCCCAATCTGACACTCCCAAACTAATTTGGGGATTGGAATGCAACTCCCAAGCAGATCACACACTTTTCTGGATTCTGCACAGTGGTTTCAGTGTGCAGAATGTGTGCACAAAAAAATACCTATTTTATACAAAGCATGTTTTCAAAAGGTACATTTTCATGAATGAATGCACTGAAAAGCATTGAAAAGTGTACAAAATGGTGCACCGCATAAATGTGGTCTTTTTGTGCACTCTTTTTTTTAAAAAAAAAACCCTGCACAAAATGTAATGGAATAGCTGTTCAGAGAAACTTTTTTGAAGTCTTCTTAATGTGTATTTGACTCTGCTTTTGTGTAAGTGGACACACCAAGCAACTTGCAAGTTTTAAAACAACAGAACATTAAAATGTAAAAATAACAATCATCAATTTAAAAAAACACAAAACATTTTAAAGCCAGAGATTAAATCCTGCCAATTACTCTGCACCTTTGGTAATGGTGGCCAAGTTCTGTCTTAGTAGGCCAAAACCAAGGACTCACTACAACACTGACACTTCTTGATAATTGAGTGAGTTAACAAGACACCCCTCTCCCATGAATGGCTTTTTGATTGAAGCCTGGAGTTTTACATCCACTCTAGATGTAGAAGTTGTTTGGCACCATCCATGTCCAGAGAAGCGGACACGGAGCAATGGATCCAAACTACAAGAAAGAAGATTCCACCTAAACATTAGGAAGAACTTCCTGACAGTAAGAGCTGTTCGACAGTGGAAATTGCTGCCAAGGAGTGTGGTGGAGTCTCCTTCTTTGGAGGTCTTTAAGCAGAGGCTTGACAACCATATGTCAGGAGTGCTCTGATGGTGTTTCCTGCTTGGCAGGGGGTTGGACTCGATGGCCCTTGTGGTCTCTTCCAACTCTATGATTCTATGATTCTATGTCTGAAGTCGCATGCGCAAACTTGCACCCATGTGATCTGTATTAATGATTTACATCAGCATACATCTCAGAAGCTGGATTCCTTCATTTTCATACCAAATGGAATATCAGGATTCAAAAGTAAGGCTCAGACTGATCTTTCAATTGACCTGGTTTGTGCTTCACGTTAAAGCCATTGTTTTAAGACTACCTAAGGTTTAACGTTAATGAGCAGCATGCAGGTGAATGCAGAACTCCCTTCCAAAGGACAAGACATTCTCGCTGCATCTGTGAGCCCTTTTAAATAAAAATAAGGTAATGAAGGTAACTCATAACTTACATGAGGGTTTGTTTCTGGGGGTCCAGAAAGCAAGGAGCCCCCAGGTGGAGGACTGCTTACCGGGCTTTGGGAAGGAGGCAGGAAGACTCTAGGTCAAAGCTTTCCAAACTTTTCACTGCATGACACAGTAATTCAGTTTTCCTAGCAAACTGGAGGCCTGGGAGGTGTGCCGGGTGAGTATGTGAAACACACCTACACAGTGTTGGAAACAGAGATATGAAAGCTAGGAGCTAAATGGCACATTAAACCTGGGTTATGGGCACTATAACAAAATGTCTAGGCGCGCTTTTTTTATAACAAGAATACACAGCTGAAAATGAATGAACTGCAGCTAAAATCTTATATTCATTGTTCACGTGGTCTAGTCCTCCCCTGAAGACTGCAAAAAACAAAGCCATATTTCCCCTGCCTGCCCCCCTAATATTTTTAAGAGGGTCTCTTTTCCAGTCTTCAGAGAGTTAGCTGGAAGTAGGGAGGCAGAAAAAGGTCCCCCTTTCCTTCCAACACTGCAGTTTTAAAATCTGAAATCTTAGGCGCAATACTGCTCCCAGAGCTCGCATTAATGAAATTCCCTGTCGCAAAGCGCACCTAGAACAATGGGCGTTTCAAATGCTGCACCTACACACCTACACACTGCAGCTGACACACTCACATGTCGACACACAGTTTGGAAAGCTCTGTCCTAGGACCCTACCAGAGCCCTCACACTTCCTTCCCAAAGCCCAATGCCTCGTTTACCCAGATTTGGGAAGGCGGCGCAAGGGCTCCAGTGCAACCTTCTGAAAGCCAGGTAAGCCTGCAATTGCAGCTGTGCACAGGTGGAGAGGGAAACTAATAAATGGCAAGCACGTTTCCTCCTCTCTCCATTTATCCCCCCCCCCCCCACCAACACCACCCGTTGCAAAGCTGCATTCGTGTAAGTAAAATAAGCATAATATGTGAGTTAGCTATATACACCTCCCCAACCCTGGCAGTGTTAAAAACCCTGGAAGGTTTCTGTGCGCTGCTCTGGTTCGCCAGAAGCGACTTAGTCATGCTGGCCACATGACCCGGAAACTGTACGCTGGATCCCTCGGCCAGTAAAGTGAGATGAGCGTCGCAACCCCAGAGTCATCCGTGACTGGACCTAATGGTCAGGGGTCCCTTTACCTTTATAGGGACGCTGGTGGCGCTGTGGGTTAAACCACAGAGCCTAGGACTTGCCGATCAGAAGGTTGGCGGTTCGAATCCCCGCGACGGGCTGAGCTCCCGTCACTCGGTCTTTGCTCCTGCCAACCTAGCAGTTCGAAAGCACGTCAAGGTGCAAGTAGATAAATAGGGACCAATCCGGCGGGAAGGTAAATGGCGTTTCCGTGCGCTGCTCTGGTTCGCCAGAAGCGGCTTAGTCATGCTGGCCACAAGACCCGGAAGCTGTACGCTGGCTCCCTCAACCAATAAAGCGAGATGAGTGCCGCAACCCCAGAGTTGGCCACAACTGTACCTAATGGTCAGGGGTCCCTTTACCTTTTTAACCCTGGCAATGCCTTGCTATAGATAACTTTTTAAAGTCCCTTTTGTACAATGTGTTCCTAGTTACATAAACTTTTTTAAAAATGCGAAGAGGCTTTGCAATCTCACCAGCAGCAAGTGCTCACTTTCAGAGAACAAGCTCCCCACTTTCAGCCCTAACTAAACTCTCACCCATTTCTCTCAGTGTTCCTGTATTGAGCTCTGGTGGGTGGAAGTTGCTACCAGTCCAGAAGCTAATTAGCTTGAACGATTTGGATGTTCTTTTCCCAACGTTATCCTCCTACCCCGTCCTATCGTCTGTCAACAACAGACTCTAGATAATACATGTCTGAAAGGTCACAGAGCGGCCTCCAAAAAGGCGTTCGGCAAAATGCTGGGTGCTTGGCAACCCTAAGGCACGAGGCCGAGAAAAATGCTCACAGAAAACCAAAATAACCAGCTCCAGTTGTAGAGGAACACCTCCTGGGTTACAACATTATAGCATTATAGCATTTAACTCTAGGAGTTTACCCCAAGCAAGATGTGTGCATATAGCAGAGCCACACCTAGTATCTCACAGTATACATTTCACTTAAGTCCACTCGTGCAACACTGGATCCTGCCCAATATATTGTTTCGTTTTTTTAGAAGGGCAATAAATTGCAGGAGAAACCTCATGCCTTAAAATGGTAACACAAGATACAGCCCTCCCATGCAAAATGCAAACAAAGCATGACTCTACAAGGCACACATACCCACAGGAACCATGTCCTGGTACTGAGCCCTGCTCACTGTGTTGAATGTGCTTGATGGCCGCGGCAAAACAGGAGGTCCTGAATGGCGGGAATCCTCTCCTACCTGGAAAAACAAAACAAAAAAACAAATGGATGTCATTATTCTTAGGTACAAAACTGATTTGATCGTTTTGAAAACAGCAGCCATGGGGAAGCAGCTTTTGGTTGGTGAGAAGTGAGGAAAGGAAGTTGAATACTTTCCCATTTTAAAAAATAAAATCCTGTCTGAAGCTGCTGTTTGAACTTCAAGAGAAGCCTCCATAGGCACCGATGGGAGCTTCCCCTCAAAACGCAAATAGCAGCTTCAGAGAGCTTTCTGTCAGGACTGAGCAAGGGTGTGGGAGAGAGTTAAACTTTCCCGCAGAGTCTCAAGACTGCTCATTACATAACCCCAAATGTGCACATTCATTACATACACGTATTAACTACAGTATAGTTCCCAGTTGTGGTAGCTTTGGGGCCAGTGCGAGACGATTATCAAAAGGACCATGTTTGTATGGTCAGAAAGAAACGCCTCACTTTACATTGTCATTTAAAATATTTTTAAATAAAGCAAAGCAGTTCTGCTTTACTAAAATGTTTCTTCAGACATTTAACCTTCCACCATGTTTGAGGTCCAAAACAACCTCCAGCGGGGGTCTTTTAATTATGCAAAAACTCCTCCTGCCCCAACTTCACATTACATCCTCTCTTCTAGAACAAAGCGATCCCAATTGTGCTTTTTTTAAAAAATAAAAATATTAGAAACCAGTGCACGGGTGACAAATGAAATGTAAGTGCCTTCACAAATGACTCAAACGAGGTGAAAATTATCATCTAACAAGCTTTAATACAATTTCCACTGTCTTTTCTGTTTTCTTTTCACATTGGTATCAGTCTCGGATACATCTAGTTAAAAACAACGGGAGAAATTCAGTGTAGCACTATGGCAACCAGTCTATCAGTACAAACATTTCCGCTTGCCACACAGAACAATCTCCTTCTCCAACTGCATGCTGTTCTCGGGGTTCTTCAGACTGCTCCACTGAGCCAATTTTTGGGGTGACGTGAGGAGAGGAGGTGCAGGCATGAGAAAGCACTGCAGTGCTAGCTAAAGTCTTTGCAAAGGTTTCTGCTAGCAGGCCTTGCAAGCTGAATCCAGTCCCATGTCTCAGCTGGCACCTGTTTGACTCCGTATCTGTTTAAGAGTTTTTGCAAGTATTAAATGGCCACAATGCACTCTACATGGGGCTACCTTTGAAGGTGACTCAGAAACTACAACTAATCCAAAGTGCGGCAGCTAGACTGGTGACTGGGAGCGGTCGCGGAGACCACATAACACCGGTCTTGAAAGAGCTACATTGGTTCCTAGTACGTTTCCAAGCACAACTCAAAGTGTTGGTGCTGACCTTTAAAGCCCTAAACGGCCTTGGCCCAGTATACCTGAAAGAGCATCTCTACTACCATCGTTCAGCCCGGACACTGAGGTCCAGCTCCGAGGGCCTTTTGGCGGCTCCCTCACTGTGAGAAGTGAGGTTGCAGGGAACCGGGCAGAGGGCCTTCTCAGTAGTGGAATGCCCTTCCATCAGATGTTAGGCAGATAAAGAATTACACAACTATTAGAAAACACCTGAAGGCAGCCCTGTTCAGGAAAGTTTTTAATGCCTGACATTTTATATATATATATATACTTTGCTGGAAGCCACCCAGAGTGGCTGGGGAAACCCAGCCAGATGGGCAGGGTATGAGCAATAAAATTATTATTATTATTATTATTATTATTATTATTATTATTATTATTACTACTACTACTACTACTACTACTACTACACCACTACTCTACTTACAAACCACAGAAAGCTCAGTCTGGGCTGAGAGTTTAAAATAAGCTTTTATTTTACTTTGTGTAACATTTAACAGCCTGGAGGAGTTCTGTTTCCGCTGAGAACTAGTGTGAGCTTGAAGATTTCCCCCCAATGTTTGGACAAATCATAATTGATGGCAAGTAACCCTGCTTTCAATACGCACCAGAACAAACAAGCTCAGCTGACATTGCAGGCCTTGGTGAGGTTTAATATTCTTTATGGCTTTATACTTGGGTCCCATAGAGGAAGCACAAAAGCACCATCTATGACTGTCGCTTCCCTTCACAGTTACAGCTGAGTGCACTCTGCTCTGTAAGAGCAACCTTTACTTCTGCAATTTCCTGGCTCCCATAGGTCTTTGTTACATGAACTTCGGGGGTTTTTGTAGTTCATCGCTCCCTGCTCCGCAGGCTCGCTGCATACCCTTTCCTCTCAGCGTGAGAAACATACATATTTGCAAATCTTCACCCACAACTTTGTGTCATTAAAATAGATCAAACCCAACTTGCTTTTTTAAGATGCCAAAGAGCCACAAAGAAGCAAAGACACAGAGTCTCCTAAAACTAGATTTGTACATTTCTCAGTACAGGAGAAAAGTGGGGGGAAACAACTCCTTTTGAAGTGTGCCAAGAAGTGGGAATACCAGTATTATTTGCTCCATCTCCTTGATTTACTTTTCCCCAGTTGCTGAAAGACAGCCCCGTCCCTTCAAACTTTGACCCCTGGAATAGTGGACCAAGCTCAGAAAAGGTCTTTATAAGAAGGAAAAACAAGAAGAGTGATGACCTTTCAGTTTAAAAATGGTAACCTTGCAAATATTTGTAAGTTACTAAAAGGTTACTATTTGCTTTATACTATATGCTTCATTTCAATATGTACGCCACTCTACCAACAGTTGTTTTCGGTTTTTGCAACCCGCTCCTTTGCACGGTGACTTTTAATAAATTAAAGGGAGGGCCAGGAGAATGACTGTGCACAGACCAATGTGGAGGAAGCACAGTTAACACATAGCAGGGGCCCAAAGAGATTTAAAAACCAATACCTGTATGCTTATAAGCACAGTTGTTTTTATTAGAAATTATTAGAAAAGGATTCCAAGAATGGGTTCGTGTCCAATTTCTTTGTCAGTAAGGTACATGTTCTGCTTCCCCTGCCTGCCCCCCACTTTTGACTTTCAGTGCATCCTTTGGCTTGACTTGAAACAGATAACCATATCAAAAAGCCATGATGTGAAAAACAAGGTGCTCCTGTCGCTGCTGTTCTGTGAACAAGTATCTGTATTCAAAGGCCCTCCAGTGGTATAAAGGGGAAATGGCAGGGACATTTTGCAAAAGATAAAAATTGTTATTGCAAAGGTCAGGGTACTTTCGTCAAGCTGGCACAACCTGAATCCAGCTGATTCGGGCTATAATCTGACACGCTGCTATAGATTCCAGGGGAACTCAGAACTCCTGTCACCTTGGGTCCACGAGTGATAAGATAACTAAGTGCAATATTTGCATATTTTGTTTTCTGTAATAAACTTGTTTAGAGGAGTGCACTGCTTTGCAATCGATGACTGGCTGTGTTGAGATCAGTAGGAAGGTAGCAGGCAACTACAGCCCAGTTCTGGAGCCCAGAACCCACCAAAACTTGGAACTCAAATGCAGCTTGGAGCCTACTGAGCTACAGGTCAAAGATACAGTGTTAGAAACTGAGATATGAAAGCTAGGAGCTAAATGGCACCTTAAACCTAGGTTATGGGCGCAACAACAGAATGTCTAGGCACACTTTTTTATAACAAGACTACAAAGCTGAAAATGAATGAACTGCAGCTAAAATATTACACTCGTTTTTCATATGGTCTAGTCCTTCCCTGCCCGCCTCCTCAAAATTCTTAAGACGGTCTCTTCTCCAGCCCTCAGAGAGTAGCTGGAAGTGGAGAGGCAGAAAAAGGTCCTCCTTTCCATCCATCCTGCAATTTTAATCTGGAACCTTAGGCGCAGTACTGCTCCCAGAGGTCAGAAACTGCTCGTGCTAATGAAATTCCCTGTCACAAAATGCACCTAGAACAGCGGGAGTTTTGAACACTGTAAAGATATTATCACCCCGTTAAGGCCCTAAATTTGAGACCAGAGTACTTTAAGGATGGCAAACACCAGTATGACCCTATCCATAATCTAAGATCTACATGTGAGATCATGCTTGTGGGCCTGCTGGTGAAATCTGTTAGATAGGTGAGCAAGCACACAAGGCAGGGCATTCTCAGTGGTGGCTCCGCAGTTGTGGAACTCCCTTCCAGTTTATAGCAATTTGGTCCATTCAGTCCTAACCTTCAATAAGGACTTATATTTTAACTATGCTTTTCCTTAAGAGGATTTTGCTGATCCATTTCAGAATCCTGTCTATAACTATCCAGTGCCTAATTCTCTGCCTGTGGTTCTACTGCATTTATTTTTCTTTGTACATTACTTTGTGACATTGCTTGGCCCTGAAAAGATAACTGGGTAGTTTTTGTATTTATTTTGATTATATATTTTGTGTTTTTATAGTTTTATTTTATCCTGTGAACTGCCATGAGGCCTGCGGGTATAGTTCGGTATATAAATGTAATAAATAATAATAAGCTTTTCAAAGCTCAAAAACTAAAAGAAAGAAAGAAAGAACTCCCATGCATCTATTTTAAACCAGCTAAAACATTCACAAGGCTGCTTTGTCTTTGATAAAGCTGATCTGGGTTGGATTAGACATGCGTGGCACTAACTTTTCTTTTTTAACCATATCCAATAAAATATATAATGTATTGTCTCTGACAGTGAATAATAATAATAATAATTTATTATTTATGCCCCACCCATCTGTCTGGGTTCCCCAGCCACTCTGGGCTACTCCCAACAGAATATTAAAAACACGATAAAACATCAAACGTTAAAAACTTCCCTAAAGAGGGCTGCCTTCAGATGTCTTCTAAAAGTCAGATAGTTGTTTATTTCCTTGACATCTGATGGGAAAATAGTGGCCAGAATGTTGGGACTTGAATGGCCAGGGCCTGGGTTCAAATCACCACTCGGTCATTAGTTGTTCTCTGAATGGTTTATTTGAAAGGCCAGACTTTCCCAAGCTGGTGCCCTCCATAGGGAATACAGCTTCCATGATCCCTGACCACTGGCCCTGCAGGCTGTGCTGAACTAATGTTCAGCTAAATGTGGGGAGCACCTGTTTGGGGAAGGCTGATCGAGGTCACCGATGCGATTACATTCCGAGGAAGGAATCAGAAGACTGACATAACAGTGAATGTTATACGTCATGAATGTAGAAATGGGACCGTGAAGAACCGAGGATCCTGTAACCTTGACAGGTGATCTTTCTCTCACACACACATGGGCTAAGTGCTAGCTTACCTCACCAGCACTGTGGCTGCGCTGCCTCGTCAAATGTTGCCGGTGGACCAATGCACTCGTCGGCCTGCTGCTCTGCAAAGGAAGCCGTGGGTCGATGAACGTCGTGGTGCGGGAATTGTGGTCGACAAAAAAAGCCTGGTAAGGAAGCAAGAGGAGAGGAGCGGGAGGAAAGCATTTCATTACTTGCCAAAACCTCACTCTGATTCCTGTGGGTATTTCTGACTGCACGCCTTCCTATGTTAAGCTGCACTTGTGAGCAGCAAAACATTGGGTGGTTACAAGCGCAGGAAGTCTTATGTTTTAATGGCCGTTAAGATCTTTAACTTTGTCACGCAACAGGGAACTCTTTGGGGGTGGGTGGGTGGGTTCTAACATGGGTTAACCAGCACTACACAGGCTTTCGGTGCCCCCAAAACAGTTCCGATTCTTGTGTGAACAACAATTCACAGAAGTCAAGCGAAACGAACAGTGAGATTGCTTAAGAGGAGTAGACTTGAGCAGCTAATCACAGAGAATGATGGTCCGTTCACAAACAGGAGCTGAGTGGGTGGAGGATGAGAACTCAGGGGTACCAAGAATGCATTAGGTAGGTGAGACAAAGTCAGCTTTGATGGGCAATTTCACTTTCTCATCTTCCCAGCCCTCCTTTCAGCTCTCTGCATCAGTTTGTATTGCTTATAAAAGTCCTCGTGAAAATTCACCTGCATTTCGGTGTGAAATTTCTCGTAATATGCACGTTTGTATGCATTTCCCCCTAGTATATATGTTTTTACTTGGCACTTTTCCCTAATGCAATGCGTTTTTAATGTCATTTTCACCAATATATACATTCTTATGTCAGTATATGCCTGCATTGTCTGCATTACTTGCTCAGAGAACTCTACTGCAAATTTCAGAGAAGTATGAATTTTAATACTGTGTTTCAGGTTCTTGTGTTGCCTTGGAAAGTGCTCATTAAGTAGGTTCACCTTTAAATGCAAACCAAATTTCATTTCTCCCAGATCCCTACATGACAGGGAAGGCTCTGTTGTTGGGAGGGAATGAAACTGGGGTGGTGAGCAAGGAGGGCTGAATTTCACATATTCATTCAAAATAGCTGGTCAGATCATCAAAGGTAGGTCTCTGTTTCACCTAATATCTGGGAGGAAGGACACAAAGTTATCTACTTTTTAAAGAAATAAATAAAAACCAACTTCAAAAAAAGTATAAAAAAACAACCTCAACCAACTGCTTACTGTATAATTACAACCACAAATGGGTGAGTACACATGTGAAACATCTGATTAAGGACCATGGCACAATGTGATTGCAGGCTGAAGCATGCCAGCTGCTATCTGAGGAGGGCTATTCTAGGTAGGGCAGCTAAAACAACAACAACCAGACAAAATTCTGAGTAGCTGGAGAAGCAAAAGCAGATTTCAAAATACAGCACAACCCCTAACAGCTTTAGAAGCAGCAGCTGCATGGACCAGTTGCCTAAACCAGAAAAACCGTAGGCATGGCAGGACCTGATCCTTTGCCAGGGAAGCAGCCAGTCACTTCTTTACTTGAGAGTATGTCACGTTTTGACCCTAGAGGAACTTTACTTTGAGGTTAAGCATGCTTCGGATCACGGCCTTGCAAGACTTGCGCTATGCAGCTAAGAAGAAACCATTTCAAGAACCTCATAAAGGTAAAGGGACCCCTGACCATTAGGTCCAGTCATGACCGACTCTGGGGTTGCAGCGCTCATCTCGCTTTATTGGCTGAGGGAGCCAGCGTACAGCTTCTGGGTCATGTGGCCGGCATGACTAAGCCGCTTCTGGCAAACCAGAGCAGCGCACAGAAACGTCGTTTACCTTCCCGCCGGAGCGGTACCTATTTATCTACTTGCACTTTGACCTGCTTTCGAACTGCTAGGTTGGCAGGAGCAGGGACCGAGCAACGGGAGCTCACCCCGTCGCGGGGATTCGAACCACAGACCTTCTGATCAGCAAGTCCTAGGCTCTGTGGTTTAACCCGCAGCGCCACCCGCGTCCCAAGAACCTGATACTTTACCCTTAATGATTCAGAGACAATGCCTGGCATCTACCCTGAAGGAATCAGAAACATTTGGCCCAAGAAAGCTCACACCGTAATTAACCTGTTAGTTATTAAGGTGCCACAATTCTAGTAGCTGTTATCTGGCATTTCTTTATCCACCCATACATACAGCACTGTCAGTGTACAAGACTCTGCAGACTCCCATAGGCAAAATATAAACAGGTTCCTGTCCCTAAACAGCTTATAATGATCTACATTTGGAGAAACAACAAACAGTGGTGGGGAGGGAAAGCTCAATGCGTTGCAGGTACTTAAAGCTCAGATACAGCAGGAAATGAGGATTAAGAAATTAAGTCAAGGGCAGGGCTTTCCCCCCAGAACCTCTCAGCTGGGTGCCACTGCCATTATAAGAGAACTAGGGAGGCAGCTTTCATGGTGAGTTCTGGCACCTCTTTTTCTAGAAAAATAGTGCTACTAAAGACTTTATGGATAAAGGTAGGTTTTTTGGAAAAATCTGAAGTTAACTGAAGAGCACTACACAAATCAGGGGAAGGAATGTACCAAGTTAGCAATGCCCGTTCCGCCCTGTATCCATCGCAAGCAGACCTGATTCTATTCCACTGCAGTTTGGTTTCCATCCATTACTATGTCATGCTGGCAGAACTTTATGTATTGTTTGTCTTAACCATTGGCATTGTTTTTACATGATTTCATACAATTTAATTCAGTGTATTAATTATACATTTTTCCTGATGTTAATTCCTGCTGTGGTCAATTAAGAACACAACCCTTTCGGAGTCTGTTGGATCCTCACATCCAAAATCTTGCTGCTGTTATCATGGCAAGATAATACACCAGATATCCTAATGAAACACCATAGTGCTTCAGGAAAATACAACTCACTGAACGCCTAATGACTGCCCAAAGAGGGTTAAAACAAGGTGTGCTTTTGTTGTTTGGATATTTTCTGCAGTGAACAATGGATAAATGCATGAACTTGAGATCAACATGTGAGCATTGCATGTTAAAAGCTTGGGGGCCTCTGTTCAGGTTTTGGTTGTGATGGGTGCTGGTAGAGGTGGGGGGGTTAGACCCAAACATTTGTATCATCACCCCAATTAAATTGGAGTCTTTTCATTTAGATCCTGTCCAATCTAATTTGCTTTATGCACTCTGGTTTAACAGGTTTATGAACCAGCCTGCTTGATGTTTTGGCTTTTATCTAATTTAAACTTGTGCATTTGGAAGAAAGCTTTGGCCTCCCAAGGGCTAAAATTTTAATCAGATGAACCCTAAACCAAGCATATAACTTGAAAGGCAAATTCAGATCAAGTCTGTCCTGCAGGGAAACTAATGTTTCCATATGAACAGTGTTGCATATGCACAATTCTGATTTCTTACACAGCAATTTAGCAAAACACGCTGCGCTCGTTTGTGCAACACACTTAGACAAACAGGAAAAGATGCTTAAGGATTACACTAAATGAATGCAATCATATCTCGTTAAGCACAAGTGCTTTGAGGACAGCCGGTAGCAGTCTGCTACATAATGAAACTCAGGATCACTGCTTTGAAGCTTCATTAGAGAAAAGAAAAGCTACTGGAGCTTCAATGCCTTGGGCTAATCTGGACAATGGCACCACAGCTGGAAAGGGAGCTGAAGCACTCTAAAAAAGACCAACACCCAACAGCCTAATTTTATACCTACCACTGGCCAACCAGGCAAGGGTGTAGCCTAGATATTTATGGAACCTGGGCAGAGAAACAGGGTATTTTGGTTTGGAAAAAGCTTCACATTTTACCCAGATGGGCAATGTATTTGTTCAAATATACGTTTTTCTTTCTACAAAACTAAAAATACAGCATGCAGAAACACACACGCTATTGTGATACTAGCTAAGACAGCAAACAAGTGCATAGGGTAAGGGCTCAGGTTGCTACCTCAGCACCACTAGGCCACACTGCAGCTCTCCAAATCCCTAGGTACAGGCATATCCTCCAGCTGTTTTGGGACTACAACTCCCATCATCCCTAGCTAACAGGACCAGTGGTCAGGGATGATGGGAACTGTAATCCCAAAACAGCTGGAGGGCCAAGTTTGGCCATGCCTGCCCTAGGAGTTAGGGACATTTTCTTAGAACAAACATAAACAGACCTAACCACTAGCCTATGGCTCATCTGTGAAACTACAATACATTGGGCCGGATTCAACTATCTGGTCCAGCCAGCAAAAAACCAAGCAAGGACTTCTGCTAGCACAACAAAGCTTTCCTTTCTCTTCTGCTGCAACCCCCCCCCCAAAAAAACCCACCAATGTCCAGGAGGCGGGTATCAGGAGAACCCCTGGAACAGTGCACGGGGAAGCAAGGACAAATTGTCTCATCAAGCAAGCATAAAAACTTGCGGCTGGAAGAAGAATCTTTTTGCCACTACAGTCATACCTTGGTTCTTGAACAGCTTAGCTGACGAACAAATCGGCTCCCAAATGCCGAAAACCTAGAAGTAAGTGTTCCGGTTTGCGAACGTTTTTCGGAAGCCAAGCGTCCGACGCGGCTTCTGCTTGAGTGCAGGAAGCTGCTGCAGCCAATCGGAAGCCACGCCTTGGTTTTCGAACGGTTTCGGGAGTCAAACAGACTTCTGGAACGGATTAAGTTTGAGAACCAAGGGATGACTGTACATTTACTATTTCTCAGTACGGCCCTTTTACTCTTCAGTGGTCTAAGTCAAATACGAATGGCTAAAAGGCAACTTTCTGAACGCACTGCCACCTGATGCACCAAAGACTTAACTCTCACCCTGCAAAGTGCCGACTCAGCAAATCCTTTATCAGTTACCTGCTCTCTCTCTCCTTGGATCAGCAACTGGGGAGAGGGGCAGACAGCTCTCATCTTAGAATCATAGAATTGTATAGCTGGAAGGGGGCACAGGGATCATCCAGGGAATCTTCCACCCAATGTGGGGCTTGAACCCTTGACCTTGAGATCAAGGTCTCATGCTCCACTGACTGTATCAAGGACAAGGCTGCTCAATGCCAGCTTTCTGTGTTAGCTATCAGATCATAAGCCAACCATCACTCGAGTTTATTTTGATATGCTTTTTGCTACTACTACTACTATAGCAGGTATGGTCTCCTCCTGTATTTCAGTTTCAGTTTCCAGGCAGCAAGAAACAACACACAACTTGTGTTCATATAATAAAATAGAAACAACAGCAATATTTTCTGCCAAGTTGTACTGTTAAAAAATAAATCTCTAAATAAATCTCTGGGAGGGAAGGACAGACTTTGTCCATGAGCCACCAATTGGCCATCCCTGTTCTACTGTAATTATGTCATAACGAAAACCTGAAACAACTCAGGGTACTTTCACCATCGGCAAAACAGCTCAGTCATCTATGCGTGTATACAAGGACAGGAAGGTTGTGCAAGGAAAGGACTCGGTTGACACAACCACTTGAGAAACCATGAGCACATCTGATCTCCAATCCTGAAATGAACTACATGAAACCATGTGCTCAAAGTGAGCTGCTGCACACCACCAGTTGGGCTGCATGGAATTGTGGGTGTATGAGGGGATATTTGCATGAACTCAGCGGCGTTGCATCCTTTGCTGACGTGTGTACACACCATGCACCAGGCGGAACCAGGGGCTGGGTGTGGAGGGTAAACAAAACCTGCCACAACAGTCCAACCCTCGCCACAGCCGCAGCCATGTGGACATGGGGCACGGAGGGTTCGCGGGGCCCCGCTGCACTATCTGCCAGCCCGCCAGTGCAGGGAGGAGCCTGGCCAGCCGATGTGGCCCTTGGTGGGTGCATCCCCCACAATATTGGCCGGGTGGCCATTCAGCAAGGGGGCCTGGGGCACAGCGGCACAGCCAGGCCAGGCTCTGGGGCCCAGAGACACCCCCCCCACAGGCAGGGCAGGGATCCCTGCATGGGGGTGCCTGGCGTGTGCCTCCTCAAAATCATGCTCCCAGGCCCCCCAGTCATCACCACGCTATGCTAAAACAAGAGCCAATGTGCATATGTACATATGTAAATGAGCTCCTACAATGAACAGGCCCAGTATTTGTAAGACATTCAACTCCTGCCTTCCAGTGTGGACTTAGTGGCTGTTTTTTCAAAACCTGATTCCTAAGGGAACTCCAAGCACATGGCTAAAGGAAAGAACTTTTCGTTTAAGGTCCCAAAACAAAGAGTTAGGGGGTTTAGGCCTGTGGCCTCAATGCATGCAAAGCATTTTCCCAGCAGCTACAGCAAAAGCACTTTGGAGCTTATACTCCAAACTGTCCTGCCTTCTTTCTTTCTTTTTTCACCCTTTGTACAGTCTTCCAGAGGCACTGTATCTCATCCCTAAGTAATGAAGGCTTTTTTTAAAAAAATGGGGCAGGAAAGCAGACGCCTCCTTGTTTCAGGGGAATACCCGTGCTACTGCTCCTCCCTTCCTGCCCACAAAGGGAATTTTATCCATTTTAACTTGTGCGGTGAAAAGCAGAAGGAAGAGGGCAAATGAAGTTTCCGTCCCTCCCTCGGCTCCAAACGCATTCCAAAGAGCTGAGTTGCCCCAGACAGAAGGAATGCACAATAATAATAAGAAAAACCTTCGCTTTAAAAAGCAGAAAAAGCAACTCCTCCAGCACACGCTAGTGCTTATCGAGCACTGCAAAAGGGCAGCACCTCCCTCTACAGCAATGCCCAGCCACCTTTTGTTTTTAGTTGCCTTCTGCTTTATCTTATCGGGTACTTTGAAGACTAAGCGGCACTCTCCGCCCCTTGCAGCACCATACATTAATCGTGAATTCATTTTCAAATAAAAAGGGGCGGCCGGCCCTTCCCCAAGGTCACCCAGCCACTGTTTTAGCGAAACTGAACTTCAAGCCAAATGTACAAAGTTGTTCTGGAATGCCCTAGGCCATATCAAATCTCTCTCCCAACCAAACACGGAGCAATTTCTGTTTCCTGAGCTAACAAAACCAACACAGCATTTTAAACCTTTCGCGCTAGTCATGCTTCTGCTATAAAAATTATCATCTGTCAGTGGCCAAGAAACTCAACTTCTGGGGGCCTCTTCCTAGTTTAGCTGTTGGTCACCCTTGATAGATCTCAGCGTCTTTCATAAGCCCGCAACACAGGAGCCTGTTCCGCTTCCTTTTCTAATGCAGGGTGAAGATAGCCACAAAATATGTGATCACTGCACAACTTCTAGTTTCTTCTGGATACGCTGTTGTGCTCAAGTGCACATGGGGAAACCAGCCATAGATGAAAAAGATAGAGGCTGCAAAGTCCTCTGCAAACCAGCAGCCCACATGTTAGTCATAGGTTTACAGTGGTACCTCTGATTACGTACTTAATACGTTCCGGAGGTCCGCTCTTAACCTGAAACTGTTCTTAACCTGAAGCACCACTTTAGCTAATGGGGCCTCCCGCTGCTGCCGTGCCGCCGGAGCACGATTTCTGTTCTCATCCTGAAGCAAAGTTATTAATCCGAGGTACTATTTCTGGGTTAGCGGAGTCTGTAACCTGAAGCGTATGTAACCTGAAGCGTATGTAACCCCAGGTACCACTGTACAGGTTATCACCAACAAAAACCAAGAAGAGCATCTGTGATAGACCAGACCAAAGGTCTACCAATTCCAGAATCCTGCTTCTCACATCAATGAACAAGGTGCCTAGGAGAAGCCGACAAGGGAGACATAAGGGGCAAGTAACTTTCTCCTGCAGTAGCTCCCCAGCAACCGATAGTATTTAAAGGATGCTCTCTCTCACCCCTAGAGTAAGGATGGGGTAAAATTGGATTCAGTTCACATTTGAAGGTAAATCAATCTAATCTGCACTTTCCAAAACATAACTGCAGCACAGGTATCCTTCAAAATTCACACTACTCTGAATTTTGCAAAGCAGCTATCCAGCCAAGTAATGTGTACAAAAATGAATCTACTGGGGTAAAGTGTATATAAAAATGCACGTATTGGTGAAAATAACATACAAACATGCATTATACTAGGGGGGAAATGCTTTTAAAATGTGTACATTTGTCAAAACCGCATACAAAAAAATGTGTTCATTAGGAGAAATTCACACTAAAATACTTAAGAATTTCCATGAGGATTATTTTTTTTAATTTGCTACAGAAATCTGGAGGACTGAATTTAAGATTGGAAAAAATGAGCAATCAAGAGAACAGAAACTGGCAGATCCATTCATCCCTACCCCGGAGGTAGCAGATAGCCATCCCTACTAGTAGTCACTGATAGCCTTAACCTCCATGAATTTGTCTAATCTCCTTTGAATGCTGACACCAATTGGTGTCCCTTAGCTGCGGTATTGGAATAAAAATTACCTTTACACTTTTGAAATTATTTTAAGTCCAACATGAGCTGTATTCCCATACATTGGCCTTATTTGTATGTCTTGCTCAACCGTAGTATAGTGTGACATAAATGATCCTGGGTGAGCCTTGGGCTCCAGTGCACTCTCTCTCCCCTCTCCTTCTGCATGGCCAGAAGCATGAGGATAAAAATCTTTGCTTCTGTGTTTCCTTACAGTTACACATTCTATCCAAACCAACGAACTGTTAATGTTACCTATAGTTTGTTTGAAACAAGCCAACTTGGTGTGGCTGAGATGAGAAGGAGCAAGGCTAGAAGAAGAAGAAGAAAAAGAAGATGAAGAAGAAGATGAAGAAGAGGAGGAGGAGGAGGAGTTTGGATTTGCTATCCCGCTTTATCACTACCCGAAGGAGTCTCAAAGCGGCTAACATTCTCCTTTCCCTTCCTCCCCCACAACAAACACTCTGTGAGATGAGTGGGGCTGAGAGACTTCAGAGAAGTGTGACTCGCCCAAGGTCACCCAGCAGCTGCATGTGGAGGAGCAGAGACGCGAACCCGGTTCACCAGATTACGAGTCCACCGCTCTTAACCACTACACCACACTGGCTCTCGAAGCTTACCTAGGATCACTTCATGGTTTAAACTAGGGCTGGAGAACCTGTGGCCCTCTAGATGTTGTTGAGACTCCAACTCCCATCAACCCCAACTAGCAAAGTCAACGGTTATGGATGATGGGAGTTGTAATCCAGCAACATCTGGACAGTTTCCCCATCTGATTTAAAAGTATAGTTTAGTGCAGGGATAGTAAACAGCTCCCATCAGGCACAGCCAATTAAGATGGTTAGTTGTCTTCCACAACATCTGGAGTGCCCCAATGTTGTCTACCTCTGGGTTTAGCATGACACCCAAATGCTGCCATGGAAAGCTACCATGTTAGGGAGATGATCACTGAGAACACAGCCAACTGGCATCATCATTCTCCTATTTGGGTGGAGGGTGGAAAGCGTGAATATCTGGCTTGGCCAGAGCAGCTTCCTCAATTTCATCAATATTCAGATGAAGAGAACAGAAGTCTAACGCTGGTTTAATTTACAAGCTAGTTTTTTCTTCCTTTTACCTTGCCCTGATGATCGTGCTTCATTTCCCAGCCCCTCGGCAACTCGAGCTGCTTGTTGGCAAACATATTCAAGAAGCCCACCAAATCTCGATTATGCTGGTAGCGCTCGAAGTGGTGGGTATCCCGCCGGACTTTGGTGATCATGTGCTTCAGACACGTATTGTTTGTAAACATGCGGTAGGCACTCTGGACGGTGGGAGGGGGAGAAGAAACAAAGACAATTATTTTCGGAAGCTAAGCGTTAGGCTTTGAATGTCTATGCAAGCTTTGGAAAGCTGGATAAAGGGGGCCTTAAGAGTTTTTCCATTCATCTTGTACAAGCAGCAATTCAACCTAGGCGATCTACCGCTGGGTCATTTTAAAATTGACCTTGAGGCTTTCTAAAACTGTCATGTCAAGCACCAGCAGGAGGGGTTCAGGTACAACCTTAGTCAGACACATGGGAAACAAAAAATATAGTTTCTGTCTCTGAACCCATTAACAATTACAGTGGTACCTCAGGTTAAGAACTAAATTCGTTCTGGAGGTCCATTCTTAACCTGAAACTGTTCTTAACCTGAAGCACCACTTTAGCTAATGGAACCTCCTGCTGCCGCCGTGTGATTTCTGTTCTCAACCTTGAAGCAAAGTTCTTAACCCGAGGTACTATTTCTGGGTTAGCGGAGTCTGTAACCTGAAGCGCCTGTAACCCGAGGTACCACTGTACTGAAAATTGTTGTTATTTTATTTCAACATACAACAACATCATATGGATAAATAATGAAACACCCCACCCAAACACAGAAGCTTGTACTTAAAAGGTAAAGGTAAAGGTACCCCTGCCCGTACGGGCCAGTCTTGACAGACTCTAGGGTTGTGCGCTCATCTCACTCTAGAGGCCGGGAGCCAGCGCCATCCGAAGACACTTCCGGGTCACGTGGCCAGCGTGACGAAGCTGCTCCGGCAAACCGGCACCAGAGCAGCACACGGAAACGCCGTTTACCTTCCCGCTATACAGCGGTCCCTACTTGCACTTAAGGGTGCTTTCGAACTGCTAGGTGGGCAGGAGCTGGGACCGAACGACAGGAGCTCACCCCGCCACGGGGATTCGAACCGCCGACCATGCGATTGGCAAGTCCTAGGCGCTGAGGTTTTACCCACAGCGCCACCCGCGTCCCTAGCTTGTACTTAGGTTATTATTAATATCCCACTTAACAAATTAAAAAGTGGGACCCGCAAAAAAATGTTGCAGTGTGGAGTGCACTCCTGTTCTGTGTTAATGTTTCGTGTTCCACCGAATACTTCTTTCAGGAAGCTCACTCCACTCTCTTGACCAGTTTTCAAATCCTTTCCCTGAAAGGCACTCACTGAGCTGTTTTGAGAAGGGAGGGATGTCTCCTTAAGGTTAAAAAATTATATTGCTGTATCCCTTGGGGATCCCCAGAACACAGTAACGCCTGCCTCTTGTCTTTCAGTAACTGCCTTCTTGTTAGGAAGAGGTCATAACTCTGCACTTTACTGCACTTTAAAGACTGAGAACGAAAAACAGTTGAAATGTCTTTTTCTCTACATTGACTCTTTCTCTGCCACCCTACCCTGATTAAACCCTTTCCCCCAACTGCCTTGGAACACTCCTGTCCATGAAATGAAGCTCTTCACCCAATTCCCAATGGCCTAGGGTTTTACAATCATAAAGGCTTCTCTGAATGTGGTCTTAATTTCAATGTGGTCGGCTCTACAATCTCCAAAACTATTACAGTCACACCTTGTGTTGTCCTGGGTTTCACCGCGCGCACACACGCAGAAGCGTTCGGCATGCTTCGCACACATGCAGAAGTGTTCTGCGCGCTTCACGCATGCACAGAAGGGTTCTGCACGCTTTGCACATGCGCAGAAGCGCTCTATCATGCTCTGCGCTTGCGCAGAAGCGTCGCGCTAATTGCGGATTTTTCGGGCTGTGAACGGCACCCTGGAATGGATCGTGTCCGCAACTAGAGGTACCGCTGTATACCAGTGTAAAATGCAGGGTGCTATCATAGAACCTTATCCCAAACAGCAAACACCTTGGGATCTGTTTATACAAAAACCAAGGGAGTAAGTTCCCACATGATTTCCATAGGCAGCTGCTAACTTATCCATTCCAGTTGGACCTGAGGATCTGGAACACCAGGAAGTGTTAGCGTTACACTGCAGTAATGGATATGGGTCATTTTGCTTATACTCCAGGAGAAACTGTTTTCATGGTGTTGCAAAATTCCCTCTTCTGGAATCCCACAAAAACCAGTGTGATAGGTGTGTGTTGCTGTGCAAAGGTCTCCTCTCTCAGCAGTCTAGCCTGTTATTCTATTATTTCCCCTCCTCACAACATTTTACAATACATAAGAAATACACAATATGATCACAACTTGATGCAAAAAATGCTTTTCATAATTGTTACCTTAGTGAAAATGGCTTATATATGTTATTATTATTATTTATTATTATGCATATCTCAGGGCGGTTCACAACGTAAAAATACAAGATAATAAACACAAAATGCTTAATAAAGAAACCAAGAACAAAAGCAATTAAAATAATTATCTTACATACCAGGGGAGGGAGGGCTTCAGCCTTATGAAACCTGCTTTGAGTTTTTTATTATAACCCTGAACTCCACCAACTGGAGCCAGTGGTGAAAGACATTCACTTGCAGGATAAAGGACATGGTGTCTCTGAACAGCTGCTAAACCCAGGGATTTGTTCTGAATGCAGGAAATGAGCTGAGCTCACAGTTCTCCAACATAAAAACACGTTCCTGGTTATCCCAAGCTTTCCCAATTTCAGCAGTATAATGGGGGCAGAGGGGGTCTTTTTTGTTATTCTCGCTGCTATTGCTAGATAATGGGGAGTTACTGGTCTACTGCAAACCACCCAGATGCCTACCAGTAGACCCCAATTCTGCCTAACCCAATATTGAGGGGGAGAGTGTTTATGTAGCCTAAATGTACCCACATGTTAGATGGAGCTATTGCCAGACTCAGGAGGACCTTAAGAGAGACACCCACACCTCAAAAAGAACCCAGTGAAGACGGATTGTGTTCAGTGGGCATGGAACACTGACTTGCTGTTGTGGGTGGGAACTAGAATCCTGAATAGGGAGCACGCCGCGCTGCAACATTTCGTGGCAGCTCTCACCTGCCATCGCTCTCATATAATACTGGAAATGCAAACCCTCCACATCTCTGCAAGTGTTTGTGTACAGATATACTTGCGCCGACTACTCACAGGGTTAGAATGCAGCACTGTGAAGAATTCTGGGCTGATAAGGAATTTCACAGGGGGGGATTGTAGCAGTAGAGTAAGCCTGGATCTGGAGGTAGAATGAGGCAGCACATTCTCCCTTCGGAAATCTGACAAAGGGACACAGCCATGAATTAGTGCAAAGGCTTCAGCATCGTAAACAACAACAAATAAATAAATAAATAAATAAATTTATACCCCACCCTCCCCAGCCAGGGCCGGGCTCAGGGCGACTAACACCAAATATAAATTACAATAAAACGTAACGGGGGGGAAACAAACAAAAACAGTTAATTAAAATACGGCTTAAAATACAGCTTAAAATGCAGCCTCATTTTAGTAGTAGCCCATAAATCAAGACCATAAAGGGAGGGAACATCAGATATTCACCTGAGCCAGGTATCCATGCTGGTCCTACATGGGCCAGCAAAAAAAACCACACACACACACAAGGGAAAATTTATAGCAAATCCCATATAAGGGGTCAGAGTGAGTTTAAGTCGAAGGCCTGGCAGAACAGCTCCGTCTTGCAGGCCCTGCAGAAGGATGTCAAATCCCGCAGGGCCCTGGTCTCTTGTGACAGAGCGTTCCACCAAGTTGGGGCCAGTGCTGAAGAGGCCCTGGACCTAGCTAAGACCAATCTAACCTCCTTGAGGCTCAGGGCCTCCAAAGTGTTGTTGTTTAAGGACCTTAAGGTCCTCCAAGGGGCATACCAAGAATTAGCTGTTGTTCTTCCTTTATCTTTGTTATAGAATACTCTTTTCTCGTTCATACTTAACTGTAACAGTTTTGAAATTAAATAGACAACCGAAAGAATGCTTGTTGGATCCTTATTTCAGGTGAATAATGAACACCAGCCGGTCTATAACAATCAGACCTTGGGGGCGGGGAAACAATCAGATTTTGAAACACGAATGTTTTCCCTGTACTTTACAAGTCTGCTTTTTACTTACTATTGAAAATGCATAAACACAATTTTTAAAAAACCAAGTCTGGTTTTTAACACAAGGGGGAATTATATATATGATAATAATAGGGTTATTATTATTATTATTATTATTATTATTATTATTATTATTATTATTATTGCAGAACCCAACCATAAGCAACTGGGTGGAATTGTATTAAGCTTAAAAATGGGGGTGAGTGGTAAAATGAAGATATTCCAGCTGGAAAGAAAGAGGAGAGGAGAGGAGAGGAAGGGGCAGGAGTTAAGGTAGAATAGAAGTGATAAAAATTCACCAAGTTCTTATCAACCCAATGAATTCAGTATAGGCCATTGCAAAGCTGAAATCAACTTAACAAGCTGCAGTTTACACCACTATATATATTATACTTTTAAAGAAATCTGGATAGCCACTACAGCAAGGTGTGGTTGCATGAGGTGGAAAAGCAGGTTTTGCTGCTGACATTTATTATGCAAAAAAAAAAAAAAAAAGTAAGTAAATGAACCCACGGAGATGGAAATCCAGGATTAACGTCACAAACTTTTGCTATGGCTCTTTGGGTGAGCCACACTTTTTGTTCTTTTGACCTCACATGCCTGCTACAAAATGAATCACTTAAACGAGTGCATTTATTTCAAATGTACCTTTTTTATGTAGAATTGGTATTGTTTGCAGCACAAGGTTTGCAAAACTGAACTGCCTTTGTATTACTGTGTCGCGGTAAAGAATGGTTTAGGCTGTGCATGAGCAGGAAAAGAACCTAGGCAAGCCTTGCGACTCACACATTCCCTATTCCTATGCAGCCAATTATCAGGAATTAGGAAGCTCTTGCTTTGTTTTAACTGCAGTTCGTCATGTCTTCTACCATTGTTTTATTGGTAAATTTGCTATGATGTTTTTGAGTTTGATGTACTATGCACTGTCTAGAAGCAGGGATCACCAACCCGGTGCTGGTGGGCAACTTGCTACTTGTGGAGTCTTCCCGCGGTGCCCATAGGCCGATGCCCCAAACTGTGAGGTTTCTTTCTTTCTTTCTTTCTTTCTTTCTTTCTTTCTTTCTTTCTTTCTTTCTTAAAAGAAAGCATCTAGCACTCCTAGAAAGAACGTTACGGAGCGAAATGTGCAAGTACCGTCTTTTTTTGTGTATAACACGCCCCCGTGTATGACGCCCCCTGTTTCTGGGGACTCCAAATTAAGAAAATGGGGGGAGATTGTATACGTGTATAAGACGACCTCCAATTTTAAACATATTTTTAAAAGAAAAAAACCCTAGTCTTACACACAGAAAAATACGGTATCTCCCGAGAGATTTCTGTGAAATGGGAGTGATGTGGCTATATTTTCCCTGGTTCTGAGATATGCATCCTGTTGTGATTGGACAGCAACTCTATGCGTGTGTGTGTGTGTTGTGTAATATCCATAATCAGGCCAGCAGGAAATAGCCAACTTCCCACATTAACCAGAAGGCTGGGGCTCCAATGGTGTGTTATACCACGCCCCTTCCACAGCAACCATTTTGTGACTGGCAACCACAACACTTTCTCAAAACTGCCCACTGGTTCAGTTGGCCTGGAGAACACCGTTGGGACAGGTGGCATAGAAGCATAATGAAATTAAAAAAACCAACTAAGGAGAAGTGTGGCACTAAATGGGGCCTTACCTGCATTAGGCTGCTGGAAGTCTGCATCTTCTCCAGCTCCATCCATAGGATTTGGGTGCTCCTCCGGTCTGTCATTAGTCATTGTCCGTCGAATGCTCTGGTACCTGAAGTTCCAAGACTGGTATTATGTATGGTACCCAATAAATACATCAGAGACTCCAGCACACTCAACACACCAGAAGTCAAATCGTTAAATGGCTTTCCCTCAGGCTTTAGGGATCAGGCCTGGGGTTGGGGGTGCATGGGGTAGCCCGGCACAATTCCTTTTTTTTTTTAACTTGAGAACTTCTTCATGACATGATCCTAGCCCATCAGGAATCAAGTAGTGAACAAGTTGACATCAAAGATCCACATAGCCAACTGTGATTTAGCTACATGACATCATCGCCATCAAGGGCAAAAGCAGCTCATTAAGGACACACTCACTTCCCACCTTCCATCCCTAGTGCCGGGTTGCCGCTGTACATAAAACGTCAATATTATAAAATAATTCTGGAAATCTCCATAAGCATCTTCACACCTTTTCAAGTGGCACCCTCATCCCCGGTGGTCAGAAACGGAAGTTGCATTTCAAGAGCTAAGAAAACATGAAACTCACCCCTCCCCTTCACCGTAACATATCTTGCATGCTTATTTACAGACTGGGAGGTCATTATTTCTGGATTAACAACAAACCTTACATATGGCGTAGGTTATTCCCAACCAGGCAAAGTTTTTTGATTTGAAACAATGTTGTCTGATCTTCTTCTTCTTCTTTATTCAGAATAATGGTACATGGCAGGACAGATATTTTTTTAAAAACCTGCATATATAACAACCAATTTGAATAATACTCACCTGCGATTCAGTTGCTCCATTTGCTGTATGGAGTTGGAACGCTGAAGGATCTGTTGGGCCGGGGGAGCTGTGGGACGTTGCCACGTTGTCGTCCTGTTCACGTGGTCCACGTAGAATATCCTCCCGTGGCTGTCAATGCGTGCCTCCCAATCTAAGGTAAGAAGACGCATTGTAAAACACAAGGGAGCAGGTATTTTAGAGCAGTGCCTCCAAAAACCTCTGCTAGCCAGCATCCCTATTTTCTTTTTTTGGCATTCTGTAAAAGGCAAAATCAGGGGACATGGGTGGCGCTGTGGGTTAAACCACAGAGCCTAGGACTTGCCGATCAGAAGGTGGGCGGTTCGAATCCCCGCGACGGGGTGAGCTCCCATTGCTCGGTCCCTGCTCCTGCCAACCTAGCAGTTCAAAAGCACATCAAAGTGCAAGTAGATAAATAGGTACCACTCTGGCGGGAAGGTAAACGGTGTTTCCGTCCACTGCTCCGGTTCGCCAGAAGCAGCTTAGTCACGCTGGCCACCTGACCTGGAAGCTGTATGCCGGCCCCCTCGGCCAATAAAGTGAGATGAGCGCCGCAACCCCAGAGTCGGCCACGACTGGACCTAATGGTCAGGGGTCCCTTTACCTTTATCTAAAAGGCAAAATCAGCCGCCTTTTCCTCATTACACCCATTGCAGAGGCACAGCAGAAATCTGCAAACACAGCTTAAAGCTGAATCATGCTGAGACCTAGCAGGTAGACTCCTCTGTTCTTAGGAGCTTTCCGTTATTTCATGGATTTATTCCTCATGGCAGACTAGCGATCCTCTTGTGACTCACTTATGTGTCTTGATGCACAGTTTGGGAGTTACTGATTTAGAGACTCTATGGAATGAGCTCCATACCCAATGAAAAAGGAGGTAGCTCAGTGTTAGAACACACAAGTTTTGTGTGCTGAAGGTCTCAGGTTCCATCTCTGGCATCTCCCGTTGGAAGGATCTAGTAGCAAGTGACGAAAAAGGCCTTTGCTTGAGACCCCAGAGAGTGGCAGCCATCAAAGTAGACAGTACTGAGCTAGATGAACAATAATCTAACCTGTTATAAAAGCAGCTTCCTATGTCCCTATGAAACAATTCGATTTCCACTGGGGAGGACATCACAACAGAAGCAGCATCTCCAGGGACATGGAAGCAAATGGCTTCAAGCACATCCATATGCATTTTTTGAGCCTGGTGAAACAAAATGTGGCATGTTTCACACACAACCTCTGGTTCTCTCAGAGACAACGCTTTTTTGCAGCGCTTTTCCCTTTTGTGGGGGCATATACCCTGAAATCCTGGGAATTAATAAGGAGAAGCTTCTCACTTGGTGGCAGGGCCTCATCCACTCTCTGATAGCGACTAACGTCCTGGCGAACCGAGGGAAGAGTTCTAAGAGGCTGGTGCCCATTAGTTTGGGAACCTAAAAGACAAAGAAGCTGTTTCACTAACAATTTTCAACGGAAACACAAACAGTGTCACACTTTATATTAGGGTTTCCCAAATTTGGGTCTCCAGCTGTTTCTGGACTACAATTACCACCACCCCTGACCACTGGTACTGCTAGCCAGGGATGGTGGGGGATGTAGTCCAAAAAAACACAGCTGAAGACCCAAGTTTGGGAAACCCTGCTTTAGATGTTCCAAAGAAAATCCTAACTGAAAGAACAAGTTTGAAATGATCACCCAATGGTCTCCTTTTCTGAACAACATGCCAATGTGTTTCTCTAAATTGTCACAGAATAGACTTAGCAGATTTATAGCAGGCTCTCTCTCTCTCTCTCTCTCTCTCTCTCTCTCTCTCTCTCTCACACACACACACACACACAATACATGCAAATTGCTTTTGAAGAGTTTGGATTTGATATCCCACTTTATCACTACCCGAAGGAGTCTCAAAGCGGCTAACATTCTCCTTTCCCTTCCTCCCCAACAACAAACAGTGAAGTGAGTGGGGCTGAGAGACTTCAAAGAAGTGTGACTAGCCCAAGATCACCCAGCAGCTGCATGTGGAGGAGCGGGGATGCGAACCTGGTTCCCCAGACTACGAGTCTATCGCTCTTAACCACTACACCACACTGGCTCTCATTGATCATTACTAAAACACACTGTGCTGTTATCCTCATCAGCACAGAATTTGAAAAACTGGAAGATCTGGGGTTTTATTCAATAGAGGCACAGCTTCACTGATACAGGGTTTCAGTTTCAGGAAAATCACCCACCCTCCTGCTGCTCTGTAGGACACCATCCACACTGTGCACTAGGAATGTAAGAAGAGCCTACTGGATCAGGCCAATGGCCAATCTAGCCTAGCATCCTGTTGTCACAATGGTATCCCAGATGCCTGTGGGAAACCTTCACGCAGAACCCGAGTTCCGCCCACCCTCTGGAAAGGTTTTGTGGGAGTGCAGAGGCTACTGGAGGGAAACATGAATAGAGGAAGGTCAGTAGCATGAATTGCCTTCTACTCAAAGCCGTTGGCCAAAACCTGAAGACCGTGCTCATCACTCCATGAGAGCTCTCACACAGGAACCTCTTGGTCTATGAATCCCAAACTTCCCGCTATTGTTGGACTACAACTCCCATCAGTCCCAGACACCAAGGCCAAGGGACGGGAATGATGGGAGCTGTAGTGCAACAACAGCTGGTGGCCGAAGTTTGAGAAAACAGTAATTTGACAGATAGGAAAAGTAAGATAAGTAGATGGGAGGCTAGAACAGCTAAACAATAACGCGTAACTTACACAGCTGCACACTTCTGAGCATGTCTAGGTTTCTCAACGAAAGGGAGAAAACCCTGAAGGGCTGTGGGAGCCTTTGCACAAGTGGTTAATTATCTGCATGCATATTCTCCCCCCCAAAAAAAAGGTCTGCTGCTGCTGCTGGATGCAACGTTTTATTATCCAAAACGTAATTCATGCGTTTGAGATAGCTAACGACTACTCTGCGCTGTAAATTGAGTCCATCACAGAATGAAATGAGGTGAGGTGGGAGGGCAAATACAACATACAGATGGACTCAGCAAGGCACATAATCAAGCAGTCTGCTCTCACAATCATTACCTCCCGTGGCTCCATCCACCTGGGCAGCATCTCCCTCGCAAGCAGCCTGCACCCCTGCAGCCCCTTCCTCCTGAAGCTGCCCACGTGCAGCTGCGGCCTGCAGGCTCTGCCTCCTCTGCCAGATCTCCTCGGCCTCATCACCATCCTGCAGCCCGCTGGCTTCAGGCAGCTGCCCCTCCTCTGGAGCGCTCGGTATGTTCACCGCGGGCAAAGAGGCCTGAGTGCACACAACTTCCTGGGTCTCCGGGGCGGGCTCGCTGCTGGCAGCATCCATGGCGCAAGCTCCTTCTTCCTCCTCCTGGGGAGAAAAGGCCGGCGTCTCAGGAAACCGGGCGCTTTCAAAGGAAGAGCACTGCGTGTCGGCGGACGAGAGTCGGGGGGCCGTGCCTTCGTTGCACGAGCCGTCGGCCCCTTCCACATCACTTTCTCCCTCCGGCCTGGTGCTCGATTCGCTTACGCTCTCCGTACGGGCTGCGTCGCTCGGCTCAGTTTCTGATGAAAACTGAGAAGGTTCTGATCCCTGGTCGACGGATTCCGCCTCCCTGATTTCTCTTCTGCCTGCAGGAGCAGACTCGAGAGCTCCTGTGTCCATCTCTGTGGCAGGCTGCTGCTCTGCCTCCTGGGGGACACAAATTTCATTGCCAGGTGGGTCAACTGGTCCGTCATCCTGATGCTCTTGAGGATTTTCGGTTTCTTCTCCTGCCTGCTCTGCTTCAGGAAGCCCTTCAGAGGTCTCCTGCTGGCCATCAGAAGGCTGCAATGGGATTTCCTCTTCTGGAGCTCTCTCGCTTTCCTCGAGGCCCCCCTGGCTTTGTGCGGTCTGGCTCGGCGAACAGTTTAAGCAAGTCGCTTCAGCGTTCCTGGCAGCACCATTCAGCATGACTAACCCGCCGCCATCATCATCATCATCATCCAGCAATGACTGGAACCCCAAACCTTGGTGGTATTCATGCTCCTCTTCATCGGAGTCAATGTGAAGCATAGCATTAAGCCTAGTGTCGGTAGGGAAGCTGCTCCTCAATTTTGGGGACGGCCCAACAGTTCGCTCGTTGCAAACGGACGTCCCAGTCCTAGAGTGACTGCTTTGCTCTATTGCATCCAAGTAGTCGTTCAGGGAGTCCTGGCGGCCTCTGGGAGGTGATGACCTGGAAGCTGCAGAAGTCAGATCTTCCTGGTCCATTTCCAGAGTTGTACTAGTCCTGAGAGAATGCCTTGTGATGGCATCTCCAGTTGATTCCTCAAGGATCGGGCCGTTTGAGCAAACTGGAGGCGGGTCGTGATGCCCCGCAGGAACATCTTCATCGTCAGAAGGACTCCCTAAATCTCCGTTTACAGAGTTTACTCCTAGCAGCGTCCCCACAGCTTCCGGTGAAGAATCTACAATGAAAAACGCAAAGAATAACTAGTGATATAATGATAATTTATTATTTATACCCCGCCCATGTGGCTGGGTTTCTCCAGCCACTCTGGGCGGCTCCCAACAGAATATTAAAAATATGACAGAAGATCAAACATTAAAAACTTCCATAAACAGGGCTGCCTTCAAATGTCTTCTAAAAGTCAGATAGTTGTTTATTTCCTTGACATCTGATGGGAGGGCATGCCACTGAGAAGGCCCTCTGCCTGGTTCCTTGTAACCACACTTCTCACAATGAGGGAACCGCCAGAAGGCCCTCGGAGCTGGATTTCAGTGTCTGGGTTGAACGATGGGGGTGGAGACGCTCCTTCAGGTATACTGGGCCGAGGCCGTTTAGGGCTTTAAAGGTCAGCATCAACACTTTGAATTGTGCTCAGAAACATACTGGGATCCAACGTTGGTATTTCAGGATATAACCCAGAGGAGACTCACAGGAGTACATACCTGAGTAAAAACACTAAACTTTGGGGACAGGTATTTTTCTTGGTGGGGAAAGTGAGGGAAGTTCAGGTTTATATTAGCTGCATGTATGGGATGTTTATGCCAACTGGTTTGGATGAAGATGTTATATTTATTTAAGCCTCTCCCCACCTTTCACAATGGATATGGGGCCATAAATCTAATGACATGTACAAGCTCTTGAAGTTCACTGCTCCACCAGTTTAGAGTGTGGGGAGCAGAAAAGAAAATATTGTGACAGCAGGTATGGAAGCCAGCTGTACCACAACTGCCATGTCAGGGAGACCAGCTGCGCAAGAAGCATTCAACAGGTTGCCACCACAGTCTTCTTGACCCCCTGGCTGCTGGCTGCAAAAGATCACTCGGCTATGAGCCAGTTATTTGCCCTGGTTGAGAGAACATCCAGGTAGTGCCTCCTCATCACTGAAAGAGCAAAGCAGTTTTCTTTCTTTGTGAATCATCATGGGCACGCATGTGTAGGATGAAGCCAATTACCGTAGTTTCGACGGTAAAAAGACAATGTTCCTTGAGCTTTTAACCAATGTCCTTTCCAAAACCTCGTCAATTCTTTTTTTTAAAAAAATAAGATTAAGAGACCAAAGGGGAAAGACAGAATGGTGCTTAAAGAAAAACAAAAACAAACATTAAACATCTAGTTAACCTATGGAAGGCTATTGCTCACAAAGGCAGAATTGACACTACGTGCAGAAACAGCACGTAGCGCCTTTGGTTGGTCAAAGGTGAAAGGCGAATAATAAAACCGCTATGCTCTGTATTTAAGGTCTTTGAACCCAGGCAGCTTTGACCGACAGGTTGCCTGGCACAGCTGATGAAGTTCAGTTGCATGCATGAAAGGCACTGTTAACACCTTTGGGGAGCAGGTAGATGGGCAGCTGTTGTGTGAGAACATCTCAAAGGCTATCTCAGTTTGGGGCTCAGGTTGTACATTCCAAAGCAGGGGGATTTATGGGGGACTAGAGACATACTCATGGGAAGGCAGATCCAAGTCACAGTGGGGCAGCTACGGAACCAGGTGGGGCAGATAGCTACACAGAGAGTATATACAGACTCACTGCAGCTTTCTTCCGCAGGATCATTTTAAAAAGTGGTGAGGTTGTGCAGGGGTGGGGTGGGGGGACGGCAACAAATCTTATGAAATATACCGTCATGAAAATTCCTGCAATGCTGTCAGTTCGTTCAAAACCAGTTCTGGAGCATGTATGGTGCTCAAGAAAAGACACTTAACCGCTTTTCTGAATTGCATGCTCTTGTACATGAACTTAGGCTTAGCACGTAACCACACACTGATATATAGCAATGTGGGTGTGAGCTTTTTACAAAACGTTAATATAAACACTGCCTTATTTTTTTTAAAAAAAGAAGAAGCAGGAAAGCCAGAAGCACATTCTGTACCACGTGCCTCTAAAACAGATCAAAGGTTTCATATCAGCTTGAGCTTTCAATTTTATTGCAACATAAAATGAACAGCCCGTGAATATAGCATTAGATCCACATTCCCTAAATAAAGAGAAAGAAAACTTTAAAAACATTAATTTATAGATTTATACAGCACCACCGAAGTACTCTACAGAATAAATTTTATATAAAAGGGCCCTGCTCTAAAAAATTAGCAGACTATGTTTCACTCTATTTTCCCCCACCCCCAGCAAACCTGAGAATGTTAGATTTGGGAGTATTACTTAAAATGGGAGCTAAGAGGCGACACCGGTAGCTTTTCTTAACAAAAATCAAAGCTTGCTAGATACGTAGAGCTATCTAGGCATACTAGAGCGCAACAGCAATTGTTAAGGAAGTGAGGAAATGGTCAGACAAGGATTACTCTCAGAAATGAACAGTAAAATAAAGGAATGTAATAAAGCTAGGCACATAAGTTATATAAATGTAAATAAATAGGGTGCCTTATCAACATGGCCATAATCAGATACAAGAGATTATAAAATGGAAGGTGTAGCCCTGCATTTGTCTGTGTACAGCCTTGGTGGGCAATAATTTGGAAGCATCTGGTTAGGAGGGGTGTAAAGGCATAATTTTGCCGTTTAGTGGAAAGGGGTGGAGTGATTAACAAGATACAGACTGAGAGGGTGGGGAGAATTGAGATTCTTTAAGATGCATCAGTTTCAATTTCTATCCTTCTCTTCCCAACCTCTCTTTTGTTTCCCTGTAGCTATTTGGTTTTGTGGATAGTGACATATCTTTTACATATGGCTGTGGTTACACTGAGTTATAGCGCACTATAAATCAAAATACGGCTCAAGACACTTGGAAAGACGTAACCGGCCGAACATGGAACACCTTCCACCCAACAGCAAATGTGCAAGTTTTTTGTTGCCAACTCTCACCTTCATGGATCGAAGATGTAATCTCTACCTTGAACTGAAGATAGCCGCTTACATGGTCAGCTGGAAGCCTTCTGCCAAGGTTGTAGCTGAGAATTTGGTCTCTGCAAAGGAGAAGAAATATATGAGGTCTCTCTTTTGCTTTGTGTAACTTTCAAAGTGCTTTCAACCACACCTGAACCAAAACAAAGAAACAAAAACCAGGGGAGACAGTTCCACAAATGTCCCTATTGAAAGTATCACCACCATTTTTTGTTTATTTGTTTCTTCAGTGGTAGAGAAAAAGTCCAGAACTATTTTCAGGAGAGATGGGCCAGTCTTCCTTGTCTGACTCTGCTCCAGAAGAGGGCAATGAAACTATTGCAAACAACCTGATCCAGCTAAGGAGAACTGTGCAGTGGTACCTCAGGTTAAGTACTTAATTCGTTCCGGAGGTAAACTGTTCTTAACCTGAAGCACCACTTTAGTTAATGGGGCCTCCTGCTGCCGCTGCACCGCCAGAGCACGATTTCTGTTCTCATCCTGAAACAAAGTTCTTAACCCGAGGTACTATTTCTGGGTTAGCGGAGTCTGTAACCTGAAGCGTATGTAACCTGAAGCTTATGTAACCTGAGGTACCACTGTATATGGAAGCAGGCTACCAAATATTTATCAATAGATTTGTTAGCACTACAACCCCTTAAATCTTCTCCAGTTTGGTTCAAAATCTGAGCCAAAGAAGAATTCTTGGCTCCCCCACTTGCTTCTGCTGCCCTCTTCTGTCTCCAAAAGCCATTTCTCACAATACCAACCCTCTAGCATCCTTCATTGTTTCTTTTGCACAAGCCCTTGGGAGAACTTTATCTCTATTCTCTCTGGGTGCCTTTAGTGTCTTGTCCACCATAGCAAATGAGTGAAAGTAAGGGAGAAGTTAGTTTCGGCAGTGAGGGGGATAAAGTGGATGGCTTTCAGAAATGGCAGTCCCATGAACCAGGTCAGGAAAACTACCCAATACGTTCTGATTTAAGGGAGGAGAGACTGGGTAATTTCTGAGTTAATCCAAGGTGAGCTCCTGGGAGCTGTCTCACATCTCTCCTCATCACTTGCAAATCAGGATCCACACTGTCAATTCGATGCACATCCAGATGTGGACGTTGCAGTTCTGCAGGACGTTGCTCTCAGAGGGATGCACCTCTGGATGTCAAAAAAGGATGTGGCATCTAGATGTGCAACCCATTGTAAGCAATGCTGTGCAGACAAACAACATCCACATGAAGACCTGCATGTCTATGCACACACCTTAGTTACAGTGTGGGTCCTGTTTCTACATGCAAATTTCCGTCACTGGACTAGAGATGTTTTGTGCTAAAATGGAGGTTTTACAACCTGGCAGTACATTATGGCAGGACAAGGAGTATCAGTCTAGTTACCTCATCAATAGACTGATTTAGAGTTTTGGTAGCATGAGGGCCACTAACTGGCTATGTGGAACTGTTTTATCACCACAGCAGCTATTTAATCCCTTGCTGATTGAGATCACATAGGCAACGGGAAAATAAAACTTTGTTTAAAGGGAAAATGCCAAAGAAAAAACAGTTGGGAGAAGAAGGAAGCTAGAGTGGACAAACACGTAAACAGTAAGACTAAGGGTGATCATTTCCGGCCACCCAAAAGCCATGATCTATTGCTATTTTGTTGATGTTTTAAATTACGTTTTACAGATATTAACTGGTGTATCTTATTGCACTTGATGTTGCAAGCTGCCTTTATGCGTTTTATGAAAATGTGTATCATAAATATTCAAACAAACAACTATTTTTTGTGCGCAAAAAAAATGTTCACCCCTGAAAATTTGGCACAATGCTAGTTTTACTTTCTTGTGTTCTTAACAACATACTGTAGTAGTCACAGCAAACACACACACACACACACACACACACACACACACAGTACAGCTATGACTGACAGATAATGGAAATAATTATAAATGAATCTACTGTGTTTCCTTTAACTGTCAGATATTCTTCAAATTCAAAAAAAGTGCGTAATTCAGCGTTACAAAATATTAAGTGGAAATATTCTGCCCCCTGGTGGCTTAAACAAATGTATTTATATTCTCTCTTCAGCTGGACACTACAATAAGAATAGTGAACTACTACAAGATATGGGAAATGAGCATGTGAGCAATTAAGCAATATCTCAAAACTTGCCTAGAATAGTAATGATGATATTCTAGTACCCAGCAGTGTGCAAATTTATTTAAAACACCTCTATCAGACTAGCATATCAGAATTATTGAATTTCAGATTGGAATCGGATTACTATATCAAACAAAAAAGCAACATAGTACTCAAAATTATTTGAATACTTAAAAAAAAATGCCAGCACTTCTTAAGAAAATAACATTTTGTTCTTGAGACTATGAACCATGTTCATAGAACCTTGAATGTTTCAGAACACTAAAATGCAACTAATTGGCCCAATGGGACTCTCCTATGGGGGGGGGGGGCGGGGCGGCGCCAAGCTCAGCCAAAATAACCTGATCTAATCTTGTCAAATCTGCAATGTATTTTTTCTTACCTGCATCAACACCACCTTGGAAAAAGCTGACAACTGTTTTCAAACTGAATTTGTCTTTCTCCATTTATGCAACGTGTTATTTTGGTGGGGAAATCTGCGAAAAAGGAGGCCATTTGTTTACAAGCTGATTTTACCCTTGATAGTCATGCAAGAAGCATGACAACACTGTGCTGAACTAGAAACTTCACAGAATTGAGGACAGGCAGTTGTTGTTGTTTTTTAAAAAAAATCTATACTATCACCCAGACTGGGTGCCTTTTACAGCCAACTGAAAATGTTCCGTGGACTTCAGAATGTTCTGAGTTCTACAGGAGGAGTGTTAAAAACAAAGTATTCCCAGTAGGAATATTCTACATCCAGCTGAAGCTAAGAACAAGAGACCTTTAGTTTCAACTGACCAGCAACTTCTCCTTCATAGGTCTCAATAAAAGCTACAGTTACACAAGTCATGGATAAAATTGATGGAGTAATGAATCTACTGGACACAGTCCATCAACTACTTAAGATGCCCTGGGAGCACTGAATGTATTCCCAGATGCAACTGCCTCCATCGAGCATGCGGAAGCAGCAAACCCCCATGCTCACAAGCCATATGGGGACTGCACATTGATGAATATTGTGTTTTTGAAACATTAAAGCACGAAGTGTGTAGCCAGCATAGTGATGGCAACAAGAGGCAAAAAAACACTGTGCTAGATGTGCCCTTGTGAGATCCTTCCTCTGTTAGTGCTGCAGTTACTAGGCAAGGTGTGGAAGCCCTCAGTGGACTTAAGAATTTCAAGTTGCATCACACATCTGAATGCTGTTAAGTGTCATTTGTCAAAATACTTTGGGCATTTTATTTCATGTTCTATACTGCATGGGCTCTTATTAAACACTATGCCTTGTTTCCTCATAACTGCTGTTTTCCTATATGAGTATATATCTTAGGGTTGCCATATTTCAAAAAGTGAAAACCAGGAGACGAAAGTGTCAGTTTGCATTTCTTAGCGCAGAGAGTATTGATCTGATGTGTAGAACAGTCATACCTCGGGTTAAAGACGCTGCGGGTTAAATCTTTTCAGGTTGCATCCCGCGGCGACCCAGAAGTAGTGGAAAGGGTTACTTCCGGGCTTCACCGCTCACGCAGACGCTCAAAATGACATCATGCGCATGCGCAAAAGCGGCAAATCGCGACCCGCGCATACGCGCAGACACGGGATCCCGTTCGCAACCAGAGGTACCACTGTAGTAGTAGTAATTTATTTGTACCCTGCCCATCTGGCTGGGTTTCCCCAGCCACTATGGGTGGCTTCCAACAGAGATTAAAAATACATTTAAACATCAATCATTAAAAACTTCCCTAAATAGGAAAGAGGTCTTTCCTATTCTACTTAATTCAAGAGGGTTCTGGAAGCTTCTCTGTGTGAAAGAAACAAGCAGAAGGTTCAAGATGTTTGAGTACAGCTGGCTTAAACTGGTTCTCTTATCTCTTTCTGTCAAGGTCATGCTGGCTATAAAAATAGGGCCAGAAGGAGCTTGGGTTTCACTTTCTCTTTCTATCTCTTTTCCTTCTGGTGTGGTGTTCTGTACATAGTATCATTAGTGTTAAGTCTTATTATAAGTTATTGTAAGTTAAAGTTAAGTCTGCCGCAACTGGACTTCTTGTGGACAGTGCCAATCCTGAATGTGTTGGATTCTTGACCATTATGCTCATTTGCCTTCAGTAGTAGTAAAGCTCTGCTGGATGAAATACAATTGCCTCTGGTCTATTTTGGGTGGAATCCTGCAATGTGTTTGAAGTTTTTACTCTGCTAACTATACACTGGAGTTCTGCTCTGGATCAGTATTGAGCAGAATTCCATGTTGAGCATTTCTTGTGTGCAAAATCTCACTTCCGACATGGGCTACGTCCAGATTTTCCTGCACATTTCAGCAATTTTACACCCAGACGCTGTTTACGAGGACCAAATACTAGCTATGTCTGGGAAATCTGGGAAAGCAACTGCAGCATACACTCATCCCCAACCTGTTATTCAGCATTTATAGCACATCATCATTGTAGGTTGAAAATTTGACATTAGGTAAGATATATTCTTGTGCAACTCTTCACTGCTGGCGATGTACGAAGCAAGTGAACCTTACACATTTAATAGAATAGTCACTGGAGACTATAACATAAATGTGACAAAAAGTTCATTAACGTTTAGAGAGAGCATGGGATGCATTAAAATATTAGTGCTGTCCTAATCTTCAATGAAATTAGTTGCATCTTTCTAATTAATAAGAAGATAGTCTGAAGTGTTTGAATGGTATGAAAAAATATATATAAATGTTCTGAATAAATTTGCACACCACTGTATGAACCTGTTCTCTCACAACTCAACATATTTTGACACACAAAAAGGATTCAAAGTAGTTATAAGCAAATGATAAATAGAAAGAGTGAGATAGCTTTTACAAGAGAAAAACTTTTACTGATAGAAAGTGCGAAAACTTTTGAATTCCTAGAATACTTTGAGGCAAGATTCAAATCAAACTGTAAGTTTACAAAAATGCTAGGCTTCCTAGTAATTGAAATTTAAATTATTTATATTTTGTTAGGGAAAGGCAAACTTCCTTATCCTCTTGGCAGATTTAAAATGAACAATGAAAGTGTATTTGTTTACCCTATTGCATGCCTTTCCAATAGTCTCTGGACTGGTATAGTAAGCTTCCCAAGAAAACGCTTGATGATCGGCCGACTCTTCGCAAATTTATCTTTGATTTCAATTTCCAAGACGTCTGTTAGAAGTGCTACGAAAGAATATTTCTGGAAATAAGAAAACAAACATATATTTCATATCGCAATCAACATCAAATATAGCAACTCTTGATTTGCTCAGCAACACCTGAGTTCAGGGGTACAAAACAGCCCCCAAAAATATTTGGCAGGAAAACCGCAGAATAAATCTTAGCCACACATGCAAGCAGCCTCATGAACTACCACTGTTAGGTCTTTTGTCACGAAGAAGAACATAGGGCACAAGGAAACAGCACGTAATGTAAAGGAATAAGAGAGTTTTGTTCTAAGAAAAGATAATCCAATTAGCCTACTTTTCACATGAACGGGAAGTCTGAATCTATATTCCTGGATAAAGCAGAATGCAATTGGGAAGGCTCCAGTGGGCTAGTGACAGAACAGATTTTTGTTCCCCAGACAATACTGGGGGGAAGACATGCACTTAGAATTAAGGAACAGTGTGTAGGAACTCTTGTCGGCAACAACCCAGAGAAAGAATTTCTACCACAGATACTAAGAGGTTCCTTGAAAGCCATTGCTTACCTCTCTGTGCCAAACAGGATTCGTTGTGTTACTGATGATAGTAGACCGCCTTTCCTGGCCATGGTGAGCAAATGTAGGAAATGTGCTCTTTTTTCCAGGCTGAATGGACATCTTTAAGTAAGGATCAGGATTGAAGAACATTCCTTTCTTAAGTCCAACTGCCCTAATGTCTTTAAAACACAGAAAAGGAAAAACAGAAAACATGACGCCAATTATTTTTCACCAAATGCCTTTACTTTGTTATCCAGCTTTTCACCAAGTGTTCTGACAGCGTAGGGCAAATTGATAGATAGGCAGGCTTCAACATGGCTTCAATATTTATTGTTGGAAAAGTACACATACAAAACAAAACATCAATTCTACAGCATGCAGACATTATCTTGCATCAGTTATTCTATATTCAGTCAGAAGAGCACAATTTGGCTTTTGAGGGTGGCAAATAATATTTATAAAGGACAGAGACATTTAACACCACATATGACTTCCAAAAGAAGTATGTCAACTGTAATGGAGAAGCACACTAAAACATGAAGTTCAGTTTCTTTCACATGTATCATTTGCTAACTTCAAATGGGTGGGTTATCTACAGTTTAAACACAACTGAAATTTTTAAATGTCAATTCCTTTATGGGAATGACTTTGTCTCATAGCTGTGCTGTCATGTTGTTTGTTCAGATGTTAGGCAGTTGGTAGAATAGATTGATATGTACATAGTAAGCCGTGTTATACCAAGTCAGATCATTGTCCATCTAACTCCATATTGTCTACACTGACTGCCTGTGGCTCTCCAGGGTTTCAGACAACACTAACTGGAGATATCTGGGAATGAATCTGAGACTTGCTTTCATGCAAAACATGTGCTTTACCAGAGAGTTATGGCTGTGCCTCTTGTTCAGTGTATTAATCTGCACAGTGTTGATGCGCTGGTTAAGACATGGATTTATTTGCATACTGCTAATGCTATTTATCTAGAAAAAGTAGTGCCAGAACTCTCCATGAACGAGGGCCTCCCTCATTCTCTTATAATGACAATAGTGCCCACCTGAGAGGTGCCAGAATTGAGTTCCAGTGAAAAAAAGCCCCGGAGATTGCCAAATTAGTGGGTGGGATAATTACACCAACTTCCTGGCTAGAGGCAAAAGAATTCTATTTCTGCAACTAGGCTTAACATAGCTGCCTCTCATGAAACACATAACCTTTGCTTATTTTATTCTACTTTCTTAAAAAATAATAATAATGGTGTGCTAATAATAGAGGAAACATCCATTCCCAGCGAAGAGACAAAAGGTGTTAGCAATGGAAATTCAGGGGAAGATCAAGACATTCTAGAAACCTGTGAAAAATATGCGACAGGGTAAATGTGCTAGTGTTTGATCTGGGGTTTTATCAGCAGTGAGCAAATATTAAAATAGCAACAGTGATAAACAAGAGAGAGCAAAAGAGTGTGATATGGGAAGCAAAAGCTCAGAAATACAAAATTCTGCACATCTCCAGGTTGTCCTTCAACACATATTGGTAGAAAAGTCATGTTAATGGAGAGATTTCAGAGTTCAGCTGCAGCGATGTCTGCAGTTTAGCAACACCACAGAAATGCAGCACTTCAAAAGACACCAGTTTCTGAACTCTTTTCTATACAAAAACAAAAGCACCCCACGAAATAAATCCATTCTGCTAACTACTCTTCAAGTTCTGATAAGGTCTGCGCTGTTGCTTTTAATTTTGACATCTTTATACTGAGTAATATACTTCCGCAGAAGAACCATTTTTCGAACAAGGAGGTTAATCTGTCCAGGGAGCTGAAAAAGTGTGAGCAGCGTAGCTGAACATTCTGGCTCACCATCTCTAGGTGCCTGTCAAATGTTCCCTCCACCCTCTAAGATAGCTGTTTCACCTGTCAGCTCACATATAATATCAGATAAATACAGAACAAGACTCCTGACCTTGCAGAACATGTTCCTTGCATAAAGGAAGGCTCCAAAGTGAATATGCAGCCACAGGAACACTAACCAACTCTCAGAGGTGAATCAGTGCGGCTGTACATGCAAAATTGGGCTCTGTGTCAGGTCCAGAGGGAGCGGCAGGTAAGAGAAAAATCCCTTTGTCTCATCTCACATGCAGGTCCTCAGCGATGCTTAGACTGGGAGCCAGAAGAGCTTGCCACAGTTTCCATTTCTTCACTGCTAAAGGTAAAGGGACCCCTGACCATTAGGTCCAGTCGTGGCCGACTCTGGGGTTGCGGCGCTCATCTCGTTCTATAGGCCAAGGGAGCCGGCGTACAGCTTCCAGGTCATGTGGCCAGCATGACTAAGCCGCTTCTGGCGAACCAGAGCAGCGCACGGAAACGCCGTTTACCTATTTATCTACTTGCACTTTGATGTGCTTTCGAACTGTTAGGTTGGCAGGAGCAGGGACCGAGCAACGGGAGCTCACCCCGTCATGGGGATTCGAACCGCCGATCTTCTGATCGGCAAGTCCTAGGCTCTGTGGTTTAACCCACAGCGCCACCCGCGTCCCTTTCTTCACTGCTAGCTGGAGCAAAAAATGTCCTTGCCTGAATGAAGGTGGACAACACAACACTGGATGCCTATAACCAGGGTTTTCTTTTCTAGAAAAAGAGGTGCCCGGAACTTGCTGAACTTTTTGTTGTTGTTGAGCTTTTTCTGGGGCAGAACACCAGCCCAAAGTTCCACCCATTCACCCTACCATCGCGGGGTGGGGGGCACTCGCGCCGCCGACCTCTGCACCACCACGATCGCCCTGCCACCCGCAGTCCCAAGCGCCATGCCGCCAAACACCTCTGTCGTGCAGCCCTGAGCGCCGTGAAGGGGACAGCACCACAACACTACAGAGCTGCCGGAATGCAACAAAGAGATGCCAGAACCCAGTTCTGATGAGTTCTGGCTGAAAAAAAGCCCTGCCTATAACCACACACACACATTATATCCTTCCCCCAACATTTACAAAATGAGCAACATTTCGTAAAACACAAGTTCACAATACCTTGATTTAAAGTGTAAAAAAAAAAGGAAAACAGAATTTAAAAGTATTCTTACCTGAGAGTGTAAAGCTGACTAATTTTCGGGAGTGCTGGCTTGCCGAACCACCTTCATTGCCCTCTGCCCCCATCTGAAAAGAGGGGGAAATTATTGTGGTCGCTTCTGAATGTGAAAGTAGTATGTAAATTAGAGAAAGAATCTATAACAAGGGAACAGAATTATGACAGACCGCCCAGGGCTGTTTTTCTAGAAAAAGAGGTGCCAGAACTCACCACGAACACCTCCCTCGTTCTCTTAGAATGGCAATGGCACTCACCTGAGCCACTTTGAGAGAGTGTTTTACTCGGAAAGGCAGTATAAAAATACTGAGTTAAATTAAATAAAAATAATTGTAAGCAACAAATTGCATATTCCTGACAGGGTTATTTCTACGACAAATAGGCTTGTAGACAGATAAGCTCCCACAGCCTTCTTAAGTCTTTGTTTTTATCATGTGTGAGAGAGTGATGGAGAAGAGAGGCAGTTCACACAACATGGAAAAGCAAGCTCGTTCAGCCCGGACACTGAGGTCCAGCTCCGAAGGCCTTCTGGCCATTCCCTCCCTGCGAAAAGTGAGGTTACAGGGAAGCAGGCAGAGGGCCTTCTCGATAGTGGCGCCCGCCCTGTGGAACACCCTCTCACCAGATGTCAAGGAAATAAACAACTATCTGACTTTTAGAAGACATCTGAAGACAGCCCTGTTTAGGGAAGTTTTTAATGTTTGATCTTTTATCGCCTTATTATTATTACTGTATTAATATTAATATTTTGTTGGGAGCCACCCAGAGTGGCTGGGGAAACCCAGCCAGATGGGCTGTGTATAAATAATAAATCATCATTAGCTGCGGCCTACTGGAATTGCATGAATGTGCTCCTTGCTGGCACTGAGCTAAGCCAAGGCCTGCCCTAGTGTGTTGTCTGAACCCAGGATTGTGGTTAAGTTGTCTCCTTATAACCACAAGTTGCAGCCAAGGTTTGTTCTTGGGTAGTTTGGCTTACCATGTCATGCAGCCAAGGTGTGAGGTGGGGGGAGAGAGGAAGAGAGAAATATGATTGTAATTTGCTGTAGCCTACTCCCATCGTAGTCTCCACCCCCATCGTTCAGCCCGGACACTGAGATCCAGCGCCGAGGGCCTTCTGGCGGTTCCCTCATTGCGAGAAGTGAGGCTACAGGGAACCAGACAGAGGGCCTTCTCGGTAGTGGCGCCCGCCCTGTGGAACGCCCTCCCATCAGATGTCAAAGAGATAAATAATTACCTGACATTCAGAAGACATCTTAAGGCAGCCCTGTTCAGGGAAGTTTTTAATATGTAACGCTGTACTGTTTTTAACATTGATTGGGAGCCGCCCAGAGTGGCTGGGGAAACTCAGCCAGATGGGTGGGGTATAAATAATAAATTTATTATTATTATTATTATTATTATTATTATTATTATTATTATTACAAAGAAGAAAGGACCTGTCTGCGGAACACACAAGCCAGTGACCATACTGAATATTTATGGGCAATAGTAGAGTTGGCATGCATTAAGTCAGAGAACAGGACCACAAGGGTAGCTCATTCAACATGCAGTATTAAAACAAAGTGATAAAATCCTGGACACACTGAAGTCTGTGCTACCAGCTTCAGGTGACGACGTGATAACTGAAATTAACTTCAGCGACAATGGCAGGATTTCACTCATCACATCTTCCCATTGACATCCTCACTAGATCAGATAACTTACTGGAAAATGTCAGGTGCCAAGCTAAATTAGCAAGTTTAATGTTAGCGTTAAAACAGATTGGCTCGGTGTCAAGCAATGAATAAAAGATACTCACCATCACAGCAGGGTTTTTCACAGTGATACATGGAGTTGTTGCTCGCAGGGCTCCGCTTATACCATGGTAGTATTTAAAGCAGATCTTTATTTCAGCTGGGGGGTAAATAATGGAAGGGTGGGGTAAGAGTATGCAGAACTCATGAAAGATTCGCATTACTGAATGGAAGCAGTCAATCAATGGAACAGCTGCTTGGGAACACAGTGCTTGCAATGCAACAACTTGCAACCATTTGAGAAAGGTAATACCTGTTACTCTATTAAAAGATCCTCTTAAAGACTTGTGGCAGTGAGCATACTGTTACGGAGGCCCCTGGTATATTCCCTATTTTTTTCTTTCTTTCTCGTAGGTGGTTGCAAGCACCCTTACCTGTAACCCTACTATTCACAGGAGCCAACTTCTATCTGAGGGGGCAGCCCCCACAAATTGATGGGTATTGCCCTTGAAATGGTGTGCATGCACGCACTGTGTCATGTGATCAATTGTGCAGGGTGGGGCTTAACTGCCCCCCCCAACATTTTATTCAAGTTGGCACCCCTCCTACTATTATACATCCCAACCCCAGTACAGTGGTGCCCCGCAAGACGAATGCCTCGCAAGACGGAAAACCCGCTAGACGAAAGGGTTTTCCGTTTTTGAGCTGCTTCCCAAGACGAATTTCCCTATGGGCTTGCTTTGCAAGACGAAAACGTCTTGCGAGTGTTCCGATTTTTTTCTGCCCCCCCTTTTTCTAAGCCGCTAATAGCCTTTCAGCCGCTAATCCGCTAAGCCTTTAATAGCCGCTAAGCCTTTAATAGCCGCTAAACCGCTAATAGCGCTAATCCGCTAAGAGGGTTGCTTCGCAAGACGAAAAAACCGCTAGACGAAGAGACTCGTGGAACGGATTAATTTAGTCTTGCGAGGCACCACTGTATCCTCAACTGCACCAACTTTAATATATTACCCCTGTACTGATCAGGAAACAATATATCGTGATTTCAAAGTCCAGCAGGAGCCCAGGCATGAAGGGGGAAGAGATTGAGAAAGCACTGGGCCCAAGCCAACAATCAGGAACCTTCCAAGGCTGAGACTTTCGAGCCTGCAGAGCCTGTGTCTCTCAGGCCCAGTTCCACTGAGGCGTCAGCCTCTTTCCTGAGCCACCTCACCAACATAGGCGCTATGCCTGGCGTAAGACAGGTAGTGGAATGCTCTGGGTCACAGAGATGCCCTTTAAGCCTTTGAGTTCCTCAGCAAGGGAGCATAGTTAATGCCCATGGGGCACAAAACTGAGATGGTTTCATGTTAGAACAAGTTCTCTGCCCCACTGGGCAGTGGCGTAGCGTGGGTTGTCAGCACCCGGGGCAAGGCAAGTAATTTGCGCCCCCTAACCCGTGGATTTTAGCACTCGAGTGCGAGCGCGCGCCCCCCAGATGTTGCGCCCGGCCCCCCTGCACCCCCCCACGCTACGCCACTGGGGCTGGGGGCGAGGGAAGGAGCCAAGGACCCCCCCCAAAGGCTCAGCAGGAATTTATTAAATTTATTATTTGCGGAGCCCCCGTGGGCTGAGGCAGCCGAAGCCCCCTCCCCTCGGGTGCCTCCCCGCCCCCTCCTCTCCTTGGGCTGTAGGTGGAGCTCCAGATCCGGGCTTGGCGAGCGCCTCTCCTCCTCTCGGCCGGGTCCGGGGGCTTCCAGCCGTGCTCCATCCTCGCCCCCCCCCCTGCGGCTGAGACTTGCGCTGAGAGCCGGAGCTAGCGGCGCCCCCTTCTGCCGGGAGACCCTCGCCCGCCCGCCGGCTTCCTCTCGGAGGGTTTTGGGGAGCGCAGGGCGCGGCGAGGCCCCTCGGAGCTCTCCTCCCTCCCAGTCGGCAGAAGCAGCCGCCACCTGTGGCTGGGCCGAGGGGATGGCGGCGGTGGGGTGCGGAGGCTGCCCATGCCCGGCCAGGCATCGGTGGCGGCGTCGGTGCTGCTGCAGCGGCTGCTCCTCCTGCGAGCAGTGAGTGGGGCGCAGCTGCAGCGGCGGCGGGGGGCGCGCGCGTGCTAGGGCGGCAAGGCTGGCGGTGGCGGCAGGGAGCCCAGCGGAGGAAGGAACTTGTCCCTTCCCTCTGGACTCGCGCCCCCCCCCAGATGTTGCGCCCGGTGCGGCCGGCACCCCTGGCACCCCCCACGCTACGCCACTGCCACTGGGCTCTGTCTGGGGTCCTGAATGACTTATCTACAGCTGTCTTCATTTGCAGGGCTCTTGATAGTCCAGACCGAATCCTGCCTGTACAATAAAAAATTCAGACTGGAGTTCTTCCTAGGCCAAATGATAATTCCCCCCCCCCTTTAAATGTCTATGGATCTAGTGTTCAGAAGTGGAATTCTAGAATCTTAAAGCAGGCTTCCTCACACTCGGCCCTCCAGATGTTTTGAGACTACAGTTCCCATCATCCCTGACCACTGGTCCTGCTAGCTAGGCATCATGGGAGTTGTAGGCCAAAAACATCTGGAGGGCCGAGTTTGAGGAAGCCTGATCTAGAGCATGGTTTTAAAAAACAACAACAACAACCAACCAACCAACCAAACCATATTTGGCAGATTGGGCTACTTTGTCCTGACTTCCACAACTGCTGAATGAAACACAAGGCCCATTGCAGTTTCTGCAAGGATGCTATCAGTTCCAGTTCCAAGCTGTATTTGAGTTGAGTGGAACAGAGCTATTATTGAAAGGGGGGAGCAGAGATGTGCTGAGCAAGCAAGAGGAGCAACGTGGCTCACTGAAATGTACTCAGGCTACAAACAATCAACGTCCCACTCCAGAAATATAAAAACACACACAAAGGCAGCGGAGTACCCAAAAGGCTCAGAGCCAAGATAAGATGGCAATAAACAATACTGAGCTGCGCCCTAGAAAAATAACAAAAGCACATTCCTGCAAGACTAAACTTTCACTATCTATAGGTCTTACAATAAATTTTTATCAGATAGAAGCCAGAGCCTTTGCAGTTTTTATTGAGTCACAACTTTTAATCAAAACACAGGGACATAGAAACGATGAAGTATGTACTCTGGATTTATAGGCCTGATAAAGTCGGAGCCAGAACATTAATTCAAGATCCCAGCCCCAAACAAAACATGGTGTGTGTGTTTTCCATTTTCAAAAGATAGAAGATGCTGTTTGTATATTTACCACAACTGTCTCCCAAGAATTAATTAAGAGGAATATAAAAACCATAAACGACAGAGCTGCCATTGCGTTTCAACATCTGCTTCGTTGAAATGGCTGAAGCTTTGAATCTGACAACTTTAGGCTACAGCAGCAATGAATCATTTGGCTTCTAAAGTTAAAAAAAAAGTGAACCAAATGTACTCATATGTTTTATATGAGTACATTAAACAATGCGGGAAGTTTTAGGTCACTGTAAATCATGGCCAGTAGCTGTAAAACAAAGATGTAGCATGGCAGACCAGGTGAAAAACCATTAGAACTACCATAAACTACAGAGTTAATGTGGAAAACCTTCTAAAACAAATGATCACAAGACACTGGGTTGTATTCAGTGCTGTAGAAGCAGAAAATCAGAAGGAAAGGTCAAGTATGTGGCACAGGGGAATTCACGCAAGTTGCCCCAGCCCAATTTTTGGTGATTCTCCCTTTGCATTGATGTTTCCCATCTCAGCTCCTAGCCTTTTTCAAAGGACCCCCTAATACTCAGGAGATATTTTTTGTGAAGTCAGAGTAGCATCACGTTTCTCTGGTTAAAAACTCCAGTCTCATCCAACCACAGCAATTCTATGTACGGGCTTAGCTAGCTCCTCTGCTCTATATACTTGCCCCAGCATGCAGCAAATGTGGGCAAATGATGGTGCCCTGGAAAAAGTTCGTCACCACTGCCCTTGCTACTACAGCTGATGTGGCTGCAGAGGAGGAAATGTCTGGGCCATACAGCGTGGTCCCAATGTCTTGTGCAGGTACATCAGGTGCACGGCTGGCATACTTCAGATGATGGTGACATCACATAGGAGCATAGGGGCGGGAAGCTATGCTCAACGTTCCACGCATGCTGCCGCCACCATGGGCATCCTGCCTGCAGTAGCGTGGCAGGGGGGAAGGAGAACCAACTGAGGAAAGTTTGCCTGGGGCCTCCACAAAACCTGGAAATGGCCCTGTGTGCAGCTCCATGAACACACAGTGGATAATAAACCCAGGTAACTTCACCATACTCTTAAGAGTCAATGGGACACATTAAAAAGCCCAAGCCACCAGTTTTAACTGATAATTTTTGTTAATCGCTTTGATATATTTGTTCCATTGGAGTTTATAACTGCTTTGATAGTAGGTTAGGATGTTTGCATTTATTTAAGGTTTCTTCACCTCTCCATGTGCAAGTCCATGCACAATATTTAATGTGACAATCTGCAGCCACCCCTCGTATTTCCTTTTAATGAGGATCAGAGGAAAATGTACTTAAAGGTTCTGTGAAAATGGTTCCATTTCCAGCAGCGCTTCAATGATTGAGCAAACCAATTGGGGAAAGTAATCACGTAAATGGTCTCTGCATGAAACAATTAATGAGCATTGATCACATAAGAAGCAAAAAGGGCTCTGGAGACACCAAATATCTTCGTTAATTTCTTTTTAAAAAATGATATTCCAGAAATCTTCCATTTATTTTTGATGTGTTCTATATTTTATTATATACGTATAGCTAAAGCTATGGTTTTCCCAGTAGTGATGTATGGAAGTGAGAGCTGGACCATAAAGAAGGCTGATTGCCGAAGAATTGATGCTTTTGAGTTATGGTGCTGGAGGAGACTCTTGAGAGTCCCATGGACTGCAAGAAGATCAAACCTACCCATTCTTAAGGAAATCAGCCCTGAGTGCTCACTGGAAGGACAGATCGTGAAACTGCGGCTCCAATACTTTGGCCACCTCGTGAGAAGAGAAGACTCCCTAGAAAAGACCCTGATGCTGGGAAAGATGGAGGGCACAAGGAGAAGGGGACGACAGAGGACGAGATGGTTGGACAGTGTTCTCGAAGCTACCAGCGTGAGTTTGACCAAACTGCGGGAGGCAGTGGAAGACAGGAGTGCCTGGCATGCTCTGGTCCATGGGGTCACGAAGAGTTGGATACGACTAAACAACAATCTGAAAGAGCAATTTGCCACCGCTTGTGTATGATGGGATGTGGCAATCTCCTCAGTCTTCTCCTTCCCCATCCTCTCCCCACCCCGCCCTCCTCTGCTAAATTACCATAGCTAAAAAGAATGTGACATTTTTTATTTATTTTTTACATTTGATGCACCTTTTCACTCTCTGCTCAAACGGGAAGAGTGACACTTCCCAGCACTTCTTATGGCATTAGTGTTGGAAGTACAAAGTCAGTCGCCTTTTCAGCAGGTGACAGCCTGAGGGCGCCAGCTCATCACAACATTGATCAGAACATTGTATTTGGCAGCTGCATCATTCTTTATTCCTTTAACCTCTCCTTCATGTCCTCTCCTGAGTAACTCCCTCTGTATGTGCAGCAGATTCACATGTTTGTATTCTGCCTGCCTTTGGATTCTAGGTTGCAGAGAACCCCTCCCTTCCCAAACACACTTAAATATTTTCAGGATTACGATAATGGTAATAATATTCTTATTATAAATTTTCAAGAAGCTAGGAGGGAGTTTTGATGGGGGGTTATCTTGCAACGCTTCTTCTTGCATGCCCTGGCTTATCAAAGAAACGTCGCCACCACACCCCCTTTTGTAACAGGGGAAAAATACCAAACTGTTTCCTTTCTAAGCTTGCATCAATTTTCTGTAATTTGGGACAGACTATAGCTGAGCGGCAAGGGACGCAGGTGGCGCTGTGGGTTAAACCAGAGAGCCTAGGACTTGCCGATCAGAAGGTCAGCAGTTCGAATCCCCACGACAGGGTGAGCTCCCATTGCTCGGTCCCTGCTCCTGCCAACCTAGCAGTTCAAAAGCATGTCAGTGCAAGTAGATAAATAGGTACCGCTCTGGTGGAAAGGTAAACGGCGTTTCCGTGCGCTGCTCTGGTTCGCCAGAAGCGCCTTAGTCATGCTGGCCACATGACCCGGAAGCTGTACGCCGGCTCCCTTGGCCAATAAAGCGAGATGAGCGCCGCAACCCTAGAGTCGGTCACGACTGGACCTAATGGTCAGGGGTCCCTTTACCTTTTATAGCTGAGCGGCAGAGTTTTCAGCTTCACAAATAAGCTTCACAAACAATCGCAAAGCATCTCCAGGTATGGCTGGGAAGGAATCCTGATTAAAATCCTGATAAGCAGCTGCCAGAGAATGTAAACAAATACTGAACTACATGGACCTCAGTTTAAGGCAGCATCCCATGTTCCCATGAGTGGTGCATTGGATGTAAGTTATTTGTGACAGGATAAGGATGAAAAGAGTAGGCTGAGGAACTGAATTTTGCAGAGATTTCAACAAGGGTGCCCTTGCGGGGCAAGACCTTAAATACACTATTTTGCTTTTAGTAAACAGGCTGTGAATTAAGCCTAGTGACTCCCTGTCTGTGGAATGCTCTCCCCAGGGAAGTTCACCTGCCACCTTCATTATACACCTTTAGGAAGCGAGTGGCACTGTGGTCTAAACCACTGAGCCTCTTGGGCTTGCCAATCAGAACGTCGGCAGTTCAAATCCCCGCGACGGGGTGAGATCCTGTTGCTCTGTCCCAGCTCCTGCCAAGCTAGCAGTTCAAGTGCACCCCAGTGAAAGTAGATAAATAGGTTTTGCTGCGGCAGGAAGGTAAATGGTGTTTCATTGCACTCTGGTTTCTGTCAGGGTTCTCTCGGCCTGAAAAGTGAGATGAGTGCTGCAACCCCATAGTTGCCTTTGACTGGACTTAACCGTCCAGGTGTCCTTTACCACCACCACCACCACCTTCTTCTTCTTCTTCTTCTTCTTCTTCCTCCCCCCAGGCAGAAACGTTCCTTTTTAACCAGGCCTTTGGTTGATATGATTAACATCCTATGCCCTTTTAAAATGGGGGGGGGGATTTGGGGGGGAGGGGGGTTATTGGGTTGTTGCTTTTATTTTGATTATATATTTTATATTTTGATTTTGTTCTGTGAACCACCCTGGGACCTCTGGGTATAGGGCGGTATATAAATTCAATTATTAATAATAATAATAAGGCAAGAGTTAGTGTCGCTCTAGCAGCCAGACAGGTGGGAGCTCTCACTCTGGCCCAGGTGAGCCGCTATCTTTTCCTGCTTTTGCCACTCTTAGTACCAGCTCAGGTTTGCCACCTATGCCTTAAAGGCTTCAGTAAGTAGCTGCTATTCACATTCCTAACAAGTGCATGTAAAAACATATTTGGGAGAGCAGAGCCTGTGAAAATTCCACTTTAAGCCAACCTCATCTTCATTGTTCATCCTCAACCTTTCTCTTCAGTATTCTGAATGAAAGGAGGAAGAAACAATCAGAATATAATTTTGCCTTATCTGATAAGGGTGCAGATCCTTGTTTTTAAGTCTGGACCAGATTGCCTCTTTTTTGTTCCCTTCCTGCCAGAGAAATCCATGATTCTACATCATGAGGGAATTTTGAGTGATGGATACTTTTAAATCAGCTAATACCCCACCACCCAAAAGAAAGGGGGGGGGGAGAGAAGCAACATTCATTCCTTGAAAACAAATTAGTTTCTGAAGTTTCCGAAATCTTTGGTGTGATACAAAATTTGGTTTTTCTATATATTACTGCCTGTCTCAGAGCTTGCCTCTGCCATCATCTACAGACTTTCAGGTAAATTGTTTTATTTGTGCCCCAAATGATCAAAAACAGAACTGAAGAACACAGTTTTCCATGTGGGAGGAAAAATTAATTACAACAGTCAGCTGCTTTGTATAAACTAGGTGGATGACTAAGTTTGATTTAGCCATTTGCATTTCAACTTTGGCTTTCATCTCTCTAGCTTTTCAAGTCCAAGATATATATCTTCCGCTAACACCACTTATGAGGTTCAGAAGTGCCTAAGCTCATCTAACACTTTTATGTTTCTTCCCAAATTGGAGGCCCCAAATTGCAGAGATTTCAACTTGATGATCATGTGAGATTTGAGCTGATGGTTGTATGAAAAAGAGGACAGACCAAAATGAGTCACTGAATCACAATTGTGCAGCTCCATTTCCTGTACTATTTTAGAAAAACCAGCACTTAATCCTGGGCCACACTGAGCCAGGGGACTGCACTACTTTATTTCTTAAATTTAGCTTTTTATATATATAAAAGTTTTATTTGGTCTGGTTATTCCCTTTATTCACTTGCTCAGTTTTAACATGTGCCATGACACAAGTTACATAAAAAGATGAGCAACAGAAGAAATTATCGACACATTTTCCTAACAGCTGAAATTGCTCGTGTAATTTATGTTCCAATTTCAGCCCTTCTCTTTACAAACCAGCATATATTCCTGACACACTGTTTATTCTCAGTTTATGTTGCACAATCCACCTAACATGTTACACTGGCTGCAGAATGAGCACATTTTATTCTGCCAACAGGGAACTGGTAACTCATTTATTGCTGATTTTGAACAAGTTCTTGCTATGGCTGCCATCTCCCTCCCAATAGGATTCCAAGAGAGTGTTCCCACCCCTCCTTTTCTGTAACAAAACACTACATGGCATGCCAAAGCTGGCAAAGCATTTCTGAAAAACATCGCCTCAAGAAGGCAAGTTATTCTTATGCACGTTCTCTATCACCCGTGTAACTTACGTTCCATGAAATAGGGGCCAGGTTCAATTCGCCATACAATTTGTCCTTTCTGCGTTCCGGTCACACCACGATTCTTGGAGTCCCAGAAGTTTGCTGGTGAATTCTCATCTGGAAGATGAAAGAAAAAGCATGTCATAACCCAACCAGCTATCAGGGAAGGCTAGCAAGCAGTTTATTTTTAAGAGCGTACCTTTGTACAAGGATGCTTGTCTAATGAAAATTCCCCAAAAAGATTTTTTTAAAAAAATTATTTCTGTGCCTGTGTTTTTTTACACATGTATTCTGCATGCATTATATTATGCAGAAAACCGTAAGATAAAAGTTTCCACGTTTAAAAAGATTGATCACAGAAATGATGCTTCTTCCTTATAAAACAAAATAAGAAAAGCTGACAACTAATACGTGGCAACTGAACTAAGGTTACCAGATGCCCCCTTTTCCCAGGGACAGTCCCCGGATTTACAAATCAGTCCCCATACAAAATCAATTGAAGTTGAAAAGTGTCCCCAGATTCATTGAAAAAAATCTGGTAACAACGGCAGCAAGAATATTATTGGCACAAAAATGGAAACAAGAAGAATTACTGACGAAAGAAGAGTGGCAAATGAAATTAACGGAATATGCAGAATTAGATAAGATGACAGGAAGGATTCAAAACCTGCGGGACCAGAGATTCTTGGAGGACTGGAGTAAATATCTGAATTATTTGAAAAGCAATTGTAATAAACAGATTGCAAAAAGTTTTGTAAGGAGGACTATGCGAAATATTGCAGAGAAGACTATGAAGAGAGTTATTAGTTAAGGACAATTAAAAGTAATAGAGAAATTAAGAAATGTAGACTAAGTGATAAAGACTGAAAAATCTTCAGATGCGGTTGATGGAAGTCTAAAACACTGTATAAGATAAGAAAATATGTTAAAGGATTGTTGGAAATGATATGTTAAAAATTAATATATATGAAAGAAAAAATCTGGCAACCTTAAACTGAACCATTCTTTCACATTCAATCATATTAAGTCTTTGTGCAGATACTAAGTTGTCCAGACAAATGATCCTTGGGGAAAATGTCTTTTCTACAGCTTTCCCCCCGGGAGGCCAAAAGCTGAGAGGTGGGAAGAGAAGGGCAAGCAAGTAAATGAGCAGGAAGTCAAAATACCTCTCCATATGGCTAAGGGGGTAAAGTGATTTCCCCTCCACAGGAAGTCCACATCTTGGTGAGATTCTTCTGTGCATTCTTATGAGTTTTGAGCCAAGAAAGCTTCAATTCAGGAAAGGCTCCTCCAATCAGTGGAGTTGCATCCTTTGTGGGCGACCGGGGTGTGTACATGTGCCCCAGGCAAGACCAGGGGCTGGGCACGGATGGTAAATAAAACCCACAGAACCAGCCAAATTTACCACTGCACCCCCCCCCCAATGCTGCCGTTTAGCAAGGGGGCTAGAGGCACAATGGCAAGACCCCTGGTGGCAAGCAAGGTGGGGGTCACTGAGAGGGGATGCCTGGCTTGCACCTCCTCAAAATCATGCACCTGGCTCTCCCCACACCACACTCCTGCCTCCAATACTCAGAAATCAGCAGCATAAGCGGTGCACACATTTTTAAGAAGATGTAAAATTAGGAGAAACCTGTAAGCAAAATGCAGAGGTGAAAACATCAGACCAGAGAGGCATGAACTCAGTCCGCCAGGTAAAACCAACCAAAAGTAGAAACTGTTATAAGAATTCTAAGGCGTCATAAATAAAATGTACATACACAAGTGAATAAATAAAACCTCTCCCAGTAGACTAGCTGAATTCTTATCACTTGTTAAATTCTGTAAATAAATTAACTTCTCGCCAACCCCTTACAAAAACAACAACAACAACAACAAAAACCCCAGGTCTGGCAAGTATCTACTAAAGGTAGAGCAGACCTGTCAAAAGAGCATCTTCTGTGTATGAATAGGGATAGGTCTGACAATGGATTCAAGACCCAAGGTATTTACCATTCCTAAAGAATGGCCCAGACTAGCCAGGAAAAGGCAAGCAAGAAAGCATTACCAGGTATCTTGACGGACAGGAGACAGGTCATACTCTTGAATTTCTATTGTAGACCACCTCTTTTCTGTTACATTTGATTTGGGGTGGTCTTTGGCTAAGGGGCTGGAAAATTTCTGAAGTCTTTAAAAGTTGTTACACACCTTTGTTCTGTTTCCGCCTCACCTCCTTGCAAAGGGGGGGGGGGGGGGACAGAGACTGTTGCAACAGAAAGGGGGAGGGGAGAGATCTGCCATGCTTTCTTCAATTGGTTCCTGCCTGCACTTATTCCTCTCTGACTGATCGTGAACTTGGGGGTAACTGGGTTCCTTGATGGAGAGCTGGGCTGTAAAAGCTAACCCCAAATTTTCTTTTGGCAAAATGATCACCATAATAAAATCATAGCAACAAAGCAGTTGTTAAGGGCCTCTCACCTGCAACCCATCTTCTCTTGGATAACCATTTGTGGGGCTTCAAATTGTAATGCCAAACTTAAATTTAGGCTGTGTGCTACGAAGACCCCTAACCGGACCAGTTTGCTTCATGTACGCAAATCACTGGATCTGGCTGCAAAGCTGGTGCAGGAATTCTGCACACAGAAGCATCTCCCCCTGACACCTGCGATATCACCTTTCCATGAAGCGGGAAGAAGCCCTTCTTCGAGTACAAACAGATTTCTGCCGCCTCGTGTCATCAGAGGCTGCAAACTTCAGCTGAGACCGTTCTCTCCATTTTCTTCTGAGCAGCTGAAATTGTAAACTGGGATCTGAACTCGAAGCTTGCGTCAGCTATATATACACATAAAACACTTAAAGGGTCAAACACTGCCAAAGGTTAGTAGTTTAGCAAGCAGTGTTCTTGCCTTAGAGTCACAAAACCAAACGTTCTGGCAGGAACCTTCAGATGCATTCCATTTATTAGCAAATAACTCATGATGGGAACAGCCACAAAGGCCAGAGAAGGGCAAGTCACCAGCATGACGTGTCCTGCTGCACCCAAGGAGGAAGCGATATTCATGAGTTCTTCACATCATACTCATTTTGCTACTGCCATCTGGGAAAGGTTTCCTAAAAGCAATTCCCATTTCAAGAGTCATTTAGAGGTAAGGATAAAGCAGCAACAAATCCATAATATTCTAATTATAATGATCAGGGAGGGTGAGAGAATACTCAAACCTGCTACCTAAAACTCAACCAAATAATCTAATCTGGAAAGCCTGCTTATTTTAAGTGTTGATATTGGGCTCACCATATGCACACTGTTGTCAAGGCAATTTTGCACCATTCAGTTAGTGCACAGGGCAGATCAAACAATTCCTTCTTTGCTAGGTGGTCTGTGGCCTGTCACTTAACCATTCCTGTGATGGAACAGAGTTGTTAATGCATGAAGGCAAATGTGATATCATGGAAGTCCAATACCACTGTCTTACTCCCTAGGCATTGCCACTCAGGACACTAAAAAAAACCTGCTTTGAGCTTTTCTCAGCTGTTTGCACAGATGGAGAATGATATTAACATGGGCCAGAAAACAGATTTTCATTCCCTAGTAAGCCATTTTAAATCTAAATGTACAATTCTAGCCAGAGTTAAGTTTTGCACTTGAACTACAAGTACTGTTTTTGTGGCAAGGGCAAAGAACACTTATATGCTGGACACAGAGAATTTGAAAAAAAAGTACAACTGCTGATGCCCAAACAGCTTGCTGCCTGAGGCAAAGGTCAGAATGGGACCCACGCACCACACTATGTGTGCAGAGGCTTACCAATCTTAGTTCAACACTAGTGATGGGAAAGCACATGGGAGCATCAGGCTAACTTACAGAGCACAGGACTGACACAGCCTCGACCTCCCAACATCTCACTGCTATTCTGCATCCTTCGGCACCCTCTTGTCTCACTCTGCCTAATGATAGGACCAGTTTTGGGTTGGGTACATGCAGATTTTTTTTGTGAGGGTGCCTCCAGACAGTCAGCTTTTTGTGGGAGGGATTCAACCACATACTTGAACTTTTGGACTGCACATTTAAAGTTCTCCATCATCCTAGCACATGGGTAGGCAAACTAAGGCCCAGGGCCCGGATCCAGACCAATCGCCTTCTAAATCTGGCCCACAGATGGTTCAGGAATCAGCATGTTTTTACATGAGTAGAATGTGTCCTTTTATTTAAAATGCTTCTCTGGGTAATTTGTGAGCCATAGGAATTCATTCATTTCCCCCCCAAAATATAGTCCGACCCCCCACAAGGTCTGAGGGACAGTGGACTGGTCCCCTGCTGAAAAATTTTGCTGACCCCTGTCCTAACACAACAAGTCCATGGGGAGTGGGGATACGGAGTTATTGCAGTTTGGAAAGTAAAGGGGAAAGTGTAAGGGCTAACAACAAGATGTGCAAACACCATCAAGCAAACCAGGATGACTACCAGATGAATAACCGCCCCATAAACAAATCTGATTGAATGCTCAACGAAGAATGGACACCCCATAAGCTTTGTGCAAGCAAATCAGGGTGAATGCTGAATTAAAAAGGTCTGGATGAGTAGAGTTCCCTTGCAACCTTTTGGCTTTAGTAAACAGAGACTTTTCAAGTGAAATCTGTTTTCTAGCCTCAGACCAGGCTTGCTGTATCAGTAGCTAAATCTGATTTCCCCGCACAGTCACCACCTCCATTTCTAATAGGATTGGTGATATGTGAATGTCTTTTGACTGCTGGAAAGGCATATATTGGACAGCACACTGACAAAGAACAATTTCCTTCCAATAATACACTTTCCATTTGCAAGAAGCTGAATTCTTTCTTTTCCCCTTTTCAAGTTTTACAACTTCTTTGCAGAACGAATGGCTTTCTGCAGGACAACAGAACCACTCCAACCACCCTTTAAATAGTTGCAGAAACAATGCCATCTTCTTTCCTCGCAGCAGTAGCCAATCACACAAACAGATATTAATTTAACGTAACACCTAAGAGAAAACCAATGAGCAACCACCTTTAAAACAAGAAATAAGGGGAGATGCTCCGTCCATTGCAACGTAATGAACATTAAATCAAGCTGTTTACATACTTTAAATTTGCCTTTGGCAACAGCATTTTTCATTCTGGTTTTCTACACTTACCTGACCTATCCTGTAGTAGGAGATACCTTCCATTCAATTTCGCATCTGTTTAATAATCAGGAGATGTTCTTAAGAACTGAAATTCCTTTAATAAGGCTTCTGTTATCCGTATGCCAATTCTTCTCTCCATTTTAAAAAAAGTTGCCTTCTTGGAAGAGGGAGCACTTGAATACTGTCTTGCACCATCGCTGACATCGTCACAAGATCACTTGAGAAGCATCTCTGCATTTCCCATCTTCTGCTTTTTGTTTAGATTGGAACGTTTTAAGAAAGCTCTCTCTTGGCCTTCTTAATGTGCTCTATTTTTTTTACTAGCTAACCCACCCAGAGAATTCACTGCTTATTGCGCTCTGAGCAATTGCTCCCTCTGGGTTCAAACATCACAGAATTAGAATAGATGAAGTATTGTCCTTCAGATTAAGTTATTTGTAGCCACTCCCCTCTGAAGGGTACAGGATGCGAAGTCTTCATCCTCCCTTGGCTTCCTTCCTTTTCTGTTTTCCATGGGAGAATTCTGAACAGTTGATCCCACTACTGTACAGTCATCCAGAGGGTGATAAACAAGGAAAATTCAAAACCCAGAAATGACAAGCGCATTAGTCACAGAAAACAAAACACAAGAACCAAAAGTCTCTCATATTTGTTGCATCTTTGCAATGACATCACTTAGGTACCATAACAAAGCCCAACATTCTTGTCTTTGTAGGCTGCAAAAGGTTCCCTAGAGCAGTGTTTTTCAACCTTTTTTGGGCAAAGGTACACTTGTTTCATGAAAAAAATCACGAGGCACACCACCACTGTGTGCGGAGAGGGAGAAGTCAGAGCCCCGCTGCTCTCTATGGGGAATCGGATGAGAGCGGACCGCCTGTCCGCTCTCATCCGATCCAATCCGATCTGATCCCCACCCAGGACGGATGGAAAATAGGGTGGACACAGTCCGGCGCCCGCCTAGTGGGCGAAAATTTGACATCTTTTTTTAAAAATAAATCTTTCGAATTTTTCAATTTTTCCCACGGCACACCAGGCAACATCTAGCGGCACACTAGTGTGCCGCGGAACAGTGGTTGAAAAACACTGCCCTAGAGTACACTAACACACACACAAGGTAATCGTGGTATATTTACTGCATCAGCTTGCATTGGCTTGGGGGCTCTACTTGCTTTCTCATTTGCACAGAATTCTTGATGATATCAGATGATCTCATAAACCACACAAATATCTCTTATACGCCGCAACTAAATGAATAAGTGGCAGTAAAAAATTACCAACTTCGGTTGGTAAGGCACCTACAACTGCTCCTAGATAACTTGTCCAGAGTTGCCCATGCATTTGGTAAGCTCATGATTTGATTACTGTAATTTGCTCCATTTGGGGCTACCCTTGGGATTGGTCACGAGGCCAACACCGGTGCAGAACACAGTGGTGCATGCTCTGGTTATCTCCCGCTTGGACTACTGCAATGTGCTCTATGTGGGGCGATCTTTGAAGGTGACCCCAGAAACTACAACTAATCCAGAACGTGGCAGCTAGACTGGTGACTGGGAGTGGCCGGCGAGACCATATAACACAGGCCCTGAAAGACCTACATTGGCTCCCAGTATGTTTCCGAGCACAATTCAAAGTGTTGGTGCTGACCTTTAAAGCCCTAAACGGCATCGGCCCAGTATACCTGAAGGAGCATCTCCACCGCCATCATTCAGCCCGGACACTGAGGTCCAGCGCTGAGGGCCTTCTGGTGGTTCCCTCACTGCAAGAAGTGAGGTTACAGGGAACCAGGCAGAGGGCCTTCTCGATAGTGGCACCCGCCCTGTGGAATGCCCTCCCATCAGATGTCAAGGAAATAAGCAACTATCTGACTTTTAGAAGACATCTGAAGGCAGCCCTGTATCAGGAAGGTTTTGATGTCTGATGTTTTATCATGTTTTTAATATTCTGTTGGGAGCTGCCCATATGGGCTGGGGAAACCCAGCCAGATGGGCGGGGTATAAATGCTGTTGTTGTTGTTGTTGTTGTTGTTGTTGTTGTTGTTACTCTAGGTTGCTACTTGAGAGACCACCTTATTCCTTATACACACAGACCACTGAGATCTGCAGAAGATCTGCCACCCCCCCCCCAATTCTCTAGGAGCAATCATAGAACATCTTGTCCTTTACAGCTGTTTCTTAAGTGAGTGCAGGCTGGGCTGCCAGCATGTGCTCTCCAGCAGAGCTTTTTTTAAAGTTTAGAAATAAAGAGGAGGAAATAAAGGAATCTGCAGACAACCACTCAACACAGTTTGGAAGGTGGTGGTGGTTTTCAGTCTGGCTCTGGTTTTAGGAACTGGACTAAATGTGAATTGTTGGAAGTGTAGCAGTAATTTGTTGGGAATGCCCTGGAATTAAGGTATTATTGGGAGACAAAAACAACTTCAAGATTTAACTAGATGTGCAATTCTAATGAACTGTGTTATTTGGCAAGTGTGTTGAAAAGCTCAAAGTACTTGCCAAATAACTAAATGTATTCATTTAAAAATATTTTTATATTGCTTTTCAACCACAGTCACTACCAATGTAATGTATTGCAAGCAAATAGGTGCATTTTCGTACCAGCGGGTTGGAAAATCTTTGCTTAAGGGATACTGAAATTTATTTGCAACAGGATCTTTTTATTGTACTTACAGTGGTACCTTGGGTTAAGTACTTAATTCGTTCCAGAGGTCCGTTCTTAACCTGAAACTGTTCTTAACCTGAAGCATCACTTTAGCTAATGGGGCCTCCTGCTGCTGCCGCGCTGCCGAAGCACAATTTCTGTTCTCATCCTGAAGCAAAGTTCTTAACCCGAGGAACTATTTCTGGGTTAGCGCAGTATGTAACCTGAAGCGTATGTAACCTGAAGCGTATGCAACCCGAGGCACCACTGTACTATGTACATTTTTCCCCTTATGGCTGCTCTCTGGTTTTTTGCACAAGTTCCCAAAAGCCCATTATGGTATCTTTGAGAATGTGACACTTGTTTTTAAATGCATTTTTAAAAAACATAGTAAAACACATTTTTAAAAAAGACAATAGACCATGGGTAGGCAAACTAAGGCCCAGATCCGGCCCAATTGCCTTCTAAATCCAGCCCACGGACGGTCCGGGAATCGGCGTGTTTTTTACATGAGTAGAATGTGTCCTTTTCTTTAAAATGCATCTCTGGGTTATTTGTGGGGCATAGGAATTTGTTCATATATTCTTTTCTTCAAAATACAGTCCGGCCCCCAACAAGGTCTGAGGGACAGTGGACCAGCCCTCTGCTGAAATAAGTTTGCTGGCCCCTGCAATAGACTATTTCAGGAGTAGCACAAAGATGTCAGGATATAATGCCAGATATAATGTACCCAGATGAAGGAGAGAATGCCCTTGGACTACAGGTGCACAGAGCTGTAAGTGTGGTGACAAAATACTACCAGGGGTGGGGCAGGAGAGGGATATAAAACAAAAGTGTCATTTTAGTTTCATTTTCACTTTAGTTGCTGCCATAAAGCACCTCTGCTTTTTGATGTGCTTTTGTGTGCGCTTGCGTTTTTTGTAATCCAAGATCTCTAGACAGTAAAAGCAAAAATGCAAAAGCCTGCAAGGACTGCTTTTAAAGGACATTATTTGTTGTTGCTGTTTAGTCGTGTCCGACTCTTCGTGACCCCGTGGACCAGAGCACGTCAGGCACTTCTGTCTTCCACTGCCTCCCCAGTTTGGTCAAACTCATGTTGGTAGCTTCAAGAACACTGTCCAACCATCTTGTCCTCTGTCGTCCCCTTCTCCTTGTGCCGTCAATCTTTCCCAGCATCAGGGTCTTTTCCAGGGAGTCTTCTCTTCTCACGAGGTGGCCAAAGTATTGGAGCCTCAGCTTCAGGATCTGTCCTTCCAGTGAGCACTCAGGGCTGATTTCCTTCAGAATGGAGAGGTTTGATCTTCTTGCAGTCCATGGGACTCTCAAGAGTCTCCTCCAGCACCACAATTCAAAAGCATCAATTCTTCGGCAATCAGCCTTCTTTATGGTCCAGCTCTCACTTCCATACATTGCTACTGGGAAAACCATAGCTTTAACTATACGGACCTTTGTCGGCAAAGGGACGCTGAACTCTTTTGTCTCCCTGTCACTGTCCTGCCAAAACATCTCCTTTCTGAGATGCTACTTGCATTTCCAGAGAAAGTCCCATTGGTGCCCTTGTAATGCAAAGCGCCAGCTTTGGAGATGCAATTTTGTTGGGACTGTGGCAGGGAGAGAAGGCATGAAACCTCTCCTCACCTCAAGGCTGCTCAAGCTTCCCAGAGATTTCTACTTACATATGAGGAAACACGCATGGACAATGTTTATTTTATTAGAAATTCCGGGGCAATCTCCAAAATGCAATGCAATAGAACCATAAAATATCCAACACCCACAGTCGATAGCTCTGCTGCTAAAGCATGAGAATCTCAATCTCAGGGTTGTGGGTTCAAGCCCCACGTTGTGCAAAGGATTCCTGCATTGCCGGGGGTTGAACTAGACGGTGCCTTGTGGTCCCTTTCCAACTCTTCTATGCCAAAAAGAAACATAGAAAGACTAGCAAATGCTTAAGTAGTCCGCTGGGCACCCATCAGATTTTATTTCCATACTATAACTCCCATCAGCCCCAGCCAGTATAGCCAGTGGTCAGGGATGATGAGAGCAGTAGTCTGACATCCAGAGCACGTCACATTGATGTGGCTTCAACGAGCGTATAAAACAAGACCAACACCAGAATGGAGACCAAAAAATCGCCTAGTCCAACATCCTGTTTTCAAAGTGAGCAACCAGATGTCTATGGGATGGCAGCAACCAAGGCATAAGTACATCACTCTTCCACCCTCTGGAAGAAAAACAGTTGAGTATAAGCAGTGAGGGAGATGAAATAAACCCACTAGCATCAACTAACTCCCAAAAGCTGTTGCTATAACATCAACTTTGGCCCTAAGTCGAGGAGTTGGGGGGGGGAGCCGAAAGAGATAACTAAGAGGAATCTGCTGTTTTATGGGGCCATTAATGACAGCTATTATCACTAAATTTATTGAGTGGATTTGTATCCCCCCCTTTTTTTACTCCAGTCTTCAAAGCAGTACACAGTATTAATACAGTGCAATGAACACAGGTAAAACAAAAACAAAATACAGTGGTGCCCCGCAAGACGAATGCCTCGCAAGACGGAAAACTCGCTAGACGAAAGAGTTTTCCGTTTTGGAGGTGCTTCGCAAAACGAATCTCCTATGGGCTTGCTTCGCAAGATGACAATGTCTTGCGAGTTCCTGCTGGTCCCCCCCCCTTTTTCTAAGCCGCTAATCAGCTGATCCGATCAGCAGATAAGCCACTAAAAGTGCTAATAGCGCTAATCCGCTAATCCGTCAATGGGCTTGCTTCGCAAGACGAAAAAACCGCTAGACGAAGAGATTCACAGAACGGATTCTTTTCGTCTTGCGAGGCACCACTGTAAAACCAGTGAACCAGGAGCAAAAGCAAACACCTTCACTTGCCTATCCCTTGACTCCTTCCCACAGGTCAGTTGCTTCCATATGGCCCTGCCATGTGAGAGTGGTCTGGCAAACAGGTGACGTTATGCCACAGAGTGGGTACTGCTTAGCTCGAAGCTATCAAATATCCAGGGTTTACAGACACCTGCTTGTGCATTAAACATTGCAAGGACCCATCCTCACACACACTTCATAAGCAACCTTCTTTAATGAGCCTTGTCTATCAGTGAGAGAAAAGGAGAGTGGCATAACTGACATGCCTTAAAATAGGCCGAACGGGTGGCAGGCTATTTTTACAGCACTTGCTTGTTTCTCTGGAAAATATTATAAAGCATATGCCTGCCATTTTGCTTTTTTTATAAATGAGCAGAACACTGCATAGAGCTGAAACAGGCTTCAGTTCCTTGGGATTTTATGTCTGTGCTCCACAACATTTTAAAACCCACGGGCATAAATAGGATTCTCTAACTACAGACTCATTGAAATTCCAGGACTGGGTACCTTAATGCAATTGCACTACTGGTTTGCTCAGCTCTTTTTAGAGGTCTGTATGCCACAACATTCCTATCTGCTTAAAAAGCAAGGACAAGATCTCCACCTCCAGTCCAGCTTCCTGCCTCTGTGCAGTTATCAGCCTAGATTTTGGCAGAAGACGTTGCCTAATCTCCTTCCTTCCTTCCTAATGTCTGTTCTCTTGCCTCCTCTCACATGATTAGCAGATAAATGTTGTTGTTCAAGTAACATCAGACAACAATGTGCAGCAGAGGCATCTCTGGCACGCAAAACATCAATTTCTTTCTCCATAAACTAGCAAGCTGATAGCAGGTGACAAAAACAGCTCTGCATTTAATTCGTTGGATCCTATCGGGTTAATTTCATCCACTTCTGGGGTTGCCAGGTAATTTCCAGTTTCATGTAAGAAGCGAAGAGTTATCCTATGTAGTTATCCTAAAACAAGTATGCCTTGTTTTAGGATAACTACACACAGGATTTCAGACATGCTGGCTTCAAATGTAGGAACAAAGCAGTTAAGTTCGACTGAAATCAACAGGCCTGCTTCCAAGTGAAGACGTTCATGGTTGCTTGTTGCAATAATCAGTGCAGCCCCACTTATCTTATTTGGTGTTTTAATGCAGCAATTCTAGCCAAGGAAGATAAAACTGAATTCCAGAACTAAGTAAAGACAGAATCTCCTACATCCCACACACTTTTTTTAATCTTATACATTGTCATAAGCAAAAACCAGGAGGAATCAGCTTGGACCACTGCAGAGATATTGGCTTGTCCACAGGAGAACACAAATAAATTGTCCCAGATGAAATGTACACCAAGAATCGTAAAAAATGGAAAACGGAGTCACTCTGACCTCCCTGTTCGATAGCTGTAGCACACACATTACAAAGATTAAACAAGCAATACCTCAAGGACCACCTCTTTCCATATGAACCTACCCAGACCCTGAGATCATCTTCTTAGGCCCTCCTACGTGTGTCTCCTCCTCAAGAGGTCCAGAGAGTGGCAACATGAGAACGGACCTTCTTCTCTGCAATGGCTCCCCGTCTGTGGAATGCTCTCCCCAGGGAAGTTCGCCTGGCACCTTCATTACACACCTTTAGGCGTCAGGCAAAAACATTCCTTTTTAACCAGGCCTTTGGTTGATTTGATTTACAGTACAACTTATGCCCTTTTAAAATGTGTGGTGAGGGGGGTTATTGTGTTGTTTTTGTTTTTATCATGTATTTTGTGGCTTTATATCTTGATTTTATCCTGTGAACTGCCCTGAGACCCCCGGGTATAGGTCGGTATATAAATGCAATAAATAGTAATAGAAAGAACACTTCACTCCAGATTCAGCCAGGTACCCATCACTGATAAAACAAACAGCCTTCCTGTCCTCACATATAATCTTGGGGGAGATGCTGGAATGTACTTTTAAGGGCAATTTCACTTTACAAATGCAACTCATGCAGACAGAGGGCAACAGGAACTCCTCATTTTCACAGAATGAGCTCAGCTCAGGCAGGTGGCTGGAAAGGTTTCTTCGGCTCATAAAATCCATTTACTTCCCTGAAAACTACGCAAAACAAACTATTCTCTTTCAGCATTTCCCCACCCACCAGAACACATCAATCGCTTATTTACTTGCAACACTCAAGTGAGGGGTGTAAATACAGAGTACAGTTCTATATTGCTTGATGTTGTCTTAACCTTTACCTGCCTTTGTATCTTTTGATCTATTTTGTATAGATGTAAAAGTTATGATTAAAAAAATCTACAAGGCAGAACCTTCACACACTTGCTATTTATAGGAAGGCTCAAAATGAGCCAAACAATTATATTTTGCTGACATTCTTGGCTGGAATTGTTTATATCTGTGTGACTCAGAACTTTCAAAACGAGGTCATGCAGTAAAAGAGAAAATTCCAGTATGCATAGGAGAATACAGAGTGTAACAAAAAAGGAAGGAAGGAAGGGGGAATAAAATAAGTATGGGGAGAAGCCACAATGGCTAGCTGAATAGCCACCCAGCCAATGTTAAGCAGTCTTCAGTCAAACAGATTTTAAATTACTTAACTTTGTTTTTTAAGGTGCTTAACTTTGAATCATCGTATCCTCTGTTATTGGCTGCATCAAATCCTCTGTAGGTCTAAGGCAGGAATAGAGACCTTTTAAAGTCAAGTGTCATGTGACTCTTACCTTTATACCATAGGCTCCATTATAGCCATGCAAAAACCAAAGGTTTGTACAGTACACTCACAAAAACACACACTCTTGCATTCAGGCATTGTCTCAATTACTCTAGCTAGGCAAAGCACTTCAGGAAGTTGCATGGCAGGTCCAGGGAGGGGCATGGCTTTCGCAGAGCCCCAGGCGAGATGGAAAGTCTGGGTGGACACATCCATTGGCCAGGAGCTGCTACTGTATTGCCTGTGGGCATCAGGGTACCCACCAGGACCTCTTACAAAGGCATCCACAAAGGGTTTCCACCAAATAAATGCCCCAATCTGCTGTATTCCTATTGGCTTGCTCTGTCTTCCTGCTTGCTCTGCTTTGCTGCCATCTTAGGTTAACTATACCCTCTTAAAAATGATTGGATGAAAGGATTTGACCCCCTCTTGTGTTTCGAATAGAGCTTGGCTCTAGCCATAGCTGTCAACCGTCCCTTATTTGGCGGGAAAGTCCCTTATCCCAGCGCTGTGTCCCGCTGCTGTCCCTTATTGATGATGTCCCTTAAATTTCCCGGGTTTCAAAGGAAGCAGCTCCTCTCCCTCCCTCCCTGCCGGCCAGGGAGGAGGGAGGCGCCAACTGTGTTGCTTGGCTGCCCGGCCTGGCCCCCTCCCTCTGGAACGAATTAAGTACTTAACCTGAGGTACCACTGTATTAAGGGAGGCAGGTGGCGCTGTGGTCTAAATCACTGAGCCTCTTGGGCTTGCTGATCAGAAGGTTGGCAGTTCGAATCCCCACAACGGAGTGAGCTCCCCGTTGCTTGGTCCCGGCTCCTGCCAACCTAGCAGTTTGAAAGCACGCCAAAAAGTTTAAGTAGATAAATAGCTACTGCTCCAGTGGAAAAGTAAATGGCGTTTCCGTGTGCTGCTCTGGTTTCAGTGTTCCGTTGCGCCAGACGCGGCTTAGTCATGCTGGCCACAAATGCAGACTCCCTCGGCCAGTAAAGCGAGATGAGCTCCTCAACCCCCAAGTCGTCTTTGACTGGACTTAACTGTCAGGGGCTGGTATATTGGGGCCTGACCACATTTATTAATTTCGGTGCTGGTTTTTAAACACTGTAGTGAATTGGAAATCGTGAGTGGTTTTAACATTGCATTTTAGAACTACATGCATGTTGCAAAGTGCTTTGTCAAGAACGTTCGAAAAAGGAAATAATAAATCCATTATATAAATGGATTTATATAATTATATAAATGGATTATATAAGTGGATATAAACACAAACACAAGCTTCACCACTGCACCCATGATCTCTCCTACCTTCGTGACACAGCGTTGATTTTCACAGGTGAAACACACGAAGAGCCATTAAAATGGAAGCCTCCTCTCAGAGGATTACCTGAAACGCTGCAAACAATCCTGCTTGCTAATGTGTAAAATCCTTTTTTGTTGTTGAAGCTTGAGATGGCTTGCATCAGAATCTTAAATCGTACTGTATACACGGTCACATCACAAACTATTTTCCTCCAAGTTACATCATGCGTAAGACTGCAAAGTTCAGAAGTCCCCCTTACAGACACAGCCAGGGCCATTAATTATACATATGGCTAGATCACAACATCCAGATTCCCATCATTGCTACAGCTGCCTGCAGTGACATTAATGTTTTCCCCTGCCCTTTTACTTTATGAATAAATAGGCTACACTGAGCACATGATACTTACCAAACACAGAAAAGCAAGCATTTGCAAAATTCAGCTGTTTGTTGTACAGTGCACTACCCTTTACAATGTTCAGTCGTTGCTTATGTCGGAGCAGGTTTTTGTGTTACCCGGATTTGCTGGCACAAATTTCAGGAGTCGTAGTCCCCTTGATCAAATGTGTACATATATACACACACTTGGGGTGAGGTGGGTTATGTGTGTGTATATATGCACACATTTGATCAAGGGGACTACGACTCTTGAAATCTTAGGCCATAATACATGTGTCCCAAGCCTCTTTGCTGGAAATTTGGAAATAATAGAATACAAACATAATGGCACATTCCCTCTGCAGACGACTTCTGATCCAGCAGAGGAATCTCACTCATGAAAAGGGGGAGGGCAGGAGGTTCCCCCTTTTTCTCTCCCCTCCCTTTTTTTGAGGGTTTCAGGACTAATTGGAACAGGATGGGATATGCCGTTCTGGGCTGCAGAAGAGAAGGGAAAGTCGATGAAAATAACCTCTCCTTCCACCCTTTCCCATCACAGGGAGCATTCTGAGTAAAAATGTTCAGTGGATGCTACCACCAGTAGCAACAAACTTTGGATTCAACCCTACAGATGTTATCTACCACTCATAGTCCAAAAATTCACATTGTACGACACTTTTATTCCCTTGCATTATTTTGCTCTTCCTATTATCTTACAGTATATAAAGGGAAAATGCTAACTGTTTGACAACCTGCTGTTACTATTCTATTGTTTCGTGGTTTAAGGCAAAAATACTTAAAACACACACACACACACACACACACACACACACACACACACACACAAATGACCTCATACAGAAGTTAGCTATTATGATGCTTGATCTCCAATCTCCTATTATATCTATTTAAATTATTTTATTATTTCAAAGAACCCTACAAAGTATGAACTTTTTGCTTGCATTCATGTTAAAACATATTTTAATAAATGCTACTATGAATTACTTTTAAAATGGAACTTCCTTAGGGGAAACAATACACTAAATGGGGGAGGGTTTTGTTCACTTTAATTTTTAAAAAGTAGAAATTGATTTTAGTTGCCAAAGAATTCTGTGTAGAAAGCAAACAGCGCCAAAGATCACATTACTGGATCTGTAGATTCCCAGAATTATGAAAACATGGGTTTTATTTTATTTTATTTTATTGCATAACTTAGGTTATAGCATGACTACACTTTGCAACATCTGGTGATTAAGAGCAGGTTTTTTGCTTTTTAAAGTTCTCCTCCAGAAGATAAATGTTTTTTTCCTTTATTTCCATATTCTGCATGGTGCACATCACAGAAAAGAAAGATATAAAATAGAAATCCCAAGACTGGCAATTAGACAGAAAGATCCTAAAATAATTGCACCACTGTTTTCGTTCTTAAAAACCTGAATTTTTATATTTCCCCAAGCTGCTTCACAGACATTTAACTTAAGAATGGATTTTACCTTCTGAAGCACAGGAATGCTCCGTCTTTCTTAAAGAACCTTGATGTTCACTTCCATAAGGTCAGCCAAAGAGTATGTGGTTCCTGAATACCAAAGTCTGCCAAGTGATTTATTTCAAGAGACTTACTCACTTCCTCAGTTATTTCTTGTATATATATATATATATTATAAATAAAAAAACCAACCCAGCAACACCCAAATTTTAAAAGTATTAAAGGAAACTAACCAACACATCCTGAAAGAAAGTAATACCAAGGCTCACGCAAGATAAAATCTTCTGAAAACTCAAACAAAAAGGAAAAGGTAGAGGGGGAGGCAGGGGTTTAATATCTTTGAAACACTTTGTGCTTTTAATTGCAGCATTTTAAGCAATTTATAGCTACATTTCAAATAACATTCTAAAGTAGCGTCAAGCAGCACAGTGCTCTCTAGATGTTGGTCTCCAATTCTGCTTCCTTAACAAAAGAGTGATCCCACCCAGTATTATTTTTCTAGGAAAAGAGGTGCTGGAACTCATCACGAATGCCTCCATTGTTCTGTATAATGGCGCCCACCCGAGGTGCAGGAATTGAGTTCTGGCAAGTTTTGGCTGAAAATAAGCCCTCATCTCATCTACAATCAAATGTTTAATCATCTTCACCATGGATGGTCAACTGGCAGCCCATGGCTCCTAATGGCCCTACCAAACTGTATTCAAATTCAGCAAAAAAGCCATTATTGTTGTTGTTTGTTTGTTTGTTGTTGTTGTTGATGATGATTGAATTTATATGCTACCAAATGCCATTTCATTCATAAGGGAAAGAAACATGTTTTGAACTTGTAAGGAGAAAAGGTACAGTGGTACCGCAGGTTACATACGCTTCAGGTCACAGACTCCGCTAACCCAGAAATAGTGCTTAACGATGAGAACAGAAATTGTGCTCCGGCGATGCGATGGCAGCAGGCGGCCCCATTAGCTAAAGTGGTGCTTCAGGTTAAGAACAGTTTCAGGTTAAGTACGGACCTCTGGAACGAATTAAGTACTTAACCTGAGGTACCACTGTATTAAGGGAGGCAGGTGGCGCTGTGGTCTAAACCACTGAGCCTCTTGGGCTTGCTGATCAGAAGGTTGGCGATTCGAATCCCCGCGACGGAGTGAGCTCCCCGTTGCTCGGTCCCGGCTCCTGCCAACCTAGCAGTTTGAAAGCACACCAAAAAGTTTAAGTAGATAAATAGCTACTGCTCCAGTGGGAAGGTAAATGGCGTTTCCGTGTGCTGCTCTGGTTTCGGTGTTCCGTTGCGCCAGACGCGGCTTAGTCATGCTGGCCACAAATGCAGACTCCCTCGGCCAGTAAAGCGAGATGAGCTCCGCAACCCCCAAGTCGTCTTTGACTGGACTTAACTGTCAGGGGTCCTTTAACTTTTTAAAAGAGATATCAAAGTTCTAACACAAAGGTGATGCTGAAGTTTAAGCTATCTCTCAGAGACTATAGCCTGCAATGTGAGCTGGCTACATGAATTTGAATTAATGTCTGTTGAATGCTCTCCCTAGGGATGTTTGCCTGGCTCCTTCATTATATATATATTTAGGTGCCAGGTGAAAACATTCCTCTTCAGCCAGGACTTTGGCTGATTCATATTCTACAGCCTTTTAAATGTTTCTGTGGGAAGTGGGGGTGTCATCATTTTGCTATTTTGTGTTAATTATTTACTTGTTTTTATCCTGTATTTTATACTGTGAGTCACCCTAAATTATTATGATGAAGGGTGGTACATACATCTAATTTTTTGTTGTGGTGGTGGTGGTTGTGGTTGTTGTTGTTCCCTTGCACATGGTAATTTTTTAAAAGGAAAAAAAGCAGCAGCATTAATTAACACATAACCTCTCTGAGAAATGACCAGCACGCAGCAAGCTTAATTTCTGTCTGCCACCTGTGGTTGCTTTCTTTTTATTACAGCAAATGATACATCAAACACCATTTCATTAAAAACAACACAGGAACCAACAGTTGATCTGGACTTTCTAGGATTTAGTCCAGACATTTCCTATAAGCAAAAGTTCATGTTTACCAGACACTATGCGGAGCAGCAATAGAAGTTTCAGCGCAGTAGGGGAACTATTCTAACAAGAAGAAAAGTGGGGGCGGAAACCTTGGGAAAATGAAAATATTTAAAACGAATCAAAGAGTACTTTGAGCCACATGGAAACTCTCAAACAAATAGTCCCAGGTACAATATAAACATTGCAACCTTATCATAAATGCTAGAAAATAAATAAAGCAAGACCAGGCTGTGTACTCACTGATCAATTAGATACTGGCTTGCAGCAGACTTTATTTTTGCAGACTGTTGAGAGGAATTCCTGGGAAGTTTATTACAGGATCCTCCAAAGGGAAAAATCAGTGCTAGCAAACAAGAATGCCCAACAGTACCAATGCCTGCCAACCCACAATATGCAGGTGCAGGGAGTACAGGACTTGTTCTAGGCGATAGGTCACCAATGGGGTGAGTGCTTGCTTTCACAGAATGTGTCTGGTGCCAGCGACAGTTTCTGCAGTTTGCAAATTTGCCCACAGACCCAGAAAGGCTGTTAGCCCCTGTTCTAGGTTGTGCTTTAGGTATGAACAGTCAATAATGAAGGCCAGTGGGCCTGGGCCATGCCAAAGAAGAACCCCGTGTACACCCTAAAACACACCCAAGCATCCTCTGCAAAGTCTGGGAAACTTTGGTCAATTGCTTCCGGACAAGCCAGTATTCAGAAGCCACCTTCCTATCATTAACTACCACAACCTAGCTTGGTTTGAAGCTGCCTGGTAGAGATGCAACAGAAAGGTAGGCTTAACTATTGCTTCCTGACGTGTTTCCTCCCTGCAAAGTGGCAGGAAAGGGGTCTGCATGAAGCTTCCACATAACCTGGCTAATGGGTCTGAATTATAAATTAAAAGCAGTTTTAAGATCAGAAGAAGAAAAGTCCATACAGTGGTACCTCGGGTACCTAATTCATTCCGGAGGTCCGTTCTTAACCTGAAACTGTTCTTAACCTGAAGCACCACTTTAGCTAATGGGGCCTCCTGCTGCCGCAGCGCCGCCGGAGCGCGATTTCTGTTCTCATCCTGAAGCAAAGTTCTTAACCTGAAGCACGATTTCTGTGTTAGCAGAGTCTGTAACCTGAAGCGTATGTAACCTGAGGTGTATGTAACCTGAGGTACCACTGTACTGTAGTGTGGCCACTTGTGTGTTGCCCTAAAAAGAGAACAAAATGGGCATAGATTTGTAGTAGGCCTGGGTGATGTATCAATACATCGCCCAGGACCGGTTTGAGGGCCAGAGCACAATGGCACCACCACCCGGCGGGTGAAACTGCCACCACCACCCGAGTCCATCCACCACCAGTGTCCAGAGCAAGGAATGAGCTGCATTGGCCCCAGCCCTCGTGTGGCCATATCTGACACAGCTTCTTTCTCCCTTTGCTTTCCAACATTGCGATGTTTTTGGCTGGTGATACATGGCTATGTTGAAAAGTTGTTATTGCCCAGTCCTAATCTATAGGTGCAAATCCAGCAGTTAATATACTTTAAATAAAAATACAACACATCTGGCCACACCTGTGATGAGGTGATATTTGTCCGTGTGCCACCAACTATGAATGGAGAACTTCCGAGCCCCCTCCTGCTCTCCCCTCCTTATGATTCCGTACATTTGAACTGGGCTTGCACCAGACAAGCCCTCCAAATATGGGACTTCCTTGTGGAAGGTGGGAAGGCACATGACCACCCTTACCAAGCTCTGATACAATTCACAGCCTTAATTTTAAATCTAGTATTATTTTGCTGCAAATACAATTATATTTGCGGCGTCTCTGAAGCAGACCTTGAAAACCATAAGCTTGTTATATCTGAAAACATGGCCTCATAGTCAAATGCACAAATTTAGCTCTCAGTCTTAAAACGTATTTGAGGCTGATTAATTTCAAGAGAACAGGCTTTTGAATATGTGCCCTCAGGTGACAGCTTAAAACAAATGTTAAAATATATACTGCTTCGAAAAGTGCAAGCCTCAAGGAACTAAGACGCTTAATGACATTTGTAAGAATATCTGCCTCAAACCATTTGCTGGTTTTTTAATCAGCTGAATGGCGTTACCAGTTGTGCTCATTTTAGGCAAGCTAAGGAGTTTGGCTTTTGCAAAGGGAGACAACTTGGCCAATAAATTATCTGGTTGGACAATATGAGCACAATCCAGAAACATGTGCGAAAGTCACACTGGGGAGAAGCTTACACTGAAGCACACACGAGACCAAATTATAATCATTAGTGGGACTCTGAGCAGATTCAAAGTTTAAACAGGGCACGTTACCAACATTACCCACTTCTATGCACATGGAAGACTGCTTGTGTGAAAGAACTCTCCCGTCACAGTGTTCCTGCACATGGAATACTGGGAGAAGACCAGGCTATAATATTTTGCCCCAACACTCCAGCTCTCTTCAGCTGGCCAGCACAGCAGTTACTCAGTGCACTGACAGGGAGCAGGGATTGCATTCAGACGCCAATCCCCAACCTCCTCCAGGCCTTGATCCAGCTCTTCTGTATATTAAAAAGCAGCATCCCTGTTTGCATGGAGAAAAAGAGGCAGGGCTACATGCATACAAACTGGGTAGAAACACACAGAAGATCTGGGGACAGGGCGTTGTGATTCAACTCATTCCTCCTCCATATAGATAAGCATCTCCTGATCTAGTTGCCCAAACAGCAGTCCCTCCAACATTTCTCCGGTGGAAATAGGGATATCCTATTCTATAATAGTAATTTTACTATTTATATCCTGCCCATCTGACTGGGTTGCCCCAGCCACTCTGAGCAGCTTCCAACATATTAAAAAAAATAACATTAAACATTTAAAGGGTTCCCTATAAAGGGCTGCCTTCACACGGCTTGGGGGTTGGATAACTCCATACCCTCCAACATTTCTCTGAAGAAACTAGGGACATCCTAAGGAAAAGCGGGACATTCTGGGACCAAATCAGAAACTGGGGCAGCTTCTATAAATCCAGGACTATCCCTGGAAATAGGGGCACTTGGAGGGTCTGAAGAAGGGCTTTTGTGTCTTTCACATGTGTTGTCAAACATCACTGCTGAGATGGTACAATCCTACGACAATGACTGTACCACGTGTTCTCTTTACACTATACCAGCTCTTAAACACATAAATGTGTGCTTTAATCTCATTCTCCAAATAGCATCCGATGCAAAGAGCTCTATGCCATTTGTAATTTTTAAAGGTCTTAAGCCACTGCAAAACTTATTCCACTGGTTGCCCATTTGTATTTTGTTTTCAACACAAAGCACTTTCCCATGAATATTTTATGGCTTGATGGCATCTTACATCGTATGATGGTCAGTTGCACAATTGTTCAATATCCCAAGTAGTTTCGTTTGCAATTCTCATCAATGCATAGATACACATGTCACAAGATCTGCCTCTCTCATGATAGACTTCCCAAGTTTTAAGTTCTATACATCCATAAAAATAAAATGAGCATAGAAAAGGTGATATATGTCTTTAATCTAGCTTTCAAATTGGGGTTATTCTAACAGTGGCCAGAAGAAAGCATGAAGTTATGCACGATTAAGCCAGAGTTATTGCAATATAGCTCATGGCACATTGAGCTGTGACCAGTTTGTCTGGTAAGAAATATTGTTGCCCTTGATTTCTGCAATATGAATGGCTTCAGCTAACTCAAATTTCCCTTCTAGAAACCCCTTATATTAAAGTAAAAGTGAAACTTGTGTTATGGTATTTAAAACACCACAATTTATTAATGGGATTTTCTAGCCTTTAGTAAACTGTAGTCTAATTATCTCTCAATATTATCTGTTCCTAGGACATTTTTCAAAATAATGATTTTTTAAATTTAAACATAATTTGAAGCAGTGAGTAGAATAGTAAAACCTAAATAGCTCTCTTCAGAACTTAAACCAAATTAGCTGTGTTAAACCAAATTAGCAGAACTTAAACCAAATTCAAAGTGTTGGTGCTGACCTTTAAAGCCTTAAATGGCCTCAGCCCAGTATACCTGAAGGAGTGCCTCCACCCCCATCGTTCAAGCCAAGACACTGGAGCCTCCTCACCAATCATCATCATCATCATCATCATCATCATCATCATCATCATTATTTATACCCTGCCCATCTGGCTGGGTTTCCCCAGCCACTTTGGGCGGCTCCCAACAGAATATTAATAATAATAAAGCAAAAAACATTAAAAAACCTCCCTAAACAGGGCTGCCTTCAGATGTCTTCTAAAAGTCAGATAGTTGTTTATCTCCTTGCCATCTGATGGGAGGGCGTTCCACAGGGAGGGTGGCACTACCTCTGCCTGGTTCCCTGCAACCTCACTTCTCGCAGTGAGGGAAGTGGCAGAAGACCCTCGGAGCTGGACCTCAGTGTCCAGGCTGAATGATGGGGGTGGAGACGCTCCTTCAGGTATACTGGGCCAAGGCCGTTTGAAGGTAAAGGTAAAGGGACCCCTGACCATTAGGTCCAGTCGTGGCTGACTCTGGGGTTGCAGCGCTCATCTCGCTTTATTGGCCGAGGGAGCCAGCGTGACTAAGCCGCTTCTGGCAAACCAGAGCAGCGCATGGAAATGCCTTTTACCTTATCGCCTGAGCGGTACCTATTTATCTACTTGCACTTTGACGTGCTTTCAAACTGCTAGGTTGGCAGGAGCAGGGACCGAGCAACGGAAGCTCACCCCGTCATGGGGATTCGAACCGCCAACCGTCTGATCAGCAAGTCCTAGGCTCTCTGCCTGGTTCCCTGCAACCTTGCAGTGAGGGAAGCGCCAGAAGACCCTCGGAGCTGGACCTCAGTGTCCAGGCTGAATGATGGGGGTGGAGACGCTCCTTCAGGTATACTGGGCCGAGGCCGTTTAGGGCTTTACTAATCCTCTTCCTTGCTATTGCCTTACTGTATCACCTTTGGCCTGCCCTCTCTGAGTAAGAAAGGAGTGAAGGGAACGAGGATATTAAGCGGAAGCAGTAACCTCTGCTGATTCTTCACATGAAAAAGAAAACTAACCCAAGGTAACAGCAAAGCACCGTGTTGTGTCATGTTCTACAGAACAGAAGAATTCGGAAGGAAATAGTTGAGTTGTTCAGTTACAGAAGGCCATTATAAACACTGGGAAAAATGTGAACTCCTTAAACAAACAAACAAAAAAGGATCGTGTTGCTTTGTATCACAGAGGACAATGTCAGATCAGGGGACCTTCCTATATAGGTATTGGAGATTTCCTGTTCACCAGTCTGCTACCCGGTCATTAAAGGGGCTATAATTAAATATGTTTACTCATCTTCCCCCCAAAAATTACGAGGGAGTGGTGGGAAAGGAAGAGACGCTGGGAAAGATGCCATTATAGTTTCAACCTTTCTGATGGTTTCCATAGAACTGTTGGGTAGATCTGGACACTTTGCTAGAGTTGGGGCCAGAATTCAATGAAAGTAAGCCAAACTCATAAGCTTGGAACTGAGGAATTCCAAGGAATTACTGAAATAGCAAAATTTCAACCATGATTCAAGTCTTAGGGATAAGTAAACGGAAACTAAAGTTTATACAAGAAATGCACAATTCATACTCAATTGTTGTTGGAAATTCAAACATCTGCCCTCATACTAAAGAACTAATGGGAGGTAGTGTTTATAGCAAAGCTTTCCAAACCATGTGTCAGGGCTGGAAAGGGGTTATTTAAACCTCCAGTTAGCTAGTAAAACTGAATTACTGTGTCGTGAAACAATGCATGTCTAATAAGTGTGTCATCAACATGAAAGTTTAGAAAGCTGTGTGGTTTATAGTGTCAGGCTAGGACTGGGTGGAAGGAACTCCGGTTCAAATCCTCACTTGGCCATCAAGCGGACTAGAGACCGTGGCTAATTAACTTATCTCTCAAGCTAACCTAACTCTCAGGATTGTTGTGAACATTAAATGAAGGAAAGAACCCATGGAGTAAAAGCTGAGACAGAAATTTAATAAATAAAACTTGTAAGCCACAATAATATGATATTTCAGGGCTGTCGCATCGTATTTTGTCATCGGCAATATGTGATTTCCTATCTATGCCCTACGAAGAGGAAGAGCACTAGGTCCCCCATAGCTCTTCCTGAACTTAAGTTTCCTATTGAATAGTACCTGTGACAGCCCACCTTCCACTGTACTTGGGTGCCATTTTGTCACCCTTTTCCTTGGGTCTTTAAAATCTTTTTGCTGGGTGAGCACTCAAGTCACTGTACTGCTCAAAAGCAACAGTGCTTGCACATACAACTTGGTAGGCAGGATAGATTTCAGAACACCTGCTCCTTCTCACCCATAGCAATGCATACCCCATGCCATTAAATATTTTACTTCTTGTTTCCTTAATATTACATTTGTTTGGAGCATGTGCTTGGCATTTTATTAAAGCTTCCGTGTCTGTGTCATGGCTTTAAAAGCAAGCTATTCCCATTGCAAGGCATTCCCACCCCATAATATGCAGAGAGCATTACTCTACTTCTAGCTGATCAGGGCTAGAGCACTGCAGAGGCAGTCCCGACTGTTGTTTGTCACCATAGCTGTCAACCGTCCCTTATTTGGCGGGAAACTCCCTTATCCCAGTGCCGTGTCCCGCTGCTGTCCCTTATTGATGATGTCCCTTAAATGTCCCAGGTTTCAAAGGAAGCAGGTCCTCTCCCTCCCTGCCTGCTGGCCAGGGAGGAGGGAGGCTCCAACTGTGTTGCTTGGCTGCCCGGCCTGGCCCCCTCCCCGGGAGCCCCTCCCCGCTGGGACTGGCGGGAGCCTCGGGCCCTTCCACCGCCATCCTCCTCACGGCCGCCGAACTGAGCATCTCTGCCTGGGGCCTCCCCTCTGCCCGTCGCCACCGCTCCCGATAGGCTGTGCTGCCGAAGGACCCGGATGAGATGGGCAGCCTAGCGCGGCCTATGAATTGCTGGGGAGCCTTGAGAGGCGAGCGAGGGCAACCATAGAGAAAGCAGTTCAGAGAGGGGAGGAGGAGGAGGCGGAGGCGTGGGCAGGTGTTCCAAGGGCTAACCATAGAGGGGGAAAGCGGAGGAAGGACAGCAAGCGCTTTTTCCATAGATTTGTAGTGGTAGACTAGCATAGATGGTCTGATCTGCGGATTTACTTCCGGCGCTATTCCCCTCCCCTTCCTTCCCGATGGAACTGAGAGCTGTAGATGGAGCACGAGAGAAAAGATACAGAACTGCAGCAGCATCTTCGTAGCTTGGACTTCGTTTTGCGCGAAAAGTGGTTGCTGCTTGTAGTCATTTAATTGCAGTGTTTCATCAGCTGGTGTCTCTTGAGCAGCAACCTCTGGAAACAAAGGGCTAAAAACCAGCGCTGCTCTCAAAAATTATCTGGTCCCTTTTAACTTCGTATTTCAGCTGGTTGACTAAAATCCCTTATTTTCGAGGCTGCTGGTCCCTTATTTTCAAATCTGTAAGTTGACAGCTATGTTTGTCACGCACCTCCAAAAAACCTCAGGTTGTAAGGTTGGGTTAACCAGTGTGTTCAGTTTCAGTTTCTTAAAAAAGGAGCAAAAATGTGGTGTGCTGCAGGGGCTAGCAGGGGGGATTGCTCTTTCAAAAGAGGTTTACGGATTAATAGGCGTTGACATGCTTTAGGTTCATCTAATGTTTCTGTTCGCCAAATGTCTCCATCTGGTGAAGCAGCCACTCGCATCACAAAGGCAGGATGGAACAGAACATTGGTTTCTGTCCGAAAGATCATAAATCCCAGTGACACGCCAGAAGTCTTTGCAGTGGAAATATACTGATAAGCCGAGCCAATGACAACGAACGCGCCTCTACGGTTGCTGTCACTGAGCAAGAAAACGTTTGGAAAAAAGAAGCTGTCAGGGGTTTAGGAGCAGAGGCACGGGCAAGGGAGGAAACAGAGAGTGAAGGGGAGGAGGCAGAAGAAAAGATGAGTGATGACGACGACCCGAGATCTCCTAGTCTTTCCAGTGAATCAGAGGATTCACAGAAAGGAGCACCAGTGGCCAGGGCAAGGGGGGAGTCTAGGGGGGCACCCCAGGAAGATAGAGCCAGAGGGGACTCAGGGGGGAGCAGTTGGAAATCGGGACCAGCGTCACCGCCAGGGAGCAGGGAAGAGGAAGGGAGCCAGGGGGGAAGCGCTGGCAGCTCACCACAGGAGGGAGGGCATGAGTCAGGAGTGGCCACACCTCCATCGGGGAGCGAAGAAACGGTTAAGAGGAAAGTGGAAGGTTGGGCACGCGCGCCAAGTTCAAATGCAGAGGAAGGCGGCGCAGTAAGCAGCCCCGAAAGGGAGCCAGGTCCTAAAGCCCGGCGCAAGGAGGCAGGAGGGTCCGGGTCAGCGTCAGAAGAATCCCGGAAGGAAGAAACCCCGGGGGGTAGAGGGACCCAGAGGAGGACAGTCAGGCGGAAAAGGTGGAGCAAGGCTAGGATATTAAGTTGGTGCACACGGGGCGGAGACTCAGACGGAGCTTCGCCGATCTAGCTACTAGACGTAGAGTTGCGCGCAGCAGCGTGAGAATGGAAACTGTAATTCAATAAAGACTTTTACTTAATGATCGCTGGCTAGCGTGATCCTCTGTGAGCTAGGATCTTCAAGCAGCTCTGACAGAAGCATACACACCCAAAGCAACACAGAGCGAAAATAAGTGTGAGCATTTGTGTGTCCCGAAAAGTCCCCTTCTCAGTGCTGATGTTTAACTATATTCAGCAACAAAAAGACAGTCTCGGCGTGGACTTCTGTGAAAATAAGTATTTTCATATGGGTGTCTTTTCTCATTAATTATAAAAAAAGAAGGCTGAACACATCTATCAACTGGCCTGATCTGGTTTAAACATACACACATACTTCTGATTAAACTCAAGCCATCTTTTTTATAATCAGCGCCAGCTCTGCTGCCTGCTGCCTGCTTCTTACTATTGCATTTCCTTTTGATTTCTCATTCCAGAGGGTGAATCTACACTGCCAACGCTTCACGGTACAAGGACAGGCCAGCCAGGAGGATAACAATGTCACTGAGGAATTTTGCAGCAGACAAAAGGAATACATCTCCTAGAATAAACGAACTCCTTGGTGATGGAAATGAATTTGTTTTCGAGACTGGGGATGCCTTTGTCAATGGGGTGAAACAAGAAAAACTAAAAAACTAATTCAGTGTGTGTGGAAATGTCCACTACGGGAGTGCCTTATAAGAGAAATTACTTGCGTAGTTGGATATGAAAATATGCCGTCTGCAGAAGAAAAACTGGCCAAGTTGTTATGTATATGCATACACTGTGGGATGTCAGCTTTATATGCTCTCAACAAATATATGGTTTAGATATAATTGGCTCAATTCTTTTAATCATGAGTGGAAATCATGGTGGCCAGCTCCCAAAAATCTGTTCCAAAGGACTGGGAGACTTGGGGGAGCAGGTTTGCAATCAGGAAAACACCTCCCTTTATCATACATTAGCAGATGCCTCCACTGGATTAAAAGCTATTACCCAAGCAGAGCAGCAGCACTGTATTTCACACATCAGAGTTTTATTGGGCCTTCCTAAACTGGGGGGGGGGGGGGACACCTAAACAACAAAGCTTCACTTTTTGATTAGGGAAACATTGTTCCACCCCCACTGTTCAGCCCAGACACTGGTTCCAGCTCCGAGGGCCTTCTGGAGGTTTCCTTAGTGCAAGAATGATGTTACAGGGAACCAGGCAGATGGCCTTCTCGGTAGTGGCGCCCACCCTGTGGAATGCCCTCCCACCAGAGGAAATAAACAACTATCTGACTTTTAGAAAACATCTGAAGGCAGCCCTGTATCGGGAAGTTTTCAATGTTTGTAATTTTATTATATTTTTATATATGCTGAAAGCTGCGCAGAGTGGCTGGGGAAACCCAGCCAGATGGGTGGGGTATTATTATTATTATTATTATTATTATTATTATTATTACTTCTTGATGTGGACATAAGCATTTTTCTAATTGGATCAGGTGAAAGTGAGGTGTTGTTTCAGCAGCACCATAAGTGTCAACGTTTATACTGCCGGTCAGAACGGATAATTTTTTCTATGAGGCATCATTCTGACAACATGCTACAATCCTATCTTCCGCCCTTTTTATTGTCAATTTCAATGGGACATAAGCACATTGCACTTTCTCAGATTTCACATTCTGGTTCTAAGATGAAAATGCACTCATAGGTTAGAGTTGCATTTGAAAGATTGCAATAACACACCCTTACATGTAATTGTGTGTCTACATGATAATTGTCGAACATGTTGGGAAAAGATTGGTTTATATCTCTGTGTACTTCAACCCTGACCATTGGCCATTCTAAGCGGGGGGCTGAGGGTCCAAACACACGAGAAGTACCACAGGTTCTCCAGACCTGTCCTAGGTGATGCTTCGAGCAACTCTTCTGATCCCAGACAATAAGCAGAACATTTATAAATCTTAGCAATAATTTTGGAGTGCTCCAGAGAAGCGGACACGGAGCAATGGATCCAAACTACAAGAAAGAAGATTCCACCTAAACATTAGGAAGAACTTCCTGACAGTAAGAGCTGTTCAACAGTGGAATTTGCTGCCAAGGAGTGTGGTGGAGTCTCCTTCTTTGGAGGTCTTTAAGCAGAGGCTTGACAACCATATGTCAGGAGTGCTCTGATGGTGTTTCCTGCTTGGCAGGGGGTTGGACTCGATGGCCCTTGTGGTCTCTTCCAACTCTATGATTCTATGATTCTATGAAATATCAGAGTAAAAAAGAAAAAAGAACCCATGACATAATGTAGCTGCTACGTTTGTATTGTACAGGTGTCAAGTTAAAAATATAAATAACGATCAGGGCTCTGTTAATCCATTAAAGTTCTCGATTCAGAAGACATTTCAGAGGCTGAACAAAGCCTTTGGAACTGAGCATAAGGTGTTGAACTTTCCCCAATCTTTCCGCTCAATCAGAGCTACAAGCGTAAGTGTATTAAAAGAGAGCTTATGTGAAAGCTTTTTCCCCCTTTTTAATCTTGTCTGACCCGAAATGGAAAGCCTCTAGAATTTCCCCAATCCCAGCAGGTTTTACTATAAGCTCCAATCCTATCTAAATTGTCAAATATAGTCCTTATAATAAAAAAACCCCAACATGTTATTGAAAAGCTGCTTTGTATTTATTCGTGAAAAAAATGACAATCAGATTAACCATGATAGAAACAAAGAGGTCTTAAATATTTTTCACCACAATTGTTTTCAGTATCTAGATTTAAGAAAAGATTTTTCTAAAAAAAAAAACTATATCCCAAAGTGCAGCACAAAAATAGGGTAGGATACATGGAACCAATGTTTACTTCGGTTCTTAACTTTGTGCTACCGTTATTCAAAATTAGGCAGAAATTAAGAAATAATTATATCAACATAGCTATTGATTTTTGACAGCAGTTGCTACTCCCCAGGCAAAATGTACATCACCAAAATTTACATCACCAAATATGCTGGTCTATTTTTGAAGGGTTTCATTAATAGAATGTTTTACCCCCAAAAAATGGACCAAATTCCAACACAGAGCTAATTGATTTCAACAACCTTAAGTACACTTGACTCTGTGTTAGATAGTGGCTCAATAATTTCTCATGACTGTACTTCCATTTCTTCCATTTTAAGGAGAGGTGCCAGAGAATTCTGAGAAAAAAACAGAAATGGGAGCAGAACTTGCTGATGTATGGATACTCAGAAGTTAGTCCCGGTGAGTTCAAGTTCCAGGCAAGTGTGCACAGGATTACAGCCTGAAACTGTGAATCAAGATGGCTTTAAGAGTGTCTCAGCCCTCCATCTGAAATACAAAGAGGGTGGCCTACCTTACAGAATTGTTGTCATGCTTACAGTAAGAGAATGTAAGCGAAGCACGTATATTTTGAAAGTGCTATCTATACAAATGCTAAATTATTCTTGAGATAAACCTTCAACTCACAACCCTCTTTCTTCCTCGTTTATCTATTTGGATCATTTATTTATTGCCCTTTGTACAAACCACAGGGTGCTTTACAACAAAGTCAAATAATATAAAAAAAGAATCAATAAAATCCATAAAAATAACACAGTCTTTAAAATACACAGCCCTGGTATAAATGTTGGGCCATTTCTAAGAGTCGTCGCGTGAGAAAGACAATATGACTCATAAGCTACTCCTGAGTCTTCCTACTCAAAAGTGGTGGTTTTTGTGTGCGTGTTTTTTAATGTGGCCGAGACAACATACCCACACACAGAAAATTTCTGCAGAAATATAGAGTGGATTTACCATCTATTTTACAATTTCACCCAGCACCCCACACAAATTTGACAGCAACACAGAGTACTGAGATGTGTAATAAAAAAAACAAAACAAATTACTGTTCTGTGTTTGCTGAGTAACTCTTGTTTTTCAAAATGCGCTACCATCCTCACGACATTCAGAAGCATTCTGAAATAACCTGTCGATAGACTGTAGATGCACGCTTGTGAAAGAAAAATCTTACAATGTTATGATTTGCCTTGTAGCGCAGTAAGAGCTAGAAAAGTTACCTGTCTGAATGACCTCAAGGTGAAACAGTCTAACCAGGGGAGCTCCAAGTAAAGTGAGTGAGCAAATTAAATTAAAACACACACAAAAGGAGCAACAAGTGCAAATAGGAATTATCGGTTGGTATCTTTCCAGTCTCCTACAGGCCCTTGTGGAAATTCACAAACCAGTTCATGTCAAGTCACAGTAAAAGCAGAAGAAATAATGCAAATAGTTGACGGCAGCTGAATTTCACTTCCAGGAGCTTAATGTATTAGGACAATACATATTGCAAATTGCAAGATCATTTCATGTGGTTGACTCCATTTTCCTGCTACATGTTTTTTTGTGGTGTTCATGAGGAGAAAGAGTGAGACTTATATGTGCTTCATGAATTACTGTTTTAGCAGAATCACAAAGCGCATGTCATGTTGAAATAGTAATGCGTGGAATAACTCTAATAAGCAACCAAAATAATAATCAACCAAAACAATAACAAAAGAGGTCTTTTTCTAGTTGAAGAGTTTCACTGCAAATGAACCACATAAAGTCGTACCTTGGATCCCGAACACCTTGGTACTCAAACATTTTCGTTCCTGAATACCGCAAACCCGGAAGCGAGTGTTCCAGTTTGCGAACATTCTTTGGAACCCAAACGTCCGACAGGGCTTCCGCGACTTCCAATTGGCTGCCGCGCTTTGGTTTCCAAACGTTTTGGAAGTCGAACTTGTACCAACAGAATTTCAACCAGGAAAACATTGAAACCTGTCCCAACTGCCACAAACTATCAAAACCATAAATGCAAGAACTTCCAAAAGGAGTTTTATACATCCATGTGCTATCCTCTTCAGGGTTTGTGTTTTACAATCAGGGAGAACCTCTCTAAATGATGGGTTTAGACCAGCCGTGTATACAATGCCAGAAAAGTTACTAACATGCTAAGATCACTCTGCCCATCTTCCAACAGCCTGTCCACTTGCCTAGATGGAATTCCATGCAATTGTCACCTGCGTGGAATTCTTCATCACCTGTGGCAACCAGTTACATGGCAAGTCTGAGTTAGACTAGAGTGAAATTAAGTCTGTCCACAGTAGCCTTCCCCAGGCTGCTGCCCTCAAGTTATCTGACTACAGGTAACATCAGCCCTAACCATTATGGCCAGGGATGCTGCAAGCTGCTATCCTACAGCACCTGGAGGGGGAAAGATACAACTCCTTATATCCAGCTGGCACCTCAAGTCAATGAAGTTCAGTTCTCCCTGAGATGCCAACACTGTGCCCGGGAGCTGGTTCTGTCCTAGGAATGGTGGGATTAAGGAGGCCCTTTCAGAATGCTACGCCAGCTGACCAAAAAGCAATCGGAGCCCGTGGTCTGTTTGATATTCCTTCGTATGGAACTGAGACACGCGCCAAAAAAGAAAAAGGAAACTTTAAAGTCTCTTTGGAATAAAGCAAGCAGGAAAGTTTGGGTTCATTAAATCTATGTTCTCACTTCTTCCCACTAAAGAGTCTGACTGAAAAGAAGTGTGGGGAAAGTCATTCAGGCACCAGGACCATTGGCAGACCAACTCTGAGTTATAATGATGTCTGCCAATGTGACATGAAAGCTGACAACATCAGCCCCACCATCTGGGAATCCCTTGCAGACAACCTTGATACAGTCAGGTTGTGTATCCACAGCAGTGGCCAGAGGAGGAGGAATGGCCACTGGGAGGAGCGCAGAGAGAAGAAGCAACATGGTGCATCTACATTAGTGAAACCAGGTGTCTTCATCTGCCCCAGCTGCAATAGAACATGTCTCTCCCATATCGATCTCTATAGGTCACAGCAGATGCGGTAACTCTCCAACAGTTTGACTTTCTCAACAATGGCACACTCTTCCATCGTCTCTCGAGACAAGACAGATGCCAACATATTTTCTGGACCACCTCGATTTTTCATTTGTGTGTTTATTAATAATGGCCACATAAGGTTTCCTAAAATTAATACTCAAGTCAGCATAAAAGTAAAGGAGATCACCCCCCCAAAAAAGTAAAACCTACAAAACAAATGGGATCAAATATATATGCTATATCCCATACCTATCAATGTCAAGTTATAAATAGAAATGACTGAGTTCAATCAAAGAAAGGTTAGCACTTCTGGAAGGGCATCTTGCTGCCTCCGCTGGTCCCACTGGTACAGAACATTTGGCTGCTGCCCAGCAATTTTACACTTCTAATTCTGTAGCCCTTTTGCCAGGGCTCAGAATGCTGTTGTGTCTGAATTTTGAGACCTGGGACCAACGGCTGATAAGACGTACTGCTGAACCTAGAGTTCTTTCCTGATTGTATTCCACCAAGACAGACAGGACTTACTAATCCATATGGAAACCTGATAAACCTGCAAGTAACCTTCAGTAAAATGCCAGTTCATCTTCTTCTGGACTTCTTTTTTAAAAATCCCCATCCAAAACAGATCTCTAATTAAAAGAAGATTTAACTCAATTACTCAAAAACTCAATTACTAAGACTGTGGTGACTCAATAATTTTCTTCTTAGCATGGGCTGTTGTCCAGGATAGATATACTGCAGGAGAGGGAGAAGTGAAGCAGTAGTGGGTACCTTAAATGTTAAGCACAGAGGATATATTCACAATGAAAACAGGGGAGTCACTGCAGATGTATCCCAGTACAATACATGTGAATGTGTCACCAGCATAAAATTTAGGTGCACACACAGCAGGTAACTCCACAAGACAGAAGAATATGTGCTCGGCCACAGCGAAGTTGAGTGAGGCAGATTCCTATAGGTGGTGTTCAGCTAAATTTTATTCAGAGCAGATCCACTGAAATTAATGAGCATGACTAAGTTGGGTCCTTTAATTTCAACAGGTCTATTCTGAGTAAAACTTAGTTGAATACCACCTGTTGTTGCAAGTCAGGACACATACATTTCCCAAATCAACACTTTTGACAGCTCCCCAGCTGCTTCCCATGCCATCTTAACACGCTGTTCTGCAGGGGCCCACAACTTTCTGGACTTGATTTTTAAGGGGGGGGGGTGCAGTTGTGAAAACAAATTAGCAAAAAACTTCTCCAGACTTCTTTCATTAGTGGTTGCTTCCGCTGAACCAAAAGTCCTCCTATGGAATGGCACCAGTTGGATTCCACCCACTATCAACAGTCAATTGAAAACCTTAATACATAAGCTACCACTTTCCCACCGAAATCAAAATGCAATACATATATGACCTGTTGACTATCACCCTACAGACCCTCTTGGGTGTTAAGACCAGCAAAGGTTACCTTTGGTGCTTCCGACGCCCACAGAAGTGTTGGGTCTGGTGGCAAAGGAGAGGGCTTTACCTACAGGAGCACCTCAGTTCTGGAACTCTTTCCACACAGATTTCCATCTAGCATCTTTGTTGCACAAATGCACCTCTTGACCCACACCTTTTGCAGTTACGGTATTTTGTTTTGTAAGATCCACTTCTTTTGCTGAATCTATACTGCTCTGTTTTTTATTGGAACAGTTTTACCTTTTTATTTGCTGATTATTATACTTGTTTTTATAATTTCATATTGTATTGTTATAACCTGCCCTGGGGCAGTGCGGCGAAGGACAGGTAGGAAGCCTGATAAACAAATAGATAAAATATCAACAGGTTATAGTGCAAAGCCAGCTGCTAGTGCCTTTTAAGGAACAAGCTCCTTTACCCATAAAAGAATCATGAAAATGCTCGTGCTGATTGGATCTGATGAAAAGGGAATAAGCTCGTGTCACTAACATTCATAATATCCCACGGTCACTTTAACCGAGAAACAACTAATGACGGCAGGAAAATAACCTTTCGAAGGAAGGGAATAAAATCTGTTGTAGTTAACTGAGCAAATGGAAGATTTACAATGGATTTCTCTCTTTCATATCATTTCTCGGAAGGTTAAGCTATTAACTTTCCTGTGGAGAAGAGCAACCAGTTTTTGTTTTTTGTTTTTGTCTATTTCTGTCACATCAGAGAATGCTTCTCTTTGATGATGGTGAAAAGTTGGAAGCATATTGTACACAACATCAACCCCACCAGTTGAGTTCAATGCCTACAGGAAGATATAGAAGAGAATGGAAGAGACAAATCTGCAACACTACCTTTAAAAATACGCTTAAGCATGTAACTAGTTCTAGAAAACAAAAACCCTATGGCAGGTGCCCTTGTCCTTCATTTTTGTTGAAGTATCATATGTCAAACAGTTTGAGGATGATTGATAACTATGCTTATTTTGTGGTAAGGAAGCAATCGATTATCCTTCGCACCACAAGAATTAACTTTTTTTTTTTACACAAACTCTGAAGGGTCCCCCCTCCCTTTTCTATTTTTGTGAACTAGGAAGTAAATATTTTTCCTTTGTCTAATAGCATCGCTGTCAAACAGCTCTCCAGTGTTGGAAGGAAAAATTTTACATCTGAACTGCTGCATTACTCTGGAAGCTCGCCAAAACAACTCTCTTACGCGTAAGGCAAGCTGCATGTGAAGTATGCAACTTGCAGAAACAAAGAAAAAAACAGATCCAAGTGCCTTAGTCTGACTGTAAATCAAGCTCATTCTTTGAAAATCAGAAGACCAGCACATGATGCTGAGAGGTAGAAAAGCCATCTTTTTCATCCAAATGCTTCTTATTGAACTTTTCACTACTTGAGTGAAGTTAACTTCATATTCCCTCAGTCCATTTAGACAGCAAAAGCAAAAGCTTTTATCCTATAGGGTAAAAAGGTAAAGGACCCCTGGACGGTTAAGTCCAGTCGAAATCGACTATAGGGTGCAGTGCTCATCTCGCTTTTCAGGCCGAGGGAGCCGGCGTTTGTCTGCAAGCAGCTTTTTCAGGTCATGTGGCCAACATGACTAAACTGCATCTGGCGCAATGGGACAACTGGACCGAAGCCAGAGCGCACAGAAACGCCATTTACCTTCCCGCCACAGCGCTACCTATTTATCTACTCACACAGCTAGGTTGGCAGGAGCTGGGACAGAGCAACAGGAATTCACCCCATCATGCAGATTCGAAATGCCGACCTTACAATCGGCAACCCCAAGAGCATGGGTAGGCAACCTAAGGCCCGGGGGCCAGATCAGGCCCAATCACCTTCTAAATCCGGCCTGCGGATGGTCCGGGAATCAGTGTTTTTATATGAATATAATGTGTCCTTTTATTTAAAATGCATCTCTGAGTTATTTGTGGGGCCTGCCTGCTGTTTTTATATGAGTAGAATGTGTGCTTTTATTTAAAATGCATCTCTGGGTTATTTGTGGGGCATAGGAATTTGTTCACTCCCCCCCCCCAAAAAAAATATAGTCCGGCCCCCCACAAGGTCTGAGGGACAGTGGACCAGCCCCCTGCTGAAGATGCTTGCTGACCCCTGCCCAAGAGGCTCATAGCGCCATCTGTGTCCCTATAGGGCAAATGCACAGGATCACAAATGTAGGGAAGGAATCACACTTTTTAAAAGTATCAGAGTGTGAACAGTTATATGAGTGAGCATTTCAAATATTCAAATAAATGAATACTGCTCAGCAATGTTTGCAAAAGCCTTGTAATGTAAGTCAGTAGTATTATCAACCCCACCACACCCATACTGAATATACAGAGGCTGAAGGTGAAAGGACTGGAGTTGAAGGCCACTGAGCTCACAGCTGAGATAAGATCTGCATAAGAGAATTCGCAATGCCCAGCCACTATTTTATTGTGCAGTTGGCATGGAATGTGGCCCCTTGGGCAAGGGGAATGAGAAGTCCACAGCTTTATTAGAAGGTAAGTACCTTGTGGAGCTTTGTGTGGAATCCCACAAGAACTTTCCAGAGAACCCAATAGCCCCCTTGCAAATACCAGCACAACCAGTGCAACACGACACTCGTTATATCTGTGGATCAGTTAGCTAAGGAAAGTACAGCATTTTCCCAGGTACCATAGATATGTTTCCAACAACATTGTTACGGAAAGGCAAATCTCAAGGAAAGACACTCAAGACAATGCATGACAAATGAACAGTTGCGTATCTATTGTGCTGTTTATGCTGGGATTCCACACATTTATGCAAAAGCAGCCTCAGAAAATTGCTTCAACTACACACGGCTATCAACCTAACCCAATATCGTATAGTCAACAACCAGGTAAGATGCACTGTCAAGTCTTGTTAAATCGTTTTGAGACTTCTTTGTGCAAAGTGACTAACCAATGTAAATAATAATAAATAGGAAGTAGTAGTAGTGACAGTTGTTAAATGTGTAGGAAAAGTGCAAAGGTCAGCATGGGTCAAAATTTATTAGCACCAGCCACCGTTCATGAGATGCTGGTTTCTAAAGTTGTTCACAGCATAAACAGAACCTGGGGCATGTTGCTGAAGTGGTTGGGTGGAGCAGAAGTGGAATCTATCCTGTTAGCATCATCCCACGGGTCAGCTGAACCAGACAGTAAAGTACTAGCTGATCCCCATCTGGAACAGCACACACATTTCCAAGACCAGCTTACTCCACTCTGGCACTGCAGCCGAATCAGTTTAAGTTACTACAAACTTTAGGGTGTAAAAGAGGAGTAGTTCTGTACACTGATTCATATCTTGCGTACGTGGACTCAGGATTATAACCTAAACACTCTATAGTGTAGATACACAAAATAAGTAAATGCTGGTTCTGAAACTACAAGAATATAGCTTACAGACAAGAGTTTCGTAAACAGCACGCTACTGTTAACAAATAGCATTGTAAAAAAAAAAAATGTTCCTGTGATTTTGAAGTTATTTCCATGGCTCCTTGCCCCCCCCCCCCCGGAAGCATGCCAAGTTAAAGCTACAAGAAAGCTAAAACTTCATCCTATTTCCACAGAAAGGAGCCAACCCTTTGAACTTCTAAGCGTTATTGCAACCAAGCGTATTTAAGAATAGAAAGAGCTTGAGCGCAATGTATTTTCTGCAATCAAGAAGATTGCTTTTCCGTAGATATCAGATCAGGAGAAACCCAAAGCTTTGATAACGTGGAGCATGTTTTTGCACGAATCACTGGAAAACCTTGTGCAGTGTTATCTCTACCTAACCGTTCGTTTAAAGAAAGACAAACCTTCAGAGGAGCACGCCAGGTAACAACTGGAACGAAAGCTCTTTGCTTACCAATGTGATAAAGTCCTATCCAGTCTGTGGGATCCACTTCTTCTTTAATATCCCAGAAAATGATGAGGTTCTGAGACTGCCCTAGGGTGTATTCATACATGCTTGCAGTCAAACTAGAGCGGCTGTCAGATGTCACTAGATCAGTGTCACTATTAGCACGCTGAAGGTTCATGTTCTCAGGCATGGTGCCCTGAGATGCCAGGCTCTGGAGGTTCTCAGGGCTCAGTGTGTATCGCAACTGGGGATTCCTCCGTCGCACAAAAAGCAGATGTTCCCTGGCTGAGCTGGTCATCTTGAGCTTGTTTTCACAGGAGAGGTTTCACATAGAGAGCTGTAAAGAAGAAAACGCAAACGTCAACATACAAACTCTCTTGTACATCTGCTGAGATCAGAAACTTGATTAGGAGAGCTAAATTGTTTGTTTGTTTGTTGTTGTTTTTTAAAGGCTGTGGAGAGAAGCTTTCACCGTTAATACCCAAAAATGGCTTTTCACAAAGAAAACACATCTTTTCCAAATAAAGTTCTGCTCACATTTTGGCGTTATCTACTTTACCCAAGCTCACCAGGCCAGTTTAATCACTCAAAATTATCCTCTTTACTGGTCCTTAAAACTGCTAACTGTCAACACTATGTTTCCTATAAAGGTCAATTAAAGTCACTAGTAGAATCCATAGGAATCTTGTAAGCTGGCTTTCAGTCCAGCAGTGAATGCAGGAAAAATAGAAGGTCCTAAAACAGCGTGGAAATCCCAGCTTTAACCATGTTCACAAAGTGTTCCATCACCTATTGAGTTTATGCCTTGCTGATTTTTCCTGGGAAGAAGCTACTTTTATCATGCCTTAATTTCCCCACAAAACAGCTATACGGTATTCACATGCACATACAAGGCTGGTATCTACGGGCAGCAGAATGAGTTGCCAGAGTACTGAGGGGGCAGAATAGGCTGGTAAAATGAATGGCAAACAGCTGGCGCAAAATCTCTCCCCCTGCTGCGTTAATCCCACCTTGCACACAGGAAATTATGTTAGCATTTTGACATCAGTATTGAGACTACAGCTGCTGCGTAAGAAAATGCAGTTGTTTAATCCCACAAAATAACTGCTAGGTTTTCCCCTAGGCCCTGCCAGTTGAAGGAGTCAGAGGCATATGAAAGATCAACAGCTATGATATACAGATCAACCACAACCAGTGCTGTTTTTCTAAAAAAGAGGGGCTGAAGCTCACCATTATCTTCTCCCCTTTTCTCTTAGAATGGCAATGGAACCCACCTGAGAGGTGCTGACTGGGGGGGGGGGGGGAGCCCTGACCACAACATATTATTTTGCCCAAGCACAACAAACTCATTTCCACCATATCCACAGCCTTGGATTCAAACAGAAATCAAACACTGTGCTCTGCCCCTCTCTCCAGCTTGCTCCTTTTCCTCTAATTCCCACCACAGCCCCCAAACTCTACCTAAAACTCTGCCTCTGTGATTCTAACTATCTCTGAGTTGAGAGAGGGTCTCCACCAATTTGTTGTCTCGCACAGAGCCCTCTTTCCTTTGTTATCTTAACAGGCCATCACCCCAGGCGACCACCTCATGAGAAAGCTAGCCAGATCCAGAGGTTCAGGAAGCTAGCCTGACTTGATTAGCTTTTAATACTTGCTGGATCCAGGGATCCGAGGGGTCTGGCAACCACAAACCCTTAACAGTATTTAAGTCTTTAAATGGAGAAACACGATACAATAAAAGCAAGCAGGGGGAAATTCAACTCCCAACACATTATGTCACATTTTATAATGCAAAACTGTTACACGTTAACTGTAAATACCACCTGTAAATGCCATTTACTAGAAATCAATCTTAAGTTTCCCAGCAAAATCGAATACGGCTCTCTCCTAATAAGATTTACGGGCTGCTTTCTGAACTGTCTGGAAATTCATGAAAGATTGCAAAGGTAGCTGTAACTTCCTCCATAACAGTGTAAGCATAATGGTGCAGCCTGCATTACCGTATTTTTCGCTCTATAGGACGCACTTTCCCCCCTCCAAAAATTAAGGGGAAATGTGTGTGCGTCCTATGGAGCGAATGCCAGCTCCTTGGCTTCAGCGAAAGCAACGCGAAGCCTCCGAAGCGCGGAGGGAGCGCTCCCTCCGCGCTCCAGAGGCTACGCGTTGCTTTCGCTGAAGCCTGGAGAGCGAGAGGGGCCGGTGCACACCGACCCCTCTCGCTCTCCAGGCTTCAGAGATAGCCGCCTGAAGCCTTTGGAGCGCAGCGGGAACTCGTGCTGCGCTCCGAAGGCTTCGGGTTCCTTTTGCTGAAGCTGGGAGAGCAAGACTCTTCTGGCTTCAGCAGAGAGGGATAGCTGCACAGCGCCCCTTCAGCGAAGCAAGAGGAGAAATGGAAGGGGCCCGTTTCTCCTGCCACTTCGCTGAAGGGGCGCTGAGCAGAGTGAGGGAGATTTTTTTTTTCTTGTTCTCCCCCCCTAAAACAAGGTGCGTCCTATGGTCAGGTGCGTCCTATGGTGCGAAAAATACGGTAATTTCATTTTGGGAGGATATCAGGGAAATCAGGGAAACACCCCCCCCCCCCAATGTAGGCTGTGAATTAAGACTTTTAAAAAAACAAACTATTTTTCTTCCCCCTGCATTCTTAAGCAATCTTGCAAATTTCTACAGGTCTCATATTGTCACCCAGCCAATTAAAGGTAATCATACTCCACATCATCCATTTTTTCTAACAAGCCCAAATCTGGCTATGAATGCAGACAGTGGCGTAGCGTGGGGGGTGCAGGGGGGGCCGGACGCACCGGGCGCAACATCTGGGGAGGGTGCACTCGCACTCACAGCTCTAAAATCCACGGGTTAGGGGGCGCAAATTACTTGCATTGCCCCGGGTGCTGACAACCCACGCTATGCCACTGAATGCAGAGACAGGTGGTTCTTCTCATGCAAAGCTACCATTGGCTTATTGCTCCGGTGACACACAGACACCCTCAAAAACCAACAGCCGACATTCATCTAGATTAGAATAATAATAAAAAACACCTCTATGTACAGCTGAAAATTTATGACAGATAAATGTGTGCGCGGGTAGCGGGGGCAGGATCATGTTGTTAACAGGCCTTGTCCACCCCATATGGCTGCTGCGCATTGATGGAGTCTCTTTCGCAGTGTGTATACACCCACAAATTTCATAGGGACCTGAAATCTCCAGGTTTGCCTTGTCCTCCCCAGGTTGCAGGTGTAGCACTTTTTTCTCCAGGTGATCATGAGTGCCTTTAATTAAAGAAAAACAATTAAGATGGCTATGCATGCAGCTTATAAGCTTCAGCCCAGCAGGAGCTGGCCGCAAATTACTGCACAGACATGGGGGGGTGTTCCTACTTGCCTTCTCCCCTCAATCTCCAGGGCCCACCCCCAGACACCAGCCATGACATCACCCCTAGATCTCAATTTTGAGCCCTGAAATATCAGGGTCTGGGTTCTTCCTGACCTAGCAACCCTAGCTGTACAGGACGCTTGTACTCTAAATGCAGGTTATAAAACATGCATATGTGCAACTCGTACATGCAGAAGAACCCATAAATGCATGGAAGTACAACTCAGCGTTCCTTCATGTGTTGAGAATTATCATCTGCACAAAGCTAATAGTGGGTCAATGGAGTGAATTTGAGAACCAGCTGTTATCTCTGAAAATTTCTACACACACACACACACACAGAGAGAGAGAGAGAGAGAGAGAGAGAGAGAAAGGGAGAGAGAGATTAGATTTAAGAGGGGGAAAGGTCCTGTTTGTGCATTAAACAGAGAATAGGACCAAGAAGGGGAGACTGCAGTGCAGATTCAAAGTCTCTGTAGACTGCATCTGTCCCATCAGATTGATGTTTGTCATCCCTGGGTTAGGGCGTCAGATTAGGTAAAAGGTAAAGGACCCCTGACAGTTAAGTCCAGTCGCAGACGACCCTGGGATTGCGGCACTCATCTCGCTTTACAGGCTGAGGGAGCCGATGTTTGTCTGCAGACAGTTTTTCCGGCATGACTAAGCTGCTTCTGGCACAACGTAACACCGAAACCAGAGCAGCGCACGGAAACACCGTTTACCTTCCCGCCGGAGAAGTACCTATTTATCTACTTGCACTTTTTTGGCGTGCTTTCAAACTGCTAGGTTGGCAGGAGCTGTGCCCGAGCAACGGGAGCTCACCCTGTCGCGGGGTTTCGAACCGCTGACCTTCTGATCGGCAAGCCCAAGATGCTCAGTGGCTTAGACCACAGCACCACCTGCGTCGCAGGGCGTCAGATTAGAAAACTGAAATTCAAATCCCCAATCAGTCATTAAGCTCACTACATAACCACAGGGCTGTCACTGCTTCTCAGTCTAACAGACCTCACAGGGCTATTGAGAGGGGGGAAATGGTTGGGGCGGGGAGTTGAATATATATGCCATCTTGAACAATGTGGTAGTGAAGGTAGGATATAAATGTAGTAAGTCTGCAAAGTCATTTATTGACTTGCTGAATTGCCTTAAGAAAAGCTGTGGCTCATCTCATTTCTCTGCTGCTTCTCAGACCCACTAACCCAACACAGAAGATAGTTGCAATGAAGACTATAGATCACGAGCATACTGAAAGCTCAGTATAAATTATTTAATGGCAGAAATGTTTCCCACGTGAAAAGTGCTGCTTCATTTTGCCTTTGGAAGACCAGTGTAATATTATAGGTAAAACTCAGCATTGTGAAGAGGAAAAGTATTTCCCTTGAGTTCATACATTGCCCTCTTTGTTTTATTATATGCATTAGTGTCACTGAATAAATTTCTTCCTTATGCAGGAATCTCTTTGTAGCTGGAAGTCTGTCAGTTGCCAGCAATGAAGCTGATGGGAGTTGTAGTCCAATCTTCAGCAAAGCTTATTAGAGGAATAAGCCTGATGGACAGAGGTGACATGGAATAATACACAAGAACATTTTGGTTGGTGTATACTATTTCTAGTTACAATATATGTCAACCACAATATATTAAATATTAATCAGGTCAAGGAAATGGGAGGGGAATAAGTAGCCATTCGTTCTTCCCATTTTCTTGGAAAGCGAAAGGAACTGTTCTCAAAGGAGGCCTGGTTTACTCCGGTAGGATTTCGCCAAGAAGCAGGGGATCAGAAATGTGTGTTACTAGTTTATATTACAATGGAGTGGGAGAGGGTTCCACGAAGGCTCTCAAGATAAATGGATGCCTTAAGTCTTTGGCCCTGGCTATGTTGTATGTGTTGAAGTAAACTCCTACATGCAATGGAAAGAGTTGGCTGAAACCAATCTCATTGTCCAAGGGTGCAGTGAACAATGTAGATATTAATTTCAGGAAAGTGTTTGATCCTGTGCAAAACAAAATATTTCCACAGAACTAGAGATGAATGGACACATTGGGAATGGGAATTGCGAAGTCATTTCGACACCAGGTTCAGACGTCTTTATTTACCCAGGCATTTTAAGTTTTGTAAGTCTTACCAAACGAGTTCCATTGGTTTTAGCTCCCTTACTTGTTTGTTGTTATTGCTCGTATTTAACAAATTCATAGACAGTTTCATAGCATGAAGTCATCAAAGAGAAGTACAAGATGTCGCACATTTGCACACCTTGCTGTTGATTTCATCACCCAGTTCATTTTTACTTTGTTTTATGTTCTGCACCCCATCTATCTACATAAATGAATGGTGGGTTCTAAATATTTTAAAATAAATAAATTCTATTCCAAAAGGAGCCAGCTTTGGTCCAGCCCTCTTCAACATGGAAAATTAGACTAACTGCAAGAGAGAGAGAAAGATTGCTTCTCTGCATTTCTTCCATTCACACTTAATGTGTCTCACTGCCAATCTGAGCCAACAGTAGAGGAACATGCTTCTTTCCTGGGGAAGGAAACATGTGCTAATGCAACTGTATGTTATTAGAAGAAGAAGAGGAGTTTGGATTTGATATGCAGCTGTCATGCATGTTATTCACAACTAGCAGCTTCTTTAGCCACTAAAACATGTAGCCTGGCTTCAACGAGTTATTTAGCTGCTGGTCAATTTAGCCTTGCTTATTATTGGTGATTAACCCAACTCATGAATATGGCAAAATAATATTACAAAATAGGGCAGCAGTGGGTGCGGCTACTGCAAGCTTAGTTTATACTGCACTGTGCTATGATTACACCATTATTTATTTATTTTTCGATTACCAGGGTTGGTGCTAACAGCCAGGATTGTTAAACTTAAAAGAAAGATCTACAGAGAATCAGCGATGGCCATCTCTTAGAGAACTCATAAGGCATTTGGAACCAGAGCTGGCTTTCATTCATCCCTTCCAAAAAGCAAAACTTGTCCGTGTGTCATTTTAAAGCAGGTGCAAAACAACAGTAGCAAGACTGCAAAACGCACTAATGATGCACTCTCTCTCCTGGCAAACCTAAGGTCTGGGAATGCAAGATAATAGGTGGAGACAGAATCACAAAAGCAGATTTCAGAACTTAGAAATCAGCGGCTCAGCCAAGGGCACTTCTAGACAGTTGCACTCTTGCACAAAACTCTCACACATTTGAGTAGATGCTGGTATGTGTCCTTTGCACATTAAGACTGCACCTTTATAATCCTCTGCAAGGAAAGTGGCCACATTGCCAAAAAACAAAAACAAAAAAACCACACACAAGTTAAAGGGTCTCTTGAGCAACAAATCCACCCCCCCCCAAAAAAAAACCTTTATTCAGTGATAGAAAACTACAATGGGAAGAGCAGGATAACTACCACTAGATAGTAGATAGGTAGCCGTGTTGGTCTGCCATAGTCAAAATAAAAAAATTCCTTCCAGTAGCACCTTAAAGACCAACTAAGTTAGTTCTTGGTATGAGCTTTCGTGTGCATGCACATGTGTATCTGAAGAAGTGTGCATGCACACGAAAGCTCATACCAAGAACTAACTTAGTTGGTCTTTAAGGTGCTACTGGAAGGAATTTTTTTATATTACCACTAGATAGTGGCATCGTGTAACCTCCTCACAAAATTTTGTGAAAAATAAATCAAGCTCAACACACTCCTATACTGTTCTGCACATACAACAAAAAGGATCTATATTTAAAGAACTATAGTCTAACTATGAACGAAGAAGGCTACAGAAAAGATACTCAAGAGCAGGGGTAGGCAACCTAAGGCCCAGGGGCCAGATGCGGCCGAATCACCGCCTCAGTCTGGCCCACAGACGGTCTGGGAATCAGCATGTTTTTACATGAGTAGAATGTGTCCTTTTATTTAAAATGCATCTCTGGGTTATTTGTGGGGCCTGCCTGGTGTTTTTACATGAGTAGAATGTGTGCTTTTATTTAAAATACATCTCTGGGTTATTTGTGGGGCATAGGAATTCGTTCATTGTTTTTTTCAAAATACAGTCTGGCCCCCCACAAGGTCTGAGGGGCAGTGGACCGGCCCCCTGCTAAAAAAGTTTGCTGGCCCCTGCTCAAGAGCTTTAACAAATTCTCACTATAACATAATAGCAGGGTAATTCTTCCTCTCTGGGCCAAGAGAAGTCAGCTTGTGTTTACTGTAACTGATCGTTTCACTTTCAGTAGATTTTACAAACAACCGACCCTGAATTTTGACCTCCAGCCACCTTGCAAAAAATAAATAAAAAATCCCCTCTCTTTAATTTCCATTTCGCAAGTACGGAACTGAATTGCCCCATGGCCACCCCAAAATATGTTAAGCGAGTCACAGGCCAAATGCTGCATTCACTGGGCTATGCTAGCTGACTCTGGAGTTGACTCATTAGCAGGCATTCATACTCTGAGATGGGGAAGAGGTGGCACAAGGGAATGAAAGCTGAAAAAAATCACACTGCATAGCTTGGCACCAACACAGAGAACCGTGCAACAGAGCTGGCATCCAGGGCACTAGGAACACCTGCCAACCCAACAGAGGTCAGAACACTCGCAAACAGAAATAGAAGGAAGGTTATGTGAAAGACAAATTAATTAACAATTAGAAATGTGTTAACAAAACCCTCTCGGTGGCAAGGAAGATCATTATGCAGAGGAAACAGCGTTCCAATTAAGAGATGGGAAGCCCTCCATTATGACGATGTACACCATGAAAAATTAAACATCGCTGGATCCACTCTCCCAAAAGAGGCAGTGATCTGAACGGTGACAGAGAATCCCTATTTAAGTCTCCATCAAGCAATCTGATCACAGTAAGCCAAATGAAACCATTTAAATGGATCTCAAATGCAGGAAGGAGAATATGTATATGAGAATATGTCTGTCCTGCAGCATTTCTAGTTCTAAAGCTACATCTGTACCACTCATTCGAAATCAGTAGGAAATCCAAGGAGAGGTCACAGCGGACATTATACTTCAAACCAGATATAGCAATTGCTCTGCCCATTAGGCAGCACTGTTGAGGCTCCTACCATAGCTAATCTAAGGGCAACAAGGGCTGCTTCTCTTCCCCGCTAAAAAAACCCAAAGTGACTGATAAATATACATTTTAATATAAAAATGAAGTGGACCTTAGTGGTCCTGGAGAAAAACTAACTCATGTTCATGATAGCACACCGATTTACTGTACTTATGCCAGAAGCATTTTAAATGTAATGACTCTTCATCCGAAGCAGTGAAACAGCATGGAAAAAAATAACAATTTAGCCATTGTATACTAAAGTTTATAAATATTTAAATTGCATTCAAAACATGTTGTGTTTGTATGTATGTATGCATGCATGCATGCATGCATGTATAAGATACTGCATCCAGTAGCGTTCTTTAGCTACACATTTATTTGATTCAGAAAAGGCTTCTATGCGTGGGAAGCAGAAAAAGACAATTTTTGCAAATTCCTTCTCCCCACCCCACACCCTACATTATTCTAAATGTTTTCCCAACCCTATGGAGATTTTCAGGGGGTGGGGGCAGTAATCTGGAGTGGGGAGACAGCAAAATTTCCTGCCCTTCCAACTCATGGAAGCCTTTGCTGGACCAAAGAGTCTTCCTTCAGTGGAAGAAGCCAACTGAATACAAATTGCCATAATCTGGCATAATCAATGCAATAATATATTAAAACGTAGTTTTGAAACTTCCTTTAGTGTTTACAGTTCTCAAAATTTGGGGAAATTGTAAGTGTGCTGATTCTATCTTTTGTAACTTCTTCTATTTCTATTACTATAAAAAGAATAAATACCTATGTAGGTCACCACCGTTTCTAGGGATGCAATTTATGTGTAATCTTGAATCTGCCTACAATGCGTAAGAAAGATGTGTTCTCTATCATGACTGATAGTCCATACTGAGTTCAACCTAAAACAATAGATGTACCTTCTCTAGCTACAAGTTTTGGATACCAATTGGTTGAATCCTACCCACCCTACTGCTTGAGTCACTCTGTTCAAATGTAAATTCTCGCTTATGCAGCAGGATTCAATTTAATTTTATTCTCTGTAATTAGAATTTGAGAGAAACAGAGCTATTGCATTTGCTAAGTAGAGCACAACTGTGAAGGAGTCTTCAACTTCAGATAATTGGAAAGGGGGGTGTAAATAGGTTTAGAACCACACGGAACAAAAAAAGATGTTGGAAACCACAGCAGGAAGTTAAAGGAAGATACCCAGAAGGACTTTTAGAGCATCTTCCATCCCCAAGGGACAGAGGTTCTGTTTGGCAAGCCCTTAAAAACCAAGTCAGAGGTCAAATATAAATGTATCTTGTATGTTCTGTATGGGACCCTGAAAAAAGTACAGTCCACAAACCATGCACAGTTTGAACGTGTGTAGGGACATTGCAAGCCAACCTAGTTTTGTGGGAACTGGGTTTGCCAGCAGCGAGTCTCTCTCTTCCACTCACACACACACACATAGTAGTGTTTGAACAGTGTTATACATTCAAACTCCAAACAGTGTATATGGAATACAGAATGATTTTCCAAAACTGATGCCAGAAATAGATGCTACAAAAGACTATAAGCTGACAGCATAGGTATGATGGGAAATATATAGGGAGTGCTTTTGCATGGGAGCTATAAATAGGAAATGCTGTGATCTCCAGCAAGAGACTTTGAAATATGCAATTTGATATGAGACTTAAGGGGGGCTATCAATCCTCCATCAATATTTTCACAAATTCTTTCTTCCACATCAATAGGTTGTTGGCCTCCTAAGACTTTAAATAAGTATTATCATACCGTTTATATGCATTTTTGCATTTTACAAACTGTCCACTTAATCCTATCAATCTTTATTACCCCCATTTATCTTCTTCAAAGGTGAGTAATCCTCATATTTTCAAGGACTTTCTTCAGATGGAACATTTCGAATGCATCTAACCAGCAGGAGTCACTGCAACTGATTTAATTCTTTGGAGCAAGTTCAAAACCTTTCCTTCCTAAGTTCCTGCACACACATAATGGCCTCATTCGGACACAACACTGAACTAAGGTTTAGCATTACTTGAATGTGTGTTGGGTTTATATGTTCCTGCCTCCTCTCACCTAGCTCTGAGACTGTTAATTTTCGTAAAAGAAAGAAAGAAAGAAAAAGACTCAAAAAGTATTCCAGCAATTCAAACAAAGAACGAAAAACTAGTTTTATCATTTTCTTTAATCTAATCAGATGAACCAGAAGTTGCTACAAACCTTGCTGGGATCTACTGCACTCAGGAGTTCCCAATTGCAGGTCATCTGCAATTGCAATCCTATGATTATATCACTGCCAAAGCTGACATTGCAGCCAGCAGCAATCGGCAGATTAGCAATGGTTGCAAACCCCAATGAGATCAGCCCTGCCCACCTGTTGAAGTGACCTGCAATGGTGGGGACCCCAGGATCCTGCATGCTGCCTGGATACTGCTCTGTACCCCTAGTTTAAGGAAATAAGCCAACTTCTTGGTTTATGATCCTGCCTTGCTCCCCCAAATCATGGTTAATATTAACCACACTAGCCAATTCAGGTGATCGTTCCAGGCTTCATAAACCATATTTTTGTAGTAACTGTAGAACCTGTATTTCAAGGGAAGGAACTTGGGAGGAATTCTTATGAGGATATTTAGTCCATCCTACACCAAGTACTGGGGATGCAGGTGGTGCTGTGGTCTAAACCACAGAGCCTCTTGGGCTTGCCAATCAGAAGGTTGGTGGTTCGAATCCCCGCGATGGGGTGAGCTCCCGTTGCTCGGTCCCTGCTCCTGCCAACCTAGCAGTTCAATAGCATGTCCAAGTGCAAGTAGATAAATAGGTACCGCTCCGGCGGAAAGGTGAACGGCGTTTCCGTGCGCTGCTCTGGTTTCACCAGTAGCGGCTTAGTCATGCTGGCCACATGACCCAGAAAAACTGTCTGCAGACAAACGTTGGTTCCCTTGGCCAGTAAAGCGAGATGAGCACCGTAACCCCAGAGTCGTCCACACCTGGACTTAACTGTCAGGGGTCCTTTACCTTTACACCAAGTACCTTGGATCACTTGAAATCTTTTTCCCGTAAACACTGGTTGCAATGCACTTTTTGGATCATAAAAACCAATCCCACAACATTTACTGTGAAGGAAATACCACTGAGTTCAATACAGGTTAATCCCAACCACATGTATTTATGACAGCAGCTTTAGCACTGACTCTGAGAAAGGCAGAGAGAGAAAAAACTGCCCTATATAGCTATGTTGATACCGGTTGATTTGTTACCAGAGTTTCCCCTAATACAGTGGTGGCCAAACATGGACCTCCAGCTGTTTTGGGGCTACAGTTCCCATCACCCCTGACCACTGGTCCTGTTAGCTAGGGATGATGGGAGTTGTAGTCCAAAAACAGCTGGAGGGCCAAGTTTGGCCATGCCTGCCCTAACAGATTTCCCATCTATCTTGAAACCACATTTACCAGTGAGGTTTCCCCATCTGTTTAATTTATTAAAAGATCTCTAAAAGGAGAAATCAGCTCTCCTCGGATCATCTTGGAGGGTGACCAAGAGTTATGAGGAACAGCTGAGGGAGTTGGGTATGTCTGGCTTGGTAAAGAGAAGATTGAGTGGAGATATGGTTGCCATCTTCAAATGCCTAACGGGCTGTCACATGGAAGATGGATCAAGCTTGTTTTCTCCTACTCTAGAGGTTAGGACCTAAACCAATGGTAGTGGCGCCTGTCCTGTGGAACGCCCTCCCATCAGATGTTAAGGAGAAAAAGAACTGCACAACTTTTAGAAGACATCTGAAGGCAGCCCTGTTTAGGGAAGTTTTTAATGTTTGATTCTATTTTTAATATTCTATTGGGAGCCGCCCAGAGTGGCTGGGGAAACCCAGACAGATGGGCGGGGTATAAATCAATTATTATTATTATTATTATTATTATTATTATTATTATTATTATTATTATTATCATCATCATATAATTATTATTACTCAAGTTACAAGAAAGGAGATTCTGACTAAACATCAGGAAGAACTTTCTGACAATAAGAGCTGCTTGACAGTGGAACAGACTTCCACAAGAGGTGGTAGACTCTCCTTCCTCTGAAATTTTAAGGTTCAATGGCCATCTGTCATGTATGATTTAGTTGAGATTCCTGCATTGCAGGGGGCTGGACTAGATGACACCTGGGCTCCCTTCCAACCCTACGATTCCATGACCTGTAGGCCCTCCAGAAAGAACTTGAGCTGACCACTTCTCTACCCAGAAGTCTGACTAGAGTGAAGAAGCAGTCACCCATGCGCTCAACTGCTCATCCCCCCTAAGAAATTCTCTACTTTCCTCCACCATCACACCAGCTGCACCAGCATCGATGATGAAATGCATTTGTGCAGCTCTGGTGCTGAATATGTAAAGCAGCCTGCAATCCTAGCTCTACCTGCTTAGAAGCATACAAATCGACTCAGATGAATGTGCTCAAATAAATAAATAAATAAAAATTAGGAAAAACAAGAGCAGATTTTCAGTCTCTTCCAGTCGTTTTTAGTATGCAATAATAAACTGTGCCATATTACACGTCGCAAGAAAAACTAAATTAGGCTTCAAAACATCTTTCCAGCACCTTCTCAGACCGTTTCATTCTTCACATCTCCCTATAGCCCTCTTTTCACATCTCACTATAGCAAGTAGCATCAGGATCTGTGAGAATAAGAGAGGACAAATTCATGAATACCAAGCTATGACTTTCTCTCCTGGGGTGGGGTGGGGAATCAGAGAAAATCACCTGCAAAATTAATTGGGGGAAGAAAGGATGTACCAACTCAAGAGTAGCTGGGGAAACGCAGCCAGATGGGCGGGGTACAAATAAGAAAGTTATTGTAGTAGTAGCAGCAGCAGCAGCAGCAGCAGCAGCAGCAGCAGCAGCAGTTGTTAGCTGGCATAAAACAGTGTCTTAGAAGCACATTGTTGGATGATGTTAGGCTATAAAACCAACCTTCTATTCAAATGTGCCTTTCCCCCCTTTTACTTCCACTTCAATGGTAATTTAACTACTTCATGTATCTGTAGTACTCTACTTATCCCGATTCTATGCATATGTGCTTCATGCTCAGAAAAATAAGGTAACCGTTATAAGGTAAAGGTAAAGGGACCCCTGACCGTTAGGTCCAGTTGTGGACGACTCTGGGGTTGTGGCGCTCATCTTGCTTTACTGGCCGAGGGAGCCAGCGTACAGCTTCCGGGTCATGTGGACAGCATGACTAAGCCGCTTCTGGCGAACCAGAGCAGCGCACGGAAACACCGTTTACCTTCCCGCCGGAGCGGTACCTATTTATCTACTTGCACTTTGATGTGCTTTCGAACTGCTAGGTTGGCAGGAGCAGGGACCGAGCAACGGGAGCTCACCCCATCACGGGGATTCGAACTGCTGGTGTTCTGATTGGCAAGTCCAAGAGGCTCAGTGGTTTAACCCACAGCGCCACCCGCGTCCCGTTATAAACACCTTCACAATTAAGTTACAAATCATGCTGGGTTTATAGCAACAAGAAATATTTCATTAATTATTTCTCTTTGGAAGGATGTCTAAATTCATAGCAGTCATCTTACCGTGATGCCCAAACTATTGACTAACTTTTTCCAGAATTAATCTTACATTAACCTCTTTTTTTAGAATATTTCAAAGCCTAGTGATGGAGGATGTACACTGTCTGAGCTCTCATGCCCAGGCACTCATTTGAGGGGGTTCAAATGCATAGTGTTCCCTTTGTGCAATCCTTTTCTAAGCTTCAGACAGACACCTAGAGGTCAAGAGCAGGTACCATTTGTGTGATCCTGCCCCATGTATTGAAAGTACAGTGGTACCTCGGGTTACAGATGCTTCAGGTTACAGACTCCACTAACCCAGAAGTAGTACCTCGGGTTAAGAACTTTAGGGTGAGAACAGAAATCGCACAACAGCAATGGGAGGCCCCATAAGCTAAAGTGGTACCTCAGGTTAAGAGCAGTTTCAGGTTAAGAATGGACCTCCGGAACGAATTAAGTTCTTAACCCGAGATACCACTATATGTCTAAAATAGGCTAATAGTAAGAATAGTTCTTGCGGTTGATTAAGGCTGCAAACCAGGAGTCAAGGGCAGTACAACTGCCACACATACAACACAAGCCTAATGAAGACTGCGCATGCTCAGTGGCCACAGAATGATGACTGGAGGGTTCTTTGGAGGTGGAGTGTCTGGAATCCTGAACCGGAGGACTTAACGCTGCAACCATTTGTTGCAGGTCCCACTAATCTTTTCTGTGATTTACACACACCCCTCCATTTGTCAGCCTCATTTTCTAGCTCGAGAAAGCAGTTCAGTGTTATAGAATCGAATTAAATTACTACTGATTTCTCCAGGCTTTATGCTCTTTGCTGGAAAGTTAACACGGCAGAGAAAGAAATTTCTCTCTGGCCTCGGTCCAGTATACCTGAAGGAGCGTCTCCACCCCCATCATTCTAGCCGGACACTGAGGTCCAGCGCCGAGGGCCTTCTGGCGTTTCCCTCACTGCGAGAAGCCAAGTTACAGGGAACCAGGCAGAGGGCCTTCTTGGTAGTGGCACCCGCCCTGTGGAACACCCTCCCACCAGATGTCAAAGAGAACAACTACCAGACTTTTAGAAGACATCTGAAGGCAGCCCTGTTTAGGGAAGCTTTTAATGTTTGATGGACTATTGTATTTTAATATTTTGTTGGAAGCCGCCCAGAATGGTGGGGAAACCCAGTCAGATGGGCAGGGTATAAATAATAAATTATTATTCTTATTATTGATGGTTTATTATCTAAAAGAGAGGGGGAAAGAAGCAGAACTGGGTTGGAGGAAATGGCAGCTACTGGTACCAACCACGCAATCAGGCCATGAAATCAAATACAACAGCTCCTCTTGATCATCAAACAGGACAAAAGTTATTCAGGCAAAATCCAGTATAAAGAACAAATCAAATACTAGCATTCAACTAGTGGCTATATATTGGGGAGGGGAAAAACTATATTAAGGTATGTCTACTTAATTCAGCAGCATTATCAATATACAGAGGGTGTTCTTGTGGCTGTGAGATTCCAGATGGTACAAATCGCTACATGGATGCTCAGTCCCTGCCCAAAAAAAGGGGGGGGGTTCCCTGGCTTCATTATAGAACAATTCTGCTATAATGCTGGTACTAACAGCATCTTTTGTGCTCACTTATTTCCACGGGGGCTACTATCCAAATGACACATGTGACCAGTCTTCCTTTCCCCCCACCCCCACCCCAAGGAAAGAGAATGACAGAGAATGACGCACTTTAAGGACGGCATGTCTAATTTAAAAATTAAAATTAAAAATTCCAATGTTCTGTCTTAAACAGAACAAATTCAATTCCTAACTGCAGGAAATGGGTCACTCCAGTTATTAAGTTATTGTGTTTACTACCCATTATGGAATGAAATCCTTACTCTGCTTTGTTCTCGAATTATGTAGCCTTCTCCTGCTGTGTCTAGTAAATCATTCATAAGTCTGCATTAGCGAGTAAGAAATAAATTATTAGTAACAGTGTGCTGAGAAGCCTCAATGCAGTCAGTGGATGTGAAACCTTTTGCAGAACAGTTGTGTGGTCATATATAATATTTTTCCTGCTTAAATAATACATAAACACGGAGTGGTACAGAACAGATCTATTCTGAAGAAAGGGACTCTGCATTAATAAGTAGTGGAGTCATTTATTCTTACAGCTCCGTTTTGTGAATTAAATATTGAAAACATACGCAAATTAATAAGCATATAGCCAGATTTTTATTCTCGTTTTAGAGCAGTGATGATATAAATTTAAGTATTGTCATATTTTTTTGAAGACCATTTTTATTTAGCAATACAGTAGTACCACAGGTTACATATGCTTCAGGTTACAGACTCCGCTAACCCAGAAATAGTACCTCGAGTTAAGAACTTTGCTTCAGGATGAGAACAGAAATCGTGCTCCGGTGGCACGGCAGCAGCAGGAGGCCCCATTAGCTAAAGTGGTGCTTCAGGTTAAAAACAGTTTCAGGTTAAGAACGGACCTCCAGAACGAATTAAGTACTTAACCCGAGGTACCACTGTAAATAACTGTACCTCCTGCGGGGGGAGAATCACAAAAGTCAGGGACTTGGATCAGATAAAATACTAAACAAACAATAATGCACAAATGTCCGCCAAGTCTCAGGTTAATACTAACCAGAGTTCGTCAAATCAAAACTCAGGGTCCTCTGGTTATCTCTGCTTAATGTAAAGTAACGAATGATTTGAGCGCAAGTCAAACTTATTATTACTTATTTATGAATTTACCACATTTAGATACAACCTCTTTTCCTCCTCTTAAGGAGCTCAAGGTGGTCAACATGGTTGCCTCCCTCGCCGTTTCCCCCCTCAAAATAACTCTGTGAGTGACAGTGAATGACTGGCCCAAGGTCACCCACTGAGCTTCAAGGCTTTGTGAGGATTCGAACCCTGGTCCCCCAAGTTAATAGTCCACACTGGCTCTTCAAACGAAGGCCTTCAAACGGAGCTATGTTCAGGAATTCTAATGAAAGCATATGCTACCCACACTCAGTCTACCCAAAATGAACACCCACAAATTGCTACTGCTGCACAAGTACAATGGAACCAAAAGCAGGGGCGAAGGAGGGGGGGGGTGCGGTGGGTGTGGACCGCCCCGGGCGTCACCAATGAGGTGGGTGACAAAATGCCGGGCGCAACTCATCGCGGGGCCTGCAGCGCGCCCGAGCCACGTGTCTCTCCTGGGAGCAACGCAGTGGCTTGGGTGCCTGCAGGCTCCGCGCTGCCCAAACTGTCTGCCTGCTGCCTCCCCCCGCCCCCCCCCCCCGCAGATGTGAGACAGCTGAGTGGGAGGAGGCAAGCAGACTCCAAAGCCCCCGCGGTGCGCCCCACCCCTATGGGCGGCTCACCCCACTTCTGGACCAAAAACACACTTTCTCTCTCTCTTTTTGCATTTGATCAAGTGAGTACAGACTGTCACAGAGTAGATTTTTCCTTGGGTGCTGCACACACACACACACACACACACACACACACACACAGTGTGTGTGTTTTGATGCACTACTCTTCTTTCAATCTCCCACCCCTCGCCCCTGCAAACACATCCAATATCCAGATAGAAAACATTGTATTTGAGTTGCAGCCACTCTACAATGAGCTCGGCCAGACCGATCGTGAGATTAAACAATCTATTAAGAATTTCTTTTTAAAGGAAACTTATGGTCAGTTTATTAACACAGCGTACATCTGTGGAGAAGAGCTTTCAGCAAGACACAGTGTAATTGCTTGTGAGAGAGCGTTTCCCTTGGAAACCTATTCCCCCTTCCCTTCTAAAGGTTACATCCCATGTCATTTCCCAAAAGCAATTAGCAATTCATAAACTGTGTTCATACATGCTAAAGATTATTCAGAGTAATCTACAGAACGAAGAAAAGAACAAGAACAAAACCATTACCCATTTCGAAAACCTGCTCAATGTTTCCCCAGGTTTCAGTAAAAGCAGAGGAAAAGATTATTATCTTAAAGCCCTACCACGAGCTGCTTAAAGAAACATGACAGATTACTGCGTAAGAATTCGGATTAATGGTTTAGTAACACACACTCCAACCATCCGCATTCACCAAGGAATGGCGAAACGCTCTCTCTTTTGTCTTTCAGGAGTTTTTATAAATCTTGCCTGTGTACTTAATACGTGTAAATGCATTTCTTAAGGTTTCACCTCTCCCAAGTCTCTAACAGCAGGTGCCTCTTCTTGAATATAGTGCACAATACTGTAAAACAGAACTAGGCAACCCTTCTTCCTAACCAGGGACATATTTGCATGGGGGAAGCCGATCAGAAGGTTGGCAGTTCGAATCCCCGTGAGGGGGTGAGCTCCTGTTGCTCAGTCCCTGCTCCTGCCAACCTAGCAGTTCAAAAGCACGTCAAAGTGCAAGTAGATAAATAGGTACCCCTCAGGCGGGAAGGTAAATGGCGTTTCTGCGCGCTGCTCTGGTTTCGCCAGAAGCGGCTTTGTCATGCTGGCCACATGACCCAGAAGCTGTACACTGGCTCCCTCGGGTAATAAAGTGAGATGAGCGCCGCAACCCCAGAGTCGGTCACAACTGGACCTAATGGTCAAGGGTCCCTTTACCTTTACCTTTACCTAAACATTTGCCACATATTGTGGGAAGGTGGAAAGAGACTGAGCCATAGGTAGGGGCCGTACCCTTTTCTCTCTTTCTGACAACCCCTTTCCTGTTTTTTCCCTTCTGGGCACCCATGTGGAATTATGTCAAGGGCTGCAGGCTGCCCACTTGTGGCATAAAAGGAAATGTGTGGTCATGCTTCCCTTCCACCCCACACCCTGGCATCAGAAATAAGGTGTTACAATAACACAAGAATGCCTCTATTTGCACCAGCAGACCCTCCAAGTGTCCTTATTTTCCAGGGACAGTCCCAGATTTGCAGAATCTGGTTTTATCCCAGAATGTCCTGCTTTTCCTTAGGACCTGTCCCTATTTTCATCAGAGAAATTGAGGGTATGGAGTTATGCAACCCCCTTACCCAAAGAGACAAGTAACTATACAACCTTTAGAAGACATATGAATGCAGCCCTGTATAGAGAAGGGCTGTGGTGTGTGTTTTTTTTAAATGTTTAATGTTTTATTATATTTTTATGTAAGTTGGAAGCTGCCCAGAGTAGTTGGGGCAACTCAGTCAGATGAACAGGGTATACAAATAATAATAATAATAATAATAATAATAATAATAATAATAATAATAATAATAGGACACCCCATTTTCATCGGAGAAATGTTGGAGGGTATCCATCAGTGAATGTCAGAGGGTTAGGTCAGTCCAAGAAGCCAGCTTGAGTATTCTTCCCAATAATCCAATATGAGACTGAAAAACCACTTTGAAAATGGCCCAAACACGTCCCATCCGTTCTGACTGTTGGAAATTCCCCTTGTCAGTTTGAGGATGTGACAAATTCTTAATGATAGCTGCCCGAGTGTTAACAACCTCCTTGTGGTGACAGATGTGGGTTGGGTGGCACTTGGTAAGATCAAATATAAGCTTTATGCTCACTTTCCAAATTCAGCCTATGGAAAGTACTGAAGCCAAGCCTTAAGATTAAAACAAAAATGTTAGCGGAGATGGCTGGCTGGCTGCCACAGTGTGTTGGAGGAGAGCTGGGTTAAGAGGAGGTGCTCAGACAGTGATTCCTCAGTGAGAAGACAGCATGTCCCCATTTGCAGCTGTGAAATGTTGAACGGTATTTCAAGCTATATTAAGCTTTCTGGTTTGGAGGATCTTTGGGTCCAGAGGGTAGGAAGCATAGTGACAAACCCCTCTGGCTTTTATGGTTGCATGTTTGGGTTTAGAAACTATTTAGAGTTCCCTTGTTCTCTTTTATTGTAACAATGGTTAATTAGCAGCTTTGAGAGCCTGATGCAGCTGGTAAAGAGGGGATTTCAAAAACTGGGATGCCATTATTTTCAATCCTCCCACTACTGAAATTGTCAACGGAACAGACTACATGATTTTCAGTCCATCATTTGCTTTTTATTTTAACCAAAACAATAGCGGATACTCCGTACAGATTCCCCACCACCACCCGTGCTATGTAACTTACAATTAAATAAGCAAAAGTTGCTTTCCCCAATGGTTATCTTAATTATTTTAAAGAAAATATCAATAGATCCTTCTCTCACTTTTTATAAAGAGACAGGCAACCATAGGCTATCCTTTACAAAGCTCACAACATTATCAAATTAGGGATTGCCATATGTCCGGGTTTTCCTGGACATGTCCTCTTTTTTGGCGCCAGCATGCCCGTCCAGGCAGATTTTTGCATTTTAAATGAAATGTCCAGGTTCTCAGGGTTTATTTATTATTATTATTATTATTATGGGGGGGCATTTTCGGGAGAGCGCTGTGCCCCGGAGGCGGAAGTGCCACAGCTGGGTCTGGAGCAATGTCTGTAGCCCCGTTGGCACCACCTCCGCCTCATGCTATTTCTGGCGGCCTCAAGGCCTTGCACAGTCTTCCACTCTAGAAATTGTGCAGCGTGGCCTTTCCAGGGGCCACTCAGTCGCACATCATCTGGAGATGCAGCACCTTGTGAGACAGCAAAGGGAAGTGAGGGGAGGGAAGGAGGGGGCGAGCAGGCAGGCGGCCGTCCTCTTTCTTGCTCTTCCAAATATGGCAACCCTAAGCAACGTGAAAAGGCAGGGAAAGAAGAAAAAGGATAAAAGACTGACAAACTAGAATGAAGGGATTGGAAATTGGGGCGCAGCATCTTCTACAATTATGTGTTTATTTAGCTTTCAATATCTCACCATATGGTTTTCACAAGACTCATCAAATGCTTCCAAATATATACACAAGCGTGTGTGTTTTTTAAAATACAGTCAAAGATAGCAGCAATGGCTAGAATGTCTTCCAGTGATCTACTTACATAACTATTTGTTTATAAGTGTGAAAATAAATAAATAAAATTATTTCCTAAATAAATAAATAATGGTATTAAAACAGGCCAACATAAATTCCACACAAACTAAACAGTAGTAGCAATAAAAAAAAAATCATATCAATGTACTTCACCCTTCTCCAAAAGCCTGAGCAAAAGAAGTACACATTCTGCCATTACTTAGGGTGAATAAACAGCTCTTATTCTTCATTCCATTTTAATCTTGGCAGTGCCAGATCTGGTTTGAGTTGATTTGGGGATAAGGTTGCTTAAAGAAATGCTAAGCAAGTCTTATCAGATCTCCACTTTCCTGTAGAGTTTTCATGTGCCTCAAGACTGCATGGTATTTTCTTTTCCGTTCCTCGTAAGGCAGCGGAAACTTAAAAATAAGTGTGCCCTTAATTGACAGCCCTTCCAATTAAATTAGCCCCAAATAATCAAAGGATTGGCTGTATCTGTTTGCTGATATCCCGACCACTCTCTACTGGTGAGTCCTAATTACGGATGAAATTTGCTTCAGTGTGTATTTAAAGACAAATTATCAAATTAATACTTGAACAATATGAGAACAAAAACACAGTCACTCGTCAAAAATCACGCTTCCCAAAATCATTTAGTAAATCAGCATCAAACCTCTTGAAATTAAATCAGAGATCTCAAATTCTGCAATTCAATTACTTAAATTATTCCTTCCTAAAAGACCTAATTCTCTTTGGACTGCTATACTAACAGTCCAAGCCTACAAATGGTTACCTGAAAGTAGGTCCCACAGCAGTCAATGCAACTGATTTTCTAATACACATGGAATTGCATCCTTAGTATTTCATTTATACGTCTAAGGTTTGTGTTGCACTGCCTTTTAATCACTGCAAACAGCATGGGAGGTGAAATCAGGCAATCACTTAGCTCAATACTAAGCTCAAGTATTTTCAAGAAGTATTAACTGCAGATTTATTTTCTGAGCACTTTAAGCTTCTTGAAAGGTGGCATACTTCTAAAGAGCCTGCATTAACCTTGCAAATAAAATTAAGTATTTTGTTCATCTTCTCATAAATCCAACGCTCAAAGCACCGACCACAGAAAGGGCTTGATATCACTGCTGTACAATATGCCATTAGATGGGGGCTCTGTGAGATGGCTTAGGAGAAAGATATGGGTATAGAAATTTCTTATTCTTCTTGGGATATACTTTTGAAGAAGCCACCTTGAAATTGACTTTCAAGAAGTCCATTTCAGCAGCGCTTAGGAAATTCATCCTCTCTTAACTTGGTTGACAGACAGCACCTCACATAGATAATGTTGAATTATATGAACAATCGTTTATCTACCCATTGTTGGAGAGACTGTTCAGGAAGAAGTTCAGGAACACACATGTGGTGGTACTGCCCTTCTTTCTTTTAAATCCTTTAAATCTTTTAAATATGTCTTTTGGGATCATGCCACTTTTCAACACATGGCCAAAATCACCAATCCAGTGCTTCCCAAAAAAACACAACCTTGGCATTACAGGCCCAAAGCTGTTTACAGACTGCACTAAATCCTCTTTTTACTGGTTAGAGCCAGGATGACAATGGCGGGGCGATCATGGATGTTCTATATTGTTTGGTGCTCTGAAACTGTAATAAACATTTCTTTAAAAATTGAGAAGGCAATATTCCATGGTTAACCAAGGGCCACCATACATAATTACTGTACCACTACAAATGCTATTCCACTTGCCGGTACTGAACAATTCAGAGTGATAATCAAAACACAACCTATAAAGCACAAACACACTTCATTTCAAAATACTATGTATAAGTTGGCCATCCTTGTATTTACTCCTGAGTCAGTTCAGGCTGAATGAACAGCACTAAACAAAGTGAAAGGATTTAAAAGAAAATCAGGCCTGTGAGTATGTTTAGCCAATATATGGAAAATGTTGATATTTTGCTTGTGTGTAATTTCCAAAGAATCAGAACCAAGGTGCTAAGTTAAGACTCTCATTCATGCACTGTTGGTTTCTGAAACATGCCCTTTTTATATAAAAGTATAGGATTAGCCAAAGCCTTGGTTAATCCCTAAACAACAGGTCCTGAAATCTTTTCAGCTGGAGAAATAGAACACCTTTTACAGGAATGATTATCAGGGGCAGGGCGGGAAAAGGTGGAGGGGAGATTAGATGGTGAATATATAAGGGAGTACTCAAAAATAAAACACAACCCCCTTGCTTTTTCAACAAATTTTCTCAGGAATGTCAGTAAATCGGGGCCTCCCTTAAAGAGGGCACGTATTGCGGTGACACCTGAACAACTGACAACCTGTGTTGTGGGTGGGTACGATTGGTCAGCCACAACACACAATTGTTAGGTCCCTTGTAGCAGGGTGCAATCTAGCCAATGGGATGCAGTCCAAACGGTTCGAGGGACCTATTTATACCCATGCACGTGACCCAGAGCTTCCTCTTTCGGCGTGTGTATTCGGAACACCCGCCCACCTCTCCCTTCTTTTAGGGCTTTGCGCTTGACCTTGCTATGCCGTCGTGTGTCGTCTGTCGTTGGGACAGGGACACAGCAGGAATTTTCTCCACTTGGCTGATTGGCTGGTGCCATTTGGGTTTCGCCTGCTGCGTAGTAAATCGTCACAACTTGTAAGGTTGCGGATAGGCACTGGTTCAGGTGATAGGGATGGGAGAACGGTCTCACCATCCCTATGTGAAGGGTATTCCGATAAAGGAATCCAGGGACTCGACGGTTTGGTCAACGACTGAGAGGGGGTTGTGCCCATGCCTGAATCCAGGGGGACATTTGGGTGGCGGAGTTAGCCCGTTCCTGGCTTTCTGCTTATCCAGGTGTTCACCCTAGGCTGACCTATGCTGGAACCCTAGGTCAGCACTACCTGCGTGGCAGGGAGCTAGTCGAACCAGAGCCTATGCAACCAGTCACTTTCTGTAATCAATAAAGTTGTGGCCTAAATTCTGCCAAAAACCAAAACCAAAAATTTGAGTCATGTGTGAATTTATTTTTGGGGGGGGGGGTCTGGGTCTGAACACGCAATACAATTCCCTCTATTTGTGATGCTCTGGCTGTTATGTATTGTTAGTTGAGTTGCCAAAGCAGCACCAACCACACACACAAAAGGGGTCCTGGGGCAATCTCAAGGTTTGCAAAAGTAGAAAAGACTTTTTGTTTCTGAAATTAAAAAAAAAAAATCCAAATTATACATGAGCAAACTCTCAAATAGGAGCAATGGTATCAGGCTTCAATCTTTTTAAAGAGATGAGCCATGTATATTCTGAAGTGATGTGACTGTGCCCCATACCCACCTCCACAATCTGAACAAGAAGTTAAGGCAAGCACTCTGCTGCTTTCAGTTTTAGTATATAGCACCTGACAGCAGTAATGATTATGACATTAGTCATAAGCATCTATTGATTACCTATACTGTATGCCAAAACTTGGATGGGATTTCCTTTAGAAAATGATAAATAGTGACTGCCCTAGAAACCCTAACAGTATGCAACAAGTGTTATCAGAGCAAAATGAATTATTTCTGCATAGACAGCATTCACATGATCTAAATGAACAACGATTCAAAAGTTCAGTTGCATACTGATTCATCTTCTCATTATAAAAAATAAAATTAGTATTAATAATAATAATAATAATAATAATAATAATAATAATAATAATAAATTTTATTTATACCCCGCCCTCCCTGGCCAAAACCGGGCTCAGAGCGGCTAACATCAAATATATAACATATTAACATAAAATCAGGCAATCAATTAAAATACATCCTAAAATCAAATCAGAATCAAAGTGAAATAGAATCAGATGGCAACCCACAGATTGTGGCAACCCACAATAGAAGCCCCATTGTCCTACAAATAATTCTTTCCCCATATCTCATCCAAATGGTCGGGAACCAGTGCCCCCCCCCAATATGTTGCGAAACTACAACTCCCCTCATCGCTGACCATTAGCCATGCTGGCAAGGGATGTTGGGAGCTGGAAAGCTACAAGTCCCCCATGCCTGCCAAAACATATAGGAATACTTGGACGTGTCATGATATCATCATGACTGACTGTCATGGACTGGTTGGATGTAGAGGAATGGTGGGAGGAACCAGCTGGGAAACCACCAAGCGAACAAGGCTCGGAGCCCAGGAAGTGGTGGTGAGAGAACGATGAGTGGTCAGAGGGAGAATATTGGGAAGAGGAGCTGTTGGAAGCTGAGGGGGTAATAGGGCTTAGTGAGCTGAGAGTGTCTGTGGAGTCCAGAATCAGAGGCTGAAGCAGAAGCCCATGAGTGGGAGGAAGAAGGCCAAAAGGCACAGGTAAGTCAGGGTGGTGAAGAGTCATAGGTGCCTCCCCTTCCTGTTGCAACAAGCTCTCCTCCCCACCTGTCCCCCAGAACCAGAAGGGGCTGAAACAGGCACAGCAGCAAAAGGCTATATGCAGCCACAGTCTCCAGCTGCATGGGGAAAGCCCTGAAGAGGAGGGAACTTTGACAGCTGTGGAGAAGCATGGACCTTCAGTCTCGGCAATTGATTCATGAGCTAAGTCCTACTGGGGATGAGTTGCTGGGCTCATTAGGCACTCAGCCAAGTCTGTGCAGATCATGCTAATACCGTGTGATTTACTTCTGGCTCGCCCTTTGACAGAGACAATAGTGGAAGACACAGAGAGACAAAGATGAGGATGTCGAACACACAATGGTAAAAGTTTACATGGTTCTGTAATTTCAGTAGCAAGTCCCACGTCACACATACTGTCTAGTTCTGCCCTTAGTTCTAATGAAGTTAAATGTATGAGAACTGTAAATCGTGAATAGTAATGAAAATTTGTGAAGTCACATTCAAATAAGGCCTTAAGTGGACAATAAATATAACATTTGGATACAATTTGTGTTGGTCACTTATATGGAAGGATGGGTGGGAGGCAGAAGAGAAATGACCCATAAGGCTAACTCACTGATTAATTTAAAATTTTCAAATTAGAACTGGAAACAACATGTGGTTCAAAAGCGGCTTTTTAGTTTTAAATTATCAAGTAGCATGGATGTTCACCAAGCTGCACACACCATAAACAAGAACACAAAATGCATCTCTTTTTAAGGACTCATTTCTGGATACAACCCAATGGTTAATTTTCCACTTCCTAGTAAAACAAAGTGCTTTCAAGGTCAACCAGAAAACTGAGCCAACTGCTCTTATCTTAGTCACCGTCACCAGCATGAACTGCATTGTAGACTGAATATTTTTAACTTGGCACTGAAAACACTGTACTGTTTCTAGCAGACCACAAAATATATTACAATAGAGACAACCTAAAAGGATATTCCCAAGCTTTTTGGGGGGATGGTGTGGTGACTTAACTATTATGCATGCATTCAGTAAATTAAGAAACTTTGTTCTCTTAACAAACTCAAATTTTTCAATAGCCTAAGAGTCATGCCTGGAATAACGGTGCGCCCTTAGGCTCTCACTTGGAGAAGGAAGAAACAAGGGAGAAATAAGGGAGGATTAAGAAAGGCAAAAACTATCAGTGACAACTCTAAAGAAAAAATTCAAGTAAAAGTATTCATTCCCATGTGCATCATGAAGACCACTTCTTAATGGTTTGGAAGTGGCAGAATCTTCCCTTTGCTTAAAACAGGGGTATGGACCATAAAGAAGGCTGATCACCGAAGAACTGATGCTTTTGAATTATGGTGCTGGAGGAGACTCTTGAGAGTCCCATGGACTGCAAGAAGATCAAACCTATCCATTCTGAAGGAAATCAGCCCTGAGTGCTCACTGGAAGGACAGATCGTGAAGCTGAGGCTCCAATATTTTGGCCACCTCATGAGAAGAGAAGACTCCCTGGAAAAGACCCTGATGTTGGGAAAGATGGAGGGCACAAGGAGAAGGGGACAACAGAGGATGAGATGGTTGGACAGTGTTCTCGAAGCTACCAGCATGAGTTTGACCAAACTGTGGGAGGCAGTGGAAGACAGGAGTGCCTGGCGTGCTCTGGTCCATGGGGTCACGAAGAGTTGGACACGACTAAACCACTAAACAACAACAACAACAACAACAACAACAACAACAACAGAAAGGAACTCACAGTGCATGAAGCCACACACAACGGGATAGGAGAATCTGAATGTAAGCTTTCTCATTTCTTCTTATGTTAGTCATCAGTGAAATTTTGCAAGAGTAGCATTAGAAATTAGCACACCACCCCATTATGGAAGAAAGGCAGGGTATTAAAGGATTGATTGAATTAATAGACTAAGTTAACTACCACATAAGTAAAGGTTCGTTTGAGCCAGTGACATGAAACTATTGGTGTTTAAAAACTTAAGAAAGCAAAATTGCACTCATAATTTTTATTTTGGTCCTGGAGGCTTATGCTGTATGGTTGCATCTGCTGCTTTTGCTTTCATGTATGGCTGCAGCCTGTTTCTTCCACATAGTCTGTTTAACAATGGAGCAAGCTCACTTATCTGGAATCAGGTCTCACTGAACTTTGTGCCCCAAGTCAGAAGTGTGCAAGTAGCCTCATCTAAGCATTGCAATAGAACTTGCTTTCAAACACATTCCCTTACAGAACAGCTTTCTCACAAATACTTCAGCTGCTGCTGTGGATCAGAAGCATTCCATCAAAAAAGAAATGTTTCTCTCTCTATAGTTTCTTGTTGTGGAATAATGGATGATAGCAAAGAGCCTGACTCCTGAACGTGGGCTGGCGTGCTTTAAATCCATGAGCCAAATTTTTTGTCCCGGTCCATCACTGATCCCTATCCTGGGTCTACAACATGCCATATCACTGAAGTCATAATTATGGAAGGACGCTGAAGTGGTTTATTCCAAGAAGAAAAGTGCTAAGTTCTCCATATTTGGTTTGGTTTCACCTAGTACAACCATCATTTCTTATTGCACATAGTTAACTCAATAAACTTGTGTCATCACACTTTCCATTCATAAAAATTAGAATGATCTGTTCAGTTCTTTGAACGTCTCAGTAGATTTATTAATTCCTCCAGATATAATTTAGCAAAAGTGCAAGAGTTTAAATTTACTGGAATATAATACAAGATTGCAAACATGTATATTCCCGTATTAGGAGAAAAAGGAACTAGAGAGTTTGACATCAACATTTTAAAAGTAACTACAATCATATTTACTGAGATAAATGTTGCAATGATTCAAATGTATATCCCTGAACTGGGGGAGTGCAGGGGGAGAGGACAATTCCATCACCCCATTCTAACATTTACCGTATTTTTCGCCCTATAGGACGCACCGGCCCATAGGACGCACCTAGATTTGGGAGGGGGGAAATAAAGGGGGGAATTATTTCCCCCCCCCAGGCGCAGGGCTGGGGCGGGGGAAGCTCAGGCTTCCCCCAACGCCAGCCCCCAGAACAGGACCCAGAGCCATGCCGAAGCTGCGTGCAGCTTTGGCATCGCTCTGGGAGCTTGCGGGGCTGGAGGAGGGGGAAGCCCTCTGCCAGCCTTCTAACCAAGTCGGGGGACAGCGGGAAAGGCGCGCTGCGCCACCCGCTGTCCCCCGAGTTTGCGGGGCTGGCGACGGGGAGGAGCAGGCTTCTCCACCCCCACCCCCGCCAGCCTTCTAACCAAGTTGGGGGACAGCGGGAAAGGCGCGCTGCGCCTCCCCGCTGTCCCCCGAGCCTGTGGGGCTGGCGGTGGGGCTCTCCAGGCTTCAAAGAAAGCCTGCATTCGCCCCATAGGACGCACACACATTTCCCCTTCATTTTTGGAGGGGAAAAGGTGCGTCCTATAGGGCAAAAAATACGGTATATGTCGCTTGATTGTAATTAAAGCTGTGTGTCAGCATCTTCATGTCCAGAAAGACTTGCCTGGACAACCTGAAACAATGTCAGTTCCACAGATTGAAGCACTCCAGTGGGCACCTATTGGGTAAGGTGATTCTGCAAGTAGAGTGTCCCAAACTATTAAAGGTTTCTGTACCAAAAGTGACAACTTGAATTCAACTGCTATGCCCAAATATGGATCTACGGGGATGTCACAAGACAGAGCATCAGGACTTCAGCCTTAGTTTATAAAGGATATCCTTCCGATAGTACATTCAGGTGGTGAGTAATGAAGTGGGGTTGTCATCTTACCTGATGAAACCTTAACTTTTGCAGAATAAAAAAGAAAAAGCCAAAAGGGACAAAAATGAGGGTTGAGCATGCTCAGTAGCTGTGGAATACAGAGTGGCAAACAGAAAAGGAAAACAGAGCAAGGGCAGGAAGAGGGTCAGGAGAGCGGAATGCTCTGCTTGGAGGGAATAATAAGAGGCTCCACTAGCATTGCAAAAATTACCAGGTGTTGGAACAACACCTGCTCCTACCTCCTCGGGACACTAAAAACACAGGACTGGCCTGCCACCACCAACCTATGTGTGGGTATTTTTTTCAACATGCACAGGTACGGCAGGAACCCAAACCCCACTTCCTCTCACAAAGACGGTGTCCTCAAAGCCCAATTCCTCTTTGCCTTATGCGTCATCCTTCTTCAGCAAGTTCTTCACAGCTCCACTTACTGAAATATACCCTTAAGATCACTCTCTGCTCTGTTAAAGGAAACTGAGATGTTCTCTCAGAGATAAGAACATTCTGCATCTCTAAGGTTTACACTGTTATCCTCAGATATTCCTATATGAAGTTAGCAAAAGCCAAGGCCTGCCTCTCTTATCTGTCAACAAGGAGGGGCACATACAAAAACATGTACACTGCCTGAATAATCTGATAAATGTTATTTAGAGTATTCAGTAAAGGACCGTGGAATCCAGCCATTGGAAAAGCCTAATTCATAGGGTTTCTCATTGTAGACTTGTAAACATCACTTGCTAGCTAGTGTAAAATAAGTGACTGATACAGTAAAATACAAAAACATTGTGAAGAAAAGTACTGCCAGTAGTAATCTGTGTCTCTGGACAAAGCAAAAAGTAATCAAGGGGCTCTTTCAAAAGATGTAAAATCCCCCAAGACCCAATTCCACATTCAAAACAATCTCCCTCAACTTTCAGTTATCTACTTTATTGTTGATGAGTAAACAGGTCCTTTCTGTAGAAATATTTGTAGATATTTCTACAGAAAGGACCTGTTTACTCATCAACAATAAAGTAGATAAATCTATTGGAGACATTATTACACTGCAGATGCAAATATTTATCTCTATCAAAATTCAGTTCTGTTTCCTGTTCCTTTACTATGGTTTGTTTTTAAAACATATGTCCGAACTCTTTTTTTCTAAAATAATATTCCAGATTAGAGGCATCAAGTCTCTACTTTAAATCCAGGATTCGAACTTGTTTGCTTGTTTGTTTTGAAGGGACCAGTTAACTGTATTCTCCCTCTGTTAAAAGGCAGGGAAATCCGTGTTTTATGGCTATGAGGAGGAGGAATATTTTACATGACGTGCATCTTTATCTTACAGACATAGCAAAGCTGCTGCAAGTTTAAACACCCCTCCCCACAGCCAAGCATCATCATCTTCCAACATCTGTGAGTTTACCTGCTGGATGGGCAGCATCAAATTTGCATTTTGTGCCAGGTGGATGTGTCCCACTCATCATTTTAATTAGCTACAATGCCTTCAAGATAGCATCAGACTAGGGCAGGAATGGGAAACATTTTTCCCCCTCAGCAGGTGTGCAGGGGGGGGCCACCTGCCCTATACCTGAGATGTCACTCTCCTGCATTCCCACTACGCCTTCAAAGAGACTTGCTCCTGAAGCAGCAATGAAAATGCCACTAAAACGGAACCTGTATTTTAGCAGCAGTTTCCATGCAAACTGCTTCTTGTTCCTATGCTCCCATCACCCATCAGCTGAGGGATGGTGGGAGTGTGCCTTGCTCTAGCAAAGGAACAACCAGGAGCTCACTTTTAAGCTCCTAGTTATCCTTTTAAAGTTGGTACATGCCTGTAATGGGTATGGGGTTGCTCATGCGTAAGTTGCCACCTCTCCTGGCTATGTTGCCTGGTTAAACCTTTCTGTCTGGACAGCCCTTCAATTCGTGGCTGCCTCAGTCGCTAGCAGAATCCGTCAGTGGGCGTTTCTTAAACCTCTTCCAACATAAAAGTTGTTTGACTCCCAGTCTCCTCCTACTCTCTCTGCATGGAAATCTTCTGCGCAGGGAGGGCACGGGTAGCGGAGGACCCGTGCTCTCCCCGCTGGTGTCCAGTGAAGAGTCCTGGAGCCCTCTCGCCGATTCCCCCATCTGGCCCCCTTATTCCTGGTATAACGTTGATTTGCTTCCCCCTCTGCTGATCTGCCTTTCTCCCTGCTTGGCCCTTCTCCAGGATCATTTGAGAGCCTTCCCTCTGCCTCAGGCTCCGATGTCAGTTCCCTGACAATGCCCTACACTTGATGTCGCATACAATGTCAGGTGTGAGACAAGTAGGTGTTTATTAGGAACCAAATTGGGACTCCACTGCATGAAATATGGCCTGAGGGTCGGAGGTTCCCAAAATCTGGTCTAGAGTAGGTAAATAAAACATCAGGCAGTTCACAGACCCGGCCACACGCTCCAGGGTCAGCATCATTGATGGACCCTGACAAGGTGCATCAACCCTGGCAGCGGCCAAAGATGCAAATTGCCAACACCAGCCCTAATACAGTCGTACCTTGGTTCTCGTACAGAATGCGTTCCGGGAGTCCGTTCGAAAACCATGACGCAGCTTCCGATTGGCTGCAGGAGCGTCCTGCAGCCAATTGGAAGCCGCACCAGACGTTCCGCTTCCGAAAATTGTTCAAAAACCAGAACACACACTTCCGGTTTTCAATCATTTGGGAGCCGAAATGTATGAGTTCCAAGGCGTTCGGCAACCAAGGTACAACTGTACTCAGGATTACTGCTATGGAAAGGTGTGTGCCGGCTATTCTAACTGATACACACAATGGTCTCCATATCTCAGCTAAATAAAAACTAAAAATTAATCTGTAGCCAAGACTATTTTAGTGGGGGGGGGGGGGGATTGCCAGATGCATAAACTCATGCACCCCTTGCTAAGTCCATCCTATGAAACAGTGAGGGGTTACGGCAAGGAGCATGTTGTGTTCTACTCTTATTATTATGCGCACTTGTGATGATTTTTGTTGTTACCATCTATTAACTTTATTTATTTTATTAAATATATATACCACCTTTCCTCCCAAAGGAACCTAAGGCAATGCTTTGCAATTCTTGAGCTTGATTCTGTTTTGCTTGATCATCAGCAGGTGGTTGTGGAACCGTGACCCAATTAAAATGTTTTTTCGAGAGATTATTTTCCAATCACAAAGCTCAGAGCTACAGAGAAATCAGTTTAGCCTTCTCTTTGGGCCACTAAAAAAATGTTAAGGACAAAGCGGCAGAGCAAATAATGCTTCTCTGTTAACAACCATCCACTTTGCATTAATTGGCTTCTGTATCTCTACATATGACACAGGACACATTCCAGCCCCCAATCCTAAGTTATTTCTTAATGTCTGAGGGACAAAAGAGACGATGCCATTCAAGCAGTCAGCAATTCTGCGAAAGGCATTTTAAAAGTAAATAGGCAGCAGAGGGGTCAATCCAGACTACAGCGGGTCAAATCAGCAAAAAAAGCCCACGCTTAACAATTTTCAGAGCACAAAGTAAAATATAGTAACTCACAAAAGCTTTCCTGTGCTCACGAGAGATGAGGGGGCACTCCCATAACCCTTATTTGTGTATGTAAAGCACAAAGAATGAAAGAAACAAGTGTGTGGGAAGCAAGGCGAAACCAGTGTAACCCAATCAAGCTGTATGCCACAGCAATCCCATCTTCCAAATTATTTTAATGCAACTGTAAAAAGAAAAAAAAAATCAACTATAGGTATTGGGAATTCAAGGGCTTAAGAGTTACGTTATAGAAACTAAAGCTGAGCTTCTTACTATTTGATTCCACTCCTGTGATCTCAAGAACATTAATAAAATCACAAGCCAGAAAGAGTCACAGAGTTTGACAAGGAACAGTAGCAACCGTGCTCTTTGCCAGATATGTTAAGGCAGAGATGAGCCAAGAAAAGAGACAAATGGTGGTCTTAAAACTCTGGCAAACACAGAAATCACATCCACATACTTTTACCTACTGACTTCTAAGTGCCGGATCATTCCAGTTTCCTATTCTGTGCCATCTGAGAGAATAGAAAAGAGTACTACCTTCAGAAGCTAATGATCTACATAATTTTGGTGCATCCCAGATTGCTAGTTGGATGCTTCTCATTCTCATCTGCCTACCTTTGGAACTGACAATGTGTCATCGAGGACCTGAGAAATGTAAAAACCAGGAATAGGGCTGTGGGCCAGGGTGTGCCCAAGTCAGAAAGTCAGGTATGTCGCCACAGTGGTCTGGGAGACCTCAATGCATTGAAGTTAAACTGGTATAGAAGCCTGATCAATAAATCATATAGGTAGAAGTATCGAGTATAAACCAATCTTTCTGAAAGAAGGAGCTGAAGGTGATGACAGACAGATGATAGATAGATAGATGATAGATAGATGATAGATAGATAGATAGATAGATAGATAGATAGATAGATATAGATAGATTAAAAGGCTGATTCCCATGAAAGAATATGGAGCAGTAATTATAGCAAAGCATGGGAAGGTTTTGTGCTAGTGAGTTGCTCTTGCTACCCTTTCAAGAGGGAGTTTAGATATTTGTACTTGTGTAATTTTTTTAATATTTCAAGGTCTATGGAACCTCCCCTCCTGCCACAGTAACTGAAGAATTCCCCAATGTGACCCCTTTTCTGCTGCTATCCATTTCCTTTTAAAACTTCCCGGTACCTCGGCATAAAAGGTTAATGCATGAGACTGAAAATAACGTTGGGGGGCAGAGCAAAATAAAACCTAATATTGTTTAATTAAAAGGTGCTTTGTACATAAAGGAATACTGATATTTGTGTCTTAAATGTGCCTCATGACAACATCTAAAGATTCAAGAGACACGTTGCTAACAACAGCCTCCGAGAGGTTTATATCTCAAGCCAAATTCCTGAAAACTTCAACCCAACCAGAATCATTCATGGCGTAACCCAGCTACCAGATATTATTTTCCTCTGACACCCAAGCTCCTCCTGTTGAATCTCTGGCTGCTTGGGCCAGTTAATGGAACAGCTTCTTTGCCTAACACTGCTACCGTCTCTGTTCTTCTAATAGTTCACCAAAGTCTAACTATCACACTGGGAAATAAATATTAATATTCAGGCCTCGGCTGTCCACCTGCAGCAGCTTTCTTTGGTCTTTGGCTCACACCTCCACCTAACTTTCCCAATTGACTTTTTTTTAACCTCCACTCGCAGTTAACTTTTTTCACTTACTAGAGCAAGAATAAGAGAAGACAGCATCCTCTAGATGTTGCTGGATTCTGAGTCCCACGAGCCCCAATTAGTATGGCTAACGGTCAAAACCGGTGGGAGCCGGAGTCCAGCAATATCTGGAGGACTCTACTCCTGCCAATCAAAGCCTGTCATTTCAAAGACTAATTAATATGAATTCACCAGGTACAGGCAATGGTTCCGAAAGGCCTTCTCCGCCTTTCAGAACCTGCCACAAAGCATCTGCCACGAAACAGGCTTGCAACAGAGAAGCAGCACATTGCAAACACCTTGATCCTTGACAGTTACACTCCGACATCAGAGGTCACAAATCTTTCCCAAAGCACAAACCGTCATGTGCACACAGCATTTTTCCACATCAGGAGACCTCTCTGTTAAGAAGGTGGGCAAGCTTAGCAGCTGCAAACAAATAACAGCTGATAATTTTATGTTGACTAAGCAAAGGCAGGAGACCTTTATACCAGACAGGACCAATCCAAGGAACCAGTGTTGAACACATTTTTCCCCTTCTGTGTCTGAAGAGGCGAGTTAAGTTTCACATACGAAGTAGCTAACTTAACTAAAACAGGTCCCAGCATTAGGCCAGGCGACTTTCGGTTCCTATTCTGGTCTTGCAGACACCATCTCCCTTGCCTTTTGAAGCGCTCTGGGCCCAGTCAAGGTATGATATGGAGGGAAACAGACAGGACTAAAGCGAAACAAAGCAGCCTCCGCTACTTATTGTCCACACATTCTAATAGAGATGTGCATCTACGCAGAAAAATGGTTGGGTATACTGGGGGGAAAGCCATGGAAATTTGGCACGTCCTGAAAAAACTAAAACTCAGGAAAGGACTGTTCATATAAATGCCGCCACACATTCATGGAAAGCAGAGGGAAATTGCTCCCACAACGCCATAACCGTCCAATGTGCCTGCTGACCTGCAGGTGCGCATTCAGCATCAGTCTGAGAAGAATGGCACACACATGCTCATGCCTAGCACCCACACGCGAGAGCAGGAACCGTTTCCACTGATGCCAACCATGTGGAGGTCAGCAGACATAGTCAATGGTTCTGTCAGTAGTGGAGGGATGTGGTTTACAGGCACTTCCCCTGCTCTATGCGTTCATGTGCTCATGAGTCTGTTTGTGGGAACCCTCCTTGAGCACATGTTTAAAGCCACATCTCTCTTATTTTAGCAACCAAATGCAAAGGGAAACAAGAGCCAAATTATTACATCTGAAAAGGCACCATTGTTTTTGCACAGGCATACAAGAAGTCTCATGAGAAAGGCAATTAATCTGTTTGAATTCGAAGAGACTTACAAAGTCAAATTAATATTCAGATCTCACTAGGCTCTGTGCGAAATATATACAGTACACCGAAATCTTACAATTACTGCTGGAAGCAATTTTGTACTACTAATCATTTTCGACTGTATCTCAACCAGTAATCTAAAAAGCGCAGAAATGGAAAAAATCTTCATACTAATCTGCTAAATCATCTAATTAATTTATTTCCTCCCCAAATACTTTTAAAACTGCATGGTATTATGTCCTAGCCATAAAAGCTAAAATAGAGCATTCTATGCGTAAGTTACGTATCGAAAATGTTAATCTAAAACAAGGCTGCAGAGATTAAATTACAGTGGTACCTCGGGATGTGAACGGGATCCGTTCCGGAGCACCGTTTGCATCCTGAATGGAACATAAACGGACGGCGCATCTGCGCATGCACAGGTTACGTTTTGCCGCTTCCGCACATGCGCATGATGTCATTTTGAGTGTCTGCACATGTTACCTGACATCATGGTGGTAACAGGTGATTGCTTGCCAAATGAACATTTTGCTAGCCCTGATTTTTTAAAAAAACGAAGTACCCTTGGCATATGCACAGCTTTACATTTTAAACTCAGTAAAATGTTAGCACCATCATGACCACAGGAACAAAAGGGGATTTGCTTCTGCTGCCTGATGCTAAAAACATTTACTTGGGAATAAACACCATTTTGTTGTTAAAAAAAGAAAAGAAAAAAGATAATGCATATTTCTAAAGTAAAGCTAAGCTTCTGAAATCATCTCCATGTCTGACTGGCCACCCTGACTATATATCACTGCCTTTTAATGCTTGTGGCTCTGGGAAACACCTGATCGTTTTCCAAACGAAAAAGCACATTAAGAGCCAGCGGAAGAATACTTTGACTCATTCCACACAAATATTACACAGTGTTAAAGGATGCTCAATAATATTATCTGAGAATTTAGCACTCCTAATGCTTTTCAACATGGTTTTGCTTGATTTTGTGGCTGTGCACAGCACAGGTGTGAAGCCGAAGTTTGTTTACAGTTGCCTGAATGCCTTCACTTCTCCTTTTGTTGTTTCTGTCATTCTCCTCCAACTCCCCCTTTCCACTCTGAAGAAACAGCCTTTCTCACCTTCCCGTTCCTCCTTTTTTTTCCCCTCGCAGAGCTTCACCTGCTGGGATTAATTAGCTGTGCTTCTGACACCACGCAAACGATGCAACCACTCACAAAACGATGCAACCACTCACAATGACAATAAAACACAAAACACAAAGGTAAAGCTGCAGCTGACAACACACGTCAAGGCAAATCTTGCATTAACCTTGATTCTCCCCCACCCTATAAATATCTTCCTCTCAAAGGCTGCCTGTCATCAGCATATAGAAATCAAGTGATAACTTGCACATCTGAGCTGGTCCCCAGAGTGCCATCTTACACCACCTTGAGACAGGACACAGCCCTATCATTAAGCAGAGCAAAGCGGCTGTATCAGAAGGCAGCAGGGACTGCACAAAGTGGGGAGATGCTAGCTGGGAGTTGCTGCCTGTTCTTCCTGAGCCCCAAAATCATTTCCTTTTGCTAGTGGCCAGAACTGTGTGTGCCAGCCTTCCGAAGCATGGGAACGATTGTGGAACATGGATATAAAATTTACAGCATGTTATAGCTTAAGATAAATTTATATGAAAATGATATATTGTTTGTATCTAACACCGAGTAAACTGGCAAAAATGTATAAATCTAAATCAGACAAGTGTTGAAAATGTAAAGAAGGTTCTTTGTATCATGTGTGGTGGTCTTGAAGTATGGTTAAAGCTTACAGGGAAATGATATACAATGTATTGAAAAGGATGTTCAAAATAACTTTATTTTATAAAGAACAGAAGCTTTTCTTTTGGGAATTATAGGGACAGAACTACAGTACCTAAATCATATAGAAATTTATTTATGCATGCTACTACAGCAGCAAGAATGCTACTTGCCCAAAAGCGGAAAGAAGCAGAAGTCCCAGCAAAGGAAGAATGGATACAAAAACTTATTGAATATGCAGAAATGGCGAAACTTACCGGAAGAATAAGAAATCAAGATAACAAACTTTTTATAAAAGAATGGATATGTTTTAGTGAATATTTACAGATAAACTGTAAACAGATAAAAACATTAGCAGGATTATTGTAATAACCTGCAGTTTTATAAGAGTATATATTTACAGTTGATAATTAAATGAGAAAGTTAAATGAATTTGGATACGCAGAAGATATTAAAAAATAAATTTAAGGAACTGCAGAAAGAGGGGGGAGGAAGTCAAACTTTTGAAATGTTAAATTGATTGTAAAATTAATGAAGTGTATAAACTTGAATAAAACTAACTTAAATAAAAACTAAGAAAGAAAGAAAGAAAGAAAGAAAGAAAGAAAGAAAGAAAGAAAGAAAGAACTGTGTGTGCCAGTCAGGCAGCCCTGAACTGCTGTCTTCCGGTACACTGGAGGATGGTGTCCCATCACCAGTGCTGAAGCTAAGATACAGCTGCCAGTCTGGTGAAGCACTATTATGTGAAATGGGAGAGGAAATGACAGCTTGTTCTTCACCCAAGGCAGCATAAAATCATGGGCTGCTCCTGGATGTGACAAAGAAAAGCTGCAACCCAAGCTGAGTCGGAAGGATGAATCCCTTTGTGCTCAAAGAACCTGTCACAGTCCACTGTTGGAAGTTTCCCAAAGGAATTAGTTCCTCATTCCCCTTTAAAGTCCCCTATTAGATTACATCCTGGGCAATAAGGGGCCAGTAGCATGGGGTTCATAGAGACCTCCTACACTTTCCAGTAAGCACATGGACCCCCACATGGTTGGCTCTTTCCTAGGGCAAGCCTGAGACTAGTCCCAGTAATGATATGGGGACTCATAAATCCAGTAAAACAGATGAGGATGGACTCTTATCTCCACACCGTAAGGACAACATCAAACATCAGTAGTGGAATAACAGCTATAGGACCCCCTCTAACCCCAAAGAATAAGATTCCACAGAAGGCAGGTACAAATCTAGCTTCCTCCCCGACCCTACAAAGCTGCTGTCCAGAGGAGGAGGGATGCAGAGATGATCTCCCGGACCAAGTCTCCTGCACCCCCTGCAACTGCATCACCCTACCTCTCCAAGAAGTTTGTTTTCTGTCCTGAGATTAGCTTTCTTCTGGCCAAAGCTCCATAGTCTGGGCCTGCAAGTCTTCTGACCACGGGTGAATGCACCAAGTAAACATTGTCTATTCCAATTCTAAGACTGTCAATGTCTGTTTAACTATGGTGGTTTGAAAACATGACCAAATCATGTTAGATTCTTCAGATGAAACACGAACCCATGTAGCAAAGCATGAGCTTTTCCTCCCATAGTCAAAGGCTCCCCACATGCAATGCCCCAAGCTGTCATAAGAAACATGCAGTCAAACTGCATGGCTTTCTAGTCGAACCATGTGCTGCAGCAACTATGCTAATTTTAAATAAAATAAAATTAGAATGCAATACCTTTCACATTATAAATAATTTACCCGTAATGTTATGTGCAAGCTGTGTAATTGCAATAGAGGCTTAACATGCCCGACTATGCAATTAAAACAATAAAATCAAGGTATGTCATCATTTTAAATGTTTGCTATCACTAAAACAAGGTCAAAAATATAGTTTGCAGATCTGAGGTATTTGCATAATCTCTTCCCGCTCCCCTAACAGTCAACCCATATGTTTCTCCAGGGGTTATTTCCCATATTACCTTCAGCAACATGGGAGAGTTTGGGCTGACTTTCTCTAGCCAATCAAAAAACCACTTATTTAATACAACAACAACAACAACAGCAACACACACACACACACACACACACACACACACACACACACACAGATGATAGATATGAAGTTGCAAGTTGCCCTTAAAAGCATAAAAAAAGAAATTTGGGGGACCCAGCACAGATCTATGCCACTTGTTTGCTCTTATTTGGCTTGGAGAACTTTGAGGTTTACTATTTAAAAGCAACTCTAACAGGCAAGACCCTACCATCAGGCAGAGTGAGGCTGATGGCTGAGGCATCAGATTTTAAGTGTTGTGGAAGGGCAGCAAATTATTAGTTATTTAATTTATTGCTGATGTATTTTTATTCCAAGGGAGAGAGACTTGTGGGGTTTTCTGCCTCGAGCACAAGAATAACTTGGCCAGCCTTGGGTGTTATGCACCTTGACTTGTTGAGGGGGAGCACCATTTGTTGCTGCATCAAAATGTATAGGACCAGACCTGAATGCTGAACCAAGTTGCAGATGATCTTCCTTCTTTTCTTTTAGCCAATGTGTGATCTTGCACACGGCCAGCACTAGGTAGCTCTGCTGGATTCTGTGTCCGCATATCCCTTTCAGGGAGAGTAAGGCAGCCACCTCAGGTGGCAGATATTGAGAGTGGACATAATTGACCCATGCAGCCTGCCCTGAACCTCCTAGGCTAGGCTGCTCCCTTCAGAAGCAATTGATGTTGCCAGCCTGCTCAACTTTTGTGCATGGAATTGGAGAGGATGTCTTTGGAATGAGGGAGGATTCTTCAGGCAGTAAGGCAGGGGGGTGTCTTCCTCAGTCACTGCAAGGATTTGCACATGAACAGAAGGAGTTAGTTGGATACCACCCTTTATCTTTAAATGAGACAGCCATGATTTAAACAGGGGGTGTCTTCAGAGAGGGCTGCATACTGTAGGATGCACCTTAAAGGGGAAACTCCACTACAAAATTGTAGTTAGTAACTGATCTTGCGCTCTCTTTCCCCCAATCCCCACCACCAGACTCTTAAGATATTGTTGGGACAGGGGAAAAGCTCCTATTTTGTTGTGCAAGCCCTGATATTGACATGGAGAACTTCTGAATCCCCCATAGCCCCTAACACATTGTTAACACTATAGAAATATTAAATTAATTTATGTTTAGTTCAGAACAATGCAGCTGCTCTTTACTTACAAGGACAGGAGAATATTGGCTTGGCTTGCTGACCAGACACTATTCATGCTCACCACCAAACCTGTCCCTTTTCCTCTCCTTCTTGAAGTCCTCTAGCAGGTAGAAAGGGATTGTGGGAAAGGGAGAGGTTTATTTTACTGGAATACAGAAAGACAGCCTACTGTTTCTTATCTCCTCCAGACTGAAATACAACTAAGACCTCAGAAGAAGGATGTACAGTATTAACGTAATTGACCATATGACACTGTGCTATATACCCTTATCAGGGTCTACCTAGCCAAGTATAGCAACAAAGCTCACAACTTCTGAAGAAAGCCCAGGGATGCTATTTAAGTGTTGCCGGGGGCAATGTGACCTGCATTTCATCTTCACTGCTGATGAGAGCAGGTATTTTTGCAGTAGCAAAACAGGATTTCTAGGAATAGCTTGGAGCACTCATATTAAAGGGGTTGGGTTTTCCCCTTTGGTATGTGTTTTACGCCATTAAGGAGAGAACTGAAAATTTAGGCTACAGTTCTACATATAATCCACCTGGGGAAAGTTCTGCTAAACTCAATGGGATTCCATCTGAAGTAGGTAAGTATACACTACCAGGTTTTTAAGTGAGTTGCAGTAGCAGGCAGGGGTAGCCAACTCAAAAGAATAGGGCCTTTCCTGGAGCCCCACATCACATACTATAGGGCACTGATGGCCAAACTTGGTCCTCCAGCTGTTTTGGGACTACAACTCCCATCATCCCTAGTTAACAGGACCAGTGGACAGGGATGATGGGAATTGTAGTCCCAAACATCTGGAAGGCCAGAGTTTGCCTATGCTGGCTATAGAGGAACCACCAAAAGGATCTCATCTGCTGATCTTACAGCACAGGCAAGTTATTTTGGAAGGAGTTCTTGCAGACACTTGGGTCCCAAGTCAGTTAGAGATTTAAAAATCAAAGTACCTTGATTTGGGTCCAGAAAACAACTGGCAACCGTTATAGCAATTTTAAAATAGGAGTAATATGCTTGTGGCCTAATTCCCCTATCAAAATTCTTGCCAGAGCGATTTCCTGTCAGTCTTCAAGGGAAGGCCCACATAGAGTACATTGCAGTAGTCTAGCCTGGAGGCTTCCAGAACACGAGTACTCACAGTCAGGCTATCCCAATTCATAAATAGCACCAGCCAAAGCAAGGCACGCCTAACTACTGAGGCCACTTCCAACTAAGCACCTGCTCCTTCAGGGGAAATGCAATCCCATGAAGAATAGGTCTCTCTGCCAACTCCTGTTCATCAGAACCACCCACTCATAGCACTTTCCACCTGCCCGGTAAAGAGCACAACCTTGGCAATCTGCACATTGTTGAGAGCAGTATTTTGCTAACATCAGAACATACTTTTTTCTTGAATACCTTTCTTTAAATAAGTCTATAAAAAGGTAAAGGGACCCCTGATCATTAGGTCCAGTCGTGGCCGACTCTGGGGCTGCGGTGCTCATCTCGCTTTATTGGCCGAGGGAGCCGGCGTACAGCTTCCGGGTCATGTGGCCAGCTTGACTAAGCCACTTCTGGCGAACCAGAAACGATGCTACCTTCCCACCGGAGCGGTACCTATTTATCTACTTGCTCTTTGACGTGCTTTCGAACTGCTAGGCTGGCAGGAGCAGGGACCGGGCAACGGGAGCTCACCCCGTCGCAGGGATTCGAACCGCCGACCGTCTGATTGGCAAGTCCTAGGCTCTGTGGTTTAACCCACAGCGCCACCCGCATCCCAACAAGTCTATAGAAATGCTTTTTTAAGCAGAGTGTGGCGTTATAAACCAGATATTGTATGCAATCAGAGTCTTCATATTCTTTGCGGGTGTCATGGCTCTGGAATCAGATTCTTCATCTTCAGGGAATGTGGGAGAGGACTATGAAGGGGCAGGGGGCATGCAGAGCAGCTCTCTCAGGTGAGCCTGAGGAGCCAGTGCCCTCCTCTCCAGCCTGAGGATGTGGCACGGTCATCCTCTGACTCAGAAGACTCCACTGTATAACATTCACACTCAGTTGCAGGAGGAGATTACTGGAGAAGGCTGGGCCTTTTCAGCAGAGCAGCTACTACTATTTATCGGCTCAGTTTTGGCTTGTTCGTTGCTAGTCCAATCTCAGAGCTTTGCGTTCCCCAGAGCATAGCCTACACCTTCCCTCTAGCCTGAACCCTGCCTTGACTCACTGTGTCTTGTCTTGCAGCCTGTTTAAGATTGCCAGGCCACAGAGCACAAGTGTCACTATGATGAAACTCACTGCTGCAGTGAAGGGTCAACTGTGCTTGCTTGCTTTGTGCACATTCATCATCGTTGCTGTTGTTGTTTTCATTTCATTTCATTTCTATACAGCTTTGTATTTTTAAGGCGGGGAGGGGGACCTCAAAGCAGTCTGCAGCCTACATTAAAACATCAAGTGAAACAATCCAGAATAAAACATTGCTGAAGAAAGCCAGTATGAAGTATATATTCAAAGCCACTAACAGGATACAAAAGTATTATCTTAAAAGATTTCTGAAGAAAACATAACTAAAGTAAGTCAGACATAAGATGAACCTTTAAAGAAGAATAATTAGCAAGAGAATAAAAGATTCTGTACGTTAAGCTTGAAATAATTTTTTATACGTTATTTTGTATACCGCTTTGAGGTTTGTCCGACAAATCAAGTGGTATACAAATTTATGAAATAAATTCTATTTAGTTAAATTGTCAATATCTATAGTTTTTGCATTTCATTTCTCTTTAACCTCTACGCTTACCATCCTCTCCCCTCCTCCACCAGCCCTGTATATATGTACCTACAACTGAGGATTGCAATTCATGCATCTGAATGAAATGGACTCTAGTCTACAACACTTTGTTTGTCTTTAAGGTGCCACAATGCACTTTTTTTTCCTTTTTTACTATGGTTGGTGATAACATAGTGAAAGGTTATTAAACTGAGAGCAATGTAATATAAACACACGGAGAGAAGCATTGCTCGCACTCTTCATTAGCAGTTAGTCACAGTTTTGCCATGTGCACTGCTCTTTTTTTAAAGAGGTTTGCTGAAGTGTGCAAAGTTCACATGGAAGACTATGGCAATGAAACAGGTCAGCAAGCCCATTAGCTATTACCTGAACAGTTTGCATCACAAGAGTGGAGGTGCTGATCTCTATTAAAACTACCTAAGCTGACTGTGGAAAGATTTATATTACATTGCAAGAGTGAGCATTCTTGCCTCTGTTACAGCTGCCTGCAACCATACTAATTGGAGCAGAGATTATTGTGGATTTACATGTTATCATAGGGGTGAAAGCATTTTTGCTGACTTAACTACCTTTTAAAATTAATTACTGCCATTCATTCCCTATGTAGCTCATAGTAATGGACTTCTGATTTACATGGGTTGTAAGGGCTGTGGTCCTGTTGTAGAAATATTGTTCTAATGCAACACATATTTGCCTTTGCAATTAACGTCGTTGCTTTTTTATAATACAAAAAAAATTGAATGCCTGAGAACTTTTTCTTTTAATTATCAGCATTTTCCTACCAGTCCTCTCGAAACATTTTTCATTCAACTTACAGATTGAGCAGTGGTAGAAGCAGACAAAACTGTTACAGAGCATGAGACAAAACAACATTTCCCCCCTAAAACCCATGTTTTGTCCCAATTTATCACCAAGCTTAGCGTTCCATATAGTATTATGGCTCTTCCCGAAAAAAACAAAAATTATTTCCATATTTGTAGTTAACTGTAAGAGACCTCCTGCAAAATATAAATCACAATATCAAGGAAGAGCCTTTTCCACTGAATAATGCAAGCATGGAATATCTAAAACAGTTTGGAACAAATTGCAAAAAAGGGGTATCTGAATCGGGGTAGAAATTCCCCAGGCACCAGCCGTATGTCTAATTACAACCACGTGGATGATATCCAGTTGCCAGGTTGGCAACTGACATCTCCATCTGGCTGGCCCCTCCAGCTTTCTTAAGTAGGTAAGCAGAAGAGCTTATTCATATCCCACTTTTCTCTCCAATGAGCACATGGTTCAACCCCCCCTTAGGTAAAGGTAAAGGGACCCCTGTCCATTAGGTCCAGTTGTGACCAACTCTGGGGTTGCGGCGCTCATCTCACTTTACTGGCCGAGGGAGCCGGCATACAGCTTCCGGGTCATGTGGCCAGCATGACTTCTGGCGAACCAGAGCAGCGCATGGAAACGCCGTTTACCTTCCCGCTGGAGCGGTACCTATTTATCTACTTGCACTTTGACGTGCTTTCGAACTGCTAGGTTGGCAGCAGGGACCAAGCAACCGGAGCTCACCCCGTTGCGGGGATTCGAACCGCCAACCTTCTGATCGGCAAGCCCTAGGCTCTGTGGTTTAACCCACAGCCCACCCCTACGACAACCCTGTGGAGTAGGTTAGGAGGCTGTGACTGGCCCAATGTCACCTAACAAGCTTCATGACTGAGTGGGGATTTGAACTCTGATCTCCCAGGTCCTAGTCAGACACTAATCACTAACACCACACTGGCTTCCTAGAGTACTTCTGCTGCAGGGCAGCTATATAAATTAAGTAGATAAATATGGGGAAAGCAAAATTTCCCTCAGAGAAGGATCTGAAATGTTTTCCTTGAAGCTTGAATTTGTTTTATTCCAGATTGTTTTATCTGATGTTTTAATGTGTTGCAAACCTCTCTGAGATTATATTTCCTTTAAAATATAAAGTGGCATAGGAATGAAATGAGTAATAATACTAATAATAAATTTCATTGTAAAAAAATGGATTGCTTAGACATTTTGCTGCGACAACCGTAAACTAAGGTGCCATTTGGGGGGCAATTAGCTAATACAGTATATGAGTTTCCAACAATGATCTGATTTAAACGAAAAGGCAGAAGTCAATTACACCTTGCCCATTCAGAGAGAGTCAACATGTTTGAAAAGCTAAATTCTTTCATCAAAGGCAACCAAAATATAGGTTCTGCTTCACCATTTAGGTCAGTTGTTTACTAGAATGTAAGCCTGAAAATATGTAAGGCAAGTTGCTGTGTCTTTACAACTAGAAAAGGAGCAATTTGTTAAAAGCAGTGGGGGAAGCAGCTGATCATCTGAAAGTCCAGCAAGCAAACCTTCATCAGTTTCAATCACATTAACATTTTACTTCTCGAGTTTAAGGAGTACATTTTCTCTCCTAAAAGCAAAAGCACATTTTTTAAAATGGGTTTTTTATATAAAGCACTTGATCCCACTTGGCATTAGGGAATTAAGAGTCATTTCATTTATGTATTGTTAGAAGATTTTTATACATTTGTCATTTCAATTATTATTTGTTCTTTTCTGCTTTCTTTCCTTGTGAAGCTGTTCAGAATGGAAAAGATCCACTGAAAATTAGTGCCGTTGTCAATGCTCCAAGTAGCTTGTCAACGAAAAAAGGCAAGCTAAACAAAAGGAACCACCAGAAATATAGTTAAATGTGTACAGAGCTTTTAAATTAAAACCCATACCACCTAGGGAAGAAAATTATGTATTGGGTGTTTTATAGAAACATTTTTTTTACAAAACTTCTTAACATATTGACTAAAGGGGGGGTGGCGAATCAAAGAAGTCTATTTTCAATAAAGAAGCAAACCATTTAAATTGTCACACAGAGGCTATCAACAGCACCCAGTTATGTAACAGCCATCCCATCCGAAATGAAGTGTTAGTGACACCATTAACCTTCCCAAGGAAAATACTTCCTTTCCTTTCTTTAAATATTTCCTGGTTTTTCTGTAAGGTTGGTTCAAAAGGAAGTAAGATCTCCAGCAAGCTAATTCTCCAGAAAAATTAGATAAGAACAAAGCTCAAAATCAAAATAAGCCAAATCCTAAACATTGCCAGCTGGTTCATATTTTTCTATGGCAGCTATATTTAAGCAAAAAGGCAAGTAAGCCCCTGTACAGCACAAGGCCTTTTCAAAAATCTAGTCATTTGTAGCCTCGCACCCAAGAATTTAATCAAGACATCAACCTGGTGTCAGAAGCAAAACATTCAAGAAAGGCAACTGAACTATACGTAATATATAAACTGAAAGGCTGCCTATGACTGGCTTATGTCCAATACAACACACTCAAATGCTTTCAACGAAACCAGTTGACAGAACGCACTCCTGAGCCACCTTTCTCCTTTTCCCTGCAAATTCCTTCTGAATTTGACTCCTCGCCACCGGAAACATCAAAAGCCAAATGCTTCCACAGATTCAGAGGCTGATTGAACTACACAGAGGTTTCAGGAGTTTGCTGCCATTTTTTCCCCCACACTGTAATTCTAAGTCCCAGGGCAGCCGACCCCGGACCGGCCTCTCATAAGGAAATCCTTGTGTAATCGCCCTGTATGTGCGCACGCACGCATGTGCGTATGTGCATTAAGCACAGAGCATGAGTTCTGGAGGAAAACGATGGGCATAACGGTACAGAGGAACCTGACACATCTGCCATTATCCTGCATGCTGCGGGAAACCGCACACAGGCAAGGCCAGGTGACTTTGTGCCAGGGGTGCCAACTTGATTAAAATATTGGGGGGGGAGGGCAGGTAAGCCTCACCCCACATCACTACAAGGTGTGGCACATGCACACCATTTGAATGGCAATGCTTGTCAACTTTAGGGGGGCCCCACCCCCTCCAATATTTTATTGGGGGGGGAGATGGGACAACAGGACCCTGGGAGTTGGCTCGTGGTTTCCTCCATCCCTTTCCATGGGTGCAAAGGATGCCGCCAAGACTCTGGCTGCCTCGAGGAAATGACATAACAATGCCATGGGTGCGTGTGCGTATTCCTCCTCCACCACCACTACCACCAGCAAAACTGACTCACGTTTGCATCCTGTATCTTCCCCTGGGGCCGAGATGCTGTGGGAAGGGCGAGCGCGCGACTGGTGGCGCCCAGCAAGCAAGCCAGCAGCCCACGCAAACAAAAGCAGCATCTCTCCCTCCATCCTCCTACCTGCCGTGGGAGGAGGAGCAGCAGCAGCAGCAAATAAACCCGCACCCACGCCAGGCATCCTTCCCATTCAACTCACCTCCAGCAACGCCGTCTGCAGCCGGGCACCTGCGCGAGGGGTGGAAGGAGAAACAAGGCCCGGGAGGGAGGGCGGAGAGGTTGCCAGCCGCCGCTGCTGCGCTCCGCTAGGCGAGGACTCCGCGCCCGCCTTGCTCTCCTCCATGCAGCGAGCGACACCTCTCTCTCTCTCTCTCTCTCTCTCTCTCTGGCGAAGGATGCTGAGGAAAGGAATGGAGGGAGGGAGAGGCTGCCCCAGTCCTTGAAGAACAGCCCCCACCCTTTCGTCTTCAACCTGAGTCGCTGCTGCTGCTTCCTAATTATTATTATTTTTCCTGCCTCTTCTCTCTCGCGCGCGCTCCCGGCAGCCGCCTCAACGTCCCCTCAGCCTGCGCCTTCTCTGGCGCCTGGGCGCGGGCATCTTCCTTGTTGACGAGGCTGCTCCGTCCTGGAAAAGGCGGGAGAGAAAAGAGGGAGGGAAGGAAGGAAGGAAGGAAGGGGAGAGACCCGCCTGTGCTCAAGGGAGAGGCAGGCCCAAGGAAGCAACCGCAGCAGCAGCGGCTTTCGCCTCAGCGAAAGGCTGCGGGCGGCGAAGGCGGGAGCGCCAAAGCGCGACTCGGTGCCATGTTCTCCGGCGGCGGCGCCGAGGAGGAATGGAGAGAGACGGGGTGACTGAGGGGAGGCGCGCGCGGCGTTTTTGCTGCCCAGGGCGGTGCGGAGGCAACGGGAGGGGCGCGGGGCGCTGCCTGCGCTGAGGTGAGAGAGAGAAAGGCGAGACGGAGCTTTAAGGGGAACCGCAGCAGCTTGCGCAAAAAGACGCTCTCCAAGCGCGAAAGCCGCCGCCGCCGCCGCTACATTGCTCCCTCGTCGACTCTGCCTTTTTGCTTCCCTCCCTGCTGCTGCCTGTGGGTGGGGAGCTAACCCTAACCTCCACCTCTTTGCAGGGGCTGCGGAGGGAGAATTGTGGGTAATCCAGCTGCGCTCCTTCCCTCGCTCTCTTGGGGTCTTTTCTGACTCTCCTCCTCGAAGCCGCCTTCCCCGTCGGAAGCCAGGGCGGACGCCGCCCCCTAGAGCAGCTGCCCGGGAGCGCGGCGAGGCGTCCGGGCGCCGCCAGCTGCCACCAGGAGACTCGCTCCCTCCCCTAAGGGGAAACCTCCCTATGTGTGGGTGTTTCTTTAAACTGTTTTAACATTTCTCCGATGGAAATAGGGGTGTCCTATACATCTCTTATACATCTTAGCAAGCCTACTCCGAGGCATAGCTGTCAACTAACAGATTTGAAAATAAGGGACCAGCAGCCTCGAAAATAAGGGGTCAGCAGCCAAAATAAGGGATTTTGCTTGACTTATGCATAAATCCGGTACTCATGGAGCCATGCTGCTTTGGCTGCGACTGTGTTTTGCAGAGGGGTGGACTAGATAATCCTAAGCAGAGGCATAGCGTGGGTTGTCAGCACCCGGGGCAAGGCAAGTAATTTGCGCCCCCTAACCCGTGGATTTGCGCCCCCTAACCTGTGGATTTGCGCCCCCTAACCCTAACCCCCAGATGTTGCGCCCGGTGCGGCCGGCACCCCCTGCACCCCCCACGCTACGCCACTGATCCTAAGGGTCTACAACTGACCAAAGAAGAGTGGCAGACAAAACTGATGAACAATGTCCAGATGGCAAAGCTTACAGGCAGAATTAGAAACCAGGAAGAGGACCTCTTTAATAAAGAATGGGGAAAGTTTATAATTTATTTGAAAAGCTATTGTAAAGAGTTGCATACATTATAATAATAATATAACAATAATTTATTATTTATACCCCGCCCATCTGGCTGAGTTTCCCCAGCCACTCTGGGCGGCTCCCAATCAAGTGTTAAAACCAGTACAGCGTTAAATATTTAAAACTTCCCTGAACTGGGCTGCCTTAAGATGTCTTCTGAATGTCAGGTAGTTGTTTCTCTCTTTGACATCTGATGGGAAGGTGTTCCACAGAGAGGGCGCCACTACCAAGAAGGCCCTCTGCCTGGTTCCCTGTAGCCTCACTTCTCACAATGAGGGAACCGCCAGAAGGCCCTCGGCGCTGGATCTCAGTGTCCGGGCTGAACGATGGGGGTGGAGATACTCCTTCAAGTATACAGGACCGAGGTCATTTAGGGCTTTAAAGGTCAGCACCAACACTTTGAATTGTGCTCGGAAACGTACTGGGAGCCAATGCATTGGTAGGATTGACAGAAAACTTGTAGTAAAAATTTGAACTATGGATGGACAAATGATTTATAAAAACAGAGTTATGAAAGGGATGCAGAGGGGGAAGTCACTACATTAAGATGCTGCACTAGTTGGAGGGTATGCTAAGCAGCTCGCCGGGGCTGCCGTTGTCCTGGCGCGAGGAGTTCCATCGGCCCCTTCCCCGCCCGAGAGAGGGAGGGAGACTCTCGCCCACGCCGCCCATGAGCCCGGCATGAGGCGGTTGCAGGGCCGCCGCGTCCACTGAAGCACCGCCCTTCTGCATCCCTCCCCATCCCCTCCTCTTCCCCCTCCCTCAGGCCGCCTCCTCAGCTGCTGCCACCTTTGGCTTCCCCTGGCAGCGCGGTGGAAGTCTCACAAGAGAAGGGCTGCTTGCCCACCTGCCGCCACCCGTCTCCTCACGACGCACCACTGAGGGGGAATAATAATAATAATAATAATTAATAATAATTTATTATTTATACCCCGCCCATCTGGCTGGGTTTCCCCAGCCACTCTGGGCGGCTTCCAACAAAACACTAAAATACAATAACCTATTAAACATTAAAAGCTTCCCTAAACAGAGCTGCCTTTAGATATCTTCTAAAAGTTTGGTAGTTCTTTTTCTCTTTGACATCCGGTGGGAAGGCGTTCCACAGGGCGGGTGCCACTACCGAGAAGGCCCTCTGCCTGGTTCCCTGTAACATGGCTTCTCTCAGCGAGGGAACTGTCAGAAGGCCCTCAGCGCTGGACGTCAGTGTCCGGGCAGAACGATGGAGGTGGAAAAGGGAGAGACGGAGACGCAGCAGCTTGTGCACGTGCACTCTCTCTCGCTCTCTTGAGGCGGAGGACCCCGAGCCGCTGCTTCCCTCCTGAGCCGGGCGAGCATGAAAGCGGGAAATTTAAGGGACATCATCAATCCGGGACAGCAGCGGGAAACGGGGCTGGGATAAGGGAGTTTCCCACCAAATAAGGGACGGTTGACAGCTATGCTCTAAGGTAAATACCATCTGTAAATCATTTTCAAGTAGTTCTCCTTCAATGAAGAATGTGCTGCACAAGTGCTGGAGATGCAATGAGGTCTTTCATAGGTGGTAGACCCGTAAAAGGCTAAAAGAGTATCGGGAAATAATTTATACAGTGGTGCCTCGGTTCTCAAACTTAATCCGTTCCGGAAGTCCGTTCCAAAACCAAAGCGTTCCAAAACCAAGGCACACTTTCCCACAGAAAGTAATGCAAAATGGGTTAATCCGTTCCAGACTTTTAAGAACAACCCCTAAAACAGCAATTTAACATGAATTTTACTCTCTAACAAAACCATTGATCCATAAAATGAAAGCAATAATCAATGTACTGTTCTATAAAATAAATAAGACGGTACAGTGGTGCCCCGCAAGACGAATGCCTCGCAAGACGGAAAACCCGCTAGATGAAAGGGTTTTCCGTTTTGGAGGTGCTTCACAAAATGAATTTCCTATGGGCTTGCTTCGCAAGACGAAAATGTCTTGCGAGTTCCTGCGGGGTTTTTTTCCTCCCCCCCCCCTTTCCCAAGCCGCTAAGCCGCTTATCAGCTGATCCTAAGTCGCTAAGCCGCTTAACAGCTGATCCGCTAAGCCGCTTATCAGCTGATCCGCTAAGCCGCTTAACAGCTGAGCCGCTAAGCCGCTTATCAGATGATCCGCTAAACCGCTTATCAGCTGATCCGCTAAGCCGCTAATGGGCTTGCTTCGCAAGACGAAAAAACCGCAAGACGAAGAGACTCACGGAACGGATTCTTTTCGTCTTGCGAGGCACCACTGTATTGTAGATGATAAAAATTAAAATTAATTATTTTTCCTACTTGCTCTGATGTTAGTCATTGTTTCGGGGGGGGCGGGGCGCTTTTATCCATTTCCACAGTCACACAAAAACAAATTAATCAAAAAACCCTCGAAAACAACAACGCAAAATAAATAGCAAAACCAAAAGCGCCAAATACAGTGATACCTTGGTTCTCGAACTTAATCTATTCCGGAAGTCCGTTGGATTTCCAAAATATTCAAAAACCAAGGTGTGGCTTCTGATTAGTTTAGGTGCCTCGGAAACAATAGCCGACAGCCGCATCGGATGTTTGGCTTCTGAAAAACATTTGAAAACCAGAACACTTACTTCCGGGTTTTTGGTGTTTGGGAACCAAGTAGTAGTAATAATAATAATAATTTATTATTTATACCCCGCCCAACTGGCTGGGTTTCCCCAGCTACTCTGGGTGGCTTCCAACAAAATATTAAAATACAATGGTCTGTTAAACATTAAAAGTTTCCCTAAACAGGGCTGCCTTCAGATGTCTTCTAAAAGTCTGGTAGTTGTTTTTCTCTTTGACATCTGGTGGGAAGACGTTCCACAGGGTGGGCGCCACTACCGAGAAGGCCCTCTGCATGGTTCCCTGTAACCTGGCTTCTCGCAGCGAGGGAACCACCAGAAGGCCCTCAATGCTGGACCTCAGAGTCTGGGCTGAATGATGGGGGTGGAGATGCTCCTTGAGGTATACAGGACCGAGGCTGTTTAGGGCTTTAAGGATCAGTACCAACACTTTGAATTGTGTCCAGAAACGTACTGGGAGCCAATGTAGATCTTTCAAGACCGGTGTTATGTGGTCTCAGCGGCCGCTCCCAGTCACCAGTCTAGCTGCCACATTCTGGATTAGTTGTAGTTTCCAGGTCACCTTCAAAGGTAGCCCCACATAGAGCGCATTGCAGTAAAAGCGAGAGATAACTAGAACATGTGCTACTCTGGTGAGACAGTCCACGGGCAGATAGGGTCTCAGCCTGCGTACCAGATGGAGCTGGTAAACAGCTGCCCCGGACACAGAATTGACCTGCGCCTCCATGGACAGCTGTGAGTCCAAAATGGTTTGAGAACCAAGGCGTTTGAGAACCAAGGTACCACTGTAGTTCTCCTTCAAGGAATAACATGCTGCATAAGTGCTGGATAAGTGCATATATATATGGATGTCCTATTCTATCATTTATTATTATTGCACCACCTATCTGACTGAGTTGCCCCAGCCACTCTGGGCAGCTTCCAACATATAGAAACAGAATTGTAGAGTTGGAAGGGGACACGAGGGTCATCTAGTCCAACCCTCTGCAATGCAAAAATTGTTTGCCCAACATGGGGCTGGAACCCATGACCCTGAGATTAAGAGTCTCACACTCTCCTCACTGAACTAACCCAGTGATTTTTGATATATAAAAACATAATAAAATATTATACATTTTTTTTATTTAAAAAACCCATATACCTGCCTTCAGATGTCTTCTAAAAGTTTTATACTTACCATATTTTTCACCCTATAGGACGCACCGGCCCATAGGATGCACCTAGTGTTTTTTTGGGGGGGGAATAAAGAAAAAATTTTAGCCCCCCCCCCCCGCCGCGGGGCTGGGGCGGGGGAAGCCTGAGCTTTTAAAAACACACCTACCGTAGTAGGTGCTAGTAGTAGTAGGTGCTTCGGGCTGCTATCCGCTTCAGCGCGCCCCTTGCTCCGGGCAGCAGGCTGCTATCCGCAGCCTAGGGAGCCCTGCGGGAACTCCCGCGGGCTCCCCAGGCTTGCTGATAGCTTCCTGAAGCCTGGAGAGCGAGAGGGGTCGGTGCGCACCGACCCCTCTCGCTCTCCAAGCTTCAGCGAAAGCCTGCATTGGCCCCATAGGACGCACACAGATTTCCCCTTCATTTTTGGAGGGGGAAAAGTGCGTCCTATAGGGCGAAAAATACGGTACTTATCTCCTTGGCTCAAGGGTCATGTAACTCCATACCCTCTGATGGAAATATGAATATCCTACCATATATTTTTATGATGAAAATAGGGACGTCCTTAGGAAAAGCGGAACATTCCAGGATCAAATCAGAAACCGGGACGGCTTCTGTAAATTCAGGACTGTCCCTGGAAAATAGGGACACTTGAATGGTCTGTTTTTATTAAACATTTTCTTGGGTTATAAAAGTCCATACATCATCTCTCTTTTTATTTCTTAAAGTCCTTTCTAAAGATGAGTTCTATTCTATCCCCAAGGTTGTTTCTGCATTTTAAATGGACAAAAAAAGGCTGAAATAATTGAACCCAGTGAGACTTTATTCTGAATAGACATGCAGATGATGACTTTCAGGATTTCTTAACAGTAAAGTCATAACTAATCTGAGTTATGTGGCCCATAATATGTACTCTTGCTTAAGCAGTGCTTTACTTTCTCAGAAGGGTGTCAACACAGACTGTGTACACATTACTCTTTTAAAGCGAAGTGGTTCTCCCCCCCACACACTTCAAATCACATTTGCACATCGTTGAACACACAGTACAGTTAGATGTTTAGATGTGTTTACCTTGTGGCCTGTCCACACACACACACACACACACACAGAGTAGTGAGCAGAGAGAATACATATATTCATATGATGTACATTTTCAAATGTGAGTGAAAACGGTTTGGTGGGGAAATGTATCGAAACACGGAATTTCTCATGAAACTGCAGGATAGATGTGGATTGTGGCTAACATACGTACAGTGGTACCTCAGGTTAAGTACTTAATTCGTTCCGGAGGTCTGTTCTTAACCTGAAACTGTTCTTAACCTGAAGCACCACTTTAGCTAATGGGGCCTCCTGCTTCTGCCTCACCGCCGGAGCACGACTTCTATTCTCATCCTGAAGCAAAGTTCTTAACCTGAGGTACTATTTCTGGCTTAGTGGAGTCTGTAACCTGAAGCGTATGTAACCCGAGGTTCTGGATACAGAGTAAACAGGTGAAAAGATAAAGGTAAAGGACCCCTGGACAATTAAGTCCAGTCAAAGGCGACTATGGGGTTCTCGCTTTCAGGCCGAGGGAGCCAGCGTTTGTCCACAGACAGCTTTCCGGGTTGTGTGGCCAGCATGACTAAACCGCTTCTGGCACAACGGAACATTGTGACAGAAACCAGCATTCCTTACAATAGTTTCAGGATACAGCAGGCACTAGGTCACACACACACACACACCCTCCCCGAAAGTGGCTAGTGGTCACCACAGAACCTCATTTTATCGCCTGCCCATTCTGAGGTAGATTGGGCTCTTAGTCCCATAAACTCCTTAACTGAAGAGGGGTTTGATCTTGCATCTCCCTTCTGAAACCTCAGGCCTGACTGCTGAACCCATGATTTGTTTTGTTGTGGGTTAGCATGACTGGCTGATTATAAAGGTTTTAACATCCAGCTGGATTTGGCTCATCGCCAGATACTGGGATTGGCGCTTTTGAGTGCAAAACAGAGCAATGAGAATACATGGCTCGCCGTTTATTTTTTTACGAGATATGGGCTGTACCCTTTAATAGCAGCTAAGCAAGGCTTTCCTGTCTGCCTCGACAGTGGGATCATTCAAAGCCATGTCTAGCAGTCAAGACGAAGCCACTCCTGTGATGGACAGGCTACAGACACACGGAAACTGTTGCCGGAGGGTTGACAGACTTGCGTCCCCAACAATACACCATATAAAACAGAGATGGCACTTCCTTCTGTTGTACCTCAGGCAGAAACAAGGAAAGGGGGAAAGAACAATGTGGGTGACATTCACTGAATATTGCAATACTAAAGGGAAAGGGACCCCTGACCATTAGGTCCAGTCATGACCAACTCTGGGGTTGCAGTGCTCATCTCACTTTATTGGCCGAGGGAGCCGGCATACAGCTTCCAGGTCATGTGGCCAGCATGACTAAGCCGCTTCTGGCGAACCAGAGCAGCGCACGGAAACACCGTTTACCTTCCCGCCGGAGCGGTACCTATTTATCTACTTGCACTTTGACGTGCTTTCGAACTGCTAGGTTGGCAGGAGCAGGGACTGAGCAACAGGAGCTCACCCCGTCGTGGGGATGCGAACCGCCAACCTTCTGATCAGCAAGTCCTAGGCTCTGTGGTTTAACCCACAGCGCCACCCGCGTCCCTTATTGCAATACTACCTGAGGTTAAAAAGATGAGAGTTACAGGCATTCCTGCCATTGTAGAGGCCAGCAATGTGCTATTGGAGGTGGTAATCCTATACGTACGTACCTGGGATTAAGTTGCATTGAACTCAGTGGGACTCATTTCTTAATAAACATGCATTGGGTGCGATCAGAGTTGTAGCTCAACAACATGGCGGTGGGTTGGTTGGTTACCTCTTCTTAAAGTCTTGTTCTCATTTTGATGTTGTTTCCATTATTATGAATCAGCCTCTGAATCCAAACCCAGTATTGGCCTTTCTATCACTAGGCAGCGCTCTAGACCATGGGTCGGCAAACTAAGGCCAGTTGCCTTCTGGATCCGGCCTGCGGATGGTCCAGGAATCACCGCATGGATCGCCAGTGCATTCTTTCCCTCTCCCTCATGCGGTGCCGGCGCCTCCTCCCTCCCTCCTCCTGGCTTCTCCCCGCCTTGCCTAGAGGAGGAAAGGGGCTGGTCTTTGTTGGTGCCAGCAGCAGCAGCAGCACTCAAACAGCTGCCATTTTAAGCAGCCCCTCTCCGGAGCCCTTTCACGCGCCACTCATCCTCTCCCTGCCACCGCCAGCCCCTGCCGCTCACAAGACACAGGTAAGCAGCTACTGGGGCTCGTGGTGCTCTTGCCTAATTTCCCCCCAAAAAATATAGTCCGGCCCCCCACAAGGTCTGAGGGACAGTGGATCGGCCCCCTGCTGAAAAAAATTGCTGACCCCAAAAGTCTTATTCTCTTTCATTCTATAACATCAAACAAATTCACCAGGCATTAACCAAAATGTTTATTTGCTAGCAAATAATTGTTGATTTGTTATAGAATTTTACTACCCTATTCCAAATTTTGAAGAGAGAGAAAAATTGTACTTGGAAGCCATATTTGTATGAAACCCTTAAAATATAAATATTGTGTACGTGAAAAAATACCACTGCAAACAATATGCTTTTAACCAGTAAGAAGTACACATTTCAAAGGTTTCTAGAGTCATTTTATGGATAGAAAAGGCACCGAGCCATTTGTGCTACTTGCTTCTGAGTTCACTTTGAGGAATTTCTCTCACACATAAATGTATCTGGTACTCAGCTTCATCTGACAAATGCTGGAGAGCACATTGCATTTTACAACGTCAAGTTCAGAGAGGGGTCATGTCAGGCCAGGTTGTGTCTGTACATCAAGCACACAGGCTCCAACATGGGGATAAGAACAGGCTAGATCATGGCAATAATTAACTTAAAAACCCAAAAATGAAAAGGGGATCTGTAATATTTTTTGCTAATGAAAACTACTGTAAAAGATGGGTCTATTTGTATTAGAAATGTTTGCCAGGGCAGGGACACTCAACTATAGTGAGATCTGTCTCCACATGAAAAATGGCTATTGCCCAGAAGATAAGCTTTTAGGATTAGATCCTTTTAAGCTGTTTCTAGTTTGTGTGTGTGTTTCCAATGGACTAAATACGATTATTCAAGTACATTCAAATAAGATGCTGCCATCTGTTCTGTACGAAAATTGATATAGTCTGAGATAGAGTTCTACAGTATGGATAATCAAATACTGATTCATACCCGCCGCTGATCTTATTTCTCAGATTGCCATGTGGATCCTACAGCTGATGTGCATGATAAATAGCTTAGAAATTGACTATTTCTACCATACTGATGTGTCCTTATAAATAGAGAATTGTGTCTGTGTGTGTGCTGACTGTTTTTGCCAGGATAGCTTCTGCGGGTGTCTGCCATACACACTGCAAGAAACAGGCAAAAATACAGTCGTACCTCGGAACTCAAGCGCCTTGTGAGTCGAATGTTTTGGCTCCTGAACGCCGCAAACCTGGAAGTGAGTGTTCTGGTTTGTGAATGTTCTTTGGAACCTGAACGTCTGGCTTCTCATAGTTTCCGGCAATTTCCCCCTTCAGGGCCTGTCTAGAAATGACTGGAGGTTTCCCAGTGTCCTAACCCTCCTCTCCATAAATCCTGGCTATGTTGATGGGCTATACTAGTGGGTTTGTTTTGGGTTTTTTTTGCTGTTGGTCAGGAAAGGTAGCTCTTACATATATCATAGGTCATTTCCTGTCAAAGCTGGCTTGATTTACCAGTATAAACTATTCCATTGTAAGTGGAATACACAGCAGAGAGCCAGTGTGATAGAGCTATTGGACATGGGCTGTGTACGTGTTTGCACTTACTCTGCATCTAGTGTGCTGGTTTGGGAAACTGTTTACATAAAAAGTAGCAGCACATCGATCCTGTAGATTATTGTGAAATACTTTGTTTTGATGTGTTTTCCCCACCCCACAAACCAGCTTCAATTCGAATTGAGAACATCTCAATTCGAGGCAGATTTAGGGCAGTGTGACCAACTTCGCCACACTGGGTGCCAAGCTTACTTCTACACCACCTGTCCATTACTCAGGCGAGGGAATGGCTTTTCAATAAAACGCAAGAATTGAGCAGAATGGATGGCATGAGAAGCAGGTGCCGAATTTTGGCCTCGTACAGGTCACCGCTGAAATTTGCAAGACCCCTGCAGCTGATCAGGTAACGACATCCCCACCTAGTCACTACTCAGTGGCAGAGACATGCACCTGTTTTGCAGCTTAATACAGGACAGTGGTACCTCGGGTTAAGAACTTAATTCGTTCTGGAGGTCTGTTCTTAACCTGAAACTGTTCTTAACCTGAAGCACCACTTTAGCTAATGGGGCCTCCTGCTGCTGCCGTGCCGCCACACAATTTCTGTTCTCATCCTGAAGCAAAGTTCTTTTTTTAAAAAAATATTTTTTATTAACCGACCAATCAAATCAAATCAAATCACATAAATTCCGAATTACAAAGCCGAATTTTAAATTTTTGTTGGGGGGACCCATATTTCAAGTTCCGAGGGGGGATTCCGATCCACAAATCTGTCCAAATAATGTTCATAATTCTATCCAGTCTTATCTTGCTGTTTCCACATCTCATCTTGTTCATATATTTTCCTTTTTTTCTTTATGATCTCTTCTGATAATCTCCTTAAGCAGGTAAACACCAATTATAATCCTGTGTGAATTTTTCCATTCGTCCAATCATCATATCAAGATGGTTTCCATATATCATCACTTTCATAAATAACAGCACTCTTTCCATCATTAATCTCGCAAATCTGTCGCTCTTTAGTCCCTCTGAGGAGGCTCACCCACAATATAAAAACAGATCTGTTCCTCCTCCCAGACATAAGTCTTCCGACTGAACTTGCCAAAATGGTGATGGTATTTTTTGCTGTGTCATTCCAAAGCTCTTATGCTTTCCACAATCTTCTTGAAACATGCTTTGGTTAGAAAATTATCTCCACACAGTCTTAAATCCACAGCTTAAGTCATTTAAACGGCATTTGTGACTTGTGTGTGTGTGTGTGGGGGGGGAATTCTTGGTTAATCACATAGAGAAAAGAAAGAAAAGTTTTTCCCCCTCCCCATCCAGTCCCGTTGCCAAATATACCGAGCCTTGGTGTGTCTTCTCATGATTTATTCTTGTTCCTCCGACCCGTCTTGTTTATCAGAGATCTCTTCAGTTAGCAGTCTTTACTCCCTCTTCTTCCTTGAAATATGTGCATTAGCTTCCTCCTAATTGTTTCTTTTGAAGTTGCTGCAGCTAGAGGCACGAGTCAGAGACAGCGTCCAGGAGCGCCGAGATCCGCACAAGGGCTTTCTGCCTAGTGCCCCCCCAAATTCAGGGGTGGTATAGGGCACAGCAGGCAAGGGCAGTCCCCCCCCACACGCTTGGGGGGGCAGGGAGGCTGTTTACTCCCATCACAGCCTCTTAATTACCTCGTGTGGGTCGGAGAGATGTTATTGTCAGCCATCTTCCGATGCGCCCCTAGTGGCCACCCTTCTGAAGCAAAGTTCTTAACCCGAGGTACTATTTCTGGGTTAGCGGAGTCTGTAACCTGAAGCGTATGTAACCTGAAGTGTATGTAACCCGAGGTTGAAGTCTGGCACTGGTCACCCTTTCCAAGCATTCAGTCAAGATAGAAGGAAGAGTAAACAATGACAGCAGTCCAATACATGGTTCTCTTAATTCCTAACGCCCTGGGATTTTCTTTCCCAAAGTGAAGGCTGTGTTGCAGAAAGATTGCTTGCAGGCGACAACTTTCAAGATCTGGCTTTGTTGAGGGGAGACATATGGAACTATTGCACTTCTGCTGTGGGCTCACTTGTGGAGATGAGACCGGTCGCTTCTTTTTCCTAGTCATTTTCCTGGAGACGCAGTCAGTATCCAAGATCTCCCATGCTTTTGTAGACACTTCCCACCCTTGGCCTAGGCAGGCATTAAAGTCTCCAGTCAAGATGAAGTCAAGGTAGGTCAGGGCAGATGAAGTCCAGATTCCCGAGCACGAAACCAGAGTTAGAGGTCATACATTTTCTATTATTGGGGAATAATCAGGAGCTCACCAAGTTAGTGGCTAAATATCTTTATCTGTTTTTTTGCCGGCGAAACACATTGCAGACGTCTGATCTCCTTGGACACCTAAAGATGTAATGTTAGACTGCTTTGCCTCTTTCATTTGACAAATATTTTGTGTCACTGGGAAGGCGGTAATTTTGTATTGATTTGCTATGGGTGTTTGTATGTGATGCCAATAAAAGGTTTGATGATGATGATGATGATGATGATATGGAACTATTATTCAAAGGCATATGGAGATATATAGTAAAAAAAAGTTAAAGGACCACTGGACGGTTAAGTCCAGTCAAAGGTGACTATGAGGTTGTGGTGCTCATCTCGCTTTCAGGCCAAGGGAGTCGGCGCTTGTCCACAGACAGCTCTTCCAGGTCATGTGGCCAGCATGACTAAACCGCTTCTGGTGCAACGGAACACCATGACGGAAACCAGAGCACATGGAAACACCGTTTACTTTCCCGCCACAGCTGTATCTATTTATCTACTTGCGCTGGCATGCTTTCGAACTGCTGGGTTGGCGGGAACTGGGACAGAGCAACAGGAGCTCACCCCGTTGCGGGGATTCGAACCTTCTGATTAGCAAGCCCAAGAGGCTCAGTGCTTTAGACCACAGTGCCTCCAGAAGATGGGCGTCCTGGTTGGAGGGTATGTAGGCGCTGCTGCAATAAATAATCAAGTTCTTACAAATGCAGAAGGGGTGTGGATTCCTACTCATCCCAAGGAAAAAAGTTGCAAGTTGCACGTGGATCGGTTGCTGTTTCATTAAGCTGGCCACGGTCAGCCTTGTGAGCAGGCCACCCTCCCTCTTATTCCTTTACATCAGGGCTGCTTCTCAGCTGTTCAGCAGTTATCAGAGTTATGAGGGACACAGCTGGCTGTCACATAAGCCAGAGTTTCATAAAAGAAAGATGGGAGCAACTTGACAATTTCAAACACTTATGAGTAAGATGGTTCAAGAGCACAGGCTAAATATATTTCCTGAATGAGAATGCACACAAATAGAAACTGAGGCTTTGCTACCTTTTAGAAGAATGGCTCCTCATTTCCTTTTTGTCACATTCATGTTTTCACAGGCACTCGGGACCAAACTACTCATGATATGGCAGATTTACGATTGTGTCTTCTGTCTTTTTGTATGTATATATAAAAACCAAACTGCAATCTCTTGCAGAGCTATAAATGAAATTAGCATGCAGAATGAGAAGTTTGGTATTATTTAGTTAATTTGTATTCAACGCCTTCCCATCGAACGTGCTGAGAAATAGATTTTCCAATGGACAGATATCGCTCTTATGTGATTGTAATTGTGGGGCACCGGAATCATTGCATCACATAATCTTTGATTGTGCTTCTCACTCATCGGCCAGGAGCAAGTTTCTTGATCCATATCTAAAGGGAATCACTGATGATTCGAATGAAGCCAAACTGAGATATCTACTAAATGATGAAGACCCCCTAAGATCACTCACGGTTGCCAGAATCTTGATTAGTGTCCTATCCCTAAAGAAGAAAAATGGACTCCGAAACCAGAGGCCTTTCTCTTGGGCATGGTCGGCCAATTGGTGTCAAAGAAAGATAGAATTTTCTTTATGTACGCTACGACAGCAGCAAGAGTACTCATCGCAAAGTATTGGAAGACACAAGATCTACCCACCGTGGAAGAGTGGCAGATGAAAGTGATGGACTATATGACATTGGCTGAGATGACTGGCAGAATCCGGGACCAGAGGAAAGAGACGACGGAAGAGGACTGGAAGAAATTTAAAATTTACCTTAAGGATTTTTATAAAATTGATGAATGTTAAAATGCCGAGGTGTAGAGAGAAAAAGGGACACAGCGATATATGGTTAAGTTAAAGGAAAGACTAAGAGAACATATATTTGACAAAAATTATTTAGAAGCTGCTGAAATAATTTAGTAAATTGGGATGCAGAAAGGGGAGGTATGGGGAAGTCCGAGAGACGAGGGTTATGAAAAAAAGGTCATGAAATTATACTTGTTTGTTTGTCTTTTTATTTGTTTGTATTGTTTAAAAAATGTTGTAAAATCAATAAAAATTTATTTAAAAAAAAGAAAAGAAGAAAAATGGACTCCTGTGCAGTTCGGATAACCCTTTTAAACCATGATATATGTTTTAGGATGTAACTAGGTGATATCACCACTGATGTCTTTTATTAATTTATGAGCAGAGGGCGATGTTCATGTTGCAAATTTATTGTAATGTATGTTGTTGGTCTTTTGCTTATTTTGCTTTGGTTCTTGCCTGTTTTTGTAAGTTTTTAGCTGTTTTAAATTTGGAGGTTTAAGTATATATATGTTGGTGGGAAAATTCCTCCCTTCTGTACTTGATGCCCAAGTCCTATAAACAGTTGCCCTATAAACTCAGAAACAGGACCCACTGAGTTCAATAAGACTTCAATGAAAATGCATATAGGATTTGTGGGATGTGAAACACATAGCTGTCAAGTACAACATTCCTAGAGTGGACATGCTAGTGGATGCTTTGTACCAGCCAGGAGTCTAACTTCCCATTTCCTCCTGAGCTGTGACAAACTTCTTCTGCATGGGACTAGAGGCGTGTGTGTGTGTGTGTGTGTGTGGCCTAACCTGGGCAAGGGAGCACAGCTCCTTTCTTTGGCTCTTCTCCATTTTGCTGTTCCATGTGTTAGCAGAAGTGACTGCCTGTCCACAGTCACTTAGGCACTAACTCCCTAATGGGATAGTTACACATGTGTATATAGTTTTGCAACCTAAGTCTGCCTTCAGGGATCCAACTGTGAACTGAATGATTGTGAGTAAACTACTTTTATATTGACTTTGATAAGACTGTCATGTCTATTCCTTTTAAGAGGGACAAGAAGGGATCTTACCAGGAATCCTAGCAAGTTAGGAAGGATATCATCAAACAATATATCCTCTCCTGCATCCCTGAACATTCCCACAGGATTGCAGCCTTTTTCATCTGAATACAGAACATTAATGGGGAGTAAGCTGCAATGTGGTATGCACCATTTTCACAATACTTATTTAACAAATGTATAACCCACATTTCACACTTCCGAGGCAGCTTTGTACTAGGATTACAGTCCCGGCCTTCCTCTAATCACACACACACTACACACACAAATATATAAGCACATGGCACCCTAACACTTGCTTAATATAATGACTTCAGAGGAGCCAGTCTCACTGAAGAGTTCAAGGATGTGCCACTTCATATATTATCAGCATCCAGAGAATGCAAGAAGCTATGTTCTCCTCCTTCCTAGGACAGAATGTCTTCAGAATGAGGAACCTTTTAAACCCTCCATACTATTAATGGGAAGCTCTGATACATCACATTATTACAACAGCTTTCTGACCTTTCACTATCCCTTGAGGCACCCTAGAGCAAGTCGCAGTAATGGTGTCCTTCAGTATAAGAACTCTACTATCCATTTCTGGATATCAAAACTTTTATCATTAGAGGGACTGAATCTCCTGAGCAAGCATAGAATCCATTTTAATAGGGAATATAAAGTTTCATCTACAGTTCTAACTACACAGGTCATAACCTTCCTTTCCTAGAGTTTGTTCACACTCCCCTAGCATCTAAACATCCTAACATCAGAAGGTGTCTTCACATGTAGACACAAGTACGCACATCTTCCCATTATTGGATTAATGACATTTGATTCATGGCAATTGATCGGCCATTCCCAAGTCATTAACTCAGCTTTCATAGATAGATCTATGCTTTAGAATCAGCCAGCAATATGTAACAATATAGAGCTGACCTGTTTTCAACGTGGCCTTAGAGTATTGGAAAACCAGCCAGATGATAGGAATCTGGGCATCCCAACAGTAGCATAGCGTGGGTTGTTGGTGCCCGGGGCAGGCAAACTGCTGACGCCTCTAGAATGCCCCTTCACTGGAGCCAAGTGGGGCTCCAATGCACTACCTGCCTTCCCGTGCAGGAGGGAGCCTAGCCAGCCGACACAGTTCTTGGCAGATGAATCACCCTAATGCCAACGGAGAGGAACGCAGGGCTGGGGTTGCCCCTTGCCCACCTCCCTCCCTCTATGCCCACTCACCGCGGGCCTGGGTTGCTCTGCCGCCTTTGCCAGGATGGGGCAGGGATCCCTGTGGAAGCTGGTGCCTGCATGGGGGTGCAGTCCCTCAGAATTTTGTGCCCAGGTCCCCACCCCCTTGCCCCCCACGCTATGCCACTGCACCCCAAATTTAGGAATTTTGAGTCCCTAGTACTGCACATATTGTTGGAAGGTTGCTTCAGGCAAACAGGTCTGCTAATTCTTCTTATGACATATACATCAAAATGTACCTGCTTGCTACACGTTTTAAAACCTAAGAAACTAACCACAGCGTTAAATCGAAATGGGACTTGGGTAGTTTTGTGATCCTGTGGGCTCGGTAAACATCTGTAAGGCTTGACTGGCCTGTTTCTACTGGGTCAACCTGCCAGTGGGTGACTCTTGGTCCTCTGAATGTGTTTTCTTTGTAATATTATGACAGAAACTGGGCATGGCATGGTTACGCTGAAGTCTACTTTTGGGGGTGTTTGGAAAGGAATGATGTCTGGGTTTTCTGAAACACTGGTGAGTTTTCCACACCCAACTGCCTGGTCTCTTGATTCAGTGATGCTTAGGGGACAGAAACACCATCACTTTTCTGCTGCTCTATTTTGAGCCTGCCATGTCTTTTCCATACCAGGAGTACTAAAAATACTTTTTGGTGTGACCTTTCTTTTCGCTTGCCTGAGAAACAGAACAGACGTATCAAAATAGTCTCTGATGTTATCTTCACTAACTTTCGTTCCCAAACGGAAACAAGCAGAATGGCACTTTGTTATTTGAGTACCATCAAATAAAAGTGAGCGATGGAAAGGGATGCACACACATGAGGAAGTTGCCGTCTAGAATTGTGGCTACGGTAAGTTTCACTTCCCACCAAAATAACTTTTTGTGGTGCTTCCTAACTTTGGAAACTGCCTCTGACTGCTCCTGCACCAGGGTACTAGTGCTAATAATATATATATATTTATATTATATTATATTATATTATATTATATTATATTATATTATATTATATTATATTATATTATATTATAGTATAGTATAGTATAGTATAGTATAGTATAGTATAGTATAGTATAGTATAGTATATTATATTATATTATATTATATTATATTATATTATATTATATTATATTATATTATATTATATTATATTATATATATATGTCAATCCCAGCAGCAGGTATAAAACTGCCAGGCCCGGCCTGCGCTCAGGTCATTGACCTGCGCTCAGGCCGCCCAATTTCTCTCTCTCTTTTCTCTCTTGATTTGGTTTTTTTTCTTCTCTCTCCCCCCCACCTATTCTCATGTTTTTTGTTTTCTTTAATTCCTTTACCACTCTTTCCTTCTTTCACTCTCTTCCAGATTGTGCAAAGTTTCCTCTTTCCTTCCAGCTCTTTTTGTCTCATGCTTTTACACTTGTCAGCCCAAAAGGAGGAGGAGGATTTCTATATGGTAAATGCTTCAAAGTAGGGACTTCATCTGTGGTATGTCACAAATGGGACCTGCAACCAAATGTTGCAGTGCGTTCTGCTGCTTCTGTTTAGAGTTCCAGCCAGCACTTCCCTCCAAGTGCATTAAACACAAACATACACACACACACAGCGGGTCGCCCCATTCCATAATGATAATTTTATTCTTTATACCCCACACAACGGACTGGGTTGCCCCAGCCACGCTGGGCGGCATCCAACATGTATAGAAACATAATAAAACACTAGACGTTTTAAACAAAACCCTTCACTGTACAGGATTACCTATAGACGGCTCGGGAGTCGGAGAACTCCATACCCCCCAACATTTCTCCATTGAAAATAGGGACACCCTAAGGAAAAGAGATTAACAGTAATCCTTCAAGTGGGTTGATTGGTTTTTCGGTGGAAACAGAAGGGTATTTATCATCGGAAAAAGAATTAGGCATCCACGACTAAAATTGCGGAATAAACTTTTTTTTTAAAAAAAACCCTAAACCGCGCGGTCACAATTTCAGCAAAAATGTGACATTCTGCAATTTACTGAAAAAATAGTCCCAAACTCTTGCAAATGCTCCCCTGAGAGGTTTTTCGGTGCAAACAGAAGGATTTTTATCATCGGAAAAATAATTAGCCCTCGACAACTGAACTTACAGAAAACCTTTTTTTGAAAAAATCCCTAAGCTGCGCGGTCACAATTTCAGCAAAAACCTGACATTCTGCACTTCTCTCCAAAATGGTGCCAAACTGTTGCAAATACTCCCCTGAGAGGTTTTTCGGTGGAAACAGAAGGCTTTTTATCATCGGAAAAAGAATTAGGCACCCACGACTAAACTTGCGGAAAAGCTTTTTTTTAAAAAAAAATCCATAAGCCACGCGGTCACAATTTCAGCAAAAATCTGACATTCTGCAATTTACTCAAAACTGATGCCAAACTCTTGCAAATGCTCCCGGGAGAGTTTTCTCGGTGGAAACAGAAGGGTTTTTATCATCAGAAAAATGATTAGCCCTTGACGACTAAACTTGCAGAAAAACCTTTTTGTGAAAAAATCCCTAAACCGCGCGGTCACAATTTCAGCAAAAACCTGACATTTTGCACTTCTCCCAAAAATGGTGCCAAACTGTTGCAAATGCTCCCCTGAGAGATTTTTCGGTGAAAACAGAACGGTATTTATCATCAGATAAATAATTGGCCCTCGACGACTAAACGTGCGGAAAAACCTTTTTTTGAAAAAATCCCAAAGCCGCGCGGTCACAATTTCAGCAAAAACCTGACATTTTGCACTTCTCTCAAAAATGGTGCCAAATTGTTGCAAATGCTTCCCTGAGAGGTTTTATAGTGGAAACAGAAGGGTTTTTATTATCGAAAAAAGAATTAGGCATCCACGACTAAACTTGCGAAAAAACCTTTTTTAAAAAAAATCCCTAAGCCGCGCGGTCACAATTTCAGCAAAAACCTGACATTTTGCACTTCTCTCACAAATGGTGCCAAACTGTTGCAAATTCTCCCCTGTAAGGTTTGGCTGATGAAACAGAAGCCTTTTTATCATAGGAAATGAAATCAGCCCTCGAAGACAAAACATTTGAAAAAAAAATTTCTAAACCCCGGGGTCACAATTTCAGCAAAAATCTGAAATTCTCCAGTTCACTCAAAAATCGTGCCAAACTGTTGCAAATTCTCCCCTGAAAGGTTTGGCGGAGGAAACAGAAGGCCTTTTATCATAGGAAATGAAATCAGCCCTCGACAACTTTACCTGTGATAAAAAAAAATTCTAAGCCCCGGGGTCACAATTTCAGCAAAAATCTGAAATTCTCCAGTTCACTCAAAAATGGTGCCAAACTGTTGCAAATTCTCCCCTGAAAGGTTTGGTGGTGGAAACAGAAGGCTTTTTATCAAAGGAAATGAAATCAACCCTCGAAGACAGAACCTGTGGACAAAAAATTTTCTAAGGCCCGGGGTCACAATTTCAGCAAAAATCTGAATTTCTCCAATTCACTCAAAAAAGGTGCCAAAATGTTGCAAATTCTCCCCTGAAAGGTTTGGCGGTGGAAACAGAAGACCTTTTATCATAGGAAATGAAATCAGCCCTCGAAGACAAAACCTGGGGGGGGGGGGGGAAATCTGAGCCCTGGGGTCACAACTTCAGCAAAAATCTGAAATTCTCCAGTTCACTCAAAAATGGTGCCAAACTGTTGCAAATTCTCCCCTGAAAGGTTTGGCGGTGGAAACATAAGGCTTTTTGTCATAGGAAATGAAATCAGTCCTCTAAGACAAAACCTGTGAAAAAATTTTTTTCTAAGGCTCGGGGTCACAATTTCAGCAAAAATCTGAAATTCTCCAATTCTCTCAAAAATGGTGCCAAACTGTTGCAAATTCTCCCCTGAAAGGTTTGGCGGTGGAAACAGAAGGCTTTTTGTCATCGGAAATGAAATCAGCCCTCTAAGACAAAACCTGTGGGGAAAAAATTTTCTAAGCCCCGGGGTCACAATTTCAGCAAAAATCTGAAATTCTCCAGTTCACTCAAAAATGGTGCCAAACTGTTGCAAATTCTCCCCAGAAAGGTTTGGCGGTGGAAACAGAAGGCTTTTTGTCATAGGAAATGAAATCAGCCCTCTAAGACAAAACCTGTGAAAAAAATTTTTTCTAAGGCTCGGGGCCACAATTTCAGCAAAAATCTGAAATTCTCCAATTCTCTCAAAAATGGTGCTAAACTGTTGCAAATTCTCCCCTGAAAGGTTTGGCGGTGGAAACAGAAGGCTTTTTGTCATAGGAAATGAAATCAGCCCTCGACAACTTTACCTGTGAAAAAAAAAAATTCTAAGCTCCGGGGTCACAACTTCAGCAAAAATCTGAAATTCTCCAATTCTCTCAAAAATGGTGCCAAACTGTTACAAATTCTCCCCTGAAAGGTTTGGCGGTGGAAACAGAAGGCTTTTTGTCATAGGAAATGAAATCAGCCCTCGACAACTTTACCTATGAAAAAAATAAATTCTAAGCCCCGGGGTCACAATTTCAGCAAAAATCTGAAATTCTCCAGTTCACTCAAAAATGGTGCCAAACTGTTGCAAATTCTCCCCTGAAAGGTTTGACGGTGGAAACAGAAGGCTTTTTGTCATAGGAAATGAAATCAGCCCTCTAAGACAAAACCTGTGGGAAAAAAAATCTAAGCCCCGTGGTCACAATTTCAGCAAAAATCTGAAATTCTCCAGTTCACTCAAAAATGATGCCAAACTGTTGCAAATTCTCCCCAGAAAGGTTTGGCGGTGGAAACAGAAGGCTTTTTGTCATAGGAAATGAAATCAGCCCTCGAAGACAAAACCTGTGAAAAAAAAAATTTCTAAGCCCCGGGGTCACAACTTCAGCAGAAATCTGAAATTCTCCAATTCTCTCAAAAATGATGCTAAACTGTTGCAAATTCTCCCCTGAAAGGTTTGGCGGTGGAAACAGAAGGCTTTTTGTCATAGGAAAGGAAATCAGCCCTCGACAACTTTACCTGTGAAAAAAAAAAATTCTAAGCCCCGGGGTCACAATTTCAGCAAAAATCTGAAAATGTCCAATTCTCTCAAAAATGGTGCTAAACTGTTGCAAATTCTCCCCTTAAATGTTTGGCGGTGGAAACAGAAGGCTTTTTGTCATAGGAAATGAAATCAGCCCTCGACAACTTTACCTGTGAAAAAAATAAATTCTAAGCCCTGGGGTCACAACTTCAGCAAAAATCTGAAATTCTCCAGTTCACTCAAAAATGGTGCTAAACTGTTGCAAATTATCTCCAGAAAGGTTTGGCGGTGGAAACAGAAGTCTTTTTGTCATAGGAAATGAAATCAGCCCTCGACAACTTTACCTGTGGAAAAAAAAAATTCTAAGGCTCGGGGCCACAATTTCAGCAAAAACCTGAAATTCTCCAGTTCACTCAAAAATGGTGCCAAACTGTTGCAAATTCTCCCCAGAAAGGTTTGGCGGTGGAAACAGAAGGCTTTCTGTCATAGGAAATGAAATCAGCCCTCGACAACTTTACCTGTGAAAAAAAAAAATTCTAAGGCTCGGGGCCACAATTTCAGCAAAAATCTGAAATTCTCCAGTTCACTCAAAAATGATGCCAAACTGTTGCAAATTCTCCCCAGAAAGGTTTGGCGGTGGAAACAGAAGGCTTTTTGTCATAGGAAATGAAATCAGCCCTCTAAGACAAAACCTGTGAAAAAATTTTTTTCTAAGGCTCAGGGCCACAATTTCAGCAAAAATCTGAAATTCTCCAATTCTCTCAAAAATGGTGCTAAACTGTTGCAAATTCTCCCCTGAAAGGTTTGGTGGTGTAAACAGAAGGCTTTTTGTCATAGGAAAGGAAATCAGCCCTCGACAACTTTACCTGTGAAAAAAAAAATTTCTAAGCCCCGGGGTCATAATTTCAGCAAAAATCTGAAATTCTCCAGTTCACTCAAAAATGGTGCCAAACTGTTGCAAATTCTCCCCTGAAAGGTTTGGCGGTGGAAACAGAAGGCTTTCTGTCATAGGAAATGAAATCAGCCCTCGACAACTTTACCTGTGGAAAAAAAAAATTCTAAGCTCCGGGGTCACAACTTCAGCAAAAATCTGAAATTCTCCAATTCTCTCAAAAATGGTGCCAAACTGTTGCAAATTCTCCCCTGAAAGGTTTGGCGGTGGAAACAGAAGGCTTTTTGTCATAGGAAAGGAAATCAGCCCTCGACAACTTTACCTGTGAAAAAAAATATTTCTAAGCCCCGGGGTCACAATTTCAGCAAAAATCTGAAAATGTCCAATTCTCTCAAAAATGGTGCTAAACTGTTGCGAATTCTCCCCTTAAATGTTTGGCGGTGGAAACAGAAGGCTTTCTGTCATAGGAAATGAAATCAGCCCTCGACAACTTTACCTGTGAAAAAAAAAAATTCTAAGCTCCGGGGTCACAACTTCAGCAAAAACCTGAAATTCTCCAATTCTCTCAAAAATGGTGCCAAACTGTTGCAAATTCTCCCCTGAAAGGTTTGGCGGTGGAAACAGAAGTCTTTTTGTCATAGGAAATGAAATCAGCCCTCGAAGACAAAACCTGTGGAAAAAAAAAATTCTAAGCCCCGGGGTCACAATTTCAGCAAAAATCTGAAATTCTCCAATTCTCTCAAAAATGGTGCCAAACTGTTGCAAATTCTCCCCTGAAAGGTTTGGCGGTGGAAACAGAAGGCTTTTTGTCATAGGAAATGAAATCAGCCCTCGACAACTTTACCTGTGAAAAAAATAAATTCTAAGCCCCGGGGTCACAATTTCAGCAAAAATCTGAAATTCTCCAGTTCACTCAAAAATGGTGCCCAACTGTTGCAAATTCTCCCCTGAAAGGTTTGGCGGTGGAAACAGAAGTCTTTTTGTCATAGGAAATGAAATCAGCCCTCGAAGACAAAACCTGTGAAAAAAAAAATTTCTAAGCCCCGGGGTCACAACTTCAGCAAAAATCTGAAATTCTCCTATTCTCTCAAAAATGGTGCTAAACTGTTGCAAATTCTCCCCTGAAAGGTTTGGCGGTGGAAACAGAAGGCTTTTTGTCATAGGAAAGGAAATCAGCCCTCGACAACTTTACCTGTGGGAAAAAAAATTTCTAAGCCCCGGGGTCACAATTTCAGCAAAAACCTGAAATTCTCCAGTTCACTCAAAAATGGTGCCAAACTGTTGCAAATTCTTCCCCTGAAAGCTTTGGCGGTGGAAACAGAAGGCTTTCGGTCATAGGAAATGAAATCAGCCCTCGACAACTTTACCTGTGAAAAAAAAAATTCTAAGCTCCGGGGTCACAACTTCAGCAAAAATCTGAAATTCTCCAATTCTCTCAAAAATGGTGCCAAACTGTTGCAAATTCTCCCCTGAAAGGTTTGGCGGTGGAAACAGAAGTCTTTTTGTCATAGGAAATGAAATCAGCCCTCGAAGACAAAACCTGTGGAAAAAAAAATTCTAAGCCCCGGGGTCACAATTTCAGCAAAAATCTGAAATTCTCCAGTTCACTCAAAAATGGTGCCAAACTGTTGCAAATTCTCCCCTGAAAGGTTTGGCGGTGGAAACAGAAGGCTTTTTGTCATAGGAAATGAAATCAGCCCTCGAAGACAAAACCTGTGAAAAAAAAAATTTCTAAGCCCCGGGGTCACAACTTCAGCAAAAATCTGAAATTCTCCTATTCTCTCAAAAATGGTGCTAAACTGTTGCAAATTCTCCCCTGAAAGGTTTGGCGGTGGAAACAGAAGGCTTTTTGTCATAGGAAAGGAAATCAGCCCTCGACAACTTTACCTGTGAAAAAAAAAATTTCTAAGCCCCGGGGTCACAATTTCAGCAAAAATCTGAAATTGTCCAATTCTCTCAAAAATGGTGCTAAACTGTTGCAAATTCTCCCCTGAAAGCTTTGGCGGTGGAAACAGAAGGCTTTTTGTCATAGGAAAGGAAATCAGCCCTCGACAACTTTACCTGTGAAAAAAAAAATTTCTAAGCCCCGGGGTCATAACTTCAGCAAAAATCTGAAATTCTCCCATTCTCTCAAAAATGGTGCTAAACTGTTGCAAATTCTCTCCAGAAAGGTTTGGCGGTGGAAACAGAAGGCTTTTTGTCATAGGAAATGAAATCAGCCCTCGACAACTTTACCTGTGGAAAAAAAAATTTCTAAGCCCCGGGGTCACAATTTCAGCAAAAACCTGAAATTCTCCAGTTCACTCAAAAATGGTGCCAAACTGTTGCAAATTCTCCCCTGAAAGCTTTGGCGGTGGAAACAGAAGGCTTTCTGTCATAGGAAATGAAATCAGCCCTCGACAACTTTACCTGTGAAAAAAAAAATTCTAAGCTCCGGGGTCACAACTTCAGCAAAAATCTGAAATTCTCCAATTCTCTCAAAAATGGTGCCAAACTGTTGCAAATTCTCCCCTGAAAGGTTTGGCGGTGGAAACAGAAGTCTTTTTGTCATAGGAAATGAAATCAGCCCTCGAAGACAAAACCTGTGGGAAAAAAAAATTCTAAGCCCCGGGGTCACAATTTCAGCAAAAATCTGAAATTCTCCAATTCTCTCAAAAATGGTGCCAAACTGTTGCAAATTCTCCCCAGAAAGGTTTGGCGGTGGAAACAGAAGGCTTTTTGTCATAGGAAATGAAATCAGCCCTCGACAACTTTACCTGTGAAAAAAAAAAATTCTAAGCCCCGGGGTCACAATTTCAGCAAAAATCTGAAATTCTCCAGTTCACTCAAAAATGGTGCCAAACTGTTGCAAATTCTCCCCTGAAAGGTTTGGAGGTGGAAACAGAAGGCTTTTTGTCATAGGAAATGAAATCAGCCCTCGAAGACAAAACCTGTGAAAAAAAAAATTTCTAAGCCCCGGGGTCACAACTTCAGCAAAAATCTGAAATTCTCCTATTCTCTCAAAAATGGTGCTAAACTGTTGCAAATTCTCCCCTGAAAGGTTTGGCGGTGGAAACAGAAGGCTTTTTGTCATAGGAAAGGAAATCAGCCCTCGACAACTTTACCTGTGGAAAAAAAAATTTCTAAGCCCCGGGGTCACAATTTCAGCAAAAACCTGAAATTCTCCAGTTCACTCAAAGATGGTGCCAAACTGTTGCAAATTCTCCCCTGAAAGCTTTGGCGGTGGAAACAGAAGGCTTTCTGTCATAGGAAATGAAATCAGCCCTCGACAACTTTACCTGTGAAAAAAAAAATTCTAAGCTCCGGGGTCACAACTTCAGCAAAAATCTGAAATTCTCCAATTCTCTCAAAAATGGTGCCAAACTGTTGCAAATTCTCCCCTGAAAGGTTTGGCGGTGGAAACAGAAGTCTTTTTGTCATAGGAAATGAAATCAGCCCTCGAAGACAAAACCTGTGGAAAAAAAAAATTCTAAGCCCCGGGGTCACAATTTCAGCAAAAATCTGAAATTCTCCAGTTCACTCAAAAATGGTGCCAAACTGTTGCAAATTCTCCCCTGAAAGGTTTGGCGGTGGAAACAGAAGGCTTTTTGTCATAGGAAATGAAATCAGCCCTCGAAGACAAAACCTGTGAAAAAAAAAATTTCTAAGCCCCGGGGTCACAACTTCAGCAAAAATCTGAAATTCTCCTATTCTCTCAAAAATGGTGCTAAACTGTTGCAAATTCTCCCCTGAAAGGTTTGGCGGTGGAAACAGAAGGCTTTTTGTCATAGGAAAGGAAATCAGCCCTCGACAACTTTACCTGTGAAAAAAAAAATTTCTAAGCCCCGGGGTCACAATTTCAGCAAAAATCTGAAATTGTCCAATTCTCTCAAAAATGGTGCTAAACTGTTGCAAATTCTCCCCTGATAGCTTTGGCGGTGGAAACAGAAGGCTTTTTGTCATAGGAAAGGAAATCAGCCCTCGACAACTTTACCTGTGAAAAAAAAAATTTCTAAGCCCCGGGGTCACAACTTCAGCAAAAATCTGAAATTCTCCCATTCTCTCAAAAATGGTGCTAAACTGTTGCAAATTCTCTCCAGAAAGGTTTGGCGGTGGAAACAGAAGGCTTTTTGTCATAGGAAATGAAATCAGCCCTCGACAACTTTACCTGTGGAAAAAAAAATTTCTAAGCCCCGGGGTCACAATTTCAGCAAAAATCTGAAATTCTCCAATTCTCTCAAAAATGGTGCCAAACTGTTGCAAATTCTCCCCTGAAAGGTTTGGCGGTGGAAACAGAAGGCTTTTTGTCATAGGAAATGAAATCAGCCCTCGACAACTTTACCTGTGAAAAAAATAAATTCTAAGCCCCGGGGTCACAATTTCAGCAAAAATCTGAAATTCTCCAGTTCACTCAAAAATGGTGCCAAACTGTTGCAAATTCTCCCCTGAAAGGTTTGGAGGTGGAAACAGAAGGCTTTTTGTCATAGGAAATGAAATCAGCCCTCGAAGACAAAACCTGTGAAAAAAAAAATTTCTAAGCCCCGGGGTCACAACTTCAGCAAAAATCTGAAATTGTCCAATTCTCTCAAAAATGGTGCTAAACTGTTGCAAATTCTCCCCTGAAAGCTTTGGCGGTGGAAACAGAAGGCTTTCTGTCATAGGAAATGAAATCAACCCTCGACAACTTTACCTGTGAAAAAAAAAATTCTAAGGCTCGGGGTCACAATTTCAGCAAAAATCTGAAAATGTCCAATTCTCTCAAAAATGGTGCTAAACTGTTGCAAATTCTCCCCAGAAAGGTTTGGCGGTGGAAACAGAAGGCTTTTTGTCATAGGAAATGAAATCAGCCCTCTAAGACAAAACCTGTGAAAAATTTTTTTTCTAAGGCTCGGGGCCACAATTTCAGCAAAAATCTGAAATTCTCCAATTCTCTCAAAAATGGTGCTAAACTGTTTCAAATTCTTCCCTGAAAGGTTTGGCGGTGGAAACAGAAGGCTTTTTGTCATAGGAAAGGAAATCAGCCCTCGACAACTTTACCTGTGGGAAAAAAAAAAATTAAGCCCCGGGGTCACAACTTCAGCACAAATCTGAAATTCTCCAGTTCACTCAAAAATGGTGCCAAACTGCTGCAAATTCTCCCCTGAAAGGTTTGGCGGTGGAAACAGAAGGCTTTTTGTCATAGGAAAGGAAATCAGCCCTCGACAACTTTACCTGTGAAAAAAAAAATTTCTAAGCCCCGGGGTCACAATTTCAGCAAAAATCTGAAATTGTCCAATTCTCTCAAAAATGGTGCTAAACTGTTGCAAATTCTCCCCTGATAGCTTTGGCGGTGGAAACAGAAGGCTTTTTGTCATAGGAAAGGAAATCAGCCCTCGACAACTTTACCTGTGAAAAAAAAAATTTCTAAGCCCCGGGGGTCACAACTTCAGCAAAAATCTGAAATTCTCCCATTCTCTCAAAAATGGTGCTAAACTGTTGCAAATTCTCTCCAGAAAGGTTTGGCGGTGGAAACAGAAGGCTTTTTGTCATAGGAAATGAAATCAGCCCTCGACAACTTTACCTGTGGAAAAAAAAATTTCTAAGCCCCGGGGTCACAATTTCAGCAAAAATCTGAAATTCTCCAATTCTCTCAAAAATGGTGCCAAACTGTTGCAAATTCTCCCCTGAAAGGTTTGGCGGTGGAAACAGAAGGCTTTTTGTCATAGGAAATGAAATCAGCCCTCGACAACTTTACCTGTGAAAAAAATAAATTCTAAGCCCCGGGGTCACAATTTCAGCAAAAATCTGAAATTCTCCAGTTCACTCAAAAATGGTGCCAAACTGTTGCAAATTCTCCCCTGAAAGGTTTGGAGGTGGAAACAGAAGGCTTTTTGTCATAGGAAATGAAATCAGCCCTCGAAGACAAAACCTGTGAAAAAAAAAATTTCTAAGCCCCGGGGTCACAACTTCAGCAAAAATCTGAAATTGTCCAATTCTCTCAAAAATGGTGCTAAACTGTTGCAAATTCTCCCCTGAAAGCTTTGGCGGTGGAAACAGAAGGCTTTCTGTCATAGGAAATGAAATCAACCCTCGACAACTTTACCTGTGAAAAAAAAAATTCTAAGGCTCGGGGTCACAATTTCAGCAAAAATCTGAAAATGTCCAATTCTCTCAAAAATGGTGCTAAACTGTTGCAAATTCTCCCCAGAAAGGTTTGGCGGTGGAAACAGAAGGCTTTTTGTCATAGGAAATGAAATCAGCCCTCTAAGACAAAACCTGTGAAAAATTTTTTTTCTAAGGCTCGGGGCCACAATTTCAGCAAAAATCTGAAATTCTCCAATTCTCTCAAAAATGGTGCTAAACTGTTTCAAATACTTCCCTGAAAGGTTTGGCGGTGGAAACAGAAGGCTTTTTGTCATAGGAAAGGAAATCAGCCCTCGACAACTTTACTTGTGAAAAAAAAAAATTTCTAAGCCCCGGGGTCACAATTTCAGCAAAAATCTGAAATTCTCCAGTTCACTCAAAAATGATGCCAAACTGTTGCAAATTCTCCCCAGAAAGGTTTGGCGGTGGAAACAGAAGTCTTTTTGTCATAAGAAGTGAAATCAGCCCTCGAAGACAAAACCTGTGAAGAAAAAAATTTCTAAGCCCCGGGGTCACAACTTCAGCAAAAATCTGAAATTCTCCAATTCTCTCAAAAATGGTGCTAAACTGTTGCAAATTCTCCCCTGAAAGGTTTGGCGGTGGAAACAGAAGGCTTTTTGTCATAGGAAAGGAAATCAGCCCTTGACAACTTTACCTGTGAAAAAAAAAATTTCTAAGCCCCGGGGTCACAATTTCAGCAAAAATCTGCAATTGTCCAATTCTCTCAAAAATGGTGCTAAACTGTTGCAAATTCTCTCCTGAAAGGTTTGGCGGTGGAAACAGAAGGCTTTTTGTCATAGGAAAGGAAATCAGCCCTCGACAACTTTACCTGTGAAAAAAAAAAAATTCTAAGCCCCGGGGTCACAATTTCAGCAAAAATCTGAAATTCTCCTGTTCACTCAAAAATTGTGCCAAACTGTTGCAAATTCTCCCCTGAAAGCTTTGGCGGTGGAAACAGAAGGCTTTTTGTCATAGGAAAGGAAATCAGCCCTCGACAACTTTACCTGTGAAAAAAAAAATTTCTAAGCCCCGGGGTCACAACTTCAGCAAAAATCTGAAATTCTCCCATTCTCTCAAAAACGGTGCTAAACTGTTGCAAATTCTCTCCAGAAAGGTTTGGCGGTGGAAACAGAAGGCTTTTTGTCATAGGAAATGAAATCAGCCCTCGAAACTTTACCTGTGGAAAAAAAAATTTCTAAGCCCCGGGGTCACAATTTCAGCAAAAACCTGAAATTCTCCAGTTCACTCAAAAATGGTGCCAAACTGTTGCAAATTCTCTCCAGAAAGGTTTGGCGGTGGAAACAGAAGGCTTTCTGTCATAGGAAATGAAATCAGCCCTCGACAACTTTACCTGTGAAAAAAAAAAATTCTAAGCCCCGGGGCCACAATTTCAGCAAAAATCTGAAATTCTCCAGTTCACTCAAAAATGATGCCAAACTGTTGCAAATTCTCCCCAGAAAGGTTTGGCGGTGGAAACAGAAGGCTTTTTGTCATAGGAAATGAAATCAGCCCTCTAAGACAAAACCTGTGAAAATACTTTTTTCTAAGGCTCGGGGCCACAATTTCAGCAAAAATCTGAAATTCTCCAATTCTCTCAAAAATGGTGCCAAACTGTTGCAAATTCTTCCCTGAAAGGTTTGGCGGTGGAAACAGAAGGCTTTTTGTCATAGGAAAGGAAATCAGCCCTCGACAACTTTACTTGTGAAAAAAAAATTTCTAAGCCCCGGGGTCACAATTTCAGCAAAAATCTGAAATTCTCCAGTTCACTCAAAAATGGTGCCAAACTGTTGCAAATTCTCCCCAGAAAGGTTTGGCGGTGGAAACAGAAGGCTTTCTGTCATAGGAAATGAAATCAGCCCTCGACAACTTTACCTGTGAAAAAAAAAATCTAAGCCCCGTGGTCACAATTTCAGCAAAAATCTGAAATTCTCCAGTTCACTCAAAAATGATGCCAAACTGTTGCAAATTCTCCCCAGAAAGGTTTGGCGGTGGAAACAGAAGGCTTTTTGTCATAGGAAATGAAATCAGCCCTCGAAGACAAAACCTATGGAAAAAAAAATTTCTAAGCCCCGGGGTCACAACTTCAGCAGAAATCTGAAATTCTCCAATTCTCTCAAAAATGATGCTAAACTGTTGCAAATTCTCCCCTGAAAGGTTTGGCGGTGGAAACAGAAGGCTTTTTATCATAGGAAAGGAAATCAGCCCTCGACAACTTTACCTGTGAAAAAAAAATTTCTAAGTCCCGGGGTCACAATTTCAGCAAAAATCTGAAATTCTCCAGTTCACTCAAAAATGGTGCCAAACTGTTGAAAATTCTTCCCTGAAAGGTTTGGCGGTGGAAACAGAAGGCTTTTTGTCATAGGAAAGGAAATCAGCCCTCGAAGACAAAACCTGTGAAAAAAAAAAATTCTAAGCCCCGGGGTCACAACTTCAGCAAAAATCTGAAATTCTCCAATTCTCTCAAAAATGGTGCTAAACTGTTGCAAATTCTCCCCTGAAAGGTTTGGCGGTGGAAACAGAAGGCTTTTTGTCATAGGAAAGGAAATCAGCCCTTGACAACTTTACCTGTGAAAAAAAAATTTCTAAGTCCCGGGGTCACAATTTCAGCAAAAATCTGATATTCTGCAATTCTCTCAAAAATGGTGCTAAACTGTTGCAAATTCTCCCCAGAAAGGTTTGGCGGTGGAAACAGAAGGCTTTTTGTCATAGGAAAGGAAATCAGCCCTCGAAGACAAAACCTGTGAAAAAAAAAAAATTCTAAGCCCCGGGGTCACAACTTCAGCAAAAATCTGAAATTCTCCAGTTCACTCCAAAATGATGCCAAACTGTTGCAAATTCTCCCCTGAAAGGTTTGGCAGTGGAAACAGAAGGCTTTTTTCATAGGAAAGGAAATCAGCCCTCAACAACTTTACCTGTGAAAAAAAAAAATTCTAAGCCCCGGGGTCACAATTTCAGCAAAAATCTGAAATTCTCCAGTTCACTCAAAAATGGTGCCAAACTGTTGCAAATTCTCCCCTGAAAGGTTTGGCGGTGGAAACAGAAGTCTTTTTGTCATAGGAAATGAAATCAGCCCTCGAAGACAAAACCTGTGAAAAAAAAAAATTCTAAGCCCCGGGGTCACAACTTCAGCAAAAATCTGAAATTCTCCAATTCTCTCAAAAATGGTGCTAAACTGTTGCAAATTCTCCCCTTAAAGGTTTGGCGGTGGAAACAGAAGGCTTTTTGTCATAGGAAAGGAAATCAGCCCTCGACAACTTTACCTGTGAAAAAAAATTTTCTAAGTCCCGGGGTCACAATTTCAGCAAAAATCTGATATTCTGCAATTCTCTCAAAAATGGTGCTAAACTGTTGCAAATTCTCCCCAGAAAGGTTTGGCGGTGGAAACAGAAGGCTTTTTGTCATAGGAAATGAAATCAGCCCTCGACAACTTTACCTGTGAAAAAAAAAAAATCTAAGGCTCGGGGCCACAATTTCAGCAAAAATCTGAAATTCTCCAGTTCACTCAAAAATGATGCCAAACTGTTGCAAATTCTCCCCTGAAAGGTTTGGCGGTGGAAACAGAAGGCTTCTTGTCATAGGAAAGGAAATCAGCCCTCGACAACTTTACCTGTGAAAAAAAAAGATTCTAAGCCCCGGGGTCACAATTTCAGCAAAAATCTGAAATTCTCCAATTCTCTCAAAAATGGTGCCAAACTGTTGCAAATTCTTCCCTGAAAGGTTTGGCGGTGGAAACAGAAGGCTTTTTGTCATAGGAAATGAAATCAGCCCTCGACAACTTTACCTGTGAAAAAAAAAATCTAAGCCCCCGTGGTCACAATTTCAGCAAAAATCTGAAATTCTCCAGTTCACTCAAAAATGATGCCAAACTGTTGCAAATTCTCCCCAGAAAGGTTTGGCGGTGGAAACAGAAGGCTTTTTGTCATAGGAAATGAAATCAGCCCTCGAAGACAAAACCTGTGAAAAAAAAAATTTCTAAGCCCCGGGGTCACAACTTCAGCAGAAATCTGAAATTCTCCAATTCTCTCAAAAATGATGCTAAACTGTTGCAAATTCTCCCCTGAAAGGTTTGGCGGTGGAAACAGAAGGCTTTTTGTCATAGGAAAGGAAATCAGCCCTCGACAACTTTACCTGTGAAAAAAAAAATTTCTAAGCCCCGGGGTCACAATTTCAGCAAAAATCTGAAAATGTCCAATTCTCTCAAAAATGGTGCTAAACTGTTGCAAATTCTCCCCTTAAATGTTTGGCGGTGGAAACAGAAGGCTTTTTGTCATAGGAAATGAAATCAGCCCTCGACAACTTTACCTGTGAAAAAAATAAATTCTAAGCCCCGGGGTCACAATTTCAGCAAAAATCTGAAATTCTCCAGTTCACTCAAAAATGGTGCCAAACTGTTGCAAATTCTCCCCTGAAAGGTTTGGCGGTGGAAACAGAAGTCTTTTTGTCATAGGAAATGAAATCAGCCCTCGAAGACAAAACCTGTGAAAAAAAAAAATTCTAAGCCCCGGGGTCACAACTTCAGCAAAAATCTGAAATTCTCCAATTCTCTCAAAAATGGTGCTAAACTGTTGCAAATTCTCCCCTGAAAGGTTTGGCGGTGGAAACAGAAGGCTTTTTGTCATAGGAAAGGAAATCAGCCCTCGAAGACAAAACCTGTGAAAAAAAAAAATTCTAAGCCCCGGGGTCACAACTTCAGCAAAAATCTGAAATTCTCCAGTTCACTCAAAAATGATGCCAAACCGTTGCAAATTCTCCCCTGAAAGGTTTGGCAGTGGAAACAGAAGGCTTTTTGTCATAGGAAAGGAAATCAGCCCTCGACAACTTTACCTGTGAAAAAAAAAATTCTAAGCCCCGGGGTCACAATTTCAGCAAAAATCTGAAATTCTCCAGTTCACTCAAAAATGGTGCCAAACTGTTGCAAATTCTCCCCAGAAAGGTTTGGCGGTGGAAACAGAAGGCTTTTTGTCATAGGAAATGAAATCAGCCCTCGAAGACAAAACCTGTGAAAAAAAAAATTTCTAAGCCCCGGGGTCACAATTTCAGCAAAAATCTGAAATTCTCCAGTTCACTCAAAAATGGTGCCAAACTGTTGCAAATTCTCCCCTGAAAGGTTTGGCGGTGGAAACAGAAGTCTTTTTGTCATAGGAAATGAAATCAGCCCTCGAAGACAAAACCTGTGAAAAAAAAAAATTCTAAGCCCCGGGGTCACAACTTCAGCAAAAATCTGAAATTCTCCAATTCTCTCAAAAATGGTGCTAAACTGTTGCAAATTCTCCCCTTAAAGGTTTGGCGGTGGAAACAGAAGGCTTTTTGTCATAGGAAAGGAAATCAGCCCTCGACAACTTTACCTGTGAAAAAAAATTTTCTAAGTCCCGGGGTCACAATTTCAGCAAAAATCTGATATTCTGCAATTCTCTCAAAAATGGTGCTAAACTGTTGCAAATTCTCCCCAGAAAGGTTTGGCGGTGGAAACAGAAGGCTTTTTGTCATAGGAAATGAAATCAGCCCTCGACAACTTTACCTGTGAAAAAAAAAAAATCTAAGGCTCGGGGCCACAATTTCAGCAAAAATCTGAAATTCTCCAGTTCACTCAAAAATGATGCCAAACTGTTGCAAATTCTCCCCTGAAAGGTTTGGCGGTGGAAACAGAAGGCTTTTTGTCATAGGAAAGGAAATCAGCCCTCGACAACTTTACCTGTGAAAAAAAAAGATTCTAAGCCCCGGGGTCACAATTTCAGCAAAAATCTGAAATTCTCCAATTCTCTCAAAAATGGTGCCAAACTGTTGCAAATTCTTCCCTGAAAGGTTTGGCGGTGGAAACAGAAGGCTTTTTGTCATAGGAAAGGAAATCAGCCCCCGACAACTTTACTTGTGAAAAAAAAATTTCTAAGCCCCGGGGTCACAATTTCAGCAAAAATCTGAAATTCTCCAGTTCACTCAAAAATGGTGCCAAACTGTTGCAAATTCTCCCCTGAAAGGTTTGGCGGTGGAAACAGAAGTCTTTTTGTCATAGGAAATGAAATCAGCCCTCGAAGACAAAACCTGTGAAAAAAAAAAATTCTAAGCCCCGGGGTCACAACTTCAGCAAAAATCTGAAATTCTCCAATTCTCTCAAAAATGGTGCTAAACTGTTGCAAATTCTCCCCTGAAAGGTTTGGCGGTGGAAACAGAAGGCTTTTTGTCATAGGAAAGGAAATCAGCCCTCGAAGACAAAACCTGTGAAAAAAAAAAATTCTAAGCCCCGGGGTCACAACTTCAGCAAAAATCTGAAATTCTCCAGTTCACTCAAAAATGATGCCAAACCGTTGCAAATTCTCCCCTGAAAGGTTTGGCAGTGGAAACAGAAGGCTTTTTGTCATAGGAAAGGAAATCAGCCCTCGACAACTTTACCTGTGAAAAAAAAAATTCTAAGCCCCGGGGTCACAATTTCAGCAAAAATCTGAAATTCTCCAGTTCACTCAAAAATGGTGCCAAACTGTTGCAAATTCTCCCCAGAAAGGTTTGGCGGTGGAAACAGAAGGCTTTTTGTCATAGGAAATGAAATCAGCCCTCGAAGACAAAACCTGTGAAAAAAAAAATTTCTAAGCCCCGGGGTCACAATTTCAGCAAAAATCTGAAATTCTCCAGTTCACTCAAAAATGGTGCCAAACTGTTGCAAATTCTCCCCTGAAAGGTTTGGCGGTGGAAACAGAAGTCTTTTTGTCATAGGAAATGAAATCAGCCCTCGAAGACAAAACCTGTGAAAAAAAAAAATTCTAAGCCCCGGGGTCACAACTTCAGCAAAAATCTGAAATTCTCCAATTCTCTCAAAAATGGTGCTAAACTGTTGCAAATTCTCCCCTTAAAGGTTTGGCGGTGGAAACAGAAGGCTTTTTGTCATAGGAAAGGAAATCAGCCCTCGACAACTTTACCTGTGAAAAAAAATTTTCTAAGTCCCGGGGTCACAATTTCAGCAAAAATCTGATATTCTGCAATTCTCTCAAAAATGGTGCTAAACTGTTGCAAATTCTCCCCAGAAAGGTTTGGCGGTGGAAACAGAAGGCTTTTTGTCATAGGAAATGAAATCAGCCCTCGACAACTTTACCTGTGAAAAAAAAAAAATCTAAGGCTCGGGGCCACAATTTCAGCAAAAATCTGAAATTCTCCAGTTCACTCAAAAATGATGCCAAACTGTTGCAAATTCTCCCCTGAAAGGTTTGGCGGTGGAAACAGAAGGCTTTTTGTCATAGGAAAGGAAATCAGCCCTCGACAACTTTACCTGTGAAAAAAAAAGATTCTAAGCCCCGGGGTCACAATTTCAGCAAAAATCTGAAATTCTCCAATTCTCTCAAAAATGGTGCCAAACTGTTGCAAATTCTTCCCTGAAAGGTTTGGCGGTGGAAACAGAAGGCTTTTTGTCATAGGAAAGGAAATCAGCCCCCGACAACTTTACTTGTGAAAAAAAAATTTCTAAGCCCCGGGGTCACAATTTCAGCAAAAATCTGAAATTCTCCAGTTCACTCAAAAATGGTGCCAAACTGTTGCAAATTCTCCCCAGAAAGGTTTGGCGGTGGAAACAGAAGGCTTTCTGTCATAGGAAATGAAATCAGCCCTCGACAACTTTACCTGTGAAAAAAAAAAATCTAAGCCCCCGTGGTCACAATTTCAGCAAAAATCTGAAATTCTCCAGTTCACTCAAAAATGATGCCAAACTGTTGCAAATTCTCCCCAGAAAGGTTTGGCGGTGGAAACAGAAGGCTTTTTGTCATAGGAAATGAAATCAGCCCTCGAAGACAAAACCTGTGAAAAAAAAAATTTCTAAGCCCCGGGGTCACAACTTCAGCAGAAATCTGAAATTCTCCAATTCTCTCAAAAATGATGCTAAACTGTTGCAAATTCTCCCCTGAAAGGTTTGGCGGTGGAAACAGAAGGCTTTTTGTCATAGGAAAGGAAATCAGCCCTCGACAACTTTACCTGTGAAAAAAAAAATTTCTAAGCCCCGGGGTCACAATTTCAGCAAAAATCTGAAAATGTCCAATTCTCTCAAAAATGGTGCTAAACTGTTGCAAATTCTCCCCTTAAATGTTTGGCGGTGGAAACAGAAGGCTTTTTGTCATAGGAAATGAAATCAGCCCTCGACAACTTTACCTGTGAAAAAAATAAATTCTAAGCCCCGGGGTCACAATTTCAGCAAAAATCTGAAATTCTCCAGTTCACTCAAAAATGGTGCCAAACTGTTGCAAATTCTCCCCTGAAAGGTTTGGCGGTGGAAACAGAAGTCTTTTTGTCATAGGAAATGAAATCAGCCCTCGAAGACAAAACCTGTGAAAAAAAAAAATTCTAAGCCCCGGGGTCACAACTTCAGCAAAAATCTGAAATTCTCCAATTCTCTCAAAAATGGTGCTAAACTGTTGCAAATTCTCCCCTGAAAGGTTTGGCGGTGGAAACAGAAGGCTTTTTGTCATAGGAAAGGAAATCAGCCCTCGAAGACAAAACCTGTGAAAAAAAAAAATTCTAAGCCCCGGGGTCACAACTTCAGCAAAAATCTGAAATTCTCCAGTTCACTCAAAAATGATGCCAAACTGTTGCAAATTCTCCCCTGAAAGGTTTGGCAGTGGAAACAGAAGGCTTTTTGTCATAGGAAAGGAAATCAGCCCTCGACAACTTTACCTGTGAAAAAAAAAATTCTAAGCCCCGGGGTCACAATTTCAGCAAAAATCTGAAATTCTCCAGTTCACTCAAAAATGGTGCCAAACTGTTGCAAATTCTCCCCAGAAAGGTTTGGCGGTGGAAACAGAAGGCTTTTTGTCATAGGAAATGAAATCAGCCCTCGAAGACAAAACCTGTGAAAAAAAAAATTTCTAAGCCCCGGGGTCACAACTTCAGCAGAAATCTGAAATTCTCCAGTTCACTCAAAAATGATGCCAAACTGTTGCAAATTCTCCCCTGAAAGGTTTGGCAGTGGAAACAGAAGGCTTTTTGTCATAGGAAAGGAGATCAGCCCTCGACAACTTTACCTGTGAAAAAAAAAATTCTAAGCCCCGGGGTCACAATTTCAGCAAAAATCTGAAATTCTCCAGTTCACTCAAAAATGGTGCCAAACTGTTGCAAATTCTCCCCTGAAAGGTTTGGCGGTGGAAACAGAAGGCTTTTTGTCATCGGAAATGAAATCAGCCCTCGAAGACAAAACCTGTGAAAAAAAAAAAATTCTAAGCCCCGGGGTCACAATTTCAGCAAAAATCTGAAATTCTCCAGTTCACTCAAAAATGGTGCCAAACTGTTGCAAATTCTCCCCTGAAAGGTTTGGCGGTGGAAACAGAAGTCTTTTTGTCATAGGAAATGAAATCAGCCCTCGAAGACAAAACCTGTGAAAAAAAAAAATTCTAAGCCCCGGGGTCACAACTTCAGCAAAAATCTGAAATTCTCCAATTCTCTCAAAAATGGTGCTAAACTGTTGCAAATTCTCCCCTGAAAGGTTTGGCGGTGGAAACAGAAGGCTTTTTGTCATAGGAAAGGAAATCAGCCCTCGACAACTTTACCTGTGAAAAAAAAATTTCTAAGTCCCGGGGTCACAATTTCAGCAAAAATCTGATATTCTGCAATTCTCTCAAAAATGGTGCTAAACTGTTGCAAATTCTCCCCAGAAAGGTTTGGCGGTGGAAACAGAAGGCTTTTTGTCATAGGAAATGAAATCAGCCCTCGACAACTTTACCTGTGAAAAAAAAAATTCTAAGGCTCGGGGCCACAATTTCAGCAAAAATCTGAAATTCTCCAGTTCACTCAAAAATGATTCCAAACTGTTGCAAATTCTCCCCTGAAAGGTTTGGCGGTGGAAACAGAAGGCTTTTTGTCATAGGAAAGGAAATCAGCCCTCGACAACTTTACCTGTGAAAAAAAAAGATTCTAAGTCCCGGGGTCACAATTTCAGCAAAAATCTGAAATTCTCCAGTTCACTCAAAAATGGTGCCAAACTGTTGCAAATTCTCCCCAGAAAGGTTTGGCGGTGGAAACAGAAGGCTTTCTGTCATAGGAAATGAAATCAGCCCTCGACAACTTTACCTGTGAAAAAAAAAATCTAAGCCCCGTGGTCACAATTTCAGCAAAAATCTGAAATTCTCCAGTTCACTCAAAAATGATGCCAAACTGTTGCAAATTCTCCCCAGAAAGGTTTGGCGGTGGAAACAGAAGGCTTTTTGTCATAGGAAATGAAATCAGCCCTCGAAGACAAAACCTGTGAAAAAAAAAATTTCTAAGCCCCGGGGTCACAACTTCAGCAGAAATCTGAAATTCTCCAATTCTCTCAAAAATGATGCTAAACTGTTGCAAATTCTCCCCTGAAAGGTTTGGCGGTGGAAACAGAAGGCTTTTTGTCATAGGAAAGGAAATCAGCCCTCGACAACTTTACCTGTGAAAAAAAAAATTTCTAAGCCCCGGGGTCACAATTTCAGCAAAAATCTGAAAATGTCCAATTCTCTCAAAAATGGTGCTAAACTGTTGCAAATTCTCCCCTTAAATGTTTGGCGGTGGAAACAGAAGGCTTTTTGTCATAGGAAATGAAATCAGCCCTCGACAACTTTACCTGTGAAAAAAAAAATCTAAGCCCCGTGGTCACAATTTCAGCAAAAATCTGAAATTCTCCAGTTCACTCAAAAATGATGCCAAACTGTTGCAAATTCTCCCCAGAAAGGTTTGGCGGTGGAAACAGAAGGCTTTTTGTCATAGGAAATGAAATCAGCCCTCGAAGACAAAACCTGTGAAAAAAAAAATTTCTAAGCCCCGGGGTCACAACTTCAGCAGAAATCTGAAATTCTCCAATTCTCTCAAAAATGATGCTAAACTGTTGCAAATTCTCCCCTGAAAGGTTTGGCGGTGGAAACAGAAGGCTTTTTGTCATAGGAAAGGAAATCAGCCCTCGACAACTTTACCTGTGAAAAAAAAAATTTCTAAGCCCCGGGGTCACAATTTCAGCAAAAATCTGAAAATGTCCAATTCTCTCAAAAATGGTGCTAAACTGTTGCAAATTCTCCCCTTAAATGTTTGGCGGTGGAAACAGAAGGCTTTTTGTCATAGGAAATGAAATCAGCCCTCGACAACTTTACCTGTGAAAAAAATAAATTCTAAGCCCCGGGGTCACAATTTCAGCAAAAATCTGAAATTCTCCAGTTCACTCAAAAATGGTGCCAAACTGTTGCAAATTCTCCCCTGAAAGGTTTGGCGGTGGAAACAGAAGTCTTTTTGTCATAGGAAATGAAATCAGCCCTCGAAGACAAAACCTGTGAAAAAAAAAAATTCTAAGCCCCGGGGTCACAACTTCAGCAAAAATCTGAAATTCTCCAATTCTCTCAAAAATGGTGCTAAACTGTTGCAAATTCTCCCCTGAAAGGTTTGGCGGTGGAAACAGAAGGCTTTTTGTCATAGGAAAGGAAATCAGCCCTCGAAGACAAAACCTGTGAAAAAAAAAAATTCTAAGCCCCGGGGTCACAACTTCAGCAAAAATCTGAAATTCTCCAGTTCACTCAAAAATGATGCCAAACTGTTGCAAATTCTCCCCTGAAAGGTTTGGCAGTGGAAACAGAAGGCTTTTTGTCATAGGAAAGGAAATCAGCCCTCGACAACTTTACCTGTGAAAAAAAAAATTCTAAGCCCCGGGGTCACAATTTCAGCAAAAATCTGAAATTCTCCAGTTCACTCAAAAATGGTGCCAAACTGTTGCAAATTCTCCCCAGAAAGGTTTGGCGGTGGAAACAGAAGGCTTTTTGTCATAGGAAATGAAATCAGCCCTCGAAGACAAAACCTGTGAAAAAAAAAATTTCTAAGCCCCGGGGTCACAACTTCAGCAGAAATCTGAAATTCTCCAGTTCACTCAAAAATGATGCCAAACTGTTGCAAATTCTCCCCTGAAAGGTTTGGCAGTGGAAACAGAAGGCTTTTTGTCATAGGAAAGGAGATCAGCCCTCGACAACTTTACCTGTGAAAAAAAAAAATTCTAAGCCCCGGGGTCACAATTTCAGCAAAAATCTGAAATTCTCCAGTTCACTCAAAAATGGTGCCAAACTGTTGCAAATTCTCCCCTGAAAGGTTTGGCGGTGGAAACAGAAGGCTTTTTGTCATCGGAAATGAAATCAGCCCTCGAAGACAAAACCTGTGAAAAAAAAAAATTCTAAGCCCCGGGGTCACAATTTCAGCAAAAATCTGAAATTCTCCAGTTCACTCAAAAATGGTGCCAAACTGTTGCAAATTCTCCCCTGAAAGGTTTGGCGGTGGAAACAGAAGTCTTTTTGTCATAGGAAATGAAATCAGCCCTCGAAGACAAAACCTGTGAAAAAAAAAAATTCTAAGCCCCGGGGTCACAACTTCAGCAAAAATCTGAAATTCTCCAATTCTCTCAAAAATGGTGCTAAACTGTTGCAAATTCTCCCCTGAAAGGTTTGGCGGTGGAAACAGAAGGCTTTTTGTCATAGGAAAGGAAATCAGCCCTCGACAACTTTACCTGTGAAAAAAAAATTTCTAAGTCCCGGGGTCACAATTTCAGCAAAAATCTGATATTCTGCAATTCTCTCAAAAATGGTGCTAAACTGTTGCAAATTCTCCCCAGAAAGGTTTGGCGGTGGAAACAGAAGGCTTTTTGTCATAGGAAATGAAATCAGCCCTCGACAACTTTACCTGTGAAAAAAAAAAATTCTAAGGCTCGGGGCCACAATTTCAGCAAAAATCTGAAATTCTCCAGTTCACTCAAAAATGATTTCAAACTGTTGCAAATTCTCCCCTGAAAGGTTTGGCGGTGGAAACAGAAGGCTTTTTGTCATAGGAAAGGAAATCAGCCCTCGACAACTTTACCTGTGAAAAAAAAAGATTCTAAGCCCCGGGGTCACAATTTCAGCAAAAATCTGAAATTCTCCAATTCTCTCAAAAATGGTGCCAAACTGTTGCAAATTCTTCCCTGAAAGGTTTGGCGGTGGAAACAGAAGGCTTTTTGTCATAGGAAAGGAAATCAGCCCTCGACAACTTTACTTGTGAAAAAAAAATTTCTAAGCCCCGGGGTCACAATTTCAGCAAAAATCTGAAATTCTCCAGTTCACTCAAAAATGGTGCCAAACTGTTGCAAATTCTCCCCAGAAAGGTTTGGCGGTGGAAACAGAAGGCTTTCTGTCATAGGAAATGAAATCAGCCCTCGACAACTTTACCTGTGAAAAAAAAAATCTAAGCCCCGTGGTCACAATTTCAGCAAAAATCTGAAATTCTCCAGTTCACTCAAAAATGATGCCAAACTGTTGCAAATTCTCCCCAGAAAGGTTTGGCGGTGGAAACAGAAGGCTTTTTGTCATAGGAAATGAAATCAGCCCTCGAAGACAAAACCTGTGAAAAAAAAAATTTCTAAGCCCCGGGGTCACAACTTCAGCAGAAATCTGAAATTCTCCAATTCTCTCAAAAATGATGCTAAACTGTTGCAAATTCTCCCCTGAAAGGTTTGGCGGTGGAAACAGAAGGCTTTTTGTCATAGGAAAGGAAATCAGCCCTCGACAACTTTACCTGTGAAAAAAAAAATTTCTAAGCCCCGGGGTCACAATTTCAGCAAAAATCTGAAATTGTCCAATTCTCTCAAAAATGGTGCTAAACTGTTGCAAATTCTCTCCTGAAAGGTTTGGCGGTGGAAACAGAAGGCTTTTTGTCATAGGAAAGGAAATCAGCCCTCGAAAACTTTACCTGTGAAAAAAAAAAATTCTAAGCCCCGGGGTCACAATTTCAGCAAAAATATGAAATTCTCCAGTTCACTCAAAAATGGTGCCAAACTGTTGCAAATTCTCCCCAGAAAGGTTTGGCCGTGGAAACAGAAGGCTTTCTGTCATAGGAAATGAAAACAGCCCTCGACAACTTTACCTGTGAAAAAAAAAAATTCTAAGCCCCGGGGTCACAACTTCAGCAAAAATCTGAAATTCTCCAATTCTCTCAAAAATGGTGCCAAACTGTTGCAAATTCTCCCCTGAAAGGTTTGGCGGTGGAAACAGAAGTCTTTTTGTCATAAGAAATGAAATCAGCCCTCGAAGACAAAACCTGTGGAAAAAAAAAATTCTAAGCCCCGGGGTCACAATTTCAGCAAAAATCTGAAATTCTCCAATTCTCTCAAAAATGGTACCAAACTGTTGCAAATTCTCCCCTGAAAGCTTTGGCGGTGGAAACAGAAGGCTCTTTGTCATAGGAAATGAAATCAGCCCTCGACAACTTTACCTGTGAAAAAAATAAATTCTAAGCCCCAGGGTCACAATTTCAGCAAAAATCTGAAATTCTCCAGTTCACTCAAAAATGGTGCCAAACTGTTGCAAATTCTCCCCTGAAAGGTTTGGCGGTGGAAACAGAAGTCTTTTTGTCATAGGAAATGAAATCAGCCCTCGAAGACAAAACCTGTGAAAAAAAAAAATTCTAAGCCCCGGGGTCACAATTTCAGCAAAAATCTGAAATTCTCCAATTCTCTCAAAAATGGTGCCAAACTGTTGCAAATTCTCCCCTGAAAGGTTTGGCGGTGGAAACAGAAGGCTTTTTGTCATAGGAAATGAAATCAGCCCTCGACAACTTTACCTGTGAAAAAAATAAATTCTAAGCCCCGGGGTCACAATTTCAGCAAAAATCTGAAATTCTCCAGTTCACTCAAAAATGGTGCCAAACTGTTGCAAATTCTCCCCTGAAAGGTTTGGCGGTGGAAACAGAAGGCTTTTTGTCATAGGAAATGAAAACAGCCCTCGACAACTTTACCTGTGAAAAAAAAAAATTCTAAGCCCCGGGGTCACAACTTCAGCAAAAATCTGAAATTCTCCAATTCTCTCAAAAATGGTGCCAAACTGTTGCAAATTCTCCCCTGAAAGGTTTGGCGGTGGAAACAGAAGTCTTTTTGTCATAAGAAATGAAATCAGCCCTCGAAGACAAAACCTGTGAAAAAAAAAAATTCTAAGCCCCGGGGTCACAATTTCAGCAAAAATCTGAAATTCTCCAATTCTCTCAAAAATGGTACCAAACTGTTGCAAATTCTCCCCTTAAAGGTTTGGCGGTGGAAACAGAAGGCTCTTTGTCATAGGAAATGAAATCAGCCCTCGACAACTTTACCTGTGAAAAAAATAAATTCTAAGCCCCAGGGTCACAATTTCAGCAAAAATCTGAAATTCTCCAGTTCACTCAAAAATGGTGCCAAACTGTTGCAAATTCTCCCCTGAAAGGTTTGGCGGTGGAAACAGAAGGCTTTCTGTCATAGGAAATGAAATCAGCCCTCGACAACTTTACCTGTGGGAAAAAAAAATTCTAAGCTCCGGGGTCACAACTTCAGCAAAAATCTGAAATTCTCCAATTCTCTCAAAAATGGTGCCAAACTGTTGCAAATTCTCCCCTGAAAGGTTTGGCGGTGGAAACAGAAGTCTTTTTGTCATAGGAAATGAAATCAGCCCTCGAAGACAAAGCCTGTGAAAAAAAAAAATTCTAAGCCCCGGGGTCACAATTTCAGCAAAAATCTGAAATTCTCCAATTCTCTCAAAAATGGTGCCAAACTGTTTCAAATTCTCCCCTGAAAGGTTTGGCTGTGGAAACAGAAGGCTTTTTGTCATAGGAAATGAAATCAGCCCTCGACAACTTTACCTGTGAAAAAAATAAATTCTAAGCCCCGGGGTCACAATTTCAGCAAAAATCTGAAATTCTCCAGTTCACTCAAAAATGGTGCCAAACTGTTGCAAATTCTCCCCTGAAAGGTTTGGCGGTGGAAACAGAAGGCTTTTTGTCATAGGAAATGAAATCAGCCCTCGAAGACAAAACCTGTGGAAAAAAAAATTTCTAAGCCCCGGGGTCACAACTTCAGCAAAAATCTGAAATTCTCCAATTCTCTCAAAAATGGTGCTAAACTGTTGCAAATTCTCCCCTGAAAGGTTTGGCGGTGGAAACAGAAGGCTTTTTGTCATAGGAAAGGAAATCAGCCCTCGACAACTTTACCTGTGAAAAAAAAAATTCTAAGCCCCGGGGTCACAATTTCAGCAAAAATCTGAAATTCTCCAATTCTCTCAAAAATGGTGCCAAACTGTTGCAAATTCTCCCCTGAAAGGTTTGGCGGTGGAAACAGAAGTCTTTTTGTCATAGGAAATCAAATCAGCCCTCGAAGACAAAACCTGTGAAAAAAAAAATTCTAAGCCCCGGGGTCACAACTTCAGCAAAAATCTGAAATTCTCCAATTCTCTCAAAAATGGTGCTAAACTGTTGCAAATTCTCCCCTGAAAGGTTTGGCGGTGGAAACAGAAGGCTTTCTGTCATAGGAAATGAAATCAGCCCTCGACAACTTTACCTGTGGAAAAAAAAAATTCTAAGCTCCGGGGTCACAACTTCAGCAAAAATCTGAAATTCTCCAATTCTCTCAAAAATGGTGCCAAACTGTTGCAAATTCTCCCCTGAAAGGTTTGGCGGTGGAAACAGAAGGCTTTTTGTCATAGGAAATGAAATCAGCCCTCGAAGACAAAGCCTGTGAAAAAAAAAAATTCTAAGCCCCGGGGTCACAATTTCAGCAAAAATCTGAAATTCTCCAATTCTCTCAAAAATGGTGCCAAACTGTTTCAAATTCTCCCCTGAAAGGTTTGGCGGTGGAAACAGAAGGCTTTTTGTCATAGGAAATGAAATCAGCCCTCGACAACTTTACCTGTGAAAAAAATAAATTCTAAGCCCCGGGGTCACAATTTCAGCAAAAATCTGAAATTCTCCAGTTCACTCAAAAATGGTGCCAAACTGTTGCAAATTCTCCCCTGAAAGGTTTGGCGGTGGAAACAGAAGGCTTTTTGTCATAGGAAATGAAATCAGCCCTCGAAGACAAAACCTGTGAAAAAAAAAATTTCTAAGCCCCGGGGTCACAACTTCAGCAAAAATCTGAAATTCTCCTATTCTCTCAAAAATGGTGCTAAACTGTTGCAAATTCTCCCCTGAAAGCTTTGGCGGTGGAAACAGAAGGCTTTTTGTCATAGGAAAGGAAATCAGCCCTCGACAACTTTACCTGTGAAAAAAAAAATTTCTAAGCCCCGGGGTCACAATTTCAGCAAAAATCTGAAATTGTCCAATTCTCTCAAAAATGGTGCTAAACTGTTGCAAATTCTCTCCTGAAAGGTTTGGCGGTGGAAACAGAAGGCTTTTTGTCATAGCAAAGGAAATCAGCCCTCGACAACTTTACCTGTGAAAAAAAAAAATTCTAAGCCCCGGGGTCACAATTTCAGCAAAAATATGAAATTCTCCAGTTCACTCAAAAATGGTGCCAAACTGTTGCAAAATCTCCCCAGAAAGGTTTGGCCGTGGAAACAGAAGGCTTTCTGTCATAGGAAATGAAAACAGCCCTCGACAACTTTACCTGTAAAAAAAAAAATTCTAAGCCCCGGGGTCACAACTTCAGCAAAAATCTGAAATTCTCCAATTCTCTCAAAAATGGTGCCAAACTGTTGCAAATTCTCGCCTGAAAGGTTTGGCGGTGGAAACAGAAGTCTTTTTGTCATAAGAAATGAAATCAGCCCTCGACAACTTTACCTGTGAAAAAAAAAAATTCTAAGCCCCGGGGTCACAATTTCAGCAAAAATATGAAATTCTCCAGTTTACTCAAAAATGGTGCTAAACTGTTGCAAATTCTCCCCTGAAAGGTTTGGCGGTGGAAACAGAAGGCTTTTTGTCATAGGAAAGGAAATCAGCCCTCGACAACTTTACCTGTGAAAAAAAAAATTTCTAAGCCCCGGGGTCACAACTTCAGCAAAAATCTGAAATTCTCCCATTCTCTCAAAAATGGTGCTAAACTGTTGCAAATTCTCTCCAGAAAGGTTTGGCGGTGGAAACAGAAGGCTTTTTGTCATAGGAAATGAAATCAGCCCTCGACAACTTTACCTGTGGAAAAAAAAAATTCTAAGCCCCGGGGTCACAATTTCAGCAAAAACCTGAAATTCTCCAGTTCACTCAAAAATGGTGCCAAACTGTTGCAAATTCTCCCCAGAAAGGTTTGGCGGTGGAAACAGAAGGCTTTCTGTCATAGGAAATGAAATCAGCCCTCGACAACTTTACCTGTGGAAAAAAAAAATTCTAAGGCTCGGGGCCACAATTTCAGCAAAAATCTGAAATTCTCCAGTTCACTCAAAAATGATGCCAAACTGTTGCAAATTCTCCCCAGAAAGGTTTGGCGGTGGAAACAGAAGGCTTTTTGTCATAGGAAATGAAATCAGCCCTCTAAGACAAAACCTGTGAAAAAAATTTTTTCTAAGGCTCGGGGCCACAATTTCAGCAAAAATCTGAAATTCTCCAATTCTCTCAAAAATGGTGCTAAACTGTTGCAAATTCTCCCCTTAAATGTTTGGCGGTGGAAACAGAAGGCTTTCTGTCATAGGAAATGAAATCAGCCCTCGACAACTTTACCTGTGAAAAAAAAAAATTCTAAGCTCCGGGGTCACAACTTCAGCAAAAATCTGAAATTCTCCAATTCTCTCAAAAATGGTGCCAAACTGTTACAAATTCTCCCCTGAAAGGTTTGGCGGTGGAAACAGAAGGCTTTTTGTCATAGGAAATGAAATCAGCCCTCGACAACTTTACCTATGAAAAAAATAAATTCTAAGCCCCGGGGTCACAATTTCAGCAAAAATCTGAAATTCTCCAGTTCACTCAAAAATGGTGCCAAACTGTTGCAAATTCTCCCCTGAAAGGTTTGACGGTGGAAACAGAAGGCTTTTTGTCATAGGAAATGAAATCAGCCCTCTAAGACAAAACCTGTGAAAAAAAAAATCTAAGCCCCGTGGTCACAATTTCAGCAAAAATCTGAAATTCTCCAGTTCACTCAAAAATGATGCCAAACTGTTGCAAATTCTCCCCAGAAAGGTTTGGCGGTGGAAACAGAAGGCTTTTTGTCATAGGAAATGAAATCAGCCCTCGAAGACAAAACCTGTGAAAAAAAAAATTTCTAAGCCCCGGGGTCACAACTGCAGCAGAAATCTGAAATTCTCCAATTCTCTCAAAAATGATGCTAAACTGTTGCAAATTCTCCCCTGAAAGGTTTGGCGGTGGAAACAGAAGGCTTTTTGTCATAGGAAAGGAAATCAGCCCTCGACAACTTTACCTGTGAAAAAAAAAATTTCTAAGCCCCGGGGTCACAATTTCAGCAAAAATCTGAAAATGTCCAATTCTCTCAAAAATGGTGCTAAACTGTTGCAAATTCTCCCCTTAAATGTTTGGCGGTGGAAACAGAAGGCTTTTTGTCATAGGAAATGAAATCAGCCCTCGACAACTTTACCTGTGAAAAAAATAAATTCTAAGCCCTGGAGTCACAATTTCAGCAAAAGTCTGAAATTCTCCAGTTCACTCAAAAATGGTGCTAAACTGTTGCAAATTCTCTCCAGAAAGGTTTGGCGGTGGAAACAGAAGGCTTTTTGTCATAGGAAATGAAATCAGCCCTCGACAACTTTACCTGTGGAAAAAAAATTTTCTAAGCCCCGGGGTCACAATTTCAGCAAAAACCTGAAATTCTCCAGTTCACTCAAAAATGGTGCCAAACTGTTGCAAATTCTCCCCAGAAAGGTTTGGCGGTGGAAACAGAAGGCTTTCTGTCATAGGAAATGAAATCAGCCCTCGACAACTTTACCTGTGAAAAAAAAAAATTCTAAGGCTCGGGGCCACAATTTCAGCAAAAATCTGAAATTCTCCAGTTCACTCAAAAATGATGCCAAACTGTTGCAAATTCTCCCCAGAAAGGTTTGGCGGTGGAAACAGAAGGCTTTTTGTCATAGAAATGAAATCAGCCCTCTAAGACAAAACCTGTGAAAAAAATTTTTTCTAAGGCTCAGGGCCACAATTTCAGCAAAAATCTGAAATTCTCCAATTCTCTCAAAAATGGTGCTAAACTGTTGCAAAATCTCCCCTGAAAGGTTTGGTGGTGTAAACAGAAGGCTTTTTGTCATAGGAAAGGAAATCAGCCCTCGACAACTTTACCTGTGAAAAAAAAAATTTCTAAGCCCCGGGGTCATAATTTCAGCAAAAATCTGAAATTCTCCAGTTCACTCAAAAATGGTGCCAAACTGTTGCAAATTCTCCCCTGAAAGGTTTGGCGGTGGAAACAGAAGGCTTTCTGTCATAGGAAATGAAATCAGCCCTCGACAACTTTACCTGTGAAAAAAAAAAATTCTAAGCTCCGGGGTCACAACTTCAGCAAAAATCTGAAATTCTCCAATTCTCTCAAAAATGGTGCCAAACTGTTGCAAATTCTCCCCTGAAAGGTTTGGCGGTGGAAACAGAAGGCTTTTTGTCATAGGAAAGGAAATCAGCCCTCGACAACTTTACCTGTGAAAAAAAAAATTTCTAAGCCCCGGGGTCACAATTTCAGCAAAAATCTGAAATTCTCCAATTCTCTCAAAAATGGTGCCAAACTGTTGCAAATTCTCCCCTGAAAGGTTTGGCGGTGGAAACAGAAGGCTTTTTGTCATAGGAAATGAAATCAGCCCTCGACAACTTTACCTGTGAAAAAAATAAATTCTAAGCCCCGGGGTCACAATTTCAGCAAAAATCTGAAATTCTCCAGTTCACTCAAAAATGGTGCCAAACTGTTGCAAATTCTCCCCTGAAAGGTTTGGCGGTGGAAACAGAAGTCTTTTTGTCATAGGAAATGAAATCAGCCCTCGAAGACAAAACCTGTGAAAAAAAAAATTTCTAAGCCCCGGGGTCACAACTTCAGCAAAAATCTGAAATTCTCCTATTCTCTCAAAAATGGTGCCAAACTGTTGCAAATTCTCCCCTGAAAGGTTTGGCGGTGGAAACAGAAGTCTTTTTGTCATAGGAAAGGAAATCAGCCCTCGACAACTTTACCTGTGAAAAAAAAAATTTCTAAGCCCCGGGGTCACAATTTCAGCAAAAATCTGAAATTGTCCAATTCTCTCAAAAATGGTGCTAAACTGTTGCAAATTCTCCCCTGAAAGCTTTGGCGGTGGAAACAGAAGGCTTTTTGTCATAGGAAAGGAAATCAGCCCTCGACAACTTTACCTGTGAAAAAAAAAATTCTAAGCCCCGGGGTCACAACTTCAGCAAAAATCTGAAATTCTCCCATTCTCTCAAAAATGGTGCTAAACTGTTGCAAATTCTCTCCAGAAAGGTTTGGCGGTGGAAACAGAAGGCTTTTTGTCATAGGAAATGAAATCAGCCCTCGACAACTTTACCTGTGGGAAAAAAAATTTCTAAGCCCCGGGGTCACAATTTCAGCAAAAACCTGAAATTCTCCAGTTCACTCAAAAATGGTGCCAAACTGTTGCAAATTCTCCCCTGAAAGCTTTGGCGGTGGAAACAGAAGGCTTTCTGTCATAGGAAATGAAATCAGCCCTCGACAACTTTACCTGTGAAAAAAAAAATTCTAAGCTCCGGGGTCACAACTTCAGCAAAAATCTGAAATTCTCCAATTCTCTCAAAAATGGTGCCAAACTGTTGCAAATTCTCCCCTGAAAGGTTTGGCGGTGGAAACAGAAGTCTTTTTGTCATAGGAAATGAAATCAGCCCTCGAAGACAAAGCCTGTGAAAAAAAAAAATTCTAAGCCCCGGGGTCACAATTTCAGCAAAAATCTGAAATTCTCCAATTCTCTCAAAAATGGTGCCAAACTGTTTCAAATTCTCCCCTGAAAGGTTTGGCGGTGGAAACAGAAGGCTTTTTGTCATAGGAAATGAAATCAGCCCTCGACAACTTTACCTGTGAAAAAAATAAATTCTAAGCCCCGGGGTCACAATTTCAGCAAAAATCTGAAATTCTCCAGTTCACTCAAAAATGGTGCCAAACTGTTGCAAATTCTCCCCTGAAAGGTTTGGCGGTGGAAACAGAAGGCTTTTTGTCATAGGAAATGAAATCAGCCCTCGAAGACAAAACCTGTGAAAAAAAAAATTTCTAAGCCCCGGGGTCACAACTTCAGCAAAAATCTGAAATTCTCCTATTCTCTCAAAAATGGTGCTAAACTGTTGCAAATTCTCCCCTGAAAGCTTTGGCGGTGGAAACAGAAGGCTTTTTGTCATAGGAAAGGAAATCAGCCCTCGACAACTTTACCTGTGAAAAAAAAAATTTCTAAGCCCCGGGGTCACAATTTCAGCAAAAATCTGAAATTGTCCAATTCTCTCAAAAATGGTGCTAAACTGTTGCAAATTCTCTCCTGAAAGGTTTGGCGGTGGAAACAGAAGGCTTTTTGTCATAGCAAAGGAAATCAGCCCTCGACAACTTTACCTGTGAAAAAAAAAAATTCTAAGCCCCGGGGTCACAATTTCAGCAAAAATATGAAATTCTCCAGTTCACTCAAAAATGGTGCCAAACTGTTGCAAAATCTCCCCAGAAAGGTTTGGCCGTGGAAACAGAAGGCTTTCTGTCATAGGAAATGAAAACAGCCCTCGACAACTTTACCTGTAAAAAAAAAAATTCTAAGCCCCGGGGTCACAACTTCAGCAAAAATCTGAAATTCTCCAATTCTCTCAAAAATGGTGCCAAACTGTTGCAAATTCTCGCCTGAAAGGTTTGGCGGTGGAAACAGAAGTCTTTTTGTCATAAGAAATGAAATCAGCCCTCGACAACTTTACCTGTGAAAAAAAAAAATTCTAAGCCCCGGGGTCACAATTTCAGCAAAAATATGAAATTCTCCAGTTTACTCAAAAATGGTGCTAAACTGTTGCAAATTCTCCCCTGAAAGGTTTGGCGGTGGAAACAGAAGGCTTTTTGTCATAGGAAAGGAAATCAGCCCTCGACAACTTTACCTGTGAAAAAAAAAATTTCTAAGCCCCGGGGTCACAACTTCAGCAAAAATCTGAAATTCTCCCATTCTCTCAAAAATGGTGCTAAACTGTTGCAAATTCTCTCCAGAAAGGTTTGGCGGTGGAAACAGAAGGCTTTTTGTCATAGGAAATGAAATCAGCCCTCGACAACTTTACCTGTGGAAAAAAAAAATTCTAAGCCCCGGGGTCACAATTTCAGCAAAAACCTGAAATTCTCCAGTTCACTCAAAAATGGTGCCAAACTGTTGCAAATTCTCCCCAGAAAGGTTTGGCGGTGGAAACAGAAGGCTTTCTGTCATAGGAAATGAAATCAGCCCTCGACAACTTTACCTGTGGAAAAAAAAAATTCTAAGGCTCGGGGCCACAATTTCAGCAAAAATCTGAAATTCTCCAGTTCACTCAAAAATGATGCCAAACTGTTGCAAATTCTCCCCAGAAAGGTTTGGCGGTGGAAACAGAAGGCTTTTTGTCATAGGAAATGAAATCAGCCCTCTAAGACAAAACCTGTGAAAAAATTTTTTTCTAAGGCTCGGGGCCACAATTTCAGCAAAAATCTGAAATTCTCCAATTCTCTCAAAAATGGTGCTAAACTGTTGCAAATTCTCCCCTTAAATGTTTGGCGGTGGAAACAGAAGGCTTTCTGTCATAGGAAATGAAATCAGCCCTCGACAACTTTACCTGTGAAAAAAAAAAATTCTAAGCTCCGGGGTCACAACTTCAGCAAAAATCTGAAATTCTCCAATTCTCTCAAAAATGGTGCCAAACTGTTACAAATTCTCCCCTGAAAGGTTTGGCGGTGGAAACAGAAGGCTTTTTGTCATAGGAAATGAAATCAGCCCTCGACAACTTTACCTATGAAAAAAATAAATTCTAAGCCCCGGGGTCACAATTTCAGCAAAAATCTGAAATTCTCCAGTTCACTCAAAAATGGTGCCAAACTGTTGCAAATTCTCCCCTGAAAGGTTTGACGGTGGAAACAGAAGGCTTTTTGTCATAGGAAATGAAATCAGCCCTCTAAGACAAAACCTGTGAAAAAAAAAATCTAAGCCCCGTGGTCACAATTTCAGCAAAAATCTGAAATTCTCCAGTTCACTCAAAAATGATGCCAAACTGTTGCAAATTCTCCCCAGAAAGGTTTGGCGGTGGAAACAGAAGGCTTTTTGTCATAGGAAATGAAATCAGCCCTCGAAGACAAAACCTGTGAAAAAAAAAATTTCTAAGCCCCGGGGTCACAACTGCAGCAGAAATCTGAAATTCTCCAATTCTCTCAAAAATGATGCTAAACTGTTGCAAATTCTCCCCTGAAAGGTTTGGCGGTGGAAACAGAAGGCTTTTTGTCATAGGAAAGGAAATCAGCCCTCGACAACTTTACCTGTGAAAAAAAAAATTTCTAAGCCCCGGGGTCACAATTTCAGCAAAAATCTGAAAATGTCCAATTCTCTCAAAAATGGTGCTAAACTGTTGCAAATTCTCCCCTTAAATGTTTGGCGGTGGAAACAGAAGGCTTTTTGTCATAGGAAATGAAATCAGCCCTCGACAACTTTACCTGTGAAAAAAATAAATTCTAAGCCCTGGAGTCACAATTTCAGCAAAAGTCTGAACTTCTCCAGTTCACTCAAAAATGGTGCTAAACTGTTGCAAATTCTCTCCAGAAAGGTTTGGCGGTGGAAACAGAAGGCTTTTTGTCATAGGAAATGAAATCAGCCCTCGACAACTTTACCTGTGGAAAAAAAATTTTCTAAGCCCCGGGGTCACAATTTCAGCAAAAACCTGAAATTCTCCAGTTCACTCAAAAATGGTGCCAAACTGTTGCAAATTCTCCCCAGAAAGGTTTGGCGGTGGAAACAGAAGGCTTTCTGTCATAGGAAATGAAATCAGCCCTCGACAACTTTACCTGTGAAAAAAAAAAATTCTAAGGCTCGGGGCCACAATTTCAGCAAAAATCTGAAATTCTCCAGTTCACTCAAAAATGATGCCAAACTGTTGCAAATTCTCCCCAGAAAGGTTTGGCGGTGGAAACAGAAGGCTTTTTGTCATAGAAATGAAATCAGCCCTCTAAGACAAAACCTGTGAAAAAAATTTTTTCTAAGGCTCAGGGCCACAATTTCAGCAAAAATCTGAAATTCTCCAATTCTCTCAAAAATGGTGCTAAACTGTTGCAAAATCTCCCCTGAAAGGTTTGGTGGTGTAAACAGAAGGCTTTTTGTCATAGGAAAGGAAATCAGCCCTCGACAACTTTACCTGTGAAAAAAAAAATTTCTAAGCCCCGGGGTCATAATTTCAGCAAAAATCTGAAATTCTCCAGTTCACTCAAAAATGGTGCCAAACTGTTGCAAATTCTCCCCTGAAAGGTTTGGCGGTGGAAACAGAAGGCTTTCTGTCATAGGAAATGAAATCAGCCCTCGACAACTTTACCTGTGAAAAAAAAAAATTCTAAGCTCCGGGGTCACAACTTCAGCAAAAATCTGAAATTCTCCAATTCTCTCAAAAATGGTGCCAAACTGTTGCAAATTCTCCCCTGAAAGGTTTGGCGGTGGAAACAGAAGGCTTTTTGTCATAGGAAAGGAAATCAGCCCTCGACAACTTTACCTGTGAAAAAAAAAATTTCTAAGCCCCGGGGTCACAATTTCAGCAAAAATCTGAAATTCTCCAATTCTCTCAAAAATGGTGCCAAACTGTTGCAAATTCTCCCCTGAAAGGTTTGGCGGTGGAAACAGAAGGCTTTTTGTCATAGGAAATGAAATCAGCCCTCGACAACTTTACCTGTGAAAAAAATAAATTCTAAGCCCCGGGGTCACAATTTCAGCAAAAATCTGAAATTCTCCAGTTCACTCAAAAATGGTGCCAAACTGTTGCAAATTCTCCCCTGAAAGGTTTGGCGGTGGAAACAGAAGTCTTTTTGTCATAGGAAATGAAATCAGCCCTCGAAGACAAAACCTGTGAAAAAAAAAATTTCTAAGCCCCGGGGTCACAACTTCAGCAAAAATCTGAAATTCTCCTATTCTCTCAAAAATGGTGCCAAACTGTTGCAAATTCTCCCCTGAAAGGTTTGGCGGTGGAAACAGAAGTCTTTTTGTCATAGGAAAGGAAATCAGCCCTCGACAACTTTACCTGTGAAAAAAAAAATTTCTAAGCCCCGGGGTCACAATTTCAGCAAAAATCTGAAATTGTCCAATTCTCTCAAAAATGGTGCTAAACTGTTGCAAATTCTCCCCTGAAAGCTTTGGCGGTGGAAACAGAAGGCTTTTTGTCATAGGAAAGGAAATCAGCCCTCGACAACTTTACCTGTGAAAAAAAAAATTCTAAGCCCCGGGGTCACAACTTCAGCAAAAATCTGAAATTCTCCCATTCTCTCAAAAATGGTGCTAAACTGTTGCAAATTCTCTCCAGAAAGGTTTGGCGGTGGAAACAGAAGGCTTTTTGTCATAGGAAATGAAATCAGCCCTCGACAACTTTACCTGTGGGAAAAAAAATTTCTAAGCCCCGGGGTCACAATTTCAGCAAAAACCTGAAATTCTCCAGTTCACTCAAAAATGGTGCCAAACTGTTGCAAATTCTCCCCTGAAAGCTTTGGCGGTGGAAACAGAAGGCTTTCTGTCATAGGAAATGAAATCAGCCCTCGACAACTTTACCTGTGAAAAAAAAAATTCTAAGCTCCGGGGTCACAACTTCAGCAAAAATCTGAAATTCTCCAATTCTCTCAAAAATGGTGCCAAACTGATGCAAATTCTCCCCTGAAAGGTTTGGCGGTGGAAACAGAAGTCTTTTTGTCATAGGAAATGAAATCAGCCCTCGAAGACAAAACCTGTGGGAAAAAAAAATTCTAAGCCCCGGGGTCACAACTTCAGCAAAAATCTGAAATTCTCCTATTCTCTCAAAAATGGTGCTAAACTGTTGCAAATTCTCCCCTGAAAGGTTTGGCGGTGGAAACAGAAGGCTTTTTGTCATAGGAAAGGAAATCAGCCCTCGACAACTTTACCTGTGAAAAAAAAAATTTCTAAGCCCCGGGGTCACAATTTCAGCAAAAATCTGAAATTGTCCAATTTTCTCAAAAATGGTGCTAAACTGTTGCAAATTCTCCCCTGAAAGCTTTGGCGGTGGAAACAGAAGGCTTTTTGTCATAGGAAAGGAAATCAGCCCTCGACAACTTTACCTGTGAAAAAAAAAATTTCTAAGCCCCGGGGTCACAACTTCAGCAAAAATCTGAAATTCTCCCATTCTCTCAAAAATGGTGCTAAACTGTTGCAAATTCTCTCCAGAAAGGTTTGGCGGTGGAAACAGAAGGCTTTTTGTCATAGGAAAGGAAATCAGCCCTCGACAACTTTACCTGTGGAAAAAAAAAATTCTAAGCCCCGGGGTCACAATTTCAGCAAAAACCTGAAATTCTCCAGTTCACTCAAAAATGGTGCCAAACTGTTGCAAATTCTCCCCTGAAAGCTTTGGCGGTGGAAACAGAAGGCTTTCTGTCATAGGAAATGAAATCAGCCCTCGACAACTTTACCTGTGAAAAAAAAAAATTCTAAGCTCCGGGGTCACAACTTCAGCAAAAATCTGAAATTCTCCAATTCTCTCAAAAATGGTGCCAAACTGTTGCAAATTCTCCCCTGAAAGGTTTGACGGTGGAAACAGAAGGCTTTTTGTCATAGGAAAGGAAATCAGCCCTCGAAGACAAAACCTGTGAAAAAAATAAATTCTAAGCCCCGGGGTCACAATTTCAGCAAAAATCTGAAATTCTCCAATTCTCTCAAAAATGGTGCCAAACTGTTGCAAATTCTCCCCTGAAAGGTTTGGCGGTGGAAACAGAAGGCTTTTTGTCATAGGAAATGAAATCAGCCCTCGACAACTTTACCTGTGAAAAAAATAAATTCTAAGCCCCGGGGTCACAATTTCAGCAAAAATCTGAAATTCTCCAGTTCACTCAAAAATGGTGCCAAACTGTTGCAAATTCTCCCCTGAAAGGTTTGGAGGTGGAAACAGAAGGCTTTTTGTCATAGGAAATGAAATCAGCCCTCGAAGACAAAACCTGTGGAAAAAAAAATTTCTAAGCCCCGGGGTCACAACTTCAGCAAAAATCTGAAATTGTCCAATTCTCTCAAAAATGGTGCTAAACTGTTGCAAATTCTCCCCTGAAAGCTTTGGCGGTGGAAACAGAAGGCTTTTTGTCATAGGAAAGGAAATCAGCCCTCGACAACTTTACCTGTGAAAAAAAAAATTTCTAAGCCCCGGGGTCACAATTTCAGCAAAAATCTGAAATTGTCCAATTCTCTCAAAAATGGTGCTAAACTGTTGCAAATTCTCCCCTGAAAGGTTTGGCGGTGGAAACAGAAGGCTTTTTGTCATAGGAAAGGAAATCAGCCCTCGACAACTTTACCTGTGAAAAAAAAAATTTCTAAGCCCCGGGGTCACAATTTCAGCAAAAATCTGAAATTCTCCCATTCTCTCAAAAATGGTGCTAAACTGTTGCAAATTCTCTCCAGAAAGGTTTGGCGGTGGAAACAGAAGGCTTTTTGTCATAGGAAAGGAAATCAGCCCTCGACAACTTTACCTGTGGAAAAAAAAAATTCTAAGCCCCGGGGTCACAATTTCAGCAAAAACCTGAAATTCTCCAGTTCACTCAAAAATGGTGCCAAACTGTTGCAAATTCTCCCCTGAAAGCTTTGGCGGTGGAAACAGAAGGCTTTCTGTCATAGGAAATGAAATCAGCCCTCGACAACTTTACCTGTGAAAAAAAAAAATTCTAAGCTCCGGGGTCACAACTTCAGCAAAAATCTGAAATTCTCCAATTCTCTCAAAAATGGTGCCAAACTGTTGCAAATTCTCCCCTGAAAGGTTTGGCGGTGGAAACAGAAGGCTTTTTGTCATAGGAAAGGAAATCAGCCCTCGAAGACAAAACCTGTGAAAAAAATAAATTCTAAGCCCCGGGGTCACAATTTCAGCAAAAATCTGAAATTCTCCAATTCTCTCAAAAATGGTGCCAAACTGTTGCAAATTCTCCCCTGAAAGGTTTGGCGGTGGAAACAGAAGGCTTTTTGTCATAGGAAATGAAATCAGCCCTCGACAACTTTACCTGTGAAAAAAATAAATTCTAAGCCCCGGGGTCACAATTTCAGCAAAAATCTGAAATTCTCCAGTTCACTCAAAAATGGTGCCAAACTGTTGCAAATTCTCCCCTGAAAGGTTTGGAGGTGGAAACAGAAGGCTTTTTGTCATAGGAAATGAAATCAGCCCTCGAAGACAAAACCTGTGAAAAAAAAAATTTCTAAGCCCCGGGGTCACAACTTCAGCAAAAATCTGAAATTGTCCAATTCTCTCAAAAATGGTGCTAAACTGTTGCAAATTCTCCCCTGAAAGCTTTGGCGGTGGAAACAGAAGGCTTTTTGTCATAGGAAAGGAAATCAGCCCTCGACAACTTTACCTGTGAAAAAAAAAATTTCTAAGCCCCGGGGTCACAACTTCAGCAAAAATCTGAAATTCTCCCATTCTCTCAAAAATGGTGCTAAACTGTTGCAAATTCTCTCCAGAAAGGTTTGGCGGTGGAAACAGAAGGCTTTTTGTCATAGGAAATGAAATCAGCCCTCGACAACTTTACCTGTGGAAAAAAAAATTTCTAAGCCCCGGGGTCACAATTTCAGCAAAAATCTGAAATTCTCCAGTTCACTCAAAAATGATGCCAAACTGTTGCAAATTCTCCCCAGAAAGGTTTGGCGGTGGAAACAGAAGTCTTTTTGTCATAAGAAGTGAAATCAGCCCTCGAAGACAAAACCTGTGAAAAAAAAAATTTCTAAGCCCCGGGGTCACAACTTCAGCAAAAATCTGAAATTCTCCAATTCTCTCAAAAATGGTGCCAAACTGTTGCAAATTCTCCCCTGAAACATTTGGAGGTGGAAACAGAAGGCTTTTTGTCATAGGAAATGAAATCAGCCCTCGAAGACAAAACCTGTGAAAAAAAAAATTTCTAAGCCCCGGGGTCACAACTTCAGCAAAAATCTGAAATTGTCCAATTCTCTCAAAAATGGTGCTAAACTGTTGCAAATTCTCCCCTGAAAGCTTTGGCGGTGGAAACAGAAGGCTTTTTGTCATAGGAAAGGAAATCAGCCCTCGACAACTTTACCTGTGAAAAAAAAAATTTCTAAGCCCCGGGGTCACAATTTCAGCAAAAATCTGAAATTGTCCAATTCTCTCAAAAATGGTGCTAAACTGTTGCAAATTCTCCCCTGAAAGGTTTGGCGGTGGAAACAGAAGGCTTTTTGTCATAGGAAAGGAAATCAGCCCTCGACAACTTTACCTGTGAAAAAAAAAATTTCTAAGCCCCGGGGTCACAATTTCAGCAAAAATCTGAAATTGTCCAATTCTCTCAAAAATGGTGCTAAACTGTTGCAAATTCTCCCCTGAAAGCTTTGGCGGTGGAAACAGAAGGCTTTTTGTCATAGGAAAGGAAATCAGCCCTCGACAACTTTACCTGTGAAAAAAAAAATTTCTAAGCCCCGGGGTCACAACTTCAGCAAAAATCTGAAATTCTCCCATTCTCTCAAAAATGGTGCTAAACTGTTGCAAATTCTCTCCAGAAAGGTTTGGCGGTGGAAACAGAAGGCTTTTTGTCATAGGAAAGGAAATCAGCCCTCGACAACTTTACCTGTGGAAAAAAAAAAATTCTAAGCCCCGGGGTCACAATTTCAGCAAAAACCTGAAATTCTCCAGTTCACTCAAAAATGGTGCCAAACTGTTGCAAATTCTCCCCTGAAAGCTTTGGCGGTGGAAACAGAAGGCTTTCTGTCATAGGAAATGAAATCAGCCCTCGACAACTTTACCTGTGAAAAAAAAAAATTCTAAGCTCCGGGGTCACAACTTCAGCAAAAATCTGAAATTCTCCAATTCTCTCAAAAATGGTGCCAAACTGTTGCAAATTCTCCCCGGAAAGTTTGGCGGTGGAAACAGAAGGCTTTTTGTCATAGGAAAGGAAATCAGCCCTCGAAGACAAAACCTGTGAAAAAAATAAATTCTAAGCCCCGGGGTCACAATTTCAGCAAAAATCTGAAATTCTCCAATTCTCTCAAAAATGGTGCCAAACTGTTGCAAATTCTCCCCTGAAAGGTTTGGCGGTGGAAACAGAAGGCTTTTTGTCATAGGAAATGAAATCAGCCCTCGACAACTTTACCTGTGAAAAAAATAAATTCTAAGCCCCGGGGTCACAATTTCAGCAAAAATCTGAAATTCTCCAGTTCACTCAAAAATGGTGCCAAACTGTTGCAAATTCTCCCCTGAAAGGTTTGGAGGTGGAAACAGAAGGCTTTTTGTCATAGGAAATGAAATCAGCCCTCGAAGACAAAACCTGTGAAAAAAAAAATTTCTAAGCCCCGGGGTCACAACTTCAGCAAAAATCTGAAATTGTCCAATTCTCTCAAAAATGGTGCTAAACTGTTGCAAATTCTCCCCTGAAAGCTTTGGCGGTGGAAACAGAAGGCTTTTTGTCATAGGAAAGGAAATCAGCCCTCGACAACTTTACCTGTGAAAAAAAAAATTTCTAAGCCCCGGGGTCACAACTTCAGCAAAAATCTGAAATTCTCCCATTCTCTCAAAAATGGTGCTAAACTGTTGCAAATTCTCTCCAGAAAGGTTTGGCGGTGGAAACAGAAGGCTTTTTGTCATAGGAAAGGAAATCAGCCCTCGACAACTTTACCTGTGGAAAAAAAAAAATTCTAAGCCCCGGGGTCACAATTTCAGCAAAAACCTGAAATTCTCCAGTTCACTCAAAAATGGTGCCAAACTGTTGCAAATTCTCCCCTGAAAGCTTTGGCGGTGGAAACAGAAGGCTTTCTGTCATAGGAAATGAAATCAGCCCTCGACAACTTTACCTGTGAAAAAAAAAAATTCTAAGCTCCGGGGTCACAACTTCAGCAAAAATCTGAAATTCTCCAATTCTCTCAAAAATGGTGCCAAACTGTTGCAAATTCTCCCCTGAAAGGTTTGGCGGTGGAAACAGAAGGCTTTTTGTCATAGGAAAGGAAATCAGCCCTCGAAGACAAAACCTGTGAAAAAAATAAATTCTAAGCCCCGGGGTCACAATTTCAGCAAAAATCTGAAATTCTCCAATTCTCTCAAAAATGGTGCCAAACTGTTGCAAATTCTCCCCTGAAAGGTTTGGCGGTGGAAACAGAAGGCTTTTTGTCATAGGAAATGAAATCAGCCCTCGACAACTTTACCTGTGAAAAAAATAAATTCTAAGCCCCGGGGTCACAATTTCAGCAAAAATCTGAAATTCTCCAGTTCACTCAAAAATGGTGCCAAACTGTTGCAAATTCTCCCCTGAAAGGTTTGGAGGTGGAAACAGAAGGCTTTTTGTCATAGGAAATGAAATCAGCCCTCGAAGACAAAACCTGTGAAAAAAAAAATTTCTAAGCCCCGGGGTCACAACTTCAGCAAAAATCTGAAATTGTCCAATTCTCTCAAAAATGGTGCTAAACTGTTGCAAATTCTCCCCTGAAAGCTTTGGCGGTGGAAACAGAAGGCTTTTTGTCATAGGAAAGGAAATCAGCCCTCGACAACTTTACCTGTGAAAAAAAAAATTTCTAAGCCCCGGGGTCACAACTTCAGCAAAAATCTGAAATTCTCCCATTCTCTCAAAAATGGTGCTAAACTGTTGCAAATTCTCTCCAGAAAGGTTTGGCGGTGGAAACAGAAGGCTTTTTGTCATAGGAAATGAAATCAGCCCTCGACAACTTTACCTGTGGAAAAAAAAATTTCTAAGCCCCGGGGTCACAATTTCAGCAAAAATCTGAAATTCTCCAGTTCACTCAAAAATGATGCCAAACTGTTGCAAATTCTCCCCAGAAAGGTTTGGCGGTGGAAACAGAAGTCTTTTTGTCATAAGAAGTGAAATCAGCCCTCGAAGACAAAACCTGTGAAGAAAAAAATTTCTAAGCCCCGGGGTCACAACTTCAGCAAAAATCTGAAATTCTCCAATTCTCTCAAAAATGGTGCTAAACTGTTGCAAATTCTCCCCTGAAAGGTTTGGCGGTGGAAACAGAAGGCTTTTTGTCATAGGAAAGGAAATCAGCCCTTGACAACTTTACCTGTGAAAAAAAAAATTTCTAAGCCCCGGGGTCACAATTTCAGCAAAAATCTGCAATTGTCCAATTCTCTCAAAAATGGTGCTAAACTGTTGCAAATTCTCTCCTGAAAGGTTTGGCGGTGGAAACAGAAGGCTTTTTGTCATAGGAAAGGAAATCAGCCCTCGACAACTTTACCTGTGAAAAAAAAAAATTCTAAGCCCCGGGGTCACAATTTCAGCAAAAATATGAAATTCTCCAGTTCACTCAAAAATGGTGCCAAACTGTTGCAAATTCTCCCCAGAAAGGTTTGGCCGTGGAAACAGAAGGCTTTCTGTCATAGGAAATGAAATCAGCCCTCGACAACTTTACCTGTGAAAAAAAAAAATTCTAAGCCCCGGGGCCACAATTTCAGCAAAAATCTGAAATTCTCCAGTTCACTCAAAAATGATGCCAAACTGTTGCAAATTCTCCCCAGAAAGGTTTGGCGGTGGAAACAGAAGGCTTTTTGTCATAGGAAATGAAATCAGCCCTCTAAGACAAAACCTGTGAAAAAAATTTTTTCTAAGGCTCGGGGCCACAATTTCAGCAAAAATCTGAAATTCTCCAATTCTCTCAAAAATGGTGCCAAACTGTTGCAAATTCTTCCCTGAAAGGTTTGGCGGTGGAAACAGAAGGCTTTTTGTCATAGGAAAGGAAATCAGCCCTCAACAACTTTACTTGTGAAAAAAAAATTTCTAAGCCCCGGGGTCACAATTTCAGCAAAAATCTGAAATTCTCCAGTTCACTCAAAAATGGTGCCAAACTATTGCAAATTCTCCCCAGAAAGGTTTGGCGGTGGAAACAGAAGGCTTTCTGTCATAGGAAATGAAATCAGCCCTCGACAACTTTACCTGTGAAAAAAAAAATCTAAGCCCCGTGGTCACAATTTCAGAAAAAATCTGAAATTCTCCAATTCTCTCAAAAATGGTGCCAAACTGTTGCAAATTCTTCCCTGAAAGGTTTGGCGGTGGAAACAGAAGGCTTTTTGTCATAGGAAATGAAATCAGCCCTCGAAGACAAAACCTGTGGGGAAAAAAATTTCTAAGCCCCGGGGTCACAACTTCAGCAGAAATCTGAAATTCTCCAATTCTCTCAAAAATGATGCTAAACTGTTGCAAATTCTCCCCTGAAAGGTTTGGCGGTGGAAACAGAAGGCTTTTTGTCATAGGAAAGGAAATCAGCCCTCGACAACTTTACCTGTGAAAAAAAAAATTTCTAAGCCCCGGGGTCACAATTTCAGCAAAAATCTGAAAATGTCCAATTCTCTCAAAAATGGTGCTAAACTGTTGCAAATTCTCCCCTTAAATGTTTGGCGGTGGAAACAGAAGGCTTTTTGTCATAGGAAATGAAATCAGCCCTCGACAACTTTACCTGTGAAAAAAATAAATTCTAAGCCCCGGGGTCACAATTTCAGCAAAAATCTGAAATTCTCCAGTTCACTCAAAAATGGTGCCAAACTGTTGAAAATTCTTCCCTGAAAGGTTTGGCGGTGGAAACAGAAGGCTTTTTGTCATAGGAAAGGAAATCAGCCCTCGAAGACAAAACCTGTGGGAAAAAAAAATTCTAAGCCCCGGGGTCACAACTTCAGCAAAAATCTGAAATTCTCCAATTCTCTCAAAAATGGTGCTAAACTGTTGCAAATTCTCCCCTGAAAGGTTTGGCGGTGGAAACAGAAGGCTTTTTGTCATAGGAAAGGAAATCAGCCCTCGACAACTTTACCTGTGAAAAAAAAATTTCTAAGTCCCGGGGTCACAATTTCAGCAAAAATCTGATATTCTGCTATTCTCTCAAAAATGGTGCTAAACTGTTGCAAATTCTCCCCAGAAAGGTTTGGCAGTGGAAACAGAAGGCTTTTTGTCATAGGAAAGGAAATCAGCCCTCGAAGACAAAACCTGTGGAAAAAAAAATTCTAAGCCCCGGGGTCACAACTTCAGCAAAAATCTGAAATTCTCCAGTTCACTCAAAAATGATGCCAAACTGTTGCAAATTCTCGCCTGAAAGGTTTGGCAGTGGAAACAGAAGGCTTTTTGTCATAGGAAAGGAAATCAGCCCTCGACAACTTTACCTGTGAAAAAAAAAAATTCTAAGCCCCGGGGTCACAATTTCAGCAAAAATCTGAAATTCTCCAGTTCACTCAAAAATGGTGCCAAACTGTTGCAAATTCTCCCCTGAAAGGTTTGGCGGTGGAAACAGAAGGCTTTTTGTCATCGGAAATGAAATCAGCCCTCGAAGACAAAACCTGTGAAAAAAATAAATTCTAAGCCCCGGGGTCACAACTTCAGCAGAAATCTGAAATTCTCCAATTCTCTCAAAAATGATGCTAAACTGTTGCAAATTCTCCCCTGAAAGGTTTGGCGGTGGAAACAGAAGGCTTTTTGTCATAGGAAAGGAAATCAGCCCTCGACAACTTTACCTGTGAAAAAAAAAATTTCTAAGCCCCGGGGTCACAATTTCAGCAAAAATCTGAAAATGTCCAATTCTCTCAAAAATGGTGCTAAACTGTTGCAAATTCTCCCCTTAAATGTTTGGCGGTGGAAACAGAAGGCTTTTTGTCATAGGAAAGGAAATCAGCCCTCGAAGACAAAACCTGTGAAAAAAAAAAATTCTAAGCCCCGGGGTCACAACTTCAGCAAAAATCTGAAATTCTCCAATTCTCTCAAAAATGGTGCTAAACTGTTGCAAATTCTCCCCTGAAAGGTTTGGCGGTGGAAACAGAAGGCTTTTTGTCATAGGAAAGGAAATCAGCCCTCGACAACTTTACCTGTGAAAAAAAAATTTCTAAGTCCCGGGGTCACAATTTCAGCAAAAATCTGATATTCTGCAATTCTCTCAAAAATGGTGCTAAACTGTTGCAAATTCTCCCCAGAAAGGTTTGGCGGTGGAAACAGAAGGCTTTTTGTCATAGGAAAGGAAATCAGCCCTCGACAACTTTACCTGTGAAAAAAATAAATTCTAAGCCCCGGGGTCACAACTTCAGCAAAAATCTGAAATTCTCCAGTTCACTCAAAAATGATGCCAAACTGTTGCAAATTCTCCCCTGAAAGGTTTGGCAGTGGAAACAGAAGCCTTTTTGTCATAGGAAAGGAAATCAGCCCTCGACAACTTTACCTGTGAAAAAAAAAAATTCTAAGCCCCGGGGTCACAATTTCAGCAAAAATCTGAAATTCTCCAGTTCACTCAAAAATGGTGCCAAACTGTTGCAAATTCTCCCCTGAAAGGTTTGGCGGTGGAAACAGAAGGCTTTTTGTCATCGGAAATGAAATCAGCCCTCGAAGACAAAACCTGTGAAAAAAATAAATTCTAAGCCCCGGGGTCACAATTTCAGCAAAAATCTGAAATTCTCCAGTTCACTCAAAAATGGTGCCAAACTGTTGCAAATTCTCCCCTGAAAGGTTTGGCGGTGGAAACAGAAGTCTTTTTGTCATCGGAAATGAAATCAGCCCTCGAAGACAAAACCTGTGAAAAAAAAAATTTCTAAGCCCCGGGGTCACAACTTCAGCAAAAATCTGAAATTGTCCAATTCTCTCAAAAATGGTGCTAAACTGTTGCAAATTCTCCCCTGAAAGCTTTGGCGGTGGAAACAGAAGGCTTTTTGTCATAGGAAAGGAAATCAGCCCTCGACAACTTTACCTGTGAAAAAAAAAATTTCTAAGCCCCGGGGTCACAATTTCAGCAAAAATCTGAAATTGTCCAATTCTCTCAAAAATGGTGCTAAACTGTTGCAAATTCTCCCCTGAAAGGTTTGGCGGTGGAAACAGAAGGCTTTTTGTCATAGGAAAGGAAATCAGCCCTCGACAACTTTACCTGTGAAAAAAAAAATTTCTAAGCCCCGGGGTCACAATTTCAGCAAAAATCTGAAATTGTCCAATTCTCTCAAAAATGGTGCTAAACTGTTGCAAATTCTCCCCTGAAAGCTTTGGCGGTGGAAACAGAAGGCTTTTTGTCATAGGAAAGGAAATCAGCCCTCGACAACTTTACCTGTGAAAAAAAAAATTTCTAAGCCCCGGGGTCACAACTTCAGCAAAAATCTGAAATTCTCCCATTCTCTCAAAAATGGTGCTAAACTGTTGCAAATTCTCTCCAGAAAGGTTTGGCGGTGGAAACAGAAGGCTTTTTGTCATAGGAAAGGAAATCAGCCCTCGACAACTTTACCTGTGGAAAAAAAAAAATTCTAAGCCCCGGGGTCACAATTTCAGCAAAAACCTGAAATTCTCCAGTTCACTCAAAAATGGTGCCAAACTGTTGCAAATTCTCCCCTGAAAGCTTTGGCGGTGGAAACAGAAGGCTTTCTGTCATAGGAAATGAAATCAGCCCTCGACAACTTTACCTGTGAAAAAAAAAAATTCTAAGCTCCGGGGTCACAACTTCAGCAAAAATCTGAAATTCTCCAATTCTCTCAAAAATGGTGCCAAACTGTTGCAAATTCTCCCCTGAAAGGTTTGGCGGTGGAAACAGAAGGCTTTTTGTCATAGGAAAGGAAATCAGCCCTCGAAGACAAAACCTGTGAAAAAAATAAATTCTAAGCCCCGGGGTCACAATTTCAGCAAAAATCTGAAATTCTCCAATTCTCTCAAAAATGGTGCCAAACTGTTGCAAATTCTCCCCTGAAAGGTTTGGCGGTGGAAACAGAAGGCTTTTTGTCATAGGAAATGAAATCAGCCCTCGACAACTTTACCTGTGAAAAAAATAAATTCTAAGCCCCGGGGTCACAATTTCAGCAAAAATCTGAAATTCTCCAGTTCACTCAAAAATGGTGCCAAACTGTTGCAAATTCTCCCCTGAAAGGTTTGGCGGTGGAAACAGAAGGCTTTTTGTCATAGGAAATGAAATCAGCCCTCGAAGACAAAACCTGTGAAAAAAAAAATTTCTAAGCCCCGGGGTCACAACTTCAGCAAAAATCTGAAATTGTCCAATTCTCTCAAAAATGGTGCTAAACTGTTGCAAATTCTCCCCTGAAAGCTTTGGCGGTGGAAACAGAAGGCTTTTTGTCATAGGAAAGGAAATCAGCCCTCGACAACTTTACCTGTGAAAAAAAAAATTTCTAAGCCCCGGGGTCACAACTTCAGCAAAAATCTGAAATTCTCCCATTCTCTCAAAAATGGTGCTAAACTGTTGCAAATTCTCTCCAGAAAGGTTTGGCGGTGGAAACAGAAGGCTTTTTGTCATAGGAAATGAAATCAGCCCTCGACAACTTTACCTGTGGAAAAAAAAATTTCTAAGCCCCGGGGTCACAATTTCAGCAAAAATCTGAAATTCTCCAGTTCACTCAAAAATGATGCCAAACTGTTGCAAATTCTCCCCAGAAAGGTTTGGCGGTGGAAACAGAAGTCTTTTTGTCATAAGAAGTGAAATCAGCCCTCGAAGACAAAACCTGTGAAGAAAAAAATTTCTAAGCCCCGGGGTCACAACTTCAGCAAAAATCTGAAATTCTCCAATTCTCTCAAAAATGGTGCTAAACTGTTGCAAATTCTCCCCTGAAAGGTTTGGCGGTGGAAACAGAAGGCTTTTTGTCATAGGAAAGGAAATCAGCCCTTGACAACTTTACCTGTGAAAAAAAAAATTTCTAAGCCCCGGGGTCACAATTTCAGCAAAAATCTGCAATTGTCCAATTCTCTCAAAAATGGTGCTAAACTGTTGCAAATTCTCTCCTGAAAGGTTTGGCGGTGGAAACAGAAGGCTTTTTGTCATAGGAAAGGAAATCAGCCCTCGACAACTTTACCTGTGAAAAAAAAAAATTCTAAGCCCCGGGGTCACAATTTCAGCAAAAATATGAAATTCTCCAGTTCACTCAAAAATGGTGCCAAACTGTTGCAAATTCTCCCCAGAAAGGTTTGGCCGTGGAAACAGAAGGCTTTCTGTCATAGGAAATGAAATCAGCCCTCGACAACTTTACCTGTGAAAAAAAAAAATTCTAAGCCCCGGGGCCACAATTTCAGCAAAAATCTGAAATTCTCCAGTTCACTCAAAAATGATGCCAAACTGTTGCAAATTCTCCCCAGAAAGGTTTGGCGGTGGAAACAGAAGGCTTTTTGTCATAGGAAATGAAATCAGCCCTCTAAGACAAAACCTGTGAAAAAAAATTTTTCTAAGGCTCGGGGCCACAATTTCAGCAAAAATCTGAAATTCTCCAATTCTCTCAAAAATGGTGCCAAACTGTTGCAAATTCTTCCCTGAAAGGTTTGGCGGTGGAAACAGAAGGCTTTTTGTCATAGGAAAGGAAATCAGCCCTCGACAACTTTACTTGTGAAAAAAAAAATTCTAAGCCCCGGGGTCACAATTTCAGCAAAAATCTGAAATTCTCCAGTTCACTCAAAAATGGTGCCAAACTATTGCAAATTCTCCCCAGAAAGGTTTGGCGGTGGAAACAGAAGGCTTTCTGTCATAGGAAATGAAATCAGCCCTCGACAACTTTACCTGTGAAAAAAAAAATCTAAGCCCCGTGGTCACAATTTCAGAAAAAATCTGAAATTCTCCAATTCTCTCAAAAATGGTGCCAAACTGTTGCAAATTCTTCCCTGAAAGGTTTGGCGGTGGAAACAGAAGGCTTTTTGTCATAGGAAATGAAATCAGCCCTCGAAGACAAAACCTGTGGGGAAAAAAATTTCTAAGCCCCGGGGTCACAACTTCAGCAGAAATCTGAAATTCTCCAATTCTCTCAAAAATGATGCTAAACTGTTGCAAATTCTCCCCTGAAAGGTTTGGCGGTGGAAACAGAAGGCTTTTTGTCATAGGAAAGGAAATCAGCCCTCGACAACTTTACCTGTGAAAAAAATAAATTCTAAGCCCCGGGGTCACAATTTCAGCAAAAATCTGAAATTCTCCAGTTCACTCAAAAATGGTGCCAAACTGTTGAAAATTCTTCCCTGAAAGGTTTGGCGGTGGAAACAGAAGGCTTTTTGTCATAGGAAAGGAAATCAGCCCTCGAAGACAAAACCTGTGGAAAAAAAAAATTCTAAGCCCCGGGGTCACAACTTCAGCAAAAATCTGAAATTCTCCAATTCTCTCAAAAATGGTGCTAAACTGTTGCAAATTCTCCCCTGAAAGGTTTGGCGGTGGAAACAGAAGGCTTTTTGTCATAGGAAAGGAAATCAGCCCTCGACAACTTTACCTGTGAAAAAAAAATTTCTAAGTCCCGGGGTCACAATTTCAGCAAAAATCTGATATTCTGCTATTCTCTCAAAAATGGTGCTAAACTGTTGCAAATTCTCCCCAGAAAGGTTTGGCGGTGGAAACAGAAGGCTTTTTGTCATAGGAAAGGAAATCAGCCCTCGAAGACAAAACCTGTGGAAAAAAAAAATTCTAAGCCCCGGGGTCACAACTTCAGCAAAAATCTGAAATTCTCCAGTTCACTCAAAAATGATGCCAAACTGTTGCAAATTCTCGCCTGAAAGGTTTGGCAGTGGAAACAGAAGGCTTTTTGTCATAGGAAAGGAAATCAGCCCTCGACAACTTTACCTGTGAAAAAAAAAAATTCTAAGCCCCGGGGTCACAATTTCAGCAAAAATCTGAAATTCTCCAGTTCACTCAAAAATGGTGCCAAACTGTTGAAAATTCTCCCCTGAAAGGTTTGGCGGTGGAAACAGAAGGCTTTTTGTCATCGGAAATGAAATCAGCCCTCGAAGACAAAACCTGTGAAAAAAATAAATTCTAAGCCCCGGGGTCACAATTTCAGCAAAAATCTGAAATTCTCCAGTTCACTCAAAAATGGTGCCAAACTGTTGCAAATTCTCCCCTGAAAGGTTTGGCGGTGGAAACAGAAGTCTTTTTGTCATAGGAAATGAAATCAGCCCTCGAAGACAAAACCTGTGGAAAAAAAAAATTCTAAGCCCCGGGGTCACAACTTCAGCAAAAATCTGAAATTCTCCAGTTCACTCAAAAATGATGCCAAACTGTTGCAAATTCTCCCCAGAAAGGTTTGGCGGTGGAAACAGAAGGCTTTTTGTCATAGGAAATGAAATCAGCCCTCGAAGACAAAACCTGTGGAAAAAAAAATTTCTAAGCCCCGGGGTCACAACTTCAGCAGAAATCTGAAATTCTCCAATTCTCTCAAAAATGATGCTAAACTGTTGCAAATTCTCCCCTGAAAGGTTTGGCGGTGGAAACAGAAGGCTTTTTGTCATAGGAAAGGAAATCAGCCCTCGACAACTTTACCTGTGAAAAAAAAAATTTCTAAGCCCCGGGGTCACAATTTCAGCAAAAATCTGAAAATGTCCAATTCTCTCAAAAATGGTGCTAAACTGTTGCAAATTCTCCCCTTAAATGTTTGGCGGTGGAAACAGAAGGCTTTTTGTCATAGGAAATGAAATCAGCCCTCGACAACTTTACCTGTGAAAAAAATAAATTCTAAGCCCCGGGGTCACAATTTCAGCAAAAATCTGAAATTCTCCAGTTCACTCAAAAATGGTGCCAAACTGTTGAAAATTCTTCCCTGAAAGGTTTGGCGGTGGAAACAGAAGGCTTTTTGTCATAGGAAAGGAAATCAGCCCTCGAAGACAAAACCTGTGAAAAAAAAAAATTCTAAGCCCCGGGGTCACAACTTCAGCAAAAATCTGAAATTCTCCAATTCTCTCAAAAATGGTGCTAAACTGTTGCAAATTCTCCCCTGAAAGGTTTGGCGGTGGAAACAGAAGGCTTTTTGTCATAGGAAAGGAAATCAGCCCTCGACAACTTTACCTGTGAAAAAAAAATTTCTAAGTCCCGGGGTCACAATTTCAGCAAAAATCTGATATTCTGCTATTCTCTCAAAAATGGTGCTAAACTGTTGCAAATTCTCCCCAGAAAGGTTTGGCGGTGGAAACAGAAGGCTTTTTGTCATAGGAAAGGAAATCAGCCCTCGAAGACAAAACCTGTGGAAAAAAAAAATTCTAAGCCCCGGGGTCACAACTTCAGCAAAAATCTGAAATTCTCCAGTTCACTCAAAAATGATGCCAAACTGTTGCAAATTCTCGCCTGAAAGGTTTGGCAGTGGAAACAGAAGGCTTTTTGTCATAGGAAAGGAAATCAGCCCTCGACAACTTTACCTGTGAAAAAAAAAAATTCTAAGCCCCGGGGTCACAATTTCAGCAAAAATCTGAAATTCTCCAGTTCACTCAAAAATGGTGCCAAACTGTTGAAAATTCTCCCCTGAAAGGTTTGGCGGTGGAAACAGAAGGCTTTTTGTCATCGGAAATGAAATCAGCCCTCGAAGACAAAACCTGTGAAAAAAATAAATTCTAAGCCCCGGGGTCACAATTTCAGCAAAAATCTGAAATTCTCCAGTTCACTCAAAAATGGTGCCAAACTGTTGCAAATTCTCCCCTGAAAGGTTTGGCGGTGGAAACAGAAGTCTTTTTGTCATAGGAAATGAAATCAGCCCTCGAAGACAAAACCTGTGGAAAAAAAAAATTCTAAGCCCCGGGGTCACAACTTCAGCAAAAATCTGAAATTCTCCAGTTCACTCAAAAATGATGCCAAACTGTTGCAAATTCTCCCCAGAAAGGTTTGGCGGTGGAAACAGAAGGCTTTTTGTCATAGGAAATGAAATCAGCCCTCGAAGACAAAACCTGTGGAAAAAAAAATTTCTAAGCCCCGGGGTCACAACTTCAGCAGAAATCTGAAATTCTCCAATTCTCTCAAAAATGATGCTAAACTGTTGCAAATTCTCCCCTGAAAGGTTTGGCGGTGGAAACAGAAGGCTTTTTGTCATAGGAAAGGAAATCAGCCCTCGACAACTTTACCTGTGAAAAAAAAAATTTCTAAGCCCCGGGGTCACAATTTCAGCAAAAATCTGAAAATGTCCAATTCTCTCAAAAATGGTGCTAAACTGTTGCAAATTCTCCCCTTAAATGTTTGGCGGTGGAAACAGAAGGCTTTTTGTCATAGGAAATGAAATCAGCCCTCGACAACTTTACCTGTGAAAAAAATAAATTCTAAGCCCCGGGGTCACAATTTCAGCAAAAATCTGAAATTCTCCAGTTCACTCAAAAATGGTGCCAAACTGTTGAAAATTCTTCCCTGAAAGGTTTGGCGGTGGAAACAGAAGGCTTTTTGTCATAGGAAAGGAAATCAGCCCTCGAAGACAAAACCTGTGAAAAAAAAAAATTCTAAGCCCCGGGGTCACAACTTCAGCAAAAATCTGAAATTCTCCAATTCTCTCAAAAATGGTGCTAAACTGTTGCAAATTCTCCCCTGAAAGGTTTGGCGGTGGAAACAGAAGGCTTTTTGTCATAGGAAAGGAAATCAGCCCTCGACAACTTTACCTGTGAAAAAAAAATTTCTAAGTCCCGGGGTCACAATTTCAGCAAAAATCTGATATTCTGCAATTCTCTCAAAAATGGTGCTAAACTGTTGCAAATTCTCCCCAGAAAGGTTTGGCGGTGGAAACAGAAGGCTTTTTGTCATAGGAAAGGAAATCAGCCCTCGACAACTTTACCTGTGAAAAAAATAAATTCTAAGCCCCGGGGTCACAACTTCAGCAAAAATCTGAAATTCTCCAGTTCACTCAAAAATGATGCCAAACTGTTGCAAATTCTCCCCTGAAAGGTTTGGCAGTGGAAACAGAAGCCTTTTTGTCATAGGAAAGGAAATCAGCCCTCGACAACTTTACCTGTGAAAAAAAAAAATTCTAAGCCCCGGGGTCACAATTTCAGCAAAAATCTGAAATTCTCCAGTTCACTCAAAAATGGTGCCAAACTGTTGCAAATTCTCCCCTGAAAGGTTTGGCGGTGGAAACAGAAGGCTTTTTGTCATCGGAAATGAAATCAGCCCTCGAAGACAAAACCTGTGAAAAAAATAAATTCTAAGCCCCGGGGTCACAATTTCAGCAAAAATCTGAAATTCTCCAGTTCACTCAAAAATGGTGCCAAACTGTTGCAAATTCTCCCCTGAAAGGTTTGGCGGTGGAAACAGAAGTCTTTTTGTCATCGGAAATGAAATCAGCCCTCGAAGACAAAACCTGTGAAAAAAAAAAATTCTAAGCCCCGGGGTCACAACTTCAGCAAAAATCTGAAATTCTCCAATTCTCTCAAAAATGGTGCTAAACTGTTGCAAATTCTCCCCTGAAAGGTTTGGCGGTGGAAACAGAAGGCTTTTTGGCATAGGAAAGGAAATCAGCCCTCGACAACTTTACCTGTGAAAAAAAAATTTCTACGTCCCGGGGTCACAATTTCAGCAAAAATCTGATATTCTGCAATTCTCTCAAAAATGGTGCTAAACTGTTGCAAATTCTCCCCAGAAAGGTTTGGCGGTGGAAACAGAAGGCTTTTTGTCATAGGAAAGGAAATCAGCCCTCGAAGACAAAACCTGTGAAAAAAAAAAATTCTAAGCCCCGGGGTCACAACTTCAGCAAAAATCTGAAATTCTCCAGTTCACTCAAAAATGATGCCAAACTGTTGCAAATTCTCCCCTGAAAGGTTTGGCAGTGGAAACAGAAGGCTTTTTGTCATAGGAAAGGAAATCAGCCCTCGACAACTTTACCTGTGAAAAAAAAAAATTCTAAGCCCCGGGGTCACAATTTCAGGAAAAATCTGAAATTCTCCAGTTCACTCAAAAATGGTGCCAAACTGTTGCAAATTCTCCCCTGAAAGGTTTGGCGGCGGAAACAGAAGGCTTTTTGTCATCGGAAACGAAATCAGCCCTCGAAGACAAAACCTGTGGGGAAAAAAATTTCTAAGCCCCGGGGTCACAATTTCAGCAAAAATCTGAAATTGTCCAATTCTCTCAAAAATGGTGCTAAACTGTTGCAAATTCTCCCCTGAAAGGTTTGGTGGTGGAAACAGAAGGCTTTTTGTCATAGGAAAGGAAATCAGCCCTCGAAGACAAAACCTGTGGAAAAAAAAAATTCTAAGCCCCGGGGTCACAACTTCAGCAAAAATCTGAAATTCTCCAGTTCACTCAAAAATGATGCCAAACTGTTGCAAATTCTCGCCTGAAAGGTTTGGCAGTGGAAACAGAAGGCTTTTTGTCATAGGAAAGGAAATCAGCCCTCGACAACTTTACCTGTGAAAAAAAAAAATTCTAAGCCCCGGGGTCACAATTTCAGCAAAAATCTGAAATTCTCCAGTTCACTCAAAAATGGTGCCAAACTGTTGAAAATTCTCCCCTGAAAGGTTTGGCGGTGGAAACAGAAGGCTTTTTGTCATCGGAAATGAAATCAGCCCTCGAAGACAAAACCTGTGAAAAAAATAAATTCTAAGCCCCGGGGTCACAATTTCAGCAAAAATCTGAAATTCTCCAGTTCACTCAAAAATGGTGCCAAACTGTTGCAAATTCTCCCCTGAAAGGTTTGGCGGTGGAAACAGAAGTCTTTTTGTCATAGGAAATGAAATCAGCCCTCGAAGACAAAACCTGTGGAAAAAAAAAATTCTAAGCCCCGGGGTCACAACTTCAGCAAAAATCTGAAATTCTCCAGTTCACTCAAAAATGATGCCAAACTGTTGCAAATTCTCCCCAGAAAGGTTTGGCGGTGGAAACAGAAGGCTTTTTGTCATAGGAAATGAAATCAGCCCTCGAAGACAAAACCTGTGGAAAAAAAAATTTCTAAGCCCCGGGGTCACAACTTCAGCAGAAATCTGAAATTCTCCAATTCTCTCAAAAATGATGCTAAACTGTTGCAAATTCTCCCCTGAAAGGTTTGGCGGTGGAAACAGAAGGCTTTTTGTCATAGGAAAGGAAATCAGCCCTCGACAACTTTACCTGTGAAAAAAAAAATTTCTAAGCCCCGGGGTCACAATTTCAGCAAAAATCTGAAAATGTCCAATTCTCTCAAAAATGGTGCTAAACTGTTGCAAATTCTCCCCTTAAATGTTTGGCGGTGGAAACAGAAGGCTTTTTGTCATAGGAAATGAAATCAGCCCTCGACAACTTTACCTGTGAAAAAAATAAATTCTAAGCCCCGGGGTCACAATTTCAGCAAAAATCTGAAATTCTCCAGTTCACTCAAAAATGGTGCCAAACTGTTGAAAATTCTTCCCTGAAAGGTTTGGCGGTGGAAACAGAAGGCTTTTTGTCATAGGAAAGGAAATCAGCCCTCGAAGACAAAACCTGTGAAAAAAAAAAATTCTAAGCCCCGGGGTCACAACTTCAGCAAAAATCTGAAATTCTCCAATTCTCTCAAAAATGGTGCTAAACTGTTGCAAATTCTCCCCTGAAAGGTTTGGCGGTGGAAACAGAAGGCTTTTTGTCATAGGAAAGGAAATCAGCCCTCGACAACTTTACCTGTGAAAAAAAAATTTCTAAGTCCCGGGGTCACAATTTCAGCAAAAATCTGATATTCTGCAATTCTCTCAAAAATGGTGCTAAACTGTTGCAAATTCTCCCCAGAAAGGTTTGGCGGTGGAAACAGAAGGCTTTTTGTCATAGGAAAGGAAATCAGCCCTCGACAACTTTACCTGTGAAAAAAATAAATTCTAAGCCCCGGGGTCACAACTTCAGCAAAAATCTGAAATTCTCCAGTTCACTCAAAAATGATGCCAAACTGTTGCAAATTCTCCCCTGAAAGGTTTGGCAGTGGAAACAGAAGCCTTTTTGTCATAGGAAAGGAAATCAGCCCTCGACAACTTTACCTGTGAAAAAAAAAAATTCTAAGCCCCGGGGTCACAATTTCAGCAAAAATCTGAAATTCTCCAGTTCACTCAAAAATGGTGCCAAACTGTTGCAAATTCTCCCCTGAAAGGTTTGGCGGTGGAAACAGAAGGCTTTTTGTCATCGGAAATGAAATCAGCCCTCGAAGACAAAACCTGTGAAAAAAATAAATTCTAAGCCCCGGGGTCACAATTTCAGCAAAAATCTGAAATTCTCCAGTTCACTCAAAAATGGTGCCAAACTGTTGCAAATTCTCCCCTGAAAGGTTTGGCGGTGGAAACAGAAGTCTTTTTGTCATCGGAAATGAAATCAGCCCTCGAAGACAAAACCTGTGAAAAAAAAAAATTCTAAGCCCCGGGGTCACAACTTCAGCAAAAATCTGAAATTCTCCAATTCTCTCAAAAATGGTGCTAAACTGTTGCAAATTCTCCCCTGAAAGGTTTGGCGGTGGAAACAGAAGGCTTTTTGGCATAGGAAAGGAAATCAGCCCTCGACAACTTTACCTGTGAAAAAAAAATTTCTACGTCCCGGGGTCACAATTTCAGCAAAAATCTGATATTCTGCAATTCTCTCAAAAATGGTGCTAAACTGTTGCAAATTCTCCCCAGAAAGGTTTGGCGGTGGAAACAGAAGGCTTTTTGTCATAGGAAAGGAAATCAGCCCTCGAAGACAAAACCTGTGAAAAAAAAAAATTCTAAGCCCCGGGGTCACAACTTCAGCAAAAATCTGAAATTCTCCAGTTCACTCAAAAATGATGCCAAACTGTTGCAAATTCTCCCCTGAAAGGTTTGGCAGTGGAAACAGAAGGCTTTTTGTCATAGGAAAGGAAATCAGCCCTCGACAACTTTACCTGTGAAAAAAAAAAATTCTAAGCCCCGGGGTCACAATTTCAGGAAAAATCTGAAATTCTCCAGTTCACTCAAAAATGGTGCCAAACTGTTGCAAATTCTCCCCTGAAAGGTTTGGCGGCGGAAACAGAAGGCTTTTTGTCATCGGAAACGAAATCAGCCCTCGAAGACAAAACCTGTGGGGAAAAAAATTTCTAAGCCCCGGGGTCACAATTTCAGCAAAAATCTGAAATTGTCCAATTCTCTCAAAAATGGTGCTAAACTGTTGCAAATTCTCCCCTGAAAGGTTTGGTGGTGGAAACAGAAGGCTTTTTGTCATAGGAAAGGAAATCAGCCCTCGACAACTTTACCTGTGAAAAAAAAAATTTCTAAGCCCCGGGGTCACAATTTCAGCAAAAATCTGAAATTCTCCAGTTCACTCAAAAATGGTGCCAAACTGTTGCAAATTCTCCCCTGAAAGGTTTGGCGGTGGAAACAGAAGGCTTTCTGTCATAGGAAATGAAATCAGCCCTCGACAACTTTACCTGTGAAAAAAAAAATTCTAAGCTCCGGGGTCACAACTTCAGCAAAAATCTGAAATTCTCCAATTCTCTCAAAAATGGTGCCAAACTGTTGCAAATTCTCCCCTGAAAGGTTTGGCGGTGGAAACAGAAGGCTTTTTGTCATAGGAAAGGAAATCAGCCCTCGACAACTTTACCTGTGAAAAAAAAAATTTCTAAGCCCCGGGGTCACAATTTCAGCAAAAATCTGAAATTCTCCAGTTCACTCAAAAATGGTGCCAAACTGTTGCAAATTCTCCCCTGAAAGGTTTGGCGGTGGAAACAGAAGGCTTTCTGTCATAGGAAATGAAATCAGCCCTCGACAACTTTACCTGTGGAAAAAAAAAATTCTAAGCTCCGGGGTCACAACTTCAGCAAAAATCTGAAATTCTCCAATTCTCTCAAAAATGGTGCCAAACTGTTGCAAATTCTCCCCTGAAAGGTTTGGCGGTGGAAACAGAAGGCTTTTTGTCATAGGAAAGGAAATCAGCCCTCGACAACTTTACCTGTGAAAAAAAAAATTTCTAAGCCCCGGGGTCACAATTTCAGCAAAAATCTGAAATTGTCCAATTCTCTCAAAAATGGTGCTAAACTGTTGCAAATTCTCCCCTGAAAGGTTTGGCAGTGGAAACAGAAGGCTTTTTGTCATAGGAAAGGAAATCAGCCCTCGACAACTTTACCTGTGAAAAAAAAAAATTCTAAGCCCCGGGGTCACAATTTCAGCAAAAATCTGAAATTCTCCAGTTCACTCAAAAATGGTGCCAAACTGTTGCAAATTCTCCCCTGAAAGGTTTGGCGGTGGAAACAGAAGGCTTTTTGTCATCGGAAATGAAATCAGCCCTCGAAGACAAAACCTGTGGAAAAAAAAAATTCTAAGCCCCGGGGTCACAACTTCAGCAAAAATCTGAAATTCTCCAATTCTCTCAAAAATGGTGCTAAACTGTTGCAAATTCTCCCCTGAAAGGTTTGGCGGTGGAAACAGAAGGCTTTTTGTCATAGAAAAGGAAATCAGCCCTCAACAACTTTACCTGTGAAAAAAAAATTTCTACGTCCCGGGGTCACAATTTCAGCAAAAATCTGATATTCTGCAATTCTCTCAAAAATGGTGCTAAACTGTTGCAAATTCTCCCCAGAAAGGTTTGGCGGTGGAAACAGAAGGCTTTTTGTCATAGGAAAGGAAATCAGCCCTCGAAGACAAAACCTGTGAAAAAAAAAATTCTAAGCCCCGGGGTCACAACTTCAGCAAAAATCTGAAATTCTCCAGTTCACTCAAAAATGATGCCAAACTGTTGCAAATTCTCCCCTGAAAGGTTTGGCAGTGGAAACAGAAGGCTTTTTGTCATAGGAAAGGAAATCAGCCCTCGACAACGTTACCTGTGAAAAAAAAAAAATTCTAAGCCCCGGGGTCATAATTTCAGGAAAAATCTGAAATTCTCCAGTTCACTCAAAAATGGTGCCAAACTGTTGCAAATTCTCCCCTGAAAGGTTTGGCGGTGGAAACAGAAGGCTTTTTCTCATCGGAAATGAAATCAGCCCTCGAAGACAAAACCTGTGGGGAAAAAAATTTCTAAGCCCCGGGGTCACAATTTCAGCAAAAATCTGAAATTGTCCAATTCTCTCAAAAATGGTGCTAAACTGTTGCAAATTCTCCCCTGAAAGGTTTGGCGGTGGAAACAGAAGTCTTTTTGTCATCGGAAATGAAATCAGCCCTCGAAGACAAAACCTGTGAAAAAAAAAAATTCTAAGCCCCGGGGTCACAACTTCAGCAAAAATCTGAAATTCTCCAATTCTCTCAAAAATGGTGCTAAACTGTTGCAAATTCTCCCCTGAAAGGTTTGGCGGTGGAAACAGAAGGCTTTTTGGCATAGGAAAGGAAATCAGCCCTCGACAACTTTACCTGTGAAAAAAAAATTTCTACGTCCCGGGGTCACAATTTCAGCAAAAATCTGATATTCTGCAATTCTCTCAAAAATGGTGCTAAACTGTTGCAAATTCTCCCCAGAAAGGTTTGGCGGTGGAAACAGAAGGCTTTTTGTCATAGGAAAGGAAATCAGCCCTCGAAGACAAAACCTGTGAAAAAAAAAAATTCTAAGCCCCGGGGTCACAACTTCAGCAAAAATCTGAAATTCTCCAGTTCACTCAAAAATGATGCCAAACTGTTGCAAATTCTCCCCTGAAAGGTTTGGCAGTGGAAACAGAAGGCTTTTTGTCATAGGAAAGGAAATCAGCCCTCGACAACTTTACCTGTGAAAAAAAAAAATTCTAAGCCCCGGGGTCACAATTTCAGGAAAAATCTGAAATTCTCCAGTTCACTCAAAAATGGTGCCAAACTGTTGCAAATTCTCCCCTGAAAGGTTTGGCGGCGGAAACAGAAGGCTTTTTGTCATCGGAAACGAAATCAGCCCTCGAAGACAAAACCTGTGGGGAAAAAAATTTCTAAGCCCCGGGGTCACAATTTCAGCAAAAATCTGAAATTGTCCAATTCTCTCAAAAATGGTGCTAAACTGTTGCAAATTCTCCCCTGAAAGGTTTGGTGGTGGAAACAGAAGGCTTTTTGTCATAGGAAAGGAAATCAGCCCTCGACAACTTTACCTGTGAAAAAAAAAATTTCTAAGCCCCGGGGTCACAATTTCAGCAAAAATCTGAAATTCTCCAGTTCACTCAAAAATGGTGCCAAACTGTTGCAAATTCTCCCCTGAAAGGTTTGGCGGTGGAAACAGAAGGCTTTCTGTCATAGGAAATGAAATCAGCCCTCGACAACTTTACCTGTGAAAAAAAAAATTCTAAGCTCCGGGGTCACAACTTCAGCAAAAATCTGAAATTCTCCAATTCTCTCAAAAATGGTGCCAAACTGTTGCAAATTCTCCCCTGAAAGGTTTGGCGGTGGAAACAGAAGGCTTTTTGTCATAGGAAAGGAAATCAGCCCTCGACAACTTTACCTGTGAAAAAAAAAATTTCTAAGCCCCGGGGTCACAATTTCAGCAAAAATCTGAAATTCTCCAGTTCACTCAAAAATGGTGCCAAACTGTTGCAAATTCTCCCCTGAAAGGTTTGGCGGTGGAAACAGAAGGCTTTCTGTCATAGGAAATGAAATCAGCCCTCGACAACTTTACCTGTGGAAAAAAAAAATTCTAAGCTCCGGGGTCACAACTTCAGCAAAAATCTGAAATTCTCCAATTCTCTCAAAAATGGTGCCAAACTGTTGCAAATTCTCCCCTGAAAGGTTTGGCGGTGGAAACAGAAGGCTTTTTGTCATAGGAAAGGAAATCAGCCCTCGACAACTTTACCTGTGAAAAAAAAAATTTCTAAGCCCCGGGGTCACAATTTCAGCAAAAATCTGAAATTGTCCAATTCTCTCAAAAATGGTGCTAAACTGTTGCAAATTCTCCCCTGAAAGGTTTGGCAGTGGAAACAGAAGGCTTTTTGTCATAGGAAAGGAAATCAGCCCTCGACAACTTTACCTGTGAAAAAAAAAAATTCTAAGCCCCGGGGTCACAATTTCAGCAAAAATCTGAAATTCTCCAGTTCACTCAAAAATGGTGCCAAACTGTTGCAAATTCTCCCCTGAAAGGTTTGGCGGTGGAAACAGAAGGCTTTTTGTCATCGGAAATGAAATCAGCCCTCGAAGACAAAACCTGTGGAAAAAAAAAATTCTAAGCCCCGGGGTCACAACTTCAGCAAAAATCTGAAATTCTCCAATTCTCTCAAAAATGGTGCTAAACTGTTGCAAATTCTCCCCTGAAAGGTTTGGCGGTGGAAACAGAAGGCTTTTTGTCATAGAAAAGGAAATCAGCCCTCGACAACTTTACCTGTGAAAAAAAAATTTCTACGTCCCGGGGTCACAATTTCAGCAAAAATCTGATATTCTGCAATTCTCTCAAAAATGGTGCTAAACTGTTGCAAATTCTCCCCAGAAAGGTTTGGCGGTGGAAACAGAAGGCTTTTTGTCATAGGAAAGGAAATCAGCCCTCGAAGACAAAACCTGTGAAAAAAAAAATTCTAAGCCCCGGGGTCACAACTTCAGCAAAAATCTGAAATTCTCCAGTTCACTCAAAAATGATGCCAAACTGTTGCAAATTCTCCCCTGAAAGGTTTGGCAGTGGAAACAGAAGGCTTTTTGTCATAGGAAAGGAAATCAGCCCTCGACAACGTTACCTGTGAAAAAAAAAAAATTCTAAGCCCCGGGGTCATAATTTCAGGAAAAATCTGAAATTCTCCAGTTCACTCAAAAATGGTGCCAAACTGTTGCAAATTCTCCCCTGAAAGGTTTGGCGGTGGAAACAGAAGGCTTTTTCTCATCGGAAATGAAATCAGCCCTCGAAGACAAAACCTGTGGGGAAAAAAATTTCTAAGCCCCGGGGTCACAATTTCAGCAAAAATCTGAAATTGTCCAATTCTCTCAAAAATGGTGCTAAACTGTTGCAAATTCTCCCCTGAAAGGTTTGGTGGTGGAAACAGAAGGCTTTTTGTCATAGGAAAGGAAATCAGCCCTCGACAACTTTACCTGTGAAAAAAAAAATTTCTAAGCCCCGGGGTCACAATTTCAGCAAAAATCTGAAATTCTCCAGTTCACTCAAAAATGGTGCCAAACTGTTGCAAATTCTCCCCTGAAAGGTTTGGCGGTGGAAACAGAAGGCTTTCTGTCATAGGAAATGAAATCAGCCCTCGACAACTTTACCTGTGAAAAAAAAAATTCTAAGCTCCGGGGTCACAACTTCAGCAAAAATCTGAAATTCTCCAATTCTCTCAAAAATGGTGCCAAACTGTTGCAAATTCTCCCCTGAAAGGTTTGGCGGTGGAAACAGAAGGCTTTTTGTCATAGGAAAGGAAAACAGCCCTCGACAACTTTACCTGTGAAAAAAAAAAATTCTAAGCCCCGGGGTCACAATTTCAGCAAAAATCTGAAATTCTCCAGTTCACTCAAAAATGGTGCCAAACTGTTGCAAATTCTCCCCTGAAAGGTTTGGCGGTGGAAACAGAAGGCTTTCTGTCATAGGAAATGAAATCAGCCCTCGACAACTTTACCTGTGGGAAAAAAAAATTCTAAGCTCCGGGGTCACAACTTCAGCAAAAATCTGAAATTCTCCAATTCTCTCAAAAATGGTGCCAAACTGTTGCAAATTCTCCCCTGAAAGGTTTGGCGGTGGAAACAGAAGGCTTTTTGTCATAGGAAAGGAAATCAGCCCTCGACAACTTTACCTGTGAAAAAAAAAATTTCTAAGCCCCGGGGTCACAATTTCAGCAAAAATCTGAAATTGTCCAATTCTCTCAAAAATGGTGCTAAACTGTTGCAAATTCTCCCCTGAAAGGTTTGGCGGTGGAAACAGAGGGCTTTTTGTCATAGGAAATGAAATCAGCCCTCGAAGACAAAACCTGTGAAAAAAAAAATTTCTAAGCCCCGGGGTCACAATTTCAGCAAAAATCTGAAATTCTCCAGTTCACTCAAAAATGGTGCCAAACTGTTGCAAATTCTCCCCTGAAAGGTTTGGCGGTGGAAACAGAAGGCTTTCTGTCATAGGAAATGAAATCAGCCCTCGACAACTTTACCTGTGAAAAAAAAAAATTCTAAGCTCCGGGGTCACAACTTCAGCAAAAATCTGAAATTCTCCAATTCTCTCAAAAATGGTGCCAAACTGTTGCAAATTCTCCCCTGAAAGGTTTGGCGGTGGAAACAGAAGTCTTTTTGTCATAGGAAATGAAATCAGCCCTCGAAGACAAAACCTGTGAAAAAAAAAAATTCTAAGCTCCGGGGTCACAATTTCAGCAAAAATCTGAAATTCTCCAATTCTCTCAAAAATGGTGCCAAACTGTTGCAAATTCTCCCCTGAAAGGTTTGGCGGTGGAAACAGAAGGCTTTTTGTCATAGGAAATGAAATCAGCCCTCGACAACTTTACCTGTGAAAAAAATAAATTCTATGCCCCGGGGTCACAATTTCAGCAAAAATCTGAAATTCTCCAGTTCACTCAAAAATGGTGCCAAACTGTTGCAAATTCTCCCCTGAAAGGTTTGGCGGTGGAAACAGAAGTCTTTTTGTCATAGGAAATGAAATCAGCCCTCGAAGACAAAACCTGTGAAAAAAAAAATTCTAAGCCCCGGGGTCACAACTTCAGCAAAAATCTGAAATTCTCCAATTCTCTCAAAAATGGTGCTAAACTGTTGCAAATTCTCCCCTGAAAGGTTTGGAGGTGGAAACAGAAGGCTTTTTGTCATAGGAAAGGAAATCAGCCCTCGACAACTTTACCTGTGAAAAAAAAATTTCTAAGCCCCGGGGTCACAATTTCAGCAAAAATCTGAAATTGTCCAATTCTCTCAAAAATGGTGCTAAACTGTTGCAAATTCTCCCCTGAAAGGTTTGGCGGTGGAAACAGCAGGCTTTTTGTCATAGGAAATGAAATCAGCCCTCGACAACTTTACCTGTGAAAAAAAAATATTCTAAGCTCCGGGGTCACAACTTCAGCAAAAATCTGAAATTCTCCAATTCTCTCAAAAATGGTGCCAAACTGTTGCAAATTCTCCCCTGAAAGGTTTGGCGGTGGAAACAGAAGGCTTTTTGTCATAGGAAAGGAAATCAGCCCTCGACAACATTACCTGTGAAAAAAAAAATTTCTAAGCCCCGGGGTCACAATTTCAGCAAAAATCTGAAATTCTCCAGTTCACTCAAAAATGGTGCCAAACTGTTGCAAATTCTCCCCTGAAAGGTTTGGCGGTGGAAACAGAAGGCTTTCTGTCATAGGAAATGAAATCAGCCCTCGACAACTTTACCTGTGAAAAAAAAAAATTCTAAGCTCCGGGGTCACAACTTCAGCAAAAATCTGAAATTCTCCAATTCTCTCAAAAATGGTGCCAAACTGTTGCAAATTCTCCCCTGAAAGGTTTGGCGGTGGAAACAGAAGGCTTTTTGTCATAGGAAAGGAAATCAGCCCTCGACAACTTTACCTGTGAAAAAAATAAATTCTATGCCCCGGGGTCACAATTTCAGCAAAAATCTGAAATTGTCCAATTCTCTCAAAAATGGTGCTAAACTGTTGCAAATTCTCCCCTGAAAGGTTTGGCGGTGGAAACAGAAGGCTTTTTGTCATAGGAAATGAAATCAGCCCTCGAAGACAAAACCTGTGAAAAAAAAAATTTCTAAGCCCCGGGGTCACAACTTCAGCAAAAATCTGAAATTCTCCAATTCTCTCAAAAATAGTGCTAAACTGTTGCAAATTCTCCCCTGAAAGGTTTGGCGGTGGAAACAGAAGGTTTTTTGTCATAGGAAAGGAAATCAGTCCTCGACAACTTTACCTGTGAAAAAAAAAATTTCTAAGCCCCGGGGTCACAATTTCAGCAAAAATCTGAAATTGTCCAATTCTCTCAAAAATGGTGCTAAACTGTTGCAAATTCTTCCCTGAAAGGTTTGGCGGTGGAAACAGAAGGCTTTTTGTCATAGGAAAGGAAATCAGCCCTCGACAACTTTACTTGTGAAAAAAAAAATTTCTAAGCCCCGGGGTCACAATTTCAGCAAAAATCTGAAATTCTCCAGTTCACTCAAAAATGGTGCCAAACTGTTGCAAATCCTCCCCAGAAAGGTTTGGCGGTGGAAACAGAAGGCCTTCTGTCATAGGAAATGAAATCAGCCCTCGACAAATTTACCTGTGAAAAAAAAAAATTCTAAGCCCCGGGGTCACAACTTCAGCAAAAATCTGAAATTCTCCAATTCTCTCAAAAATGGTGCCAAACTGTTGCAAATTCTCCCCTGAAAGGTTTGGCGGTGGAAACAGAAGTCTTTTTTCATGGAACTTTGAAGTGTCAGGCATAGCCCTATTGGCTTTAGCCCAAACGTAGCAGAGTTTTCCTGCACAGCGAGGAAGCTAGTTGCGGCAGTAATGACTAGTCAGCTAGACTCAGAATAACTATTTACAGGATTTATTAAAAGGAAAAATAAAACCAGCAGAGTTTCTGCATACAAATAAAGCAAAATAAATCCTCTCTTTCTCTCTCTCAAAACCATACACAGCACTTCTAACTCCTAACACACCTCACACCAAACTGAGCTAGCAATCCCTTGATAACAGAGTTGAGTGCTGGTCGTTAACCAATCAGAGTGAGTAGTTTCTAGGTCAAGCAGACCTGGGCTTTCTGCCAAGAGTAAATTGACACCAGCTTGAGTTAATTGTGCGAAGCTAGAATCTGCAAGTTTCCCACGAGAACCAATTAACAGAAACTGAACACCCCCTCACAGATTCTGCTGAACAATTAACTCCAAATACACCTATGTAGGAGATTATTTTTCCAGCAAACCTAAACCCTTGCACATTCGCTTGTTCTTTATCTTTGCCAATGGTTTAGTTAACACATCTGCTACATTTTCTTCACTTGATACATAAGTACAGGTGATTACATTGTCTTGTACACAGCAACGTACATTTTGGTATTTTACAGAGATATGTTTGGAACGCGATTTGAAACCCTCTGTTTTACTTAAGGTTATACAAGCTTGATTATCAATGTAAACTTGTACTGGTTCTCCACAATTTACATTTAAATCTGCCATCAAATGCTTGAAATAAATCACCTCGTTGCACAATTCACTCAATGCGGCGTACTCAGATTCCGTTGATGACACACTTACAACGTCTTGCTTGCGTGACCGCCAGCTGATTAAAGCTCCACCGACCATTATGACTAGTCCTGTGACAGATTTTCTATCCGGCAAATTTCCCCAGTCACTATCACAGTAGCAACTCAACATTTCGTCCTCGGAAGAATTTAATTGTAACATATAGCCAATTGTCTGTTTGAGGTATCTCAGAACTTGTTTTACCCCTTTCCAGGCATTTAGTGTGGGTTTTGAGACCAATCTACTTAATATGCCTACTGCGTAGCTAATATCAGGTCTGGACCACTGTGCTAGATACAATAAACTTCCAATTACAGAGTGATATACATCAGGGTGTTCAAATTCAGGACTCTCATCTATGTGAAGTGTTTTTATGAAACCTGGATCCATAGGCACCACTGCCCCTTTGCAATCCTGCATCCTGTATGTAGTCAGTAGTTGTTTAACTTTGTTCTGCTGACTAATTAGACAGCTGCCATCTTGGGCCCAGCACACTTCCAACCCTAGATATGTCCTAACCGGGCCTAAGTCTTTCACTTTGAACTTACTGGACAATTGCTTGGCAAATCTTTTAGTTTGTTTATCTGTTTTGCAGGCATACAATACATCATCTACATAAATCAGACAAAACTCTTGATCACTGCCTGTACCACGTACATAAACACAATTGTCAGCTGTACTCTGCTTGAAACCAAATGACACTAAGGCCTCATGGAAACATTTGTTCCAAGATCTTGCAGCCTGTTTGAGACCATATAGAGCTTTGTTTAATTTCAACACTCTATTGGAACCTGTCTCATAACCAGGCGGTTCGGCTAGATACAGGTCTTCTGATATTGATGCATGTAAATATGCAGTCTGGATATCAAAATGGTTTAACAGGAGTTTTCTCTTTGCTCCAAGCGTTAAAATCAGCCTTACACTGTCCCCCTTAGCAGTAGGGGAAAAAGTTTCGTCATAATCTTTTCCAGGCCTCTGAGAGTATCCTTGAGCAACTAAACGAGCTTTGTATTTGTACTCTCCTGTCACCAGAGGTTTAAGTTTGTACACCCACCTGCAGCCTACAATCTTTGCCCCCTCAGGCGCTGCTACTGGTGTAAAAACCTTGTGCTCATTCAGAGAGGACATCTCTTCCTCCATTGCCTGTTTCCAGCGCTCTGCCTCCTCTTTTGGTAACTTTAACACCTCCTGAAAACTCTTGGGTTCTGCACTTACACTAAACACATTTGCAGTATCAGGAGAAAAACGCACCGGAGGCACTCCTTTATTTTGTCTTTTAGATCTTCTGGGAGAAAATTTTTCTTCTGACCCACTTTCCTCCTCAGAACTACGACCTCTCTTTTGTTGCTTAGCAACTGGTCTTTGGCTAACTCCACTTTCTTGAGAGCTCTTATCTGAACTTTCCTCCCCCTCAGACTCTGATTCTCTATGTTTACCTTCAGAGTCATGAAGCTCCTGGGAAGGTTCAAACCAAACCTCAGTATTGGCATGTAGTCTCTCCCAGCCACTATGTTCACAAAAACTGGCATTCCTGGAGATCACAATGCCATTTGTCCCTTCAGCAAAACGGAAACCTTTTCCCAGCTCCTGGTAACCCACAAACACTAACTGTTTGGTCTTAGGATCTCCCTTCTTTCTCATTTGTTTCGGAATTAATACCCAGGCTTTTGATCCAAACACATGCAAATGGTCAATTTTAGGTTTTTTCTGAAACAATTTAAAGTACGGGGTTGTACCTATTGTTTGATGAAAGAGCCTATTTTGGAGATAACACGCGGTGAGCATGCTCTCCCCCCAATAAGACATGGGCAAATCAGCATCATCAAGCATGGCAAACATCATATCTTGTAAAGATCTGTTTTTTCGCTCTGCAACGCCATTCTCCTCTGGGGAAAAAACGTTCGTTTTTCTATGCCCAATGCCACGCTTTTGTAACCAATCTTTAAAAGCATTTGACATAAATTCGCCACCTCTGTCCGTCTGAATCCTTTTGAGTTTAACAGACAGAAATCTTTCCACAGATGCCACCCAGCCTTTAAACGTAGTGAACACGTCACCCTTATTCTTCATGGGAAAAACCCAGGAGTAACGCGTGGCGTCATCCACAATTGTTAGTGAAAAGCGCGATCCACCCCTGCTTACAGCAAATGGACCAATTACGTCCATGTGAACCAGCTGTAGCGGTGACTCACTAACTCTGTCACTTCTGGGGTAAGAGACTCTGTGGGTTTTAACCTTTTTACAAACATTACAATCAAGGTACTTGTTACAACTCTTTAAATTACCCCCATCAGCCAATTCAGACATTTTTAGTACACTTTTCCAGCAAGCATGCCCCATTTTCCTATGCAATAAGTGCACACAGTTGTCATGTATAGCTTTGTTATTCACTGCAGGCTGAGGTTTACTGACTACTGCTGCAACTTGAGATCCTGCTTTAAGCCAAAACAAGCCTCCCTCTGACTTAGCAGTGCCTAAAATCTCACCAGCCTTCTTAATAATGCAACTGTCTCCTTCAAAATACACTTTAAACCCAGCTTTTAGCAAACAATCTACAGACATCAGATTGCTCCTTAATGACGGCACACAAAGTACATTTTGTAGGCATTCATGAAGACAAGGAACAAAAACTGCACCCCCCGAAATCACTTCGGAAGTACTTCCGTCTGCTAGAGCCACCTGGCTGCGCTGTGCTGAGTCCTTGGAAACAAACAATTCATCTGAATTCACGATGTGGCGAGATGCTCCCGAATCGACCACCCAGACCGCTTGTTTCTCATCGGCAATCTTGACCTCGCCGGTCACCAGCTGAGCCGACTGTTTTCGTTTGAAGAATTTCCTTTTACGCTGCTGCTGCTGATCTCGTCTCTGCTCCTGCACCGGCAACTGAGACTTGACCAACTCCGGACATTGTCGTTTTAGATGCGCTGAAGACCCACATCGGAAACAACGCCTAACAGCAAACGCTGACTCCTCACCAGTACGCTGCTTTTGCTCCACCTCTGGCATGGCATGAGAACTCCTTCCAAACCGCCCACCTGTAGAAGCCTCTGCAGCCACCGACCTTTCTTGCCTCTTCTGCCATTCTTCAATCAAACGCCCAGTAACGTAACTGACTGATAAATCATGCTCCTGCATGCCTTCTAGAGACAAAACTAAATTATCCCAGCTTTCCGGGAGAGAACTCAAAATAATAGCCACCTTCTCCTGCTGGTCTAACGCACAGTCTCTTTCCTGTAGCGCTGCAAACTTTAACTGTAAACTGTGTAGGTGTTCCTGCATTGTAACCCCAGGCTGTAACATTGCCTTGTACAATGCCTTGCGAATGAACAGCTTGGAAACCGCTGTTTCACGCACATGGAGTTCTTTAAGTGCTTGCCACACACCTCTAGCTGTCTTGATTCCCCTCACATACGGCAACTGGGAATCTTCCAGCCCCAAGACAATTGTGGCCCTTGCTCTTTGGTCTTTATCGAGGTCTTCATCATCAGGCTTCGCAGGAAACTTACTCACCACCTGCCAGAGACGATCCCTCTGCAGCACTGCCTGCATGCGTTCCGACCACAGCAAGTAATTGGAGTCATTCAGACGCTCAAAAGCCATCTGAACTGGTTGTGAGGCCATCTTGAGAGCGATGTCCCTGGAACCCGGAACCAGCTACTCACGACCACCGAGAGAGAAAACAGGAACCACAGCACCCAGCACTCACACGCTGCAGCTGTTGTCCTTGTGTCCACTGCGTCACCAGCTCACCACAGTCAGGAACCAGCCACTGTCCATCTGCTGCACCGACAGGAACAACAACTTCTGGGACTACTGGAACCAACACCGTTGATGCTGACACCACCACAACTCAGGCTGGCAGCACAATGCCCATAACCTCATGGAACTTTGAAGTGTCAGGCATAGCCCTATTGGCTTTAGCCCAAACGTAGCAGAGTTTTCCTGCACAGCGAGGAAGCTAGTTGCGGCAGTAATGACTAGTCAGCTAGACTCAGAATAACTATTTACAGGATTTATTAAAAGGAAAAATAAAACCAGCAGAGTTTCTGCATACAAATAAAGCAAAATAAATCCTCTCTTTCTCTCTCTCAAAACCATACACAGCACTTCTAACTCCTAACACACCTCACACCAAACTGAGCTAGCAATCCCTTGATAACAGAGTTGAGTGCTGGTCGTTAACCAATCAGAGTGAGTAGTTTCTAGGTCAAGCAGACCTGGGCTTTCTGCCAAGAGTAAATTGACACCAGCTTGAGTTAATTGTGCGAAGCTAGAATCTGCAAGTTTCCCACGAGAACCAATTAACAGAAACTGAACATTTTTGTCATAAGAAATGAAATCAGCCCTCGAAGACAAAACCTGTGAAAAAAAAAATTCTAAGCCCCGGGGTCACAATTTCAGCAAAAATCTGAAATTCTCCAATTCTCTCAAAAATGGTGCCAAACTGTTGCAAATTCTCCCCTTAAAGGTTTGGCGGTGGAAACAGAAGGCTCTTTGTCATAGGAAATGAAATCAGCCCTCGACAACTTTACCTGTGAAAAAAATAAATTCTAAGCCCCGGGGTCACAATTTCAGCAAAAATCTGAAATTCTCCAGTTCACTCAAAAATGGTGCCAAACTGTTGCAAATTCTCCCCTGAAAGGTTTGACGGTGGAAACAGAAGGCTTTTTGTCATAGGAAATCAAATCAGCCCTCGAAGACAAAACCTGTGAAAAAAAAAATTTCTAAGCCCCGGGGTCACAATTTCAGCAAAAATCTGAAATTCTCCAATTCTCTCAAAAATGGTGCCAAACTGTTGCAAATTCTCCCCTTAAAGGTTTGGCGGTGGAAACAGAAGGCTTTTTGTCATAGGAAATGAAATCAGCCCTCGAAGACAAAACCTGTGAAAAAAAAAATTCTAAGCCCCGGGGTCACAACTTCAGCAAAAATCTGAAATTCTCCAATTCTCTCAAAAATGGTGCCAAACTGTTGCAAATTCTCCCCTGAAAGGTTTGGCGGTGGAAACAGAAGGCTTTTTGTCATAGGAAATGAAATCAGCCCTCGAAGACAAAACCTGTGAAAAAAAAAATTCTAAGCCCCGGGGTCACAACTTCAGCAAAAATCTGAAATTCTCCAGTTCACTCAAAAATGATGCCAAACTGTTGCAAATTCTCCCCTGAAAGGTTTGGCGGTGGAAACAGAAGGCTTTTTGTCATAGGAAATGAAATCAGCCCTCGACAACTTTACCTGTGAAAAAAATAAATTCTAAGCCCCGGGGTCACAATTTCAGCAAAAATCTGAAATTCTCCAGTTCACTCAAAAATGGTGCCAAACTGTTGCAAATTCTCCCCTGAAAGGTTTGGCGATGGAAACAGAAGGTTTTTTGTCATAGGAAATGAAATCAGCCCTCGAAGACAAAACCTGTGGGGAAAAAAATTTCTAAGCCCCGGGGTCACAACTTCAGCAAAAATCTGAAATTCTCCAATTCTCTCAAAAATGGGGCTAAACTGTTGCAAATTCTCCCCTGAAAGGTTTGGCGGTGGAAACAGAAGGCTTTTTGTCATAGGAAAGGAAATCAGCCCTCGACAACTTTACCTGTGAAAAAAAAAAATTCTAAGCCCCGGGGTCACAATTTCAGCAAAAATCTGAAATTCTCCAATTCTCTCAAAAATGGTGCCAAACTGTTGCAAATTCTCCCCTGAAAGGTTTGGCGGTGGAAACAGAAGTCTTTTTGTCATAGGAAATCAAATCAGCCCTCGAAGACAAAACCTGTGAAAAAAAAAATTCTAAGCCCCGGGGTCACAACTTCAGCAAAAATCTGAAATTCTCCAATTCTCTCAAAAATGGTGCTAAAATGTTGCAAATTCTCCCCTGAAAGGTTTGGCGGTGGAAACAGAAGGCTTTTTGTCATAGGAAAGGAAATCAGCCCTCGACAACTTTACCTGTGGAAAAAAAAATTTCTAAGCCCCGGGGTCACAATTTCAGCAAAAATCTGAAATTGTCCAATTCTCTCAAAAATGGTGCTAAACTGTTGCAAATTCTCCCCTGAAAGGTTTGGCGGTGGAAACAGAAGGCTTTTTGTCATAGGAAATGAAATCAGCCCTCGAGGACAAAACCTGTGAAAAAAAAATTTCTAAGCCCCAGGGTCACAATTTCAGCAAAAATCTGAAATTCTCCAGTTCACTCAAAAATGGTGCCAAATGTTGCAAATTCTCCCCAGAAAGGTTTGGCGGTGGAAACAGAAGGCCTTCTGTCATAGGAAATGAAATCAGCCCTCGACAACTTTACCTGTGAAAAAAAAAAATTCTAAGCCCCGGGGTCACAACTTCAGCAAAAATCTGAAATTCTCCAATTCTCTCAAAAATGGTGCCAAACTGTTGCAAATTCTCCCCTGAAAGGTTTGGCGGTGGAAACAGAAGTCTTTTTGTCATAAAAAATGAAATCAGCCCTCGAAGACAAAACCTGTGAAAAAAAAAATTCTAAGCCCCGGGGTCACAATTTCAGCAAAAATCTGAAATTCTCCAATTCTCTCAAAAATGGTGCCAAACTGTTGCAAATTCTCCCCTGAAAGGTTTGGCGGTGGAAACAGAAGGCTCTTTGTCATAGGAAAGGAAATCAGCCCTCGACAACTTTACCTGTGAAAAAAATAAATTCTAAGCCCCGGGGTCACAATTTCAGCAAAAATCTGAAATTCTCCAGTTCACTCAAAAATGGTGCCAAACTGTTGCAAATTCTCCCCTGAAAGGTTTGGCGGTGGAAACAGAAGGCTTTTTGTCATAGGAAAGGAAATCAGCCCTCGACAACTTTACCTGTGAAAAAAAAAAAATTCTAAGCCCCGGGGTCACAATTTCAGCAAAAATCTGAAATTCTCCAGTTCACTCAAAAATGGTGCCAAACTGTTGCAAATTCTCCCCTGAAAGGTTTGGCGGTGGAAACAGAAGGCTTTCTGTCATAGGAAATGAAATCAGCCCTCGACAACTTTACCTGTGGAAAAAAAAAATTCTAAGCCCCGGGGTCACAACTTCAGCAAAAATCTGAAATTCTCCAATTCTCTCAAAAATGGTGCCAAACTGTTGCAAATTCTCCCCTGAAAGGTTTGGCGGTGGAAACAGAAGGCTTTTTGTCATAAGAAATGAAATCAGCCCTCGAAGACAAAACCTGTGGGGGAAAAAAATTCTAAGCCCCGGGGTCACAATTTCAGCAAAAATCTGAAATTCTCCAATTCTCTCAAAAATGGTGCCAAACTGTTGCAAATTCTCCCCTGAAAGGTTTGGCGGTGGAAACAGAAGGCTTTTTGTCATAGGAAAGGAAATCAGCCCTCGACAACTTTACTTGTGAAAAAAATAAATTATAAGCCCCGGGGTCACAATTTCAGCAAAAATCTGAAATTCTCCAGTTCACTCAAAAATGGTGCCAAACTGTTGCAAATTCTCCCCTGAAAGGTTTGGCGGTGGAAACAGAAGTCTTTTTGTCATAAGAAATGAAATCAGCCCTCGAAGACAAAACCTGTGGGAAAAAAAAATTCTAAGCCCCGGGGTAACAATTTCAGCAAAAAACTGAAATTCTCCAATTCTCTGAAAAATGGTGCCAAACTGTTGCAAATTCTCCCCTGAAAGGTTTGGCGGTTGAAACAGAAGGCTTTTTGTCATAGGAAAGGAAATCAGCCCTCGACAACTTTACCTGTGAAAAAAATAAATTCTAAGCCCCGGGGTCACAATTTCAGCAAAAATCTGAAATTCTCCAGTTCACTCAAAAATGGTGCCAAACTGTTGCAAATTCTCCCCTGAAAGGTTTGGCAATGGAAACAGAAGGTTTTTTGTCATAGGAAATGAAATCAGCCCTCGAAGACAAAACCTGTGGAAAAAAAAATTTCTAAGCCCCGGGGTCACAACTTCAGCAAAAATCTGAAATTCTCCAATTCTCTCAAAAATGGTGCTAAACTGTTGCAAATTCTCCCCTGAAAGGTTTGGCGGTGGAAACAGAAGGCTTTTTGTCATAGGAAAGGAAATCAGCCCTCGACAACTTTACCTGTGAAAAAAAAAACTCTAAGCCCCGGGGTCACAATTTCAGCAAAAATCTGAAATTCTCCAATTCTCTCAAAAATGGTGCCAAACTGTTGCAAATTCTCCCCTGAAAGGTTTGGCGGTGGAAACAGAAGTATTTTTGTCATAGGAAATCAAATCAGCCCTCGAAGACAAAACCTGTGAAAAAAAAAATTCTAAGCCCCGGGGTCACAACTTCAGCAAAAATCTGAAATTCTCCAATTCTCTCAAAAATGGTGCTAAACTGTTGCAAATTCTCCCCTTAAAGGTTTGGCGGTGGAAACAGAAGGCTTTTTGTCATAGGAAATGAAATCAGCCCTCGAAGACAAAACCTGTGGGAAAAAAAATTCTAAGCCCCGGGGTCACAACTTCAGCAAAAATCTGAAATTCTCCAATTCTCTCAAAAATGGTGCCAAACTGTTGCAAATTCTCCCCTGAAAGGTTTGGCGGTGGAAACAGAAGGCTTTTTGTCATAGGAAATGAAATCAGCCCTCGAAGACAAAACCTGTGAAAAAAATAAATTCTAAGCCCCGGGGTCACAATTTCAGCAAAAATCTGAAATTCTCCAGTTCACTCAAAAATGGTGCCAAACTGTTGCAAATTCTCCCCTGAAAGGTTTGGCGGTGGAAACAGAAGGCTTTTTGTCATAGGAAAGGAAATCAGCCCTCGACAACTTTACCTGTGAAAAAAAAAAAATTCTAAGCCCCGGGGTCACAATTTCAGCAAAAATCTGAAATTCTCCAGTTCACTCAAAAATGGTGCCAAACTGTTGCAAATTCTCCCCTGAAAGGTTTGGCGGTGGAAACAGAAGGCTTTCTGTCATAGGAAATGAAATCAGCCCTCGACAACTTTACCTGTGGAAAAAAAAAATTCTAAGCCCCGGGGTCACAACTTCAGCAAAAATCTGAAATTCTCCAATTCTCTCAAAAATGGTGCCAAACTGTTGCAAATTCTCCCCTGAAAGGTTTGGCGGTGGAAACAGAAGGCTTTTTGTCATAAGAAATGAAATCAGCCCTCGAAGACAAAACCTGTGGGGGAAAAAAATTCTAAGCCCCGGGGTCACAATTTCAGCAAAAATCTGAAATTCTCCAATTCTCTCAAAAATGGTGCCAAACTGTTGCAAATTCTCCCCTGAAAGGTTTGGCGGTGGAAACAGAAGGCTTTTTGTCATAGGAAAGGAAATCAGCCCTCGACAACTTTACTTGTGAAAAAAATAAATTATAAGCCCCGGGGTCACAATTTCAGCAAAAATCTGAAATTCTCCAGTTCACTCAAAAATGGTGCCAAACTGTTGCAAATTCTCCCCTGAAAGGTTTGGCGGTGGAAACAGAAGTCTTTTTGTCATAAGAAATGAAATCAGCCCTCGAAGACAAAACCTGTGGGAAAAAAAAATTCTAAGCCCCGGGGTAACAATTTCAGCAAAAAACTGAAATTCTCCAATTCTCTGAAAAATGGTGCCAAACTGTTGCAAATTCTCCCCTGAAAGGTTTGGCGGTTGAAACAGAAGGCTTTTTGTCATAGGAAAGGAAATCAGCCCTCGACAACTTTACCTGTGAAAAAAATAAATTCTAAGCCCCGGGGTCACAATTTCAGCAAAAATCTGAAATTCTCCAGTTCACTCAAAAATGGTGCCAAACTGTTGCAAATTCTCCCCTGAAAGGTTTGGCAATGGAAACAGAAGGTTTTTTGTCATAGGAAATGAAATCAGCCCTCGAAGACAAAACCTGTGGAAAAAAAAATTTCTAAGCCCCGGGGTCACAACTTCAGCAAAAATCTGAAATTCTCCAATTCTCTCAAAAATGGTGCTAAACTGTTGCAAATTCTCCCCTGAAAGGTTTGGCGGTGGAAACAGAAGGCTTTTTGTCATAGGAAAGGAAATCAGCCCTCGACAACTTTACCTGTGAAAAAAAAAACTCTAAGCCCCGGGGTCACAATTTCAGCAAAAATCTGAAATTCTCCAATTCTCTCAAAAATGGTGCCAAACTGTTGCAAATTCTCCCCTGAAAGGTTTGGCGGTGGAAACAGAAGTATTTTTGTCATAGGAAATCAAATCAGCCCTCGAAGACAAAACCTGTGAAAAAAAAAATTCTAAGCCCCGGGGTCACAACTTCAGCAAAAATCTGAAATTCTCCAATTCTCTCAAAAATGGTGCTAAACTGTTGCAAATTCTCCCCTTAAAGGTTTGGCGGTGGAAACAGAAGGCTTTTTGTCATAGGAAATGAAATCAGCCCTCGAAGACAAAACCTGTGGGAAAAAAAATTCTAAGCCCCGGGGTCACAACTTCAGCAAAAATCTGAAATTCTCCAATTCTCTCAAAAATGGTGCCAAACTGTTGCAAATTCTCCCCTGAAAGGTTTGGCGGTGGAAACAGAAGGCTTTTTGTCATAGGAAATGAAATCAGCCCTCGAAGACAAAACCTGTGAAAAAAATAAATTCTAAGCCCCGGGGTCACAATTTCAGCAAAAATCTGAAATTCTCCAGTTCACTCAAAAATGGTGCCAAACTGTTGCAAATTCTCCCCTGAAAGGTTTGGCGATGGAAACAGAAGGTTTTTTGTCATAGGAAATGAAATCAGCCCTCGAAGACAAAACCTGTGGGGAAAAAAATTTCTAAGCCCCGGGGTCACAACTTCAGCAAAAATCTGAAATTCTCCAATTCTCTCAAAAATGGTGCTAAACTGTTGCAAATTCTCCCCTGAAAGGTTTGGCGGTGGAAACAGAAGGCTTTTTGTCATAGGAAAGGAAATCAGCCCTCGACAACTTTACCTGTGAAAAAAAAAATTCTAAGCCCCGGGGTCACAATTTCAGCAAAAATCTGAAATTCTCCAATTCTCTCAAAAATGGTGCCAAACTGTTGCAAATTCTCCCCTGAAAGGTTTGGCGGTGGAAACAGAAGTCTTTTTGTCATAGGAAATCAAATCAGCCCTCGAAGACAAAACCTGTGAAAAAAAAAATTCTAAGCCCCGGGGTCACAACTTCAGCAAAAATCTGAAATTCTCCAATTCTCTCAAAAATGGTGCTAAACTGTTGCAAATTCTCCCCTGAAAGGTTTGGCGGTGGAAACAGAAGGCTTTTTGTCATAGGAAAGGAAATCAGCCCTCGACAACTTTACCTGTGGAAAAAAAAATTTCTAAGCCCCGGGGTCACACTTTCAGCAAAAATCTGAAATTGTCCAATTCTCTCAAAAATGGTGCTAAACTGTTGCAAATTCTCCCCTGAAAGGTTTGGCGGTGGAAACAGAAGGCTTTTTGTCATAGGAAATGAAATCAGCCCTCGAGGACAAAACCTGTGAAAAAAAAAATTTCTAAGCCCCGGGGTCACAACTTCAGCAAAAATCTGAAATTCTCCAATTCTCTCAAAAATGGTGCTAAACTGTTGCAAATTCTCCCCTGAAAGGTTTGGCGGTGGAAACAGAAGGCTTTTTGTCATAGGAAAGGAAATCAGCCCTCGACAACTTTACTTGTGAAAAAAAAAATTCTAAGCCCCGGGGTCACAACTTCAGCAAAAATCTGAAATTCTCCAATTCTCTCAAAAATGGTGCCAAACTGTTGCAAATTCTCCCCTTAAAGGTTTGGCGGTGGAAACAGAAGGCTCTTTGTCATAGGAAAGGAAATCAGCCCTCGACAACTTTACCTGTGAAAAAAATAAATTCTAAGCCCCGGGGTCACAATTTCAGCAAAAATCTGAAATTCTCCAGTTCACTCAAAAATGGTGCCAAACTGTTGCAAATTCTCCCCTGAAAGGTTTGGCGGTGGAAACAGAAGGCTTTTTGTCATAGGAAAGGAAATCAGCCCTCGACAACTTTACCTGTGAAAAAAATAAATTCTAAGCCCCGGGGTCACAATTTCAGCAAAAATCTGAAATTCTCCAATTCTCTCAAAAATGGTGCCAAACTGTTGCAAATTCTCCCCTGAAAGGTTTGGCGGTGGAAACAGAAGGCTTTTTGTCATAGGAAATGAAATCAGCCCTCGAAGACAAAACCTGTGAAAAAAAAAATTCTAAGCCCCGGGGTCACAACTTCAGCAAAAATCTGAAATTCTCCAGTTCACTCAAAAATGGTGCCAAACTGTTGCAAATTCTCCCCTGAAAGGTTTGGCGATGGAAATAGAAGGTTTTTTGTCATAGGAAATGAAATCAGCCCTCGAAGACAAAACCTGTGGGAAAAAAAATTTCTAAGCCCCGGGGTCACAACTTCAGCAAAAATCTGAAATTCTCCAATTCTCTCAAAAATGGTGCTAAACTGTTGCAAATTCTCCCCTGAAAGGTTTGGCGGTGGAAACAGAAGGCTTTTTGTCATAGGAAAGGAAATCAGCCCTCGACAACTTTACCTGTGAAAAAAATAAATTCTAAGCCCCGGGGTCACAATTTCAGCAAAAATCTGAAATTCTCCAATTCTCTCAAAAATGGTGCCAAACTGTTGCAAATTCTCCCCTGAAAGGTTTGGCGGTGGAAAGAGAAGTCTTTTTGTCATAGGAAATCAAATCAGCCCTCGAAGACAAAACCTGTGAAAAAAAAAATTCTAAGCCCCGGGGTCACAACTTCAGCAAAAATCTGAAATTCTCCAATTCTCTCAAAAATGGTGCTAAACTGTTGCAAATTCTCCCCTGAAAGGTTTGGCGGTGGAAACAGAAGGCTTTTTGTCATAGGAAAGGAAATCAGCCCTCGACAACTTTACCTGTGGAAAAAAAAAATTCTAAGCCCCGGGGTCACACTTTCAGCAAAAATCTGAAATTGTCCAATTCTCTCAAAAATGGTGCTAAACTGTTGCAAATTCTCCCCTGAAAGGTTTGGCGGTGGAAACAGAAGGCTTTTTGTCATAGGAAATGAAATCAGCCCTCGAGGACAAAACCTGTGAAAAAAAAAATTTCTAAGCCCCGGGGTCACAACTTCAGCAAAAATCTGAAATTCTCCAATTCTCTCAAAAATGGTGCTAAACTGTTGCAAATTCTCCCCTGAAAGGTTTGGCGGTGGAAACAGAAGGCTTTTTGTCATAGGAAAGGAAATCAGCCCTCGACAACTTTACTTGTGAAAAAAAAAATTCTAAGCCCCGGGGTCACAACTTCAGCAAAAATCTGAAATTCTCCAATTCTCTCAAAAATGGTGCCAAACTGTTGCAAATTCTCCCCTGAAAGGTTTGGCGGTGGAAACAGAAGTCTTTTTGTCATAAGAAATGAAATCAGCCCTCGAAGACAAAACCTGTGAAAAAAAAAATTCTAAGCCCCGGGGCCACAATTTCAGCAAAAATCTGAAATTCTCCAATTCTCTCAAAAATGGTGCCAAACTGTTGCAAATTCTCCCCTGAAAGGTTTGGCGGTGGAAACAGAAGGCTCTTTTTCATAGGAAAGGAAATCAGCCCTCGACAACTTTACCTGTGAAAAAAATAAATTCTAAGCCCCGGGGTCACAATTTCAGCAAAAATCTGAAATTCTCCAGTTCACTCAAAAATGGTGCCAAACTGTTGCAAATTCTCCCCTGAAAGGTTTGGCGGTGGAAACAGAAGGCTTTTTGTCATAGGAAAGGAAATCAGCCCTCGACAACTTTACCTGTGAAAAAAAAAAATTTCTAAGCCCCGGGGTCACAATTTCAGCAAAAATCTGAAATTCTCCAGTTCACTCAAAAATGGTGCCAAACTGTTGCAAATTCTCCCCAGAAAGGTTTGGCGGTGGAAACAGAAGGCTTTCTATCATAGGAAATGAAATCAGCCCTCGACAACTTTACCTGTGGAAAAAAAAAATTCTAAGCCCCGGGGTCACAACTTCAGCAAAAATCTGAAATTCTCCAATTCTCTCAAAAATGGTGCCAAACTGTTGCAAATTCTCCCCTGAAAGGTTTGGCGGTGGAAACAGAAGGCTCTTTGTCATAGGAAATGAAATCAGCCCTCGACAACTTTACCTGTGAAAAAAATAAATTCTAAGCCCCGGGGTCACAATTTCAGCAAAAATCTGAAATTCTCCAATTCTCTCAAAAATGGTGCCAAACTGTTGCAAATTCTCCCCTGAAAGGTTTGGCGGTGGAAACAGAAGGCTTTTTGTCATAGGAAAGGAAATCAGCCCTCGACAACTTTACCTGTGAAAAAAATAAATTCTAAGCCCCGGGGTCACAATTTCAGCAAAAATCTGAAATTCTCCAGTTCACTCAAAAATGGTGCCAAACTGTTGCAAATTCTCCCCTGAAAGGTTTGGCGGTGGAAACAGAAGTATTTTTGTCATAGGAAATCAAATCAGCCCTCGAAGACAAAACCTGTGAAAAAAAAAATTCTAAGCCCCGGGGTCACAACTTCAGCAAAAATCTGAAATTCTCCAATTCTCTCAAAAATGGTGCTAAACTGTTGCAAATTCTCCCCTTAAAGGTTTGGCGGTGGAAACAGAAGGCTTTTTGTCATAGGAAATGAAATCAGCCCTCGAAGACAAAACCTGTGGGAAAAAAAATTCTAAGCCCCGGGGTCACAACTTCAGCAAAAATCTGAAATTCTCCAATTCTCTCAAAAATGGTGCCAAACTGTTGCAAATTCTCCCCTGAAAGGTTTGGCGGTGGAAACAGAAGGCTTTTTGTCATAGGAAATGAAATCAGCCCTCGAAGACAAAACCTGTGAAAAAAATAAATTCTAAGCCCCGGGGTCACAATTTCAGCAAAAATCTGAAATTCTCCAGTTCACTCAAAAATGGTGCCAAACTGTTGCAAATTCTCCCCTGAAAGGTTTGGCGATGGAAACAGAAGGTTTTTTGTCATAGGAAATGAAATCAGCCCTCGAAGACAAAACCTGTGGGGAAAAAAATTTCTAAGCCCCGGGGTCACAACTTCAGCAAAAATCTGAAATTGTCCAATTCTCTCAAAAATGGTGCTAAACTGTTGCAAATTCTCCCCTGAAAGGTTTGGCGGTGGAAACAGAAGGCTTTTTGTCATAGGAAAGGAAATCAGCCCTCGACAACTTTACCTGTGAAAAAAAAAATTCTAAGCCCCGGGGTCACAATTTCAGCAAAAATCTGAAATTCTCCAATTCTCTCAAAAATGGTGCCAAACTGTTGCAAATTCTCCCCTGAAAGGTTTGGCGGTGGAAACAGAAGTCTTTTTGTCATAGGAAATCAAATCAGCCCTCGAAGACAAAACCTGTGAAAAAAAAAATTCTAAGCCCCGGGGTCACAACTTCAGCAAAAATCTGAAATTCTCCAATTCTCTCAAAAATGGTGCTAAACTGTTGCAAATTCTCCCCTGAAAGGTTTGGCGGTGGAAACAGAAGGCTTTTTGTCATAGGAAAGGAAATCAGCCCTCGACAACTTTACCTGTGGAAAAAAAAATTTCTAAGCCCCGGGGTCACACTTTCAGCAAAAATCTGAAATTGTCCAATTCTCTCAAAAATGGTGCTAAACTGTTGCAAATTCTCCCCTGAAAGGTTTGGCGGTGGAAACAGAAGGCTTTTTGTCATAGGAAATGAAATCAGCCCTCGAGGACAAAACCTGTGAAAAAAAAAATTTCTAAGCCCCGGGGTCACAACTTCAGCAAAAATCTGAAATTCTCCAATTCTCTCAAAAATGGTGCTAAACTGTTGCAAATTCTCCCCTGAAAGGTTTGGCGGTGGAAACAGAAGGCTTTTTGTCATAGGAAAGGAAATCAGCCCTCGACAACTTTACTTGTGAAAAAAAAAATTCTAAGCACCGGGGTCACAACTTCAGCAAAAATCTGAAATTCTCCAATTCTCTCAAAAATGGTGCCAAACTGTTGCAAATTCTCCCCTTAAAGGTTTGGCGGTGGAAACAGAAGGCTCTTTGTCATAGGAAAGGAAATCAGCCCTCGACAACTTTACCTGTGAAAAAAATAAATTCTAAGCCCCGGGGTCACAATTTCAGCAAAAATCTGAAATTCTCCAGTTCACTCAAAAATGGTGCCAAACTGTTGCAAATTCTCCCCTGAAAGGTTTGGCGGTGGAAACAGAAGGCTTTTTGTCATAGGAAAGGAAATCAGCCCTCGACAACTTTACCTGTGAAAAAAATAAATTCTAAGCCCCGGGGTCACAATTTCAGCAAAAATCTGAAATTCTCCAATTCTCTCAAAAATGGTGCCAAACTGTTGCAAATTCTCCCCTGAAAGGTTTGGCGGTGGAAACAGAAGGCTTTTTGTCATAGGAAATGAAATCAGCCCTCGAAGACAAAACCTGTGAAAAAAAAAATTCTAAGCCCCGGGGTCACAACTTCAGCAAAAATCTGAAATTCTCCAGTTCACTCAAAAATGGTGCCAAACTGTTGCAAATTCTCCCCTGAAAGGTTTGGCGATGGAAATAGAAGGTTTTTTGTCATAGGAAATGAAATCAGCAATCGAAGACAAAACCTGTGGGAAAAAAAATTTCTAAGCCCCGGGGTCACAACTTCAGCAAAAATCTGAAATTCTCCAATTCTCTCAAAAATGGTGCTAAACTATTGCAAATTCTCCCCTGAAAGGTTTGGCGGTGGAAACAGAAGGCTTTTTGTCATAGGAAAGGAAATCAGCCCTCGACAACTTTACCTGTGAAAAAAATAAATTCTAAGCCCCGGGGTCACAATTTCAGCAAAAATCTGAAATTCTCCAATTCACTCAAAAATGGTGCCAAACTGTTGCAAATTCTCCCCTGAAAGGTTTGGCGATGGAAACAGAAGGTTTTTTGTCATAGGAAATGAAATCAGCCCTCGAAGACAAAACCTGTGGGGAAAAAAATTTCTAAGCCCCGGGGTCACAACTTCAGCAAAAATCTGAAATTCTCCAATTCTCTCAAAAATGGTGCTAAACTGTTGCAAATTCTCCCCTGAAAGGTTTGGCGGTGGAAACAGAAGGCTTTTTGTCATAGGAAAGGAAATCAGCCCTCGACAACTTTACCTGTGAAAAAAAAAATTCTAAGCCCCGGGGTCACAATTTCAGCAAAAATCTGAAATTCTCCAATTCTCTCAAAAATGGTGCCAAACTGTTGCAAATTCTCCCCTGAAAGGTTTGGCGGTGGAAAGAGAAGTCTTTTTGTCATAGGAAATCAAATCAGCCCTCGAAGACAAAACCTGTGAAAAAAAAAATTCTAAGCCCCGGGGTCACAACTTCAGCAAAAATCTGAAATTCTCCAATTCTCTCAAAAATGGTGCTAAACTGTTGCAAATTCTCCCCTGAAAGGTTTGGCGGTGGAAACAGAAGGCTTTTTGTCATAGGAAAGGAAATCAGCCCTCGACAACTTTACCTGTGGAAAAAAAAATTTCTAAGCCCCGGGGTCACACTTTCAGCAAAAATCTGAAATTGTCCAATTCTCTCAAAAATGGTGCTAAACTGTTGCAAATTCTCCCCTGAAAGGTTTGGCGGTGGAAACAGAAGGCTTTTTGTCATAGGAAATGAAATCAGCCCTCGAGGACAAAACCTGTGAAAAAAAAAATTTCTAAGCCCCGGGGTCACAACTTCAGCAAAAATCTGAAATTCTCCAATTCTCTCAAAAATGGTGCTAAACTGTTGCAAATTCTCCCCTGAAAGGTTTGGCGGTGGAAACAGAAGGCTTTTTGTCATAGGAAAGGAAATCAGCCCTCGACAACTTTACTTGTGAAAAAAAAAATTCTAAGCCCCGGGGTCACAACTTCAGCAAAAATCTGAAATTCTCCAATTCTCTCAAAAATGGTGCCAAACTGTTGCAAATTCTCCCCTGAAAGGTTTGGCGGTGGAAACAGAAGTCTTTTTGTCATAAGAAATGAAATCAGCCCTCGAAGACAAAACCTGTGAAAAAAAAAATTCTAAGCCCCGGGGCCACAATTTCAGCAAAAATCTGAAATTCTCCAATTCTCTCAAAAATGGTGCCAAACTGTTGCAAATTCTCCCCTGAAAGGTTTGGCGGTGGAAACAGAAGGCTCTTTGTCATAGGAAAGGAAATCAGCCCTCGACAACTTTACCTGTGAAAAAAATAAATTCTAAGCCCCGGGGTCACAATTTCAGCAAAAATCTGAAATTCTCCAGTTCACTCAAAAATGGTGCCAAACTGTTGCAAATTCTCCCCTGAAAGGTTTGGCGGTGGAAACAGAAGGCTTTTTGTCATAGGAAAGGAAATCAGCCCTCGACAACTTTACCTGTGAAAAAAAAAAATTTCTAAGCCCCGGGGTCACAATTTCAGCAAAAATCTGAAATTCTCCAGTTCACTCAAAAATGGTGCCAAACTGTTGCAAATTCTCCCCAGAAAGGTTTGGCGGTGGAAACAGAAGGCTTTCTGTCATAGGAAATGAAATCAGCCCTCGACAACTTTACCTGTGGAAAAAAAAAATTCTAAGCCCCGGGGTCACAACTTCAGCAAAAATCTGAAATTCTCCAATTCTCTCAAAAATGGTGCCAAACTGTTGCAAATTCTCCCCTGAAAGGTTTGGCGGTGGAAACAGAAGGCTCTTTGTCATAGGAAATGAAATCAGCCCTCGACAACTTTACCTGTGAAAAAAATAAATTCTAAGCCCCGGGGTCACAATTTCAGCAAAAATCTGAAATTCTCCAATTCTCTCAAAAATGGTGCCAAACTGTTGCAAATTCTCCCCTGAAAGGTTTGGCGGTGGAAACAGAAGGCTTTTTGTCATAGGAAAGGAAATCAGCCCTCGACAACTTTACCTGTGAAAAAAATAAATTCTAAGCCCCGGGGTCACAATTTCAGCAAAAATCTGAAATTCTCCAGTTCACTCAAAAATGGTGCCAAACTGTTGCAAATTCTCCCCTGAAAGGTTTGGCGGTGGAAACAGAAGGTTTTTTGTCATAGGAAAGGAAATCAGCCCTCGACAACTTTACCTGTGAAAAAAAAAATTTCTAAGCCCCGGGGTCACAACTTCAGCAAAAATCTGAAATTCTCCAATTCTCTCAAAAATGGTGCCAAACTGTTGCAAATTCTCCCCTTAAAGGTTTGGCGGTGGAAACAGAAGGCTCTTTGTCATAGGAAAGGAAATCAGCCCTCGACAACTTTACCTGTGAAAAAAATAAATTCTAAGCCCCGGGGTCACAATTTCAGCAAAAATCTGAAATTCTCCAGTTCACTCAAAAATGGTGCCAAACTGTTGCAAATTCTCCCCTGAAAGGTTTGGCGGTGGAAACAGAAGGCTTTTTGTCATAGGAAAGGAAATCAGCCCTCGACAACTTTACCTGTGAAAAAAATAAATTCTAAGCCCCGGGGTCACAATTTCAGCAAAAATCTGAAATTCGCCAATTCTCTCAAAAATGGTGCCAAACTGTTGCAAATTCTCCCCTGAAAGGTTTGGCGGTGGAAACAGAAGGCTTTTTGTCATAGGAAATGAAATCAGCCCTCGAAGACAAAACCTGTGAAAAAAAAAATTCTAAGCCCCGGGGTCACAACTTCAGCAAAAATCTGAAATTCTCCAGTTCACTCAAAAATGGTGCCAAACTGTTGCAAATTCTCCCCTGAAAGGTTTGGCGATGGAAATAGAAGGTTTTTTGTCATAGGAAATGAAATCAGCCCTCGAAGACAAAACCTGTGGGAAAAAAAATTTCTAAGCCCCGGGGTCACAACTTCAGCAAAAATCTGAAATTCTCCAATTCTCTCAAAAATGGTGCTAAACTGTTGCAAATTCTCCCCTGAAAGGTTTGGCGGTGGAAACAGAAGGCTTTTTGTCATAGGAAAGGAAATCAGCCCTCGACAACTTTACCTGTGAAAAAAATAAATTCTAAGCCCCGGGGTCACAATTTCAGCAAAAATCTGAAATTCTCCAATTCACTCAAAAATGGTGCCAAACTGTTGCAAATTCTCCCCTGAAAGGTTTGGCGATGGAAACAGAAGGTTTTTTGTCATAGGAAATGAAATCAGCCCTCGAAGACAAAACCTGTGGGGAAAAAAATTTCTAAGCCCCGGGGTCACAACTTCAGCAAAAATCTGAAATTCTCCAATTCTCTCAAAAATGGTGCTAAACTGTTGCAAATTCTCCCCTGAAAGGTTTGGCGGTGGAAACAGAAGGCTTTTTGTCATAGGAAAGGAAATCAGCCCTCGACAACTTTACCTGTGAAAAAAAAAATTCTAAGCCCCGGGGTCACAATTTCAGCAAAAATCTGAAATTCTCCAATTCTCTCAAAAATGGTGCCAAACTGTTGCAAATTCTCCCCTGAAAGGTTTGGCGGTGGAAACAGAAGTCTTTTTGTCATAGGAAATCAAATCAGCCCTCGAAGACAAAACCTGTGAAAAAAAAAATTCTAAGCCCCGGGGTCACAACTTCAGCAAAAATCTGAAATTCTCCAATTCTCTCAAAAATGGTGCTAAACTGTTGCAAATTCTCCCCTGAAAGGTTTGGCGGTGGAAACAGAAGGCTTTTTGTCATAGGAAAGGAAATCAGCCCTCGACAACTTTACCTGTGGAAAAAAAAATTTCTAAGCCCCGGGGTCACACTTTCAGCAAAAATCTGAAATTGTCCAATTCTCTCAAAAATGGTGCTAAACTGTTGCAAATTCTCCCCTGAAAGGTTTGGCGGTGGAAACAGAAGGCTTTTTGTCATAGGAAATGAAATCAGCCCTCGAGGACAAAACCTGTGAAAAAAAAAATTTCTAAGCCCCGGGGTCACAACTTCAGCAAAAATCTGAAATTCTCCAATTCTCTCAAAAATGGTGCTAAACTGTTGCAAATTCTCCCCTGAAAGGTTTGGCGGTGGAAACAGAAGGCTTTTTGTCATAGGAAAGGAAATCAGCCCTCGACAACTTTACTTGTGAAAAAAAAAATTCTAAGCCCCGGGGTCACAACTTCAGCAAAAATCTGAAATTCTCCAATTCTCTCAAAAATGGTGCCAAACTGTTGCAAATTCTCCCCTGAAAGGTTTGGCGGTGGAAACAGAAGTCTTTTTGTCATAGGAAATGAAATCAGCCCTCGAAGACAAAACCTGTGAAAAAAAAAATTCTAAGCCCCGGGGCCACAATTTCAGCAAAAATCTGAAATTCTCCAATTCTCTCAAAAATGGTGCCAAACTGTTGCAAATTCTCCCCTGAAAGGTTTGGCGGTGGAAACAGAAGGCTCTTTGTCATAGGAAAGGAAATCAGCCCTCGACAACTTTACCTGTGAAAAAAATAAATTCTAAGCCCCGGGGTCACAATTTCAGCAAAAATCTGAAATTCTCCAGTTCACTCAAAAATGGTGCCAAACTGTTGCAAATTCTCCCCTGAAAGGTTTGGCGGTGGAAACAGAAGGCTTTTTGTCATAGGAAAGGAAATCAGCCCTCGACAACTTTACCTGTGAAAAAAAAAAAATTCTAAGCCCCGGGGTCACAATTTCAGCAAAAATCTGAAATTCTCCAGTTCACTCAAAAATGGTGCCAAACTGTTGCAAATTCTCCCCAGAAAGGTTTGGCGGTGGAAACAGAAGGCTTTCTGTCATAGGAAATGAAATCAGCCCTCGACAACTTTACCTGTGAAAAAAAAAATTCTAAGCCCCGGGGTCACAACTTCAGCAAAAATCTGAAATTCTCCAATTCTCTCAAAAATGGTGCCAAACTGTTGCAAATTCTCCCCTGAAAGGTTTGGCGGTGGAAACAGAAGGCTCTTTGTCATAGGAAATGAAATCAGCCCTCGACAACTTTACCTGTGAAAAAAATAAATTCTAAGCCCCGGGGTCACAATTTCAGCAAAAATCTGAAATTCTCCAATTCTCTCAAAAATGGTGCCAAACTGTTGCAAATTCTCCCCTGAAAGGTTTGGCGGTGGAAACAGAAGGCTTTTTGTCATAGGAAAGGAAATCAGCCCTCGACAACTTTACCTGTGAAAAAAATAAATTCTAAGCCCCGGGGTCACAATTTCAGCAAAAATCTGAAATTCTCCAGTTCACTCAAAAATGGTGCCAAACTGTTGCAAATTCTCCCCTGAAAGGTTTGGCGATGGAAACAGAAGGTTTTTTGTCATAGGAAAGGAAATCAGCCCTCGACAACTTTACCTGTGAAAAAAAAAATTTCTAAGCCCCGGGGTCACAATTTCAGCAAAAATCTGAAATTCTCCAGTTCACTCAAAAATGGTGCCAAACTGTTGCAAATTCTCCCCTGAAAGGTTTGGCGATGGAAACAGAAGGTTTTTTGTCATAGGAAATGAAATCAGCCCTCGAAGACAAAACCTGTGGGGAAAAAAATTTCTAAGCCCCGGGGTCACAACTTCAGCAAAAATCTGAAATTCTCCAATTCTCTCAAAAATGGTGCTAAACTGTTGCAAATTCTCCCCTGAAAGGTTTGGCGGTGGAAACAGAAGGCTTTTTGTCATAGGAAAGGAAATCAGCCCTCGACAACTTTACCTGTGAAAAAAAAAATTCTAAGCCCCGGGGTCACAATTTCAGCAAAAATCTGAAATTCTCCAATTCTCTCAAAAATGGTGCCAAACTGTTGCAAATTCTCCCCTGAAAGGTTTGGCGGTGGAAACAGAAGTCTTTTTGTCATAGGAAATCAAATCAGCCCTCGAAGACAAAACCTGTGAAAAAAAAAATTCTAAGCCCCGGGGTCACAACTTCAGCAAAAATCTGAAATTCTCCAATTCTCTCAAAAATGGTGCTAAACTGTTGCAAATTCTCCCCTGAAAGGTTTGGCGGTGGAAACAGAAGGCTTTTTGTCATAGGAAAGGAAATCAGCCCTCGACAACTTTACCTGTGGAAAAAAAAATTTCTAAGCCCCGGGGTCACACTTTCAGCAAAAATCTGAAATTGTCCAATTCTCTCAAAAATGGTGCTAAACTGTTGCAAATTCTCCCCTGAAAGGTTTGGCGGTGGAAACAGAAGGCTTTTTGTCATAGGAAATGAAATCAGCCCTCGAGGACAAAACCTGTGAAAAAAAAAATTTCTAAGCCCCGGGGTCACAACTTCAGCAAAAATCTGAAATTCTCCAATTCTCTCAAAAATGGTGCTAAACTGTTGCAAATTCTCCCCTGAAAGGTTTGGCGGTGGAAACAGAAGGCTTTTTGTCATAGGAAAGGAAATCAGCCCTCGACAACTTTACTTGTGAAAAAAAAAATTCTAAGCCCCGGGGTCACAACTTCAGCAAAAATCTGAAATTCTCCAATTCTCTCAAAAATGGTGCCAAACTGTTGCAAATTCTCCCCTGAAAGGTTTGGCGGTGGAAACAGAAGTCTTTTTGTCATAAGAAATGAAATCAGCCCTCGAAGACAAAACCTGTGAAAAAAAAAATTCTAAGCCCCGGGGCCACAATTTCAGCAAAAATCTGAAATTCTCCAATTCTCTCAAAAATGGTGCCAAACTGTTGCAAATTCTCCCCTGAAAGGTTTGGCGGTGGAAACAGAAGGCTCTTTGTCATAGGAAAGGAAATCAGCCCTCGACAACTTTACCTGTGAAAAAAATAAATTCTAAGCCCCGGGGTCACAATTTCAGCAAAAATCTGAAATTCTCCAGTTCACTCAAAAATGGTGCCAAACTGTTGCAAATTCTCCCCTGAAAGGTTTGGCGGTGGAAACAGAAGGCTTTTTGTCATAGGAAAGGAAATCAGCCCTCGACAACTTTACCTGTGAAAAAAAAAAAATTCTAAGCCCCGGGGTCACAATTTCAGCAAAAATCTGAAATTCTCCAGTTCACTCAAAAATGGTGCCAAACTGTTGCAAATTCTCCCCTGAAAGGTTTGGCGGTGGAAACAGAAGGCTTTCTGTCATAGGAAATGAAATCAGCCCTCGACAACTTTACCTGTGAAAAAAAAAATTCTAAGCCCCGGGGTCACAACTTCAGCAAAAATCTGAAATTCTCCAATTCTCTCAAAAATGGTGCCAAACTGTTGCAAATTCTCCCCTGAAAGGTTTGGCGGTGGAAACAGAAGGCTTTTTGTCATAGGAAATGAAATCAGCCCTCGACAACTTTACCTGTGAAAAAAATAAATTCTAAGCCCCGGGGTCACAATTTCAGCAAAAATCTGAAATTCTCCAATTCTCTCAAAAATGGTGCCAAACTGTTGCAAATTCTCCCCTGAAAGGTTTGGCGGTGGAAACAGAAGTCTTTTTGTCATAGGAAATCAAATCAGCCCTCGAAGACAAAACCTGTGAAAAAAAAAATTCTAAGCCCCGGGGTCACAACTTCAGCAAAAATCTGAAATTCTCCAATTCTCTCAAAAATGGTGCTAAACTGTTGCAAATTCTCCCCTGAAAGGTTTGGCGGTGGAAACAGAAGGCTTTTTGTCATAGGAAAGGAAATCAGCCCTCGACAACTTTACCTGTGAAAAAAAAAATTCTAAGCCCCGGGGTCACAATTTCAGCAAAAATCTGAAATTCTCCAATTCTCTCAAAAATGGTGCCAAACTGTTGCAAATTCTCCCCTGAAAGGTTTGGCGGTGGAAACAGAAGTCTTTTTGTCATAGGAAATCAAATCAGCCCTCGAAGACAAAACCTGTGAAAAAAAAAATTCTAAGCCCCGGGGTCACAACTTCAGCAAAAATCTGAAATTCTCCAATTCTCTCAAAAATGGTGCCAAACTGTTGCAAATTCTCCCCTGAAAGGTTTGGCGGTGGAAACAGAAGGCTCTTTGTCATAGGAAATGAAATCAGCCCTCGACAACTTTACCTGTGAAAAAAATAAATTCTAAGCCCCGGGGTCACAATTTCAGCAAAAATCTGAAATTCTCCAATTCTCTCAAAAATGGTGCCAAACTGTTGCAAATTCTCCCCTGAAAGGTTTGGCGGTGGAAACAGAAGGCTTTTTGTCATAGGAAAGGAAATCAGCCCTCGACAACTTTACCTGTGAAAAAAATAAATTCTAAGCCCCGGGGTCACAATTTCAGCAAAAATCTGAAATTCTCCAGTTCACTCAAAAATGGTGCCAAACTGTTGCAAATTCTCCCCTGAAAGGTTTGGCGGTGGAAACAGAAGGTTTTTTGTCATAGGAAAGGAAATCAGCCCTCGACAACTTTACCTGTGAAAAAAAAAAATTCTAAGCCCCGGGGTCACAATTTCAGCAAAAATCTGAAATTCTCCAATTCTCTCAAAAATGGTGCCAAACTGTTGCAAATTCTCCCCTGAAAGGTTTGGCGGTGGAAACAGAAGTCTTTTTGTCATAGGAAATCAAATCAGCCCTCGAAGACAAAACCTGTGAAAAAAAAAATTCTAAGCCCCGGGGTCACAACTTCAGCAAAAATCTGAAATTCTCCAATTCTCTCAAAAATGGTGCCAAACTGTTGCAAATTCTCCCCTGAAAGGTTTGGCGGTGGAAACAGAAGGCTCTTTGTCATAGGAAATGAAATCAGCCCTCGACAACTTTACCTGTGAAAAAAATAAATTCTAAGCCCCGGGGTCACAATTTCAGCAAAAATCTGAAATTCTCCAATTCTCTCAAAAATGGTGCCAAACTGTTGCAAATTCTCCCCTGAAAGGTTTGGCGGTGGAAACAGAAGGCTTTTTGTCATAGGAAAGGAAATCAGCCCTCGACAACTTTACCTGTGAAAAAAATAAATTCTAAGCCCCGGGGTCACAATTTCAGCAAAAATCTGAAATTCTCCAGTTCACTCAAAAATGGTGCCAAACTGTTGCAAATTCTCCCCTGAAAGGTTTGGCGGTGGAAACAGAAGGTTTTTTGTCATAGGAAAGGAAATCAGCCCTCGACAACTTTACCTGTGAAAAAAAAAATTTCTAAGCCCCGGGGTCACAACTTCAGCAAAAATCTGAAATTCTCCAATTCTCTCAAAAATGGTGCCAAACTGTTGCAAATTCTCCCCTTAAAGGTTTGGCGGTGGAAACAGAAGGCTCTTTGTCATAGGAAAGGAAATCAGCCCTCGACAACTTTACCTGTGAAAAAAATAAATTCTAAGCCCCGGGGTCACAATTTCAGCAAAAATCTGAAATTCTCCAGTTCACTCAAAAATGGTGCCAAACTGTTGCAAATTCTCCCCTGAAAGGTTTGGCGGTGGAAACAGAAGGCTTTTTGTCATAGGAAAGGAAATCAGCCCTCGACAACTTTACCTGTGAAAAAAATAAATTCTAAGCCCCGGGGTCACAATTTCAGCAAAAATCTGAAATTCTCCAATTCTCTCAAAAATGGTGCCAAACTGTTGCAAATTCTCCCCTGAAAGGTTTGGCGGTGGAAACAGAAGGCTTTTTGTCATAGGAAATGAAATCAGCCCTCGAAGACAAAACCTGTGAAAAAAAAAATTCTAAGCCCCGGGGTCACAACTTCAGCAAAAATCTGAAATTCTCCAGTTCACTCAAAAATGGTGCCAAACTGTTGCAAATTCTCCCCTGAAAGGTTTGGCGATGGAAATAGAAGGTTTTTTGTCATAGGAAATGAAATCAGCCCTCGAAGACAAAACCTGTGGGAAAAAAAATTTCTAAGCCCCGGGGTCACAACTTCAGCAAAAATCTGAAATTCTCCAATTCTCTCAAAAATGGTGCTAAACTGTTGCAAATTCTCCCCTGAAAGGTTTGGCGGTGGAAACAGAAGGCTTTTTGTCATAGGAAAGGAAATCAGCCCTCGACAACTTTACCTGTGAAAAAAATAAATTCTAAGCCCCGGGGTCACAATTTCAGCAAAAATCTGAAATTCTCCAATTCACTCAAAAATGGTGCCAAACTGTTGCAAATTCTCCCCTGAAAGGTTTGGCGATGGAAACAGAAGGTTTTTTGTCATAGGAAATGAAATCAGCCCTCGAAGACAAAACCTGTGGGGAAAAAAATTTCTAAGCCCCGGGGTCACAACTTCAGCAAAAATCTGAAATTCTCCAATTCTCTCAAAAATGGTGCTAAACTGTTGCAAATTCTCCCCTGAAAGGTTTGGCGGTGGAAACAGAAGGCTTTTTGTCATAGGAAAGGAAATCAGCCCTCGACAACTTTACCTGTGAAAAAAAAAATTCTAAGCCCCGGGGTCACAATTTCAGCAAAAATCTGAAATTCTCCAATTCTCTCAAAAATGGTGCCAAACTGTTGCAAATTCTCCCCAGAAAGGTTTGGCGGTGGAAACAGAAGGCTTTCTGTCATAGGAAATGAAATCAGCCCTCGACAACTTTACCTGTGAAAAAAAAAATTCTAAGCCCCGGGGTCACAACTTCAGCAAAAATCTGAAATTCTCCAATTCTCTCAAAAATGGTGCCAAACTGTTGCAAATTCTCCCCTGAAAGGTTTGGCGGTGGAAACAGAAGGCTCTTTGTCATAGGAAATGAAATCAGCCCTCGACAACTTTACCTGTGAAAAAAATAAATTCTAAGCCCCGGGGTCACAATTTCAGCAAAAATCTGAAATTCTCCAATTCTCTCAAAAATGGTGCCAAACTGTTGCAAATTCTCCCCTGAAAGGTTTGGCGGTGGAAACAGAAGGCTTTTTGTCATAGGAAAGGAAATCAGCCCTCGACAACTTTACCTGTGAAAAAAATAAATTCTAAGCCCCGGGGTCACAATTTCAGCAAAAATCTGAAATTCTCCAGTTCACTCAAAAATGGTGCCAAACTGTTGCAAATTCTCCCCTGAAAGGTTTGGCGATGGAAACAGAAGGTTTTTTGTCATAGGAAAGGAAATCAGCCCTCGACAACTTTACCTGTGAAAAAAAAAATTTCTAAGCCCCGGGGTCACAATTTCAGCAAAAATCTGAAATTCTCCAGTTCACTCAAAAATGGTGCCAAACTGTTGCAAATTCTCCCCTGAAAGGTTTGGCGATGGAAACAGAAGGTTTTTTGTCATAGGAAATGAAATCAGCCCTCGAAGACAAAACCTATGGGAAAAAAAATTTCTAAGCCCCGGGGTCACAACTTCAGCAAAAATCTGAAATTCTCCAATTCTCTCAAAAATGGAGCTAAACTGTTGCAAATTCTCCCCTGAAAGGTTTGGCGGTGGAAACAGAAGGCTTTTTGTCATAGGAAAGGAAATCAGCCCTCGACAACTTTACCTGTGAAAAAAAAAATTCTAAGCCCCGGGGTCACAACTTCAGCAAAAATCTGAAATTCTCCAATTCTCTCAAAAATGGTGCCAAACTGTTGCAAATTCTCCCCTGAAAGGTTTGGCGGTGGAAACAGAAGTCTTTTTGTCATAAGAAATGAAATCAGCCCTCGAAGACAAAACCTGTGAAAAAAAAAATTCTAAGCCCCGGGGCCACAATTTCAGCAAAAATCTGAAATTCTCCAATTCTCTCAAAAATGGTGCCAAACTGTTGCAAATTCTCCCCTGAAAGGTTTGGCGGTGGAAACAGAAGGCTCTTTGTCATAGGAAAGGAAATCAGCCCTCGACAACTTTACCTGTGAAAAAAATAAATTCTAAGCCCCGGGGTCACAATTTCAGCAAAAATCTGAAATTCTCCAGTTCACTCAAAAATGGTGCCAAACTGTTGCAAATTCTCCCCTGAAAGGTTTGGCGGTGGAAACAGAAGGCTTTTTGTCATAGGAAAGGAAATCAGCCCTCGACAACTTTACCTGTGAAAAAAAAAAATTTCTAAGCCCCGGGGTCACAATTTCAGCAAAAATCTGAAATTCTCCAGTTCACTCAAAAATGGTGCCAAACTGTTGCAAATTCTCCCCAGAAAGGTTTGGCGGTGGAAACAGAAGGCTTTCTGTCATAGGAAATGAAATCAGCCCTCGACAACTTTACCTGTGGGGAAAAAAAATTCTAAGCCCCGGGGTCACAACTTCAGCAAAAATCTGAAATTCTCCAATTCTCTCAAAAATGGTGCCAAACTGTTGCAAATTCTCCCCTGAAAGGTTTGGCGGTGGAAACAGAAGGCTCTTTGTCATAGGAAATGAAATCAGCCCTCGACAACTTTACCTGTGAAAAAAATAAATTCTAAGCCCCGGGGTCACAATTTCAGCAAAAATCTGAAATTCTCCAATTCTCTCAAAAATGGTGCCAAACTGTTGCAAATTCTCCCCTGAAAGGTTTGGCGGTGGAAACAGAAGGCTTTTTGTCATAGGAAAGGAAATCAGCCCTCGACAACTTTACCTGTGAAAAAAATAAATTCTAAGCCCCGGGGTCACAATTTCAGCAAAAATCTGAAATTCTCCAGTTCACTCAAAAATGGTGCCAAACTGTTGCAAATTCTCCCCTGAAAGGTTTGGCGATGGAAACAGAAGGTTTTTTGTCATAGGAAAGGAAATCAGCCCTCGACAACTTTACCTGTGAAAAAAAAAATTTCTAAGCCCCGGGGTCACAATTTCAGCAAAAATCTGAAATTCTCCAGTTCACTCAAAAATGGTGCCAAACTGTTGCAAATTCTCCCCTGAAAGGTTTGGCGATGGAAACAGAAGGTTTTTTGTCATAGGAAATGAAATCAGCCCTCGAAGACAAAACCTGTGGAAAAAAAAATTCTAAGCCCCGGGGTCACAATTTCAGCAAAAATCTGAAATTCTCCAATTCTCTCAAAAATGGTGCCAAACTGTTGCAAATTCTCCCCTGAAAGGTTTGGCGGTGGAAACAGAAGTCTTTTTGCCATAGGAAATCAAATCAGCCCTCGAAGACAAAACCTGTGAAAAAAAAAATTCTAAGCCCCGGGGTCACAACTTCAGCAAAAATCTGAAATTCTCCAATTCTCTCAAAAATGGTGCTAAACTGTTGCAAATTCTCCCCTGAAAGGTTTGGCGGTGGAAACAGAAGTCTTTTTGTCATAAGAAATGAAATCAGCCCTCGAAGACAAAACCTATGGGAAAAAAAAATTCTAAGCCCCGGGGTCACAATTTCAGCAAAAATCTGAAATTCTCCAATTCTCTCAAAAATGGTGCCAAACTGTTGCAAATTCTCCCCTGAAAGGTTTGGCGGTGGAAACAGAAGGCTTTTTGTCATAGGAAAGGAAATCAGCCCTCGACAACTTTACCTGTGAAAAAAAAAAATTCTAAGCCCCGGGGTCACAATTTCAGCAAAAATCTGAAATTGTCCAATTCTCTCAAAAATGGTGCTAAACTGTTGCAAATTCTCCCCTGAAAGGTTTGGCCGTGGAAACAGAAGGCTTTTTGTCATAGGAAAGGAAATCAGCCCTCGACAAATTTACCTGTGAAAAAAAAAAATTCTAAGCCCCGGGGTCACAACTTCAGCAAAAATCTGAAATTCTCCAATTCTCTCAAAAATGGTGCCAAACTGTTGCAAATTCTCCCCTTAAAGGTTTGGCGGTTGAAACAGAAGGCTTTTTGTCATAGGAAAGGAAATCAGCCCTCGACAACTTTACCTGTGAAAAAAATAAATTCTAAGCCCCGGGGTCACAATTTCAGCAAAAATCTGAAATTCTCCAGTTCTCTCAAAAATGGTGCTAAACTGTTGCAAATTCTCCCCTGAAAGGTTTGGCGGTGGAAACAGAAGGCTTTTTGTCATAGGAAATGAAATCAGCCCTCGAAGACAAAACCTGTGAAGAAAAAAATTCTAAGCCCCGGGGTCACAACTTCAGCAAAAATCTGAAATTCTCCAATTCTCTCAAAAATGGTGCTAAAATGTTGCAAATTCTCCCCTGAAAGGTTTGGCGGTGGAAACAGAAGGCTTTCTGTCATAGGAAATGAAATCAGCCCTCGACAACTTTACCTGTGAAAAAAAAATTTCTAAGCCCCGGGGTCACAATTTCAGCAAAAATCTGAAATTCTCCAATTCTCTCAAAAATGGTGCCAAACTGTTGCAAATTCTCCCCTGAAAGGTTTGGCGGTGGAAACAGAAGGCTTTTTGTCATAGGAAAGGAAATCAGCCCTCGAAGACAAAACATGTGGAAAAAAAAATTCTAAGCCCCGGGGTCACAACTTCAGCAAAAATCTGAAATTCTCCAGTTCACTCAAAGTGGTGCCAAACTGTTGCAAATTCTCCCCTGAAACGTTTGGCGGTGGAAACAGAAGGCTTTTTGTCATAGGAAAGGAAATCAGCCCTCGAAGACAAAACCTGTGGGGAAAAAAAATTCTAAGCCCCGGGGTCACAATTTCAGCAAAAATCTGAAATTCTCCAATTCTCTCAAAAATGGTGCTAAAATGTTGCAAATTCTCCCCTGAAAGGTTTGGCGGTGGAAACAGAAGGCTTTTTGTCATAGGAAAGGAAATCAGCCCTCGACAACTTTACCTGTGAAAAAAAAATTTCTAAGTCCCGGGGTCACAATTTCAACAAAAATCTGAAATTCTGCAATTCTCTCAAAAATGGTGCCAAACTGTTGCAAATTCTCCCCTGAAAGGTTTGGCGGTGGAAACAGAAGACTTTTGGTCATAGGAAATGAAATCAGCCCTCGAAGACAAAACCTGTGAAAAAAAAAAATTCTAAACCCCGGGGTCACAACTTCAGCAAAAATCTGAAATTCTCCAGTTCACTCAAAAATGATGCCAAACTGTTGCAAATTCTCCCCTGAAAGGTTTGGCGGTGGAAACAGAAGGCTTTTTGTCATAGGAAAGGAAATCAGCCCTCGACAACTTTACCTGTGAAAAAAATAAATTCTAAGCCCCGGGGTCACAATTTCAGCAAAAATCTGAAATGCTCCAGTTCACTCAAAAATGGTGCCAAACTGTTGCAAATTCTCCCCTGAAAGGTTTGGCGGTGGAAACAGAAGGCTTTTTTTCATAGGAAATGAAATCAGCCCTCGAAGACAAAACCTGTGGGGAAAAATATTTCTAAGCCCCGGGGTCACAACTTCAGCAAAAATCTGAAATTCTCCAATTCTCTCAAAAATGGTGCTAAACTGTTGCAAATTCTCCCCTGAAAGGTTTGGCGGTGGAAACAGAAGGCTTTCTTTCATAGGAAAGGAAATCAGCCCTCGACAACTTTACCTGTGAAAAAAAAAAATTCTAAGCCCCGGGGTCACAATTTCAGCAAAAATCTGAAATTGTCCAATTCTCTCAAAAATGGTGCTAAACTGTTGCAAATTCTCCCCTGAAAGGTTTGGCGGTGGAAACAGAAGGCTTTTTGTCATAGGAAAGGAAATCAGCCCTCGAAGACAAAACCTGTGAAGAAAAAAATTCTAAGCCCCGGGGTCACAACTTCAGCAAAAATCTGAAATTCTCCAATTCTCTCAAAAATGGTGCTAAAATGTTGCAAATTCTCCCCTGAAAGGTTTGGCGGTGGAAACAGAAGGCTTTCTGTCATAGGAAATGAAATCAGCCCTCGACAACTTTACCTGTGAAAAAAAAATTTCTAAGCCCCGGGGTCACAATTTCAGCAAAAATCTGAAATTCTCCAATTCTCTCAAAAATGGTGCCAAACTGTTGCAAATTCTCCCCTGAAAGGTTTGGCGGTGGAAACAGAAGGCTTTTTGTCATAGGAAAGGAAATCAGCCCTCGAAGACAAAACATGTGGAAAAAAAAATTCTAAGCCCCGGGGTCACAACTTCAGCAAAAATCTGAAATTCTCCAGTTCACTCAAAGTGGTGCCAAACTGTTGCAAATTCTCCCCTGAAACGTTTGGCGGTGGAAACAGAAGGCTTTTTGTCATAGGAAAGGAAATCAGCCCTCGAAGACAAAACCTGTGGGGAAAAAAAATTCTAAGCCCCGGGGTCACAATTTCAGCAAAAATCTGAAATTCTCCAATTCTCTCAAAAATGGTGCTAAAATGTTGCAATATCTCCCCTGAAAGGTTTGGCGGTGGAAACAGAAGGCTTTTTGTCATAGGAAAGGAAATCAGCCCTCGACAACTTTACCTGTGAAAAAAAAATTTCTAAGTCCCGGGGTCACAATTTCAACAAAAATCTGAAATTCTGCAATTCTCTCAAAAATGGTGCCAAACTGTTGCAAATTCTCCCCTGAAAGGTTTGGCGGTGGAAACAGAAGACTTTTGGTCATAGGAAATGAAATCAGCCCTCGAAGACAAAACCTGTGGAAAAAAAAATTTCTAAACCCCGGGGTCACAACTTCAGCAAAAATCTGAAATTCTCCAGTTCACTCAAAAATGATGCCAAACTGTTGCAAATTCTCCCCTGAAAGGTTTGGCGGTGGAAACAGAAGGCTTTTTGTCATAGGAAAGGAAATCAGCCCTCGACAACTTTACCTGTGAAAAAAATAAATTCTAAGCCCCGGGGTCACAATTTCAGCAAAAATCTGAAATGCTCCAGTTCACTCAAAAATGGTGCCAAACTGTTGCAAATTCTCCCCTGAAAGGTTTGGCGGTGGAAACAGAAGGCTTTTTTTCATAGGAAATGAAATCAGCCCTCGAAGACAAAACCTGTGGGGAAAAATATTTCTAAGCCCCGGGGTCACAACTTCAGCAAAAATCTGAAATTCTCCAATTCTCTCAAAAATGGTGCTAAACTGTTGCAAATTCTCCCCTGAAAGGTTTGGCGGTGGAAACAGAAGGCTTTCTTTCATAGGAAAGGAAATCAGCCCTCGACAACTTTACCTGTGAAAAAAAAAAATTCTAAGCCCCGGGGTCACAATTTCAGCAAAAATCTGAAATTGTCCAATTCTCTCAAAAATGGTGCTAAACTGTTGCAAATTCTCCCCTGAAAGGTTTGGCGGTGGAAACAGAAGGCTTTTTGTCATAGGAAAGGAAATCAGCCCTCGACAACTTTACCTGTGAAAAAAAAAATTCTAAGCCCCGGGGTCACAATTTCAGCAAAAATCTGAAATTCTCCAGTTCACTCAAAAATGGTGCCAAACTGTTGCAAATTCTCCCCTGAAAGGTTTGGCGGTGGAAACAGAAGGCTCTTTGTCATAGGAAATGAAATCAGCCCTCGAAGACAAAACCTGTGGAAAAAAAAAATTCTAAGCCCCGGGGTCACAACTTCAGCAAAAATCTGAAATTGTCCAATTCTCTCAAAAATGGTGCTAAACTGTTGCAAATTCTCCCCTGAAAGGTTTGGCGGTGGAAACAGAAGGCTTTTTGTCATAGGAAATGAAATCAGCCCTCGACAACTTTACCTGTGAAAAAAAAAATTCTAAGCCCCGGGGTCACAACTTCAGCAAAAATCTGAAATTCTCCAATTCTCTCAAAAATGGTGCCAAACTGTTGAAAATTCTCCCCTGAAAGGTTTGGCGGTGGAAACAGAAGTCTTTTTGTCATAAGAAATGAAATCAGCCCTCGAAGACAAAACCTGTGGGGAAAAAAAATTCTAAGCCCCGGGGTCACAATTTCATCAAAAATCTGAAATTCTCCAATTCTCTCAAAAATGGTGCCAAACTGTTGCAAATTCTCCCCTGAAAGGTTTGGCGGTGGAAACAGAAGGCTTTTTGTCATAGGAAAGGAAATCAGTCCTCGACAACTTTACCTGTGAAAAAAAAATTTCTAAGTCCCGGGGTCACAATTTCAGCAAAAATCTGAAATTCTGCAATTCTCTCAAAAATGGTGCCAAACTGTTGCAAATTCTCCCCTGAAAGGTTTGGCGGTGGAAACAGAAGGCTTTTGGTCATAGGAAATGAAATCAGCCCTCGAAGACAAAACCTGTGAAAAAAAAAAATTCTAAACCCCGGGGTCACAACTTCAGCAAAAATCTGAAATTCTCCAGTTCACTCAAAAATGATGCCAAACTGTTGCAAATTCTCCCCTGCAAGGTTTGGCGGTGGAAACAGAAGGCTTTTTGTCATAGGAAAGGAAATCAGCCCTCGACAACTTTACCTGTGAAAAAAATAAATTCTAAGCCCCGGGGTCACAATTTCAGCAAAAATCTGAAATTCTCCAGTTCACTCAAAAATGGTGCCAAACTGTTGCAAATTCTCCCCTGAAAGGTTTGGCGGTGGAAACAGAAGGCTTTTTGTCATAGGAAATGAAATCAGCCCTCGAAGACAAAACCTGTGGGGAAAAATATTTCTAAGCCCCGGGGTCACAACTTCAGCAAAAATCTGAAATTCTCCAATTCTCTCAAAAATGGTGCTAAACTGTTGCAAATTCTCCCCTGAAAGGTTTGGCGGTGGAAACAGAAGGCTTTTTTTCATAGGAAAGGAAATCAGCCCTCGACAACTTTACCTGTGAAAAAAAAAATTTCTAAGCCCCGGGGTCACAATTTCAGCAAAAATCTGAAATTGTCCAATTCTCTCAAAAATGGTGCTAAACTGTTGCAAATTCTCCCCTGAAAGGTTTGGCGGTGGAAACAGAAGGCTTTTTGTCATAGGAAAGGAAATCAGCCCTCGACAACTTTACCTGTGAAAAAAAAAATTCTAAGCCCCGGGGTCACAATTTCAGCAAAAATCTGAAATTCTCCAGTTCACTCAAAAATGGTGCCAAACTGTTGCAAATTCTCCCCTGAAAGGTTTGGCGGTGGAAACAGAAGGCTCTTTGTCATAGGAAATGAAATCAGCCCTCGAAGACAAAACCTGTGGGAAAAAAAAATTCTAAGCCCCGGGGTCACAACTTCAGCAAAAATCTGAAATTCTCCAATTCTCTCAAAAATGGTGCTAAACTGTTGCAAATTCTCCCCTGAAAGGTTTGGCGGTGGAAACAGAAGGCTTTTTGTCATAGGAAAGGAAATCAGCCCTCGACAACTTTACCTGTGAAAAAAAAAAATTCTAAGCCCCGGGGTCACAATTTCAGCAAAAATCTGAAATTGTCCAATTCTCTCAAAAATGGTGCTAAACTGTTGCAAATTCTCCCCTGAAAGGTTTGGCGGTGGAAACAGAAGGCTTTTTGTCATAGGAAATGAAATCAGCCCTCGACAACTTTATCTGTGAAAAAAAAAATTCTAAGTCCCGGGGTCACAATTTCAGCAAAAATCTGAAATTCTCCAATTCTCTCAAAAACGGTGCTAAACTGTTGCAAATTCTCCCCTGAAAGGTTTGGCGGTGGAAACCGAAGGCTTTTTGTCATAGGAAATGAAATCAGCCCTCGACAACTTTACCTGTGAAAAAAAAAAATTCTAAGCCCCGGGGTCACAACTTCACAACTTTTCTGAAATTCTCCAATTCTCTCAAAAATGGTGCCAAACTGTTGCAAATTCTCCCCTGAAAGGTTTGGCGGTGGAAACAGAAGTCTTTTTGTCATAAGAAATGAAATCAGCCCTCGAAGACAAAACCTGTGGGGAAAAAAAATTCTAAGCCCCGGGGTCACAATTTCATCAAAAATCTGAAATTCTCCAATTCTCTCAAAAATGGTGCCAAACTGTTGCAAATTCTCCCCTGAAAGGTTTGGCGGTGGAAACAGAAGGCTTTTTGTCATAGGAAAGGAAATCAGTCCTCGACAACTTTACCTGTGAAAAAAAAATTTCTAAGTCCCGGGGTCACAATTTCAGCAAAAATCTGAAATTCTCCAGTTCACTCAAAAATGGTGCCAAACTGTTGCAAATTCTCCCCTGAAAGGTTTGGCGGTTAAAACAGAAGGCTTTTTGTCATAGGAAATGAAATCAGCCCTCGAAGACAAAACCTGTGGGGAAAAATATTTCTAAGCCCCGGGGTCACAACTTCAGCAAAAATCTGAAATTCTCCAATTCTCTCAAAAATGGTGCTAAACTGTTGCAAATTCTCCCCTGAAAGGTTTGGCGGTGGAAACAGAAGGCTTTTTTTCATAGGAAAGGAAATCAGCCCTCGACAACTTTACCTGTGAAAAAAAAAATTCTAAGCCCCGGGGTCACAATTTCAGCAAAAATCTGAAATTGTCCAATTCTCTCAAAAATGGTGCTAAACTGTTGCAAATTCTCCCCTGAAAGGTTTGGCGGTGGAAACAGAAGGCTTTTTGTCATAGGAAAGGAAATCAGCCCTCGACAACTTTACCTGTGAAAAAAAAAATTCTAAGCCCCGGGGTCACAATTTCAGCAAAAATCTGAAATTCTCCAGTTCACTCAAAAATGGTGCCAAACTGTTGCAAATTCTCCCCTGAAAGGTTTGGCGGTGGAAACAGAAGGCTCTTTGTCATAGGAAATGAAATCAGCCCTCGAAGACAAAACCTGTGGAAAAAAAAAATTCTAAGCCCCGGGGTCACAATTTCAGCAAAAATCTGAAATTGTAGAATTCTCTCAAAAATGGTGCTAAACTGTTGCAAATTCTCCCCTGAAAGGTTTGGCGGTGGAAACAGAAGGCTTTTTGTCATAGGAAATGAAATCAGCCCTCGACAACTTTACCTGTGAAAAAAAAAATTCTAAGCCCCGGGGTCACAATTTCAGCAAAAATCTGAAATTCTCCAATTCTCTAAAAAACGGTGCTAAACTGTTGCAAATTCTCCCCTGAAAGGTTTGGCAGTGGAAACAGAAGGCTTTTTGTCATAGGAAATGAAATCAGCCCTCGACAACTTTACCTGTGAAAAAAAAAATTCTAAGCCCCGGGGTCACAACTTCACAACTTTTCCGAAATTCTCCAATTCTCTCAAAAATGGTGCCAAACTGTTGCAAATTCTCCCCTGAAAGGTTTGGCGGTGGAAACAGAAGTCTTTTTGTCATAAGAAATGAAATCAGCCCTCGAAGACAAAACCTGTGAAAAAAAAAAATTCTAAGCCCCGGGGTCACAATTTCAGCAAAAATCTGAAATTCTCCAATTCTCTCAAAAATGGTGCCAAACTGTTGCAAATTCTCCCCTGAAAGGTTTGGCGGTGGAAACAGAAGGCTTTTTGTCATAGGAAAGGAAATCAGCCCTCGACAACTTTACCTGTGAAAAAAATAAATTCTAAGCCCCGGGGTCACAATTTCAGCAAAAATCTGAAATTCTCCAGTTCACTCAAAAATGGTGCCAAACTGTTGCAAATTCTCCCCTGAAAGGTTTGGCGGTGGAAACAGAAGGCTTTTTGTCATAGGAAAGTAAATCAGCCCTCGAAGACAAAACCTGTGAAAAAAAAAATTCTAAGCCCCGGGGTCACAACTTCAGCAAAAATCTGAAATTCTCCAATTCTCTCAAAAATGGTGCTAAAATGTTGCAAATTCTCCCCTGAAAGGTTTGGCGGTGGAAACAGAAGGTTTTTTGTCATAGGAAAGGAAATCAGCCCTCGACAACTTTACCTGTGAAAAAAAAATTTCTAAGTCCCGGGGTCACAATTTCAGCAAAAATCTGAAATTCTGCAATTCTCTCAAAAATGGTGCCAAACTGTTGCAAATTCTCCCCTGAAAGGTTTGGCGGTGGAAACAGAAGGCTTTTGGTCATAGGAAATGAAATCAGCCCTCGAAGACAAAACCTGTGAAAAAAAAAATTCTAAACCCCGGGGTCACAACTTCAGCAAAAATCTGAAATTCTCCAGTTCACTCAAAAATGATGCCAAACTGTTGCAAATTCTCCCCTGAAAGGTTTGGCGGTGGAAACAGAAGGCTTTTTGTCATAGGAAAGGAAATCAGCCCTCGACAACTTTACCTGTGAAAAAAATAAATTCTAAGCCCCGGGGTCACAATTTCAGCAAAAATCTGAAATTCTCCAGTTCACTCAAAAATGGTGCCAAACTGTTGCAAATTCTCCCCTGAAAGGTTTGGCGGTGGAAACAGAAGGCTTTTTGTCATAGGAAATGAAATCAGCCCTCGAAGACAAAACCTGTGGGGAAAAAAATTTCTAAGCCCCGGGGTCACAACTTCAGCAAAAATCTGAAATTCTCCAATTCTCTCAAAAATGGTGCTAAACTGTTGCAAATTCTCCCCTGAAAGGTTTGGCGGTGGAAACAGAAGGCTTTTTTTCATAGGAAAGGAAATCAGCCCTTGACAACTTTACCTGTGAAAAAAAAAATTCTAAGCCCCGGGATCACAATTTCAGCAAAAATCTGAAATTCTCCAGTTGACTCAAAAATGGTGCCAAACTGTTGCAAATTCTCCCCTGAAAGGTTTGGCGGTGGAAACAGAAGTCTTTTTGTCATAAGAAATGAAATCAGCCCTCGAAGACAAAACCTGTGGAAAAAAAAATTCTAAGCCCCGGGGTCACAATTTCAGCAAAAATCTGAAATTCTCCAATTCTCTCAAAAATGGTGCCAAACTGTTGCAAATTCTCCCCTTAAAGGTTTGGCGGTGGAAACAGAAGGCTCTTTGTCATAGGAAATGAAATCAGCCCTCGACAACTTTACCTGTGAAAAAAATAAATTCTAAGCCCCGGGGTCACAATTTCAGCAAAAATCTGAAATTCTCCAGTTCACTCAAAAATGGTGCCAAACGGTTGCAAATTCTCCCCTGAAAGGTTTGCCGGTGGAAACAGAAGTCTTTTTGTCATAGGAAATGAAATCAGCCCTCGACAACTTTACCTGTGAAAAAAATAAATTCTAAGCCCCGGGGTCACAATTTCAGCAAAAATCTGAAATTCTCCATTTCACTCAAAAATGGTGCCAAACTGTTGCAAATTCTCCCCTTAAAGGTTTGGCGGTGGAAACAGAAGGCTCTTTGTCATAGGAAATGAAATCAGCCCTCGACAACTTTACCTGTGAAAAAAATAAATTCTAAGCCCCGGGGTCACAATTTCAGCAAAAATTTGAAATTCTCCAGTTCACTCAAAAATGGTGCCAAACTGTTGCAAATTCTCCCCTGAAAGGTTTGGCGGTGGAAACAGAAGGCTTTTTGTCATAGGAAAGGAAATCAGCCCTCGACAACTTTACCTGTGAAAAAAAAAATTTCTAAGCCCCGGGGTCACAATTTCAGCAAAAATCTGAAATTCTCCAGTTCACTCAAAAATGGTGCCAAACTGTTGCAAATTCTCCCCAGAAAGGTTTGGCGGTGGAAACAGAAGGCTTTCTGTCATAGGAAATGAAATCAGCCTTCGACAACTTTACCTGTGAAAAAAAAAATTCTAAGCCCCGGGGTCACAACTTCAGCAAAAATCTGAAATTCTCCAATTCTCTCAAAAATGGTGCCAAACTGTTGCAAATTCTCCCCTTAAAGGTTTGGCGGTTGAAACAGAAGGCTTTTTGTCATAGGAAATGAAATCAGCCCTCGACAACTTTACCTGTGAAAAAAATAAATTCTAAGCCCCGGGGTCACAATTTCAGCAAAAATCTGAAATTCTCCAGTTCACTCAAAAATGGTGCCAAACGGTTGCAAATTCTCCCCTGAAAGGTTTGCCGGTGGAAACAGAAGTCTTTTTGTCATAGGAAATGAAATCAGCCCTCGACAACTTTACCTGTGAAAAAAATAAATTCTAAGCCCCGGGGTCACAATTTCAGCAAAAATCTGAAATTCTCCATTTCACTCAAAAATGGTGCCAAACTGTTGCAAATTCTCCCCTTAAAGGTTTGGCGGTGGAAACAGAAGGCTCTTTGTCATAGGAAATGAAATCAGCCCTCGACAACTTTACCTGTGAAAAAAATAAATTCTAAGCCCCGGGGTCACAATTTCAGCAAAAATTTGAAATTCTCCAGTTCACTCAAAAATGGTGCCAAACTGTTGCAAATTCTCCCCTGAAAGGTTTGGCGGTGGAAACAGAAGGCTTTTTGTCATAGGAAAGGAAATCAGCCCTCGACAACTTTACCTGTGAAAAAAAAAATTTCTAAGCCCCGGGGTCACAATTTCAGCAAAAATCTGAAATTCTCCAGTTCACTCAAAAATGGTGCCAAACTGTTGCAAATTCTCCCCAGAAAGGTTTGGCGGTGGAAACAGAAGGCTTTCTGTCATAGGAAATGAAATCAGCCTTCGACAACTTAACCTGTGAAAAAAAAAATTCTAAGCCCCGGGGTCACAACTTCAGCAAAAATCTGAAATTCTCCAATTCTCTCAAAAATGGTGCCAAACTGTTGCAAATTCTCCCCTTAAAGGTTTGGCGGTTGAAACAGAAGGCTTTTTGTCATAGGAAATGAAATCAGCCCTCGACAACTTTACCTGTGAAAAAAATAAATTCTAAGCCCCGGGGTCACAATTTCAGCAAAAATCTGAAATTCTCCAGTTCACTCAAAAATGGTGCCAAACTGTTGCAAATTCTCCCCTGAAAGGTTTGGCGGTGGAAACAGAAGGCTTTTTGTCATAGGAAAGGAAATCAGCCCTCGAAGACAAAACCTGTGAAAAAAAAAATTCTAAGCCCCGGGGTCACAACTTCAGCAAAAATCTGAAATTCTCCAATTCTCTCAAAAATGGTGCTAAAATGTTGCAAATTCTCCCCTGAAAGGTTTGGCGGTGGAAACAGAAGGCTTTTTGTCATAGGAAAGGAAATCAGCCCTCGACAACTTTACCTGTGAAAAAAAAATTTCTAAGTCCCGGGGTCACAATTTCAGCAAAAATCTGAAATTCTGCAATTCTCTCAAAAATGGTGCCAAACTGTTGCAAATTCTCCCCTGAAAGGTTTGGCGGTGGAAACAGAAGGCTTTTGGTCATAGGAAATGAAATCAGCCCTCGAAGACAAAACCTGTGAAAAAAAAAATTCTAAACCCCGGGGTCACAACTTCAGCAAAAATCTGAAATTCTCCAGTTCACTCAAAAATGATGCCAAACTGTTGCAAATTCTCCCCTGAAAGGTTTGGCGGTGGAAACAGAAGGCTTTTTGTCATAGGAAAGGAAATCAGCCCTCGACAACTTTACCTGTGAAAAAAATAAATTCTAAGCCCCGGGGTCACAATTTCAGCAAAAATCTGAAATTCTCCAGTTCACTCAAAAATGGTGCCAAACTGTTGCAAATTCTCCCCTGAAAGGTTTGGCGGTGGAAACAGAAGGCTTTTTGTCATAGGAAATGAAATCAGCCCTCGAAGACAAAACCTGTGGGGAAAAAAATTTCTAAGCCCCGGGGTCACAACTTCAGCAAAAATCTGAAATTCTCCAATTCTCTCAAAAATGGTGCTAAACTGTTGCAAATTCTCCCCTGAAAGGTTTGGCGGTGGAAACAGAAGGCTTTTTTTCATAGGAAAGGAAATCAGCCCTTGACAACTTTACCTGTGAAAAAAAAAATTCTAAGCCCCGGGATCACAATTTCAGCAAAAATCTGAAATTCTCCAGTTGACTCAAAAATGGTGCCAAACTGTTGCAAATTCTCCCCTGAAAGGTTTGGCGGTGGAAACAGAAGTCTTTTTGTCATAAGAAATGAAATCAGCCCTCGAAGACAAAACCTGTGGAAAAAAAAATTCTAAGCCCCGGGGTCACAATTTCAGCAAAAATCTGAAATTCTCCAATTCTCTCAAAAATGGTGCCAAACTGTTGCAAATTCTCCCCTTAAAGGTTTGGCGGTGGAAACAGAAGGCTCTTTGTCATAGGAAATGAAATCAGCCCTCGACAACTTTACCTGTGAAAAAAATAAATTCTAAGCCCCGGGGTCACAATTTCAGCAAAAATCTGAAATTCTCCAGTTCACTCAAAAATGGTGCCAAACGGTTGCAAATTCTCCCCTGAAAGGTTTGCCGGTGGAAACAGAAGTCTTTTTGTCATAGGAAATGAAATCAGCCCTCGACAACTTTACCTGTGAAAAAAATAAATTCTAAGCCCCGGGGTCACAATTTCAGCAAAAATCTGAAATTCTCCATTTCACTCAAAAATGGTGCCAAACTGTTGCAAATTCTCCCCTTAAAGGTTTGGCGGTGGAAACAGAAGGCTCTTTGTCATAGGAAATGAAATCAGCCCTCGACAACTTTACCTGTGAAAAAAATAAATTCTAAGCCCCGGGGTCACAATTTCAGCAAAAATTTGAAATTCTCCAGTTCACTCAAAAATGGTGCCAAACTGTTGCAAATTCTCCCCTGAAAGGTTTGGCGGTGGAAACAGAAGGCTTTTTGTCATAGGAAAGGAAATCAGCCCTCGACAACTTTACCTGTGAAAAAAAAAATTTCTAAGCCCCGGGGTCACAATTTCAGCAAAAATCTGAAATTCTCCAGTTCACTCAAAAATGGTGCCAAACTGTTGCAAATTCTCCCCAGAAAGGTTTGGCGGTGGAAACAGAAGGCTTTCTGTCATAGGAAATGAAATCAGCCTTCGACAACTTTACCTGTGAAAAAAAAAATTCTAAGCCCCGGGGTCACAACTTCAGCAAAAATCTGAAATTCTCCAATTCTCTCAAAAATGGTGCCAAACTGTTGCAAATTCTCCCCTTAAAGGTTTGGCGGTTGAAACAGAAGGCTTTTTGTCATAGGAAATGAAATCAGCCCTCGACAACTTTACCTGTGAAAAAAATAAATTCTAAGCCCCGGGGTCACAATTTCAGCAAAAATCTGAAATTCTCCAGTTCACTCAAAAATGGTGCCAAACGGTTGCAAATTCTCCCCTGAAAGGTTTGGCGGTGGAAACAGAAGTCTTTTTGTCATAGGAAATGAAATCAGCCCTCGAAGACAAAACCTGTGGGGAAAAAAATTTCTAAGCCCCGGGGTCACAACTTCAGCAAAAATCTGAAATTCTCCAATTCTCTCAAAAATGGTGCTAAACTGTTGCAAATTCTCCCCTGAAAGGTTTGTCGGTGGAAACAGAAGGCTTTTTGTCATAGGAAAGGAAATCAGCCCTCGACAACTTTACCTGTGAAAAAAAAAAAATTCTAAGCCCCGGGGTCACAATTTCAGCAAAAATCTGAAATTGTCCAATTCTCTCAAAAATGGTGCTAAACTGTTGCAAATTCTCCCCTGAAAGGTTTGGCGGTGGAAACAGAAGGCTTTTTGTCATAGGAAAGGAAATCAGCCCTCGACAACTTTACTTGTGAAAAAAAAAATTTCTAAGCCCCGGGATCACAATTTCAGCAAAAATCTGAAATTCTCCAGTTGACTCAAAAATGGTGCCAAACTGTTGCAAAATCTCCCCTGAAAGGTTTGGCGGTGGAAACAGAAGTCTTTTTGTCATAAGAAATGAAATCAGCCCTCGAAGACAAAACCTGTGGAAAAAAAAATTTCTAAGCCCCGGGGTCACAATTTCAGCAAAAATCTGAAATTCTCCAATTCTCTCAAAAATGGTGCCAAACTGTTGCAAATTCTCCCCTTAAAGGTTTGGCCGTGGAAACAGAAGGCTCTTTGTCATAGGAAATGAAATCAGCCCTCGACAACTTTACCTGTGAAAAAAATAAATTCTAAGCCCCGGGGTCACAATTTCAGCAAAAATCTGAAATTCTCCAGTTCACTCAAAAATGGTGCCAAACGGTTGCAAATTCTCCCCTGAAAGGTTTGCCGGTGGAAACAGAAGTCTTTTTGTCATAGGAAAGGAAATCAGCCCTCGAAGACAAAACCTGTGGGAAAAAAAAATTCTAAGCCCCGGGGTCACAATTTCAGCAAAAATCTGAAATTCTCCAATTCTCTCAAAAACGGTGCCAAACTGTTGCAAATTCTCCCCTTAAAGGTTTGGCGGTGGAAACAGAAGGCTCTTTGTCATAGGAAATGAAATCAGCCCTCGACAACTTTACCTGTGAAAAAAATAAATTCTAAGCCCCGGGGTCACAATTTCAGCAAAAATTTGAAATTCTCCAGTTCACTCAAAAATGGTGCCAAACTGTTGCAAATTCTCCCCTGAAAGGTTTGGCGGTGGAAACAGAAGGCTTTTTGTCATAGGAAAGGAAATCAGCCCTCGACAACTTTGCCTGTGAAAAAAAAAATTTCTAAGCCCCGGGGTCACAATTTCAGCAAAAATCTGAAATTGTCCAATTCTCTCAAAAATGGTGCTAAACTGTTGCAAATTCTCCCCTGAAAGGTTTGGCCGTGGAAACAGAAGGCTTTTTGTCATAGGAAAGGAAATCAGCCCTCGACAACTTTACCTGTGAAAAAAAAAAATTCTAAGCCCCGGGGTCACAATTTCAGCAAAAATCTGAAATTCTCCAGTTCACTCAAAAATGGTGCCAAACTGTTGCAAATTCTCCCCAAAAAGGTTTGGCGGTGGAAACAGAAGGCTTTTGGTCATAGGAAATGAAATCAGCCCTCGAAGACAAAACCTGTGAAAAAAAAAAAATTCTAAACCCCGGGGTCACAACTTCAGCAAAAATCTGAAATTCTCCAGTTCACTCAAAAATGATGCCAAACTGTTGCAAATTCTCCCCTGAAAGGTTTGGCGGTGGAAACAGAAGGCTTTTTGTCATAGGAAAGGAAATCAGCCCTCGACAACTTTACCTGTGAAAAAAATAAATTCTAAGCCCCGGGGTCACAATTTCAGCAAAAATCTGAAATTCTCCAGTTCACTCAAAAATGGTGCCAAACTGTTGCAAATTCTCCCCTGAAAGGTTTGGCGGTGGAAACAGAAGGCTTTTTGTCATAGGAAATGAAATCAGCCCTCGAAGACAAAACCTGTGGAAAAAAAAATTTCTAAGCCCCGGGGTCACAACTTCAGCAAAAATCTGAAATTCTCCAATTCTCTCAAGAATGGTGCTAAACTGTTGCAAATTCTCCCCTGAAAGGTTTGGCGGTGGAAACAGAAGGCTGTTTTTCATAGGAAAGGAAATCAGCCCTCGACAACTTTACCTGTGAAAAAAAAAATTTCTAAGCCCCGGGGTCACAATTTCAGCAAAAATCTGAAATTGTCCAATTCTCTCAAAAATGGTGCTAAACTGTTGCAAATTCTACCCTGAAAGGTTTGGCGGTGGAAACAGAAGGCTTTTTGTCATAGGAAAGGAAATCAGCCCTCGACAACTTTACCTGTGAAAAAAAAAATTCTAAGCCCCGGGGTCACAATTTCAGCAAAAATCTGAAATTCTCCAGTTCACTCAAAAATGGTGCCAAACTGTTGCAAATTCTCCCCTGAAAGGTTTGGCGGTGGAAACAGAAGTCTTTTTGTCATAAGAAATGAAATCAGCCCTCGAAGACAAAACCTGTGGAAAAAAAAAATTCTAAGCCCCGGGGTCACAATTTCAGCAAAAATCTGAAATTCTCCAATTGTCTCAAAAATGGTGCCAAACTGTTGCAAATTCTCCCCTTAAAGGTTTGGCGGTGGAAACAGAAGGCTCTTTGTCATAGGAAATGAAATCAGCCCTCGACAACTTTACCTGTGAAAAAAATAAATTCTAAGCCCCGGGGTCACAATTTCAGCAAAAATCTGAAATTCTCCAGTTCACTCAAAAATGGTGCCAAACGGTTGCAAATTCTCCCCTGAAAGGTTTGCCGGTGGAAACAGAAGTCTTTTTGTCATAGGAAAGGAAATCAGCCCTCGAAGACAAAACCTGTGGGAAAAAAAAATTCTAAGCCCCGGGGTCACAATTTCAGCAAAAATCTGAAATTCTCCAATTCTCTCAAAAACGGTGCCAAACTGTTGCAAATTCTCCCCTAAAAGGTTTGGCGGTGGAAACAGAAGGCTCTTTGTCATAGGAAATGAAATCAGCCCTCGAAGACAAAACCTGTGAAAAAAAAAAATTCTAAGCCCCGGGGTCACAATTTCAGCAAAAATCTGAAATTCTCCAATTCTCTCAAAAATGGTGCCAAACTGTTGCAAATTCTCCCCTGAAAGGTTTGGCGGTGGAAACAGAAGGCTTTTTGTCATAGGAAAGGAAATCAGCCCTCGACAACTTTACCTGTGAAAAAAATAAATTCTAAGCCCCGGGGTCACAATTTCAGCAAAAATCTGAAATTCTCCAGTTCACTCAAAAATGGTGCCAAACTGTTGCAAATTCTCCCCTGAAAGGTTTGGCGGTGGAAACAGAAGGCTTTTTGTCATAGGAAAGTAAATCAGCCCTCGAAGACAAAACCTGTGAAAAAAAAAATTCTAAGCCCCGGGGTCACAACTTCAGCAAAAATCTGAAATTCTCCAATTCTCTCAAAAATGGTGCTAAAATGTTGCAAATTCTCCCCTGAAAGGTTTGGCGGTGGAAACAGAAGGTTTTTTGTCATAGGAAAGGAAATCAGCCCTCGACAACTTTACCTGTGAAAAAAAAATTTCTAAGTCCCGGGGTCACAATTTCAGCAAAAATCTGAAATTCTGCAATTCTCTCAAAAATGGTGCCAAACTGTTGCAAATTCTCCCCTGAAAGGTTTGGCGGTGGAAACAGAAGGCTTTTGGTCATAGGAAATGAAATCAGCCCTCGAAGACAAAACCTGTGAAAAAAAAAATTCTAAACCCCGGGGTCACAACTTCAGCAAAAATCTGAAATTCTCCAGTTCACTCAAAAATGATGCCAAACTGTTGCAAATTCTCCCCTGAAAGGTTTGGCGGTGGAAACAGAAGGCTTTTTGTCATAGGAAAGGAAATCAGCCCTCGACAACTTTACCTGTGAAAAAAATAAATTCTAAGCCCCGGGGTCACAATTTCAGCAAAAATCTGAAATTCTCCAGTTCACTCAAAAATGGTGCCAAACTGTTGCAAATTCTCCCCTGAAAGGTTTGGCGGTGGAAACAGAAGGCTTTTTGTCATAGGAAATGAAATCAGCCCTCGAAGACAAAACCTGTGGGGAAAAAAATTTCTAAGCCCCGGGGTCACAACTTCAGCAAAAATCTGAAATTCTCCAATTCTCTCAAAAATGGTGCTAAACTGTTGCAAATTCTCCCCTGAAAGGTTTGGCGGTGGAAACAGAAGGCTTTTTTTCATAGGAAAGGAAATCAGCCCTTGACAACTTTACCTGTGAAAAAAAAAATTCTAAGCCCCGGGATCACAATTTCAGCAAAAATCTGAAATTCTCCAGTTGACTCAAAAATGGTGCCAAACTGTTGCAAATTCTCCCCTGAAAGGTTTGGCGGTGGAAACAGAAGTCTTTTTGTCATAAGAAATGAAATCAGCCCTCGAAGACAAAACCTGTGGAAAAAAAAATTCTAAGCCCCGGGGTCACAATTTCAGCAAAAATCTGAAATTCTCCAATTCTCTCAAAAATGGTGCCAAACTGTTGCAAATTCTCCCCTTAAAGGTTTGGCGGTGGAAACAGAAGGCTCTTTGTCATAGGAAATGAAATCAGCCCTCGACAACTTTACCTGTGAAAAAAATAAATTCTAAGCCCCGGGGTCACAATTTCAGCAAAAATCTGAAATTCTCCAGTTCACTCAAAAATGGTGCCAAACGGTTGCAAATTCTCCCCTGAAAGGTTTGCCGGTGGAAACAGAAGTCTTTTTGTCATAGGAAATGAAATCAGCCCTCGACAACTTTACCTGTGAAAAAAATAAATTCTAAGCCCCGGGGTCACAATTTCAGCAAAAATCTGAAATTCTCCATTTCACTCAAAAATGGTGCCAAACTGTTGCAAATTCTCCCCTTAAAGGTTTGGCGGTGGAAACAGAAGGCTCTTTGTCATAGGAAATGAAATCAGCCCTCGACAACTTTACCTGTGAAAAAAATAAATTCTAAGCCCCGGGGTCACAATTTCAGCAAAAATTTGAAATTCTCCAGTTCACTCAAAAATGGTGCCAAACTGTTGCAAATTCTCCCCTGAAAGGTTTGGCGGTGGAAACAGAAGGCTTTTTGTCATAGGAAAGGAAATCAGCCCTCGACAACTTTACCTGTGAAAAAAAAAATTTCTAAGCCCCGGGGTCACAATTTCAGCAAAAATCTGAAATTCTCCAGTTCACTCAAAAATGGTGCCAAACTGTTGCAAATTCTCCCCAGAAAGGTTTGGCGGTGGAAACAGAAGGCTTTCTGTCATAGGAAATGAAATCAGCCTTCGACAACTTTACCTGTGAAAAAAAAAATTCTAAGCCCCGGGGTCACAACTTCAGCAAAAATCTGAAATTCTCCAATTCTCTCAAAAATGGTGCCAAACTGTTGCAAATTCTCCCCTTAAAGGTTTGGCGGTTGAAACAGAAGGCTTTTTGTCATAGGAAATGAAATCAGCCCTCGACAACTTTACCTGTGAAAAAAATAAATTCTAAGCCCCGGGGTCACAATTTCAGCAAAAATCTGAAATTCTCCAGTTCACTCAAAAATGGTGCCAAACGGTTGCAAATTCTCCCCTGAAAGGTTTGCCGGTGGAAACAGAAGTCTTTTTGTCATAGGAAATGAAATCAGCCCTCGACAACTTTACCTGTGAAAAAAATAAATTCTAAGCCCCGGGGTCACAATTTCAGCAAAAATCTGAAATTCTCCATTTCACTCAAAAATGGTGCCAAACTGTTGCAAATTCTCCCCTTAAAGGTTTGGCGGTGGAAACAGAAGGCTCTTTGTCATAGGAAATGAAATCAGCCCTCGACAACTTTACCTGTGAAAAAAATAAATTCTAAGCCCCGGGGTCACAATTTCAGCAAAAATTTGAAATTCTCCAGTTCACTCAAAAATGGTGCCAAACTGTTGCAAATTCTCCCCTGAAAGGTTTGGCGGTGGAAACAGAAGGCTTTTTGTCATAGGAAAGGAAATCAGCCCTCGACAACTTTACCTGTGAAAAAAAAAATTTCTAAGCCCCGGGGTCACAATTTCAGCAAAAATCTGAAATTCTCCAGTTCACTCAAAAATGGTGCCAAACTGTTGCAAATTCTCCCCAGAAAGGTTTGGCGGTGGAAACAGAAGGCTTTCTGTCATAGGAAATGAAATCAGCCTTCGACAACTTTACCTGTGAAAAAAAAAATTCTAAGCCCCGGGGTCACAACTTCAGCAAAAATCTGAAATTCTCCAATTCTCTCAAAAATGGTGCCAAACTGTTGCAAATTCTCCCCTTAAAGGTTTGGCGGTTGAAACAGAAGGCTTTTTGTCATAGGAAATGAAATCAGCCCTCGACAACTTTACCTGTGAAAAAAATAAATTCTAAGCCCCGGGGTCACAATTTCAGCAAAAATCTGAAATTCTCCAGTTCACTCAAAAATGGTGCCAAACTGTTGCAAATTCTCCCCTGAAAGGTTTGGCGGTGGAAACAGAAGGCTTTTTGTCATAGGAAAGGAAATCAGCCCTCGAAGACAAAACCTGTGAAAAAAAAAATTCTAAGCCCCGGGGTCACAACTTCAGCAAAAATCTGAAATTCTCCAATTCTCTCAAAAATGGTGCTAAAATGTTGCAAATTCTCCCCTGAAAGGTTTGGCGGTGGAAACAGAAGGCTTTTTGTCATAGGAAAGGAAATCAGCCCTCGACAACTTTACCTGTGAAAAAAAAATTTCTAAGTCCCGGGGTCACAATTTCAGCAAAAATCTGAAATTCTGCAATTCTCTCAAAAATGGTGCCAAACTGTTGCAAATTCTCCCCTGAAAGGTTTGGCGGTGGAAACAGAAGGCTTTTGGTCATAGGAAATGAAATCAGCCCTCGAAGACAAAACCTGTGAAAAAAAAAATTCTAAACCCCGGGGTCACAACTTCAGCAAAAATCTGAAATTCTCCAGTTCACTCAAAAATGATGCCAAACTGTTGCAAATTCTCCCCTGAAAGGTTTGGCGGTGGAAACAGAAGGCTTTTTGTCATAGGAAAGGAAATCAGCCCTCGACAACTTTACCTGTGAAAAAAAAAATTCTAAGCCCCGGGGTCACAATTTCAGCAAAAATCTGAAATTCTCCAGTTCACTCAAAAATGGTGCCAAACTGTTGCAAATTCTCCCCTGAAAGGTTTGGCGGTGGAAACAGAAGTCTTTTTGTCATAGGAAATGAAATCAGCCCTCGAAGACAAAACCTGTGGGGAAAAAAATTTCTAAGCCCCGGGGTCACAACTTCAGCAAAAATCTGAAATTCTCCAATTCTCTCAAAAATGGTGCTAAACTGTTGCAAATTCTCCCCTGAAAGGTTTGTCGGTGGAAACAGAAGGCTTTTTGTCATAGGAAAGGAAATCAGCCCTCGACAACTTTACCTGTGAAAAAAAAAAAATTCTAAGCCCCGGGGTCACAATTTCAGCAAAAATCTGAAATTGTCCAATTCTCTCAAAAATGGTGCTAAACTGTTGCAAATTCTCCCCTGAAAGGTTTGGCGGTGGAAACAGAAGGCTTTTTGTCATAGGAAAGGAAATCAGCCCTCGACAACTTTACTTGTGAAAAAAAAAATTTCTAAGCCCCGGGATCACAATTTCAGCAAAAATCTGAAATTCTCCAGTTGACTCAAAAATGGTGCCAAACTGTTGCAAAATCTCCCCTGAAAGGTTTGGCGGTGGAAACAGAAGTCTTTTTGTCATAAGAAATGAAATCAGCCCTCGAAGACAAAACCTGTGGAAAAAAAAATTTCTAAGCCCCGGGGTCACAATTTCAGCAAAAATCTGAAATTCTCCAATTCTCTCAAAAATGGTGCCAAACTGTTGCAAATTCTCCCCTTAAAGGTTTGGCCGTGGAAACAGAAGGCTCTTTGTCATAGGAAATGAAATCAGCCCTCGACAACTTTACCTGTGAAAAAAATAAATTCTAAGCCCCGGGGTCACAATTTCAGCAAAAATCTGAAATTCTCCAGTTCACTCAAAAATGGTGCCAAACGGTTGCAAATTCTCCCCTGAAAGGTTTGCCGGTGGAAACAGAAGTCTTTTTGTCATAGGAAAGGAAATCAGCCCTCGAAGACAAAACCTGTGGGAAAAAAAAATTCTAAGCCCCGGGGTCACAATTTCAGCAAAAATCTGAAATTCTCCAATTCTCTCAAAAACGGTGCCAAACTGTTGCAAATTCTCCCCTTAAAGGTTTGGCGGTGGAAACAGAAGGCTCTTTGTCATAGGAAATGAAATCAGCCCTCGACAACTTTACCTGTGAAAAAAATAAATTCTAAGCCCCGGGGTCACAATTTCAGCAAAAATTTGAAATTCTCCAGTTCACTCAAAAATGGTGCCAAACTGTTGCAAATTCTCCCCTGAAAGGTTTGGCGGTGGAAACAGAAGGCTTTTTGTCATAGGAAAGGAAATCAGCCCTCGACAACTTTGCATGTGAAAAAAAAAATTTCTAAGCCCCGGGGTCACAATTTCAGCAAAAATCTGAAATTGTCCAATTCTCTCAAAAATGGTGCTAAACTGTTGCAAATTCTCCCCTGAAAGGTTTGGCCGTGGAAACAGAAGGCTTTTTGTCATAGGAAAGGAAATCAGCCCTCGACAACTTTACCTGTGAAAAAAAAAAATTCTAAGCCCCGGGGTCACAATTTCAGCAAAAATCTGAAATTCTCCAGTTCACTCAAAAATGGTGCCAAACTGTTGCAAATTCTCCCCAAAAAGGTTTGGCGGTGGAAACAGAAGGCTTTTGGTCATAGGAAATGAAATCAGCCCTCGAAGACAAAACCTGTGAAAAAAAAAAAATTCTAAACCCCGGGGTCACAACTTCAGCAAAAATCTGAAATTCTCCAGTTCACTCAAAAATGATGCCAAACTGTTGCAAATTCTCCCCTGAAAGGTTTGGCGGTGGAAACAGAAGGCTTTTTGTCATAGGAAAGGAAATCAGCCCTCGACAACTTTACCTGTGAAAAAAATAAATTCTAAGCCCCGGGGTCACAATTTCAGCAAAAATCTGAAATTCTCCAGTTCACTCAAAAATGGTGCCAAACTGTTGCAAATTCTCCCCTGAAAGGTTTGGCGGTGGAAACAGAAGGCTTTTTGTCATAGGAAATGAAATCAGCCCTCGAAGACAAAACCTGTGGAAAAAAAAATTTCTAAGCCCCGGGGTCACAACTTCAGCAAAAATCTGAAATTCTCCAATTCTCTCAAGAATGGTGCTAAACTGTTGCAAATTCTCCCCTGAAAGGTTTGGCGGTGGAAACAGAAGGCTGTTTTTCATAGGAAAGGAAATCAGCCCTCGACAACTTTACCTGTGAAAAAAAAAATTTCTAAGCCCCGGGGTCACAATTTCAGCAAAAATCTGAAATTGTCCAATTCTCTCAAAAATGGTGCTAAACTGTTGCAAATTCTACCCTGAAAGGTTTGGCGGTGGAAACAGAAGGCTTTTTGTCATAGGAAAGGAAATCAGCCCTCGACAACTTTACCTGTGAAAAAAAAAATTCTAAGCCCCGGGGTCACAATTTCAGCAAAAATCTGAAATTCTCCAGTTCACTCAAAAATGGTGCCAAACTGTTGCAAATTCTCCCCTGAAAGGTTTGGCGGTGGAAACAGAAGTCTTTTTGTCATAAGAAATGAAATCAGCCCTCGAAGACAAAACCTGTGGAAAAAAAAAATTCTAAGCCCCGGGGTCACAATTTCAGCAAAAATCTGAAATTCTCCAATTCTCTCAAAAATGGTGCCAAACTGTTGCAAATTCTCCCCTTAAAGGTTTGGCGGTGGAAACAGAAGGCTCTTTGTCATAGGAAATGAAATCAGCCCTCGACAACTTTACCTGTGAAAAAAATAAATTCTAAGCCCCGGGGTCACAATTTCAGCAAAAATCTGAAATTCTCCAGTTCACTCAAAAATGGTGCCAAACGGTTGCAAATTCTCCCCTGAAAGGTTTGCCGGTGGAAACAGAAGTCTTTTTGTCATAGGAAAGGAAATCAGCCCTCGAAGACAAAACCTGTGGGAAAAAAAAATTCTAAGCCCCGGGGTCACAATTTCAGCAAAAATCTGAAATTCTCCAATTCTCTCAAAAACGGTGCCAAACTGTTGCAAATTCTCCCCTAAAAGGTTTGGCGGTGGAAACAGAAGGCTCTTTGTCATAGGAAATGAAATCAGCCCTCGACAACTTTACCTGTGAAAAAAATAAATTCTAAGCCCCGGGGTCACAATTTCAGCAAAAATCTGAAATTCTCCAGTTCACTCAAAAATGGTGCCAAACTGTTGCAAATTCTCCCCTGAAAGGTTTGGCGGTGGAAACAGAAGGCTTTTTGTCATAGGAAAGGAAATCAGCCCTCGACAACTTTACCTGTGAAAAAAAAAAAATTCTAAGCCCCGGGGTCACAATTTCAGCAAAAATCTGAAATTGTCCAATTCTCTCAAAAATGGTCCTAAACTGTTGCAAATTCTCCCCTGAAAGGTTTGGCCGTGGAAACAGAAGGCTTTTTGTCATAGGAAAGGAAATCAGCCCTCGACAACTTTACCTGTGAAAAAAAAAATTCTAAGCCCCGGGGTCACAATTTCAGCAAAAATCTGAAATTCTCCAGTTCACTCAAAAATGGTGCCAAACTGTTGCAAATTCTCCCCAAAAAGGTTTGGCGGTGGAAACAGAAGGCTTTTGGTCATAGGAAATGAAATCAGCCCTCGAAGACAAAACCTGTGAAAAAAAAAAATTCTAAACCCCGGGGTCACAACTTCAGCAAAAATCTGAAATTCTCCAGTTCACTCAAAAATGATGCCAAACTGTTGCAAATTCTCCCCTGAAAGGTTTGGCGGTGGAAACAGAAGGCTTTTTGTCATAGGAAAGGAAATCAGCCCTCGACAACTTTACCTGTGAAAAAAATAAATTCTAAGCCCCGGGGTCACAATTTCAGCAAAAATCTGAAATTCTCCAATTCTCTCAAAAATGGTGCTAAACTGTTGCAAATTCTCCCCTGAAAGGTTTGGCGGTGGAAACAGAAGGCTGTTTTTCATAGGAAAGGAAATCAGCCCTCGACAACTTTACCTGTGAAAAAAAAAATTTTAAGCCCCGGGGTCACAATTTCAGCAAAAATCTGAAATTGTCCAATTCTCTCAAAAATGGTGCTAAACTGTTGCAAATTCTCCCCTGAAAGGTTTGGCGGTGGAAACAGAAGGCTTTTTGTCACAGGAAAGGAAATCAGCCCTCGACAACTTTACCTGTGAAAAAAAAATTCTAAGCCCCGGGGTCACAATTTCAGCAAAAATCTGAAATTCTCCAGTTCACTCAAAAATGGTGCCAAACTGTTGCAAATTCTCCCCTGAAAGGTTTGGCGGTGGAAACAGAAGGCTTTTTGTCATAGGAAAGGAAATCAGCCCTCGACAACTTTACCTGTGAAAAAAAAAAAATTCTAAGCCCCGGAGTCACAATTTCAGCAAAAATCTGAAATTGTCCAATTCTCTCAAAAATGGTGCTAAACTGTTGCAAATTCTCCCCTGAAAGGTTTGGCGGTGGAAACAGAAGGCTTTTTGTCATAGGAAAGGAAATCAGCCCTCGACAACTTTACTTGTGAAAAAAAAAATTTCTAAGCCCCGGGATCACAATTTCAGCAAAAATCTGAAATTCTCCAGTTGACTCAAAAATGGTGCCAAACTGTTGCAAAATCTCCCCTGAAAGGTTTGGCGGTGGAAACAGAAGTCTTTTTGTCATAAGAAATGAAATCAGCCCTCGAAGACAAAACCTGTGGAAAAAAAAAATTCTAAGCCCCGGGGTCACAATTTCAGCAAAAATCTGAAATTCTCCAATTCTCTCAAAAATGGTGCCAAACTGTTGCAAATTCTCCCCTTAAAGGTTTGGCGGTGGAAACAGAAGGCTCTTTGTCATAGGAAATGAAATCAGCCCTCGACAACTTTACCTGTGAAAAAAATAAATTCTAAGCCCCGGGGTCACAATTTCAGCAAAAATCTGAAATTCTCCAGTTCACTCAAAAATGGTGCCAAACGGTTGCAAATTCTCCCCTGAAAGGTTTGCCGGTGGAAACAGAAGTCTTTTTGTCATAGGAAAGGAAATCAGCCCTCGAAGACAAAACCTGTGGGAAAAAAAAATTCTAAGCCCCGGGGTCACAATTTCAGCAAAAATCTGAAATTCTCCAATTCTCTCAAAAACGGTGCCAAACTGTTGCAAATTCTCCCCTTAAAGGTTTGGCGGTGGAAACAGAAGGCTCTTTGTCATAGGAAATGAAATCAGCCCTCGACAACTTTACCTGTGAAAAAAATAAATTCTAAGCCCCGGGGTCACAATTTCAGCAAAAATCTGAAATTCTCCAGTTCACTCAAAAATGGTGCCAAACTGTTGCAAATTCTCCCCTGAAAGGTTTGGCGGTGGAAACAGAAGGCTTTTTATCATAGGCTAAGAAATCAGCCCTTGACAACTTTACCTGTGGAAAAAAAAATTTCTAAGCCCCGGGGTCACAATTTCAGCAAAAATCTGAAATTGTCCAATTCTCTCAAAAATGGTGCTAAACTGTTGCAAATTCTCCCCAAAAAGGTTTGGCGGTGGAAACAGAAGGCTTTTGGTCATAGGAAATGAAATCAGCCCTCGAAGACAAAACCTGTGAAAAAAAAAAATTCTAAACCCCGGGGTCACAACTTCAGCAAAAATCTGAAATTCTCCAGTTCACTCAAAAATGATGCCAAACTGTTGCAAATTCTCCCCTGAAAGGTTTGGCGGTGGAAACAGAAGGCTTTTTGTCATAGGAAAGGAAATCAGCCCTCGACAACTTTACCTGTGAAAAAAATAAATTCTAAGCCCCGGGGTCACAATTTCAGCAAAAATCTGAAATTCTCCAGTTCACTCAAAAATGGTGCCAAACTGTTGCAAATTCTCCCCTGAAAGGTTTGGCGGTGGAAACAGAAGGCTTTTTGTCATAGGAAATGAAATCAGCCCTCGAAGACAAAACCTGTGGAAAAAAAAATTTCTAAGCCCCGGGGTCACAACTTCAGCAAAAATCTGAAATTCTCCAATTCTCTCAAAAATGGTGCTAAACTGTTGCAAATTCTCCCCTGAAAGGTTTGGCGGTGGAAACAGAAGGCTGTTTTTCATAGGAAAGGAAATCAGCCCTCGACAACTTTACCTGTGAAAAAAAAAATTTCTAAGCCCCGGGGTCACAATTTCAGCAAAAATCTGAAATTGTCCAATTCTCTCAAAAATGGTGCTAAACTGTTGCAAATTCTCCCCTGAAAGGTTTGGCGGTGGAAACAGAAGGCTTTTTGTCATAGGAAAGGAAATCAGCCCTCGACAACTTTACCTGTGAAAAAAAAAATTCTAAGCCCCGGGGTCACAATTTCAGCAAAAATCTGAAATTCTCCAGTTCACTCAAAAATGGTGCCAAACTGTTGCAAATTCTCCCCTGAAAGGTTTGGCGGTGGAAACAGAAGGCTTTTTGTCATAGGAAAGGAAATCAGCCCTCGACAACTTTACCTGTGAAAAAAAAAAAATTCTAAGCCCCGGAGTCACAATTTCAGCAAAAATCTGAAATTGTCCAATTCTCTCAAAAATGGTGCTAAACTGTTGCAAATTCTCCCCTGAAAGGTTTGGCGGTGGAAACAGAAGGCTTTTTGTCATAGGAAAGGAAATCAGCCCTCGACAACTTTACCTGTGAAAAAAATAAATTCTAAGCCCCGGGGTCACAATTTCAGCAAAAATCTGAAATTCTCCAGTTCACTCAAAAATGGTGCCAAACGGTTGCAAATTCTCCCCTGAAAGGTTTGCCGGTGGAAACAGAAGTCTTTTTGTCATAGGAAAGGAAATCAGCCCTCGAAGACAAAACCTGTGGGAAAAAAAAATTCTAAGCCCCGGGGTCACAATTTCAGCAAAAATCTGAAATTCTCCAATTCTCTCAAAAACGGTGCCAAACTGTTGCAAATTCTCCCCTTAAAGGTTTGGCGGTGGAAACAGAAGGCTCTTTGTCATAGGAAATGAAATCAGCCCTCGACAACTTTACCTGTGAAAAAAATAAATTCTAAGCCCCGGGGTCACAATTTCAGCAAAAATCTGAAATTCTCCAGTTCACTCAAAAATGGTGCCAAACTGTTGCAAATTCTCCCCTGAAAGGTTTGGCGGTGGAAACAGAAGGCTTTTTGTCATAGGAAAGGAAATCAGCCCTCGACAACTTTACCTGTGAAAAAAAAAAATTCTAAGCCCCGGGGTCACAATTTCAGCAAAAATCTGAAATTGTCCAATTCTCTCAAAAATGGTGCTAAACTGTTGCAAATTCTCCCCTGAAAGGTTTGGCGGTGGAAACAGAAGGCTTTTTGTCATAGGAAAGGAAATCAGCCCTCGACAACTTTACTTGTGAAAAAAAAAATTTCTAAGCCCCGGGATCACAATTTCAGCAAAAATCTGAAATTCTCCAGTTGACTCAAAAATGGTGCCAAACTGTTGCAAAATCTCCCCTGAAAGGTTTGGCGGTGGAAACAGAAGTCTTTTTGTCATAAGAAATGAAATCAGCCCTCGAAGACAAAACCTGTGGAAAAAAAAAATTCTAAGCCCCGGGGTCACAATTTCAGCAAAAATCTGAAATTCTCCAATTCTCTCAAAAATGGTGCCAAACTGTTGCAAATTCTCCACTTAAAGGTTTGGCGGTGGAAACAGAAGGCTCTTTGTCATAGGAAATGAAATCAGCCCTCGACAACTTTACCTGTGAAAAAAATAAATTCTAAGCCCCGGGGTCACAATTTCAGCAAAAATCTGAAATTCTCCAGTTCACTCAAAAATGGTGCCAAACGGTTGCAAATTCTCCCCTGAAAGGTTTGCCGGTGGAAACAGAAGTCTTTTTGTCATAGGAAAGGAAATCAGCCCTCGAAGACAAAACCTGTGGGAAAAAAAAATTCTAAGCCCCGGGGTCACAATTTCAGCAAAAATCTGAAATTCTCCAATTCTCTCAAAAACGGTGCCAAACTGTTGCAAATTCTCCCCTTAAAGGTTTGGCGGTGGAAACAGAAGGCTCTTTGTCATAGGAAATGAAATCAGCCCTCGACAACTTTACCTGTGAAAAAAATAAATTCTAAGCCCCGGGGTCACAATTTCAGCAAAAATCTGAAATTCTCCAGTTCACTCAAAAATGGTGCCAAACTGTTGCAAATTCTCCCCTGAAAGGTTTGGCGGTGGAAACAGAAGGCTTTTTGTCATAGGAAAGGAAATCAGCCCTCGACAACTTTACCTGTGAAAAAAAAAAATTCTAAGCCCCGGGGTCACAATTTCAGCAAAAATCTGAAATTGTCCAATTCTCTCAAAAATGGTGCTAAACTGTTGCAAATTCTCCCCTGAAAGGTTTGGCCGTGGAAACAGAAGGCTTTTTGTCATAGGAAAGGAAATCAGCCCTCGACAACTTTACCTGTGAAAAAAAAAAATTCTAAGCCCCGGGGTCACAATTTCAGCAAAAATCTGAAATTCTCCAGTTCACTCAAAAATGGTGCCAAACTGTTGCAAATTCTCCCCAAAAAGGTTTGGCGGTGGAAACAGAAGGCTTTTGGTCATAGGAAATGAAATCAGCCCTCGAAGACAAAACCTGTGAAAAAAAAAAATTCTAAACCCCGGGGTCACAACTTCAGCAAAAATCTGAAATTCTCCAGTTCACTCAAAAATGATGCCAAACTGTTGCAAATTCTCCCCTGAAAGGTTTGGCGGTGGAAACAGAAGGCTTTTGGTCATAGGAAAGGAAATCAGCCCTCGACAACGTTACCTGTGAAAAAAATAAATTCTAAGCCCCGGGGTCACAATTTCAGCAAAAATCTGAAATTCTCCAGTTCACTCAAAAATGGTGCCAAACTGTTGCAAATTCTCCCCTGAAAGGTTTGGCGGTGGAAACAGAAGGCTTTTTGTCATAGGAAATGAAATCAGCCCTCGAAGACAAAACCTGTGGAAAAAAAAATTTCTAAGCCCCGGGGTCACAACTTCAGCAAAAATCTGAAATTCTCCAATTCTCTCAAAAATGGTGCTAAACTGTTGCAAATTCTCCCCTGAAAGGTTTGGCGGTGGAAACAGAAGGCTGTTTTTCATAGGAAAGGAAATCAGCCCTCGACAACTTTACCTGTGAAAAAAAAAATTCTAAGCCCCGGGGTCACAATTTCAGCAAAAATCTGAAATTCTCCAGTTCACTCAAAAATGGTGCCAAACTGTTGCAAATTCTCCCCAAAAAGGTTTGGCGGTGGAAACAGAAGGCTTTTGGTCATAGGAAATGAAATCAGCCCTCGAAGACAAAACCTGTGAAAAAAAAAAATTCTAAACCCCGGGGTCACAACTTCAGCAAAAATCTGAAATTCTCCAGTTCACTCAAAAATGATGCCAAACTGTTGCAAATTCTCCCCTGAAAGGTTTGGCGGTGGAAACAGAAGGCTTTTGGTCATAGGAAAGGAAATCAGCCCTCGACAACGTTACCTGTGAAAAAAATAAATTCTAAGCCCCGGGGTCACAATTTCAGCAAAAATCTGAAATTCTCCAGTTCACTCAAAAATGGTGCCAAACTGTTGCAAATTCTCCCCTGAAAGGTTTGGCGGTGGAAACAGAAGGCTTTTTGTCATAGGAAATGAAATCAGCCCTCGAAGACAAAACCTGTGGAAAAAAAAATTTCTAAGCCCCGGGGTCACAAGTTCAGCAAAAATCTGAAATTCTCCAATTCTCTCAAAAATGGTGCTAAACTGTTGCAAATTCTCCCCTGAAAGGTTTGGCGGTGGAAACAGAAGGCTGTTTTTCATAGGAAAGGAAATCAGCCCTCGACAACTTTACCTGTGAAAAAAAAAATTTCTAAGCCCCGGGGTCACAATTTCAGCAAAAATCTGAAATTGTCCAATTCTCTCAAAAATGGTGCTAAACTGTTGCAAATTCTCCCCTGAAAGGTTTGGCGGTGGAAACAGAAGGCTTTTTGTCATAGGAAAGGAAATCAGCCCTCGACAACTTTACCTGTGAAAAAAAAATTTCTAAGCCCCGGGGTCACAATTTCAGCAAAAATCTGAGATTCTCCAGTTCACTCAAAAATGGTGCCAAACTGTTGCAAATTCTCCCCTGAAAGGTTTGGCGGTGGAAACAGAAGGCTTTTTGTCATAGGAAATGAAATCAGCCCTCGAAGACAAAACCTGTGGGGAAAAAAATTTCTAAGCCCCGGGGTCACAACTTCAGCAAAAATCTGAAATTCTCCAATTCTCTCAAAAATGGTGCTAAACTGTTGCAAATTCGCCCCTGAAAGGTTTGGCGGTGGAAACAGAACGCTTTTTGTCATAGGAAAGGAAATCAGCCCTCAACAACTTTACCTGTGAAAAAAAAAATTTCTAAGCCCCGGGGTCACAATTTCAGCAAAAATCTGAAATTGTCCAATTCTCTCAAAAATGGTGCTAAACTGTTGCAAATTCTCCCCTGAAAGGTTTGGCGGTGGAAACAGAAGGCTTTTTGTCATAGGAAATGAAATCAGCCCTCGACAACTTTACCTGTGAAAAAAAAAATTCTAAGCCCCGGGGTCACAATTTCAGCAAAAATCTGAAATTCTCCAATTCTCTCAAAAACGGTGCTAAACTGTTGCAAATTCTCCCCTGAAAGGTTTGGCGGTGGAAACAGAAGGCTTTTTGTCATAGGAAATGAAATCAGCCCTCGACAACTTTACCTGTGAAAAAAAAAATTCTAAGCCCTGGGGTCACAACTTCAGCAAAAATCTGAAATTCTCCAATTCTCTCAAAAATGGTGCCAAACTGTTGCAAATTCTCCCCTGAAAGGTTTGGCGGTGGAAACAGAAGGCTTTTTGTCATAAGAAATGAAATCAGCCCTCGAAGACAAAACCTGTGGGGGAAAAAAATTCTAAGCCCCGGGGTCACAATTTCAGCAAAAATCTGAAATTCTCCAATTCTCTCAAAAATGGTGCCAAACTGTTGCAAATTCTCCCCTGAAAGGTTTGGCGGTGGAAACAGAAGGCTTTTTGTCATAGGAAATGAAATCAGCCCTCGACAATTTTACCTGTGAAAAAAATAAATTCTAAGCCCCGGGGTCACAATTTCAGCAAAAATCTGAAATTCTCCAGTTCACTCAAAAATGGTGCCAAACTGTTGCAAATTCTCCCCTGAAAGGTTTGGCGGTGGAAACAGAAGGCTTTTTGTCATAGGAAATGAAATCAGCCCTCGACAACTTTACCTGTGAAAAAAAAAATTCTAAGCCCCGGGGTCACAATTTCAGCAAAAATCTGAAATTCTCCAATTCTCTCAAAAATGGTGCCAAACTGTTGCAAATTCTCCCCTTAAAGGTTTGGCGGTGGAAACAGAAGGCTCTTTGTCATAGGAAATGAAATCAGCCCTCGACAACTTTACCTGTGAAAAAAAAAAATTCTAAGCCCCGGGGTCACAACTTCAGCAAAAATCTGAAATTCTCCAATTCTCTCAAAAATGGTGCCAAACTGCTGCAAATTCTCCCCTGAAAGGTTTGGCGGTGGAAACAGAAGTCTTTTTGTCATAAGAAATAAAATCAGCCCTCGAAGACAAAACCTGTGGAAAAAAAAAATTCTAAGCCCCGGGGTCACAATTTCAGCAAAAATCTGAAATTCTCCAATTCTCTCAAAAATGGTGCCAAACTGTTGCAAATTCTCCCCTTAAAGGTTTGGCGGTGGAAACAGAAGGCTCTTTGTCATAGGAAATGAAATCAGCCCTCGACAACTTTACCTGTGGAAAAAATAAATTCTAAGCCCCGGGGTCACAATTTCAGCAAAAATCTGAAATTCTCCAGTTCACTCAAAAATGGTGCCAAACTGTTGCAAATTCTCCCCTGAAAGGTTTGGCGGTGGAAACAGAAGGCTTTTTGTCATAGGAAATGAAATCAGCCCTCGACAACTTTACCTGTGAAAAAAAAAAATTCTAAGCCCCGGGGTCACAACTTCAGCAAAAATCTGAAATTCTCCAATTCTCTCAAAAATGGTGCCAAACTGTTGCAAATTCTCCCCTGAAAGGTTTGGCGGTGGAAACAGAAGTCTTTTTGTCATAAGAAATAAAATCAGCCCTCGAAGACAAAACCTGTGGAAAAAAAAAATTCTAAGCCCCGGGGTCACAATTTCAGCAAAAATCTGAAATTCTCCAATTCTCTCAAAAATGGTGCCAAACTGTTGCAAATTCTCCCCTTAAAGGTTTGGCGGTGGAAACAGAAGGCTCTTTGTCATAGGAAATGAAATCAGCCCTCGACAACTTTACCTGTGAAAAAAATAAATTCTAAGCCCCGGGGTCACAATTTCAGCAAAAATCTGAAATTCTCCAGTTCACTCAAAAATGGTGCCAAACTGTTGCAAATTCTCCCCTGAAAGGTTTGGCGGTGGAAACAGAAGGCTTTTTGTCATAGGAAATGAAATCAGCCCTCGACAACTTTACCTGTGAAAAAAAAAAATTCTAAGCCCCGGGGTCACAACTTCAGCAAAAATCTGAAATTCTCCAATTCTCTCAAAAATGGTGCCAAACTGTTGCAAATTCTCCCCTGAAACGTTTGGCGGTGGAAACAGAAGGCTTTTTGTCATAGGAAAGGAAATCAGCCCTTGACAACTTTACTTGTGAAAAAAAAAAATTCTAAGCCCCGGGATCACAATTTCAGCAAAAATCTGAAATTCTCCAGTTGACTCAAAAATGGTGCCAAACTGTTGCAAATTCTCCCCTGAAAGGTTTGGCGGTGGAAACAGAAGTCTTTTTGTCATAAGAAATGAAATCAGCCCTCGAAGACAAAACCTGTGGGGAAAAAAAATTCTAAGCCCCGGGGTAACAATTTCAGCAAAAATCTGAAATTCTCCAATTCTCTCAAAAATGGTGCCAAACTGTTGCAAATTCTCCCCTGAAAGGTTTGGCGGTGGAAACAGAAGGCTTTTTGTCATAGGAAAGGAAATCAGCCCTCGACAACTTTACCTGTGAAAAAAAAAAATTCTAAGCCCCGGGGTCACAACTTCAGCAAAAATCTGAAATTCTCCAATTCTCTCAAAAATGGTGCTAAACTGTTGCAAATTCTCCCCTGAAAGGTTTGGCGGTGGAAACAGAAGGCTTTTTGTCATAGGAAAGGAAATCAGCCCTCGACAACTTTACTTGTGAAAAAAAAAAATTCTAAGCCCCGGGATCACAATTTCAGCAAAAATCTGAAATTCTCCAGTTGACTCAAAAATGGTGCCAAACTGTTGCAAATTCTCCCCTGAAAGGTTTGGCGGTGGAAACAGAAGTCTTTTTGTCATAAGAAATGAAATCAGCCCTCGAAGACAAAACCTGTGGGGAAAAAAAATTCTAAGCCCCGGGGTCACAATTTCAGCAAAAATCTGAAATTCTCCAATTCTCTCAAAAATGGTGCCAAACTGTTGCAAATTCTCCCCTTAAAGGTTTGGCGGTGGAAACAGAGGGCTCTTTGTCATAGGAAATGAAATCAGCCCTCGACAATTTTACCTGTGAAAAAAATAAATTCTAAGCCCCGGGGTCACAATTTCAGCAAAAATCTGAAATTCTCCAGTTCACTCAAAAATGGTGCCAAACTGTTGCAAATTCTCCCCTGAAAGGTTTGGCGGTGGAAACAGAAGGCTTTTTGTCATAGGAAATGAAATCAGCCCTCGACAACTTTACCTGTGAAAAAAATAAATTCTAAGCCCCGGGGTCACAATTTCAGCAAAAATCTGAAATTCTCCAGTTCACTCAAAAATGGTGCCAAACTGTTGCAAATTCTCCCCTGAAAGGTTTGGCGGTGGAAACAGAAGGCTTTTTGTCATAGGAAATGAAATCAGCCCTCGACAACTTTACCTGTGAAAAAAAAAAATTCTAAGCCCCGGGGTCACAACTTCAGCAAAAATCTGAAATTCTCCAATTCTCTCAAAAATGGTGCCAAACTGTTGCAAATTCTCCCCTGAAAGGTTTGGCGGTGGAAACAGAAGTCTTTTTGTCATAAGAAATAAAATCAGCCCTCGAAGACAAAACCTGTGGAAAAAAAAAATTCTAAGCCCCGGGGTCACAATTTCAGCAAAAATCTGAAATTCTCCAATTCTCTCAAAAATGGTGCCAAACTGTTGCAAATTCTCCCCTTAAAGGTTTGGCGGTGGAAACAGAAGGCTCTTTGTCATAGGAAATGAAATCAGCCCTCGACAACTTTACCTGTGAAAAAAATAAATTCTAAGCCCCGGGGTCACAATTTCAGCAAAAATCTGAAATTCTCCAGTTCACTCAAAAATGGTGCCAAACTGTTGCAAATTCTCCCCTGAAAGGTTTGGCGGTGGAAACAGAAGGCTTTTTGTCATAGGAAATGAAATCAGCCCTCGACAACTTTACCTGTGAAAAAAAAAAATTCTAAGCCCCGGGGTCACAACTTCAGCAAAAATCTGAAATTCTCCAATTCTCTCAAAAATGGTGCCAAACTGTTGCAAATTCTCCCCTGAAACGTTTGGCGGTGGAAACAGAAGGCTTTTTGTCATAGGAAAGGAAATCAGCCCTTGACAACTTTACTTGTGAAAAAAAAAAATTCTAAGCCCCGGGATCACAATTTCAGCAAAAATCTGAAATTCTCCAGTTGACTCAAAAATGGTGCCAAACTGTTGCAAATTCTCCCCTGAAAGGTTTGGCGGTGGAAACAGAAGTCTTTTTGTCATAAGAAATGAAATCAGCCCTCGAAGACAAAACCTGTGGGGAAAAAAAATTCTAAGCCCCGGGGTAACAATTTCAGCAAAAATCTGAAATTCTCCAATTCTCTCAAAAATGGTGCCAAACTGTTGCAAATTCTCCCCTGAAAGGTTTGGCGGTGGAAACAGAAGGCTTTTTGTCATAGGAAAGGAAATCAGCCCTCGACAACTTTACCTGTGAAAAAAAAAAATTCTAAGCCCCGGGGTCACAACTTCAGCAAAAATCTGAAATTCTCCAATTCTCTCAAAAATGGTGCTAAACTGTTGCAAATTCTCCCCTGAAAGGTTTGGCGGTGGAAACAGAAGGCTTTTTGTCATAGGAAAGGAAATCAGCCCTCGACAACTTTACTTGTGAAAAAAAAAAATTCTAAGCCCCGGGATCACAATTTCAGCAAAAATCTGAAATTCTCCAGTTGACTCAAAAATGGTGCCAAACTGTTGCAAATTCTCCCCTGAAAGGTTTGGCGGTGGAAACAGAAGTCTTTTTGTCATAAGAAATGAAATCAGCCCTCGAAGACAAAACCTGTGGGGAAAAAAAATTCTAAGCCCCGGGGTCACAATTTCAGCAAAAATCTGAAATTCTCCAATTCTCTCAAAAATGGTGCCAAACTGTTGCAAATTCTCCCCTTAAAGGTTTGGCGGTGGAAACAGAGGGCTCTTTGTCATAGGAAATGAAATCAGCCCTCGACAATTTTACCTGTGAAAAAAATAAATTCTAAGCCCCGGGGTCACAATTTCAGCAAAAATCTGAAATTCTCCAGTTCACTCAAAAATGGTGCCAAACTGTTGCAAATTCTCCCCTGAAAGGTTTGGCGGTGGAAACAGAAGGCTTTTTGTCATAGGAAATGAAATCAGCCCTCGACAACTTTACCTGTGAAAAAAATAAATTCTAAGCCCCGGGGTCACAATTTCAGCAAAAATCTGAAATTCTCCAGTTCACTCAAAAATGGTGCCAAACTGTTGCAAATTCTCCCCTGAAAGGTTTGGCGGTGGAAACAGAAGGCTTTTTGTCATAGGAAAGGAAATCAGCCCTCGAAGACAAAACCTGTGAAAAAAAAAATTCTAAGCCCCGGGGTCACAACTTCAGCAAAAATCTGAAATTCTCCAATTCTCTCAAAAATGGTGCTAAAATGTTGCAAATTCTCCCCTGAAAGGTTTGGCGGTGGAAACAGAAGGCTTTTTGTCATAGGAAAGGAAATCAGCCCTCGACAACTTTACCTGTGAAAAAAAAAATTCTAAGTCCCGGGGTCACAATTTCAGCAAAAATCTGAAATTCTGCAATTCTCTCAAAAATGGTGCCAAACTGTTGCAAATTCTCCCCTGAAAGGTTTGGCGGTGGAAACAGAAGGCTTTTGGTTATAGGAAATGAAATCAGCCCTCGAAGACAAAACCTGTGAAAAAAAAAATTCTAAACCCCGGGGTCACAACTTCAGCAAAAATCTGAAATTCTCCAGTTCACTCAAAAATGATGCCAAACTGTTGCAAATTCTCCCCTGAAAGGTTTGGCGGTGGAAACAGAAGGCTTTTTGTCATAGGAAAGGAAATCAGCCCTCGACAACTTTACCTGTGAAAAAAATAAATTCTAAGCCCCGGGGTCACAATTTCAGCAAAAATCTGAAATTCTCCAGTTCACTCAAAAATGGTGCCAAACTGTTGCAAATTCTCCCCTGAAAGGTTTGGCGGTGGAAACAGAAGGCTTTTTGTCATAGGAAAGGAAATCAGCCCTCGACAACTTTACCTGTGAAAAAAAAAATTCTAAGCCCCGGGGTCACAATTTCAGCAAAAATCTGAGATTCTCCAGTTCACTCAAAAATGGTGCCAAACTGTTGCAAATTCTCCCCTGAAAGGTTTGGCGGTGGAAACAGAAGGCTTTTTGTCATAGGAAATGAAATCAGCCCTCGAAGACAAAACCTGTGGGGAAAAAAATTTCTAAGCCCCGGGGTCACAACTTCAGCAAAAATCTGAAATTCTCCAATTCTCTCAAAAATGGTGCTAAACTGTTGCAAATTCTCCCCTGAAAGGTTTGGCGGTGGAAACAGAACGCTTTTTGTCATAGGAAAGGAAATCAGCCCTCAACAACTTTACCTGTGAAAAAAAAATTTTCTAAGCCCCGGGGTCACAATTTCAGCAAAAATCTGAAATTGTCCAATTCTCTCAAAAATGGTGCTAAACTGTTGCAAATTCTCCCCTGAAAGGTTTGGCGGTGGAAACAGAAGGCTTTTTGTCATAGGAAATGAAATCAGCCCTCGACAACTTTACCTGTGAAAAAAAAAATTCTAAGCCCCGGGGTCACAATTTCAGCAAAAATCTGAAATTCTCCAATTCTCTCAAAAACGGTGCTAAACTGTTGCAAATTCTCCCCTGAAAGTTTTGGCGGTGGAAACAGAAGGCTTTTTGTCATAGGAAATGAAATCAGCCCTCGACAACTTTACCTGTGAAAAAAAAAATTCTAAGCCCTGGGGTCACAACTTCAGCAAAAATCTGAAATTCTCCAATTCTCTCAAAAATGGTGCCAAACTGTTGCAAATTCTCCCCTGAAAGGTTTGGCGGTGGAAACAGAAGGCTTTTTGTCATAAGAAATGAAATCAGCCCTCGAAGACAAAACCTGTGCAAAAAAAAAAATTCTAAGCCCCGGGGTAACAATTTCAGCAAAAATCTGAAATTCTCCAATTCTCTCAAAAATGGTGCCAAACTGTTGCAAATTCTCCCCTGAAAGGTTTGGCGGTGGAAACAGAAGGCTTTTTGTCATAGGAAATGAAATCAGCCCTCGACAATTTTACCTGTGAAAAAAATAAATTCTAAGCCCCGGGGTCACAATTTCAGCAAAAATCTGAAATTCTCCAGTTCACTCAAAAATGGTGCCAAACTGTTGCAAATTCTCCCCTGAAAGGTTTGGCGGTGGAAACAGAAGGCTTTTTGTCATAGGAAATGAAATCAGCCCTCGACAACTTTACCTGTGAAAAAAAAAATTCTAAGCCCCGGGGTCACAATTTCAGCAAAAATCTGAAATTCTCCAGTTCACTCAAAAATGGTGCCAAACTGTTGCAAATTCTCCCCTGAAAGGTTTGGCGGTGGAAACAGAAGGCTTTTTGTCATAGGAAATGAAATCAGCCCTCGACAACTTTACCTGTGAAAAAAAAAAATTCTAAGCCCCGGGGTCACAACTTCAGCAAAAATCTGAAATTCTCCAATTCTCTCAAAAATGGTGCCAAACTGTTGCAAATTCTCCCCTGAAACGTTTGGCGGTGGAAACAGAAGGCTTTTTGTCATAGGAAAGGAAATCAGCCCTTGACAACTTTACTTGTGAAAAAAAAAAATTCTAAGCCCCGGGATCACAATTTCAGCAAAAATCTGAAATTCTCCAGTTGACTCAAAAATGGTGCCAAACTGTTGCAAATTCTCCCCTGAAAGGTTTGGCGGTGGAAACAGAAGTCTTTTTGTCATAAGAAATGAAATCAGCCCTCGAAGACAAAACCTGTGGGGAAAAAAAATTCTAAGCCCCGGGGTAACAATTTCAGCAAAAATCTGAAATTCTCCAATTCTCTCAAAAATGGTGCCAAACTGTTGCAAATTCTCCCCTGAAAGGTTTGGCGGTGGAAACAGAAGGCTTTTTGTCATAGGAAAGGAAATCAGCCCTCGACAACTTTACCTGTGAAAAAAAAAAATTCTAAGCCCCGGGGTCACAACTTCAGCAAAAATCTGAAATTCTCCAATTCTCTCAAAAATGGTGCTAAACTGTTGCAAATTCTCCCCTGAAAGGTTTGGCGGTGGAAACAGAAGGCTTTTTGTCATAGGAAAGGAAATCAGCCCTCGACAACTTTACTTGTGAAAAAAAAAAATTCTAAGCCCCGGGATCACAATTTCAGCAAAAATCTGAAATTCTCCAGTTGACTCAAAAATGGTGCCAAACTGTTGCAAATTCTCCCCTGAAAGGTTTGGCGGTGGAAACAGAAGTCTTTTTGTCATAAGAAATGAAATCAGCCCTCGAAGACAAAACCTGTGGGGGAAAAAAATTCTAAGCCCCGGGGTCACAATTTCAGCAAAAATCTGAAATTCTCCAATTCTCTCAAAAATGGTGCCAAACTGTTGCAAATTCTCCCCTTAAAGGTTTGGCGGTGGAAACAGAGGGCTCTTTGTCATAGGAAATGAAATCAGCCCTCGACAATTTTACCTGTGAAAAAAATAAATTCTAAGCCCCGGGGTCACAATTTCAGCAAAAATCTGAAATTCTCCAGTTCACTCAAAAATGGTGCCAAACTGTTGCAAATTCTCCCCTGAAAGGTTTGGCGGTGGAAACAGAAGGCTTTTTGTCATAGGAAATGAAATCAGCCCTCGACAACTTTACCTGTGAAAAAAATAAATTCTAAGCCCCGGGGTCACAATTTCAGCAAAAATCTGAAATTCTCCAGTTCACTCAAAAATGGTGCCAAACTGTTGCAAATTCTCCCCTGAAAGGTTTGGCGGTGGAAACAGAAGGCTTTTTGTCATAGGAAAGGAAATCAGCCCTCGAAGACAAAACCTGTGAAAAAAAAAATTCTAAGCCCCGGGGTCACAACTTCAGCAAAAATCTGAAATTCTCCAATTCTCTCAAAAATGGTGCTAAAATGTTGCAAATTCTCCCCTGAAAGGTTTGGCGGTGGAAACAGAAGGCTTTTTGTCATAGGAAAGGAAATCAGCCCTCGACAACTTTACCTGTGAAAAAAAAAATTCTAAGTCCCGGGGTCACAATTTCAGCAAAAATCTGAAATTCTGCAATTCTCTCAAAAATGGTGCCAAACTGTTGCAAATTCTCCCCTGAAAGGTTTGGCGGTGGAAACAGAAGGCTTTTGGTTATAGGAAATGAAATCAGCCCTCGAAGACAAAACCTGTGAAAAAAAAAATTCTAAACCCCGGGGTCACAACTTCAGCAAAAATCTGAAATTCTCCAGTTCACTCAAAAATGATGCCAAACTGTTGCAAATTCTCCCCTGAAAGGTTTGGCGGTGGAAACAGAAGGCTTTTTGTCATAGGAAAGGAAATCAGCCCTCGACAACTTTACCTGTGAAAAAAATAAATTCTAAGCCCCGGGGTCACAATTTCAGCAAAAATCTGAAATTCTCCAGTTCACTCAAAAATGGTGCCAAACTGTTGCAAATTCTCCCCTGAAAGGTTTGGCGGTGGAAACAGAAGGCTTTTTGTCATAGGAAAGGAAATCAGCCCTCGACAACTTTACCTGTGAAAAAAAAAATTCTAAGCCCCGGGGTCACAATTTCAGCAAAAATCTGAGATTCTCCAGTTCACTCAAAAATGGTGCCAAACTGTTGCAAATTCTCCCCTGAAAGGTTTGGCGGTGGAAACAGAAGGCTTTTTGTCATAGGAAATGAAATCAGCCCTCGAAGACAAAACCTGTGGGGAAAAAAATTTCTAAGCCCCGGGGTCACAACTTCAGCAAAAATCTGAAATTCTCCAATTCTCTCAAAAATGGTGCTAAACTGTTGCAAATTCTCCCCTGAAAGGTTTGGCGGTGGAAACAGAACGCTTTTTGTCATAGGAAAGGAAATCAGCCCTCAACAACTTTACCTGTGAAAAAAAAATTTTCTAAGCCCCGGGGTCACAATTTCAGCAAAAATCTGAAATTGTCCAATTCTCTCAAAAATGGTGCTAAACTGTTGCAAATTCTCCCCTGAAAGGTTTGGCGGTGGAAACAGAAGGCTTTTTGTCATAGGAAATGAAATCAGCCCTCGACAACTTTACCTGTGAAAAAAAAAATTCTAAGCCCCGGGGTCACAATTTCAGCAAAAATCTGAAATTCTCCAATTCTCTCAAAAACGGTGCTAAACTGTTGCAAATTCTCCCCTGAAAGTTTTGGCGGTGGAAACAGAAGGCTTTTTGTCATAGGAAATGAAATCAGCCCTCGACAACTTTACCTGTGAAAAAAAAAATTCTAAGCCCTGGGGTCACAACTTCAGCAAAAATCTGAAATTCTCCAATTCTCTCAAAAATGGTGCCAAACTGTTGCAAATTCTCCCCTGAAAGGTTTGGCGGTGGAAACAGAAGGCTTTTTGTCATAAGAAATGAAATCAGCCCTCGAAGACAAAACCTGTGCAAAAAAAAAATTCTAAGCCCCGGGGTAACAATTTCAGCAAAAATCTGAAATTCTCCAATTCTCTCAAAAATGGTGCCAAACTGTTGCAAATTCTCCCCTGAAAGGTTTGGCGGTGGAAACAGAAGGCTTTTTGTCATAGGAAATGAAATCAGCCCTCGACAATTTTACCTGTGAAAAAAATAAATTCTAAGCCCCGGGGTCACAATTTCAGCAAAAATCTGAAATTCTCCAGTTCACTCAAAAATGGTGCCAAACTGTTGCAAATTCTCCCCTGAAAGGTTTGGCGGTGGAAACAGAAGGCTTTTTGTCATAGGAAATGAAATCAGCCCTCGACAACTTTACCTGTGAAAAAAAAAATTCTAAGCCCCGGGGTCACAATTTCAGCAAAAATCTGAAATTGTCCAATTCTCTCAAAAATGGTGCTAAACTGTTGCAAATTCTCCCCTGAAAGGTTTGGCGGTGGAAACAGAAGGCTTTTTGTCATAGGAAAGGAAATCAGCCCTCGACAACTTTACTTGTGAAAAAAAAAAAATTCTAAGCCCCGGGATCACAATTTCAGCAAAAATCTGAAATTCTCCAGTTGACTCAAAAATGGTGCCAAACTGTTGCAAATTCTCCCCTGAAAGGTTTGGCGGTGGAAACAGAAGTCTTTTTGTCATAAGAAATAAAATCAGCCCTCGAAGACAAAACCTGTGGGAAAAAAAAATTCTAAGCCCCGGGGTCACAATTTCAGCAAAAATCTGAAATTCTCCAATTCTCTCAAAAATGGTGTCAAACTGTTGCAAATTCTCCCCTTAAAGGTTTGGCGGTGGAAACAGAAGGCTCTTTGTCATAGGAAATGAAATCAGCCCTCGACAACTTTACCTGTGAAAAAAAAAAATTCTAAGCCCCGGGGTCACAACTTCAGCAAAAATCTGAAATTCTCCAATTCTCTCAAAAATGGTGCCAAACTGTTGCAAATTCTCCCCTGAAAGGTTTGGCGGTGGAAACAGAAGTCTTTTTGTCATAAGAAATAAAATCAGCCCTCGAAGACAAAACCTGTGGAAAAAAAAAATTCTAAGCCCCGGGGTCACAATTTCAGCAAAAATCTGAAATTCTCCAATTCTCTCAAAAATGGTGCCAAACTGTTGCAAATTCTCCCCTTAAAGGTTTGGCGGTGGAAACAGAAGGCTCTTTGTCATAGGAAATGAAATCAGCCCTCGACAACTTTACCTGTGAAAAAAATAAATTCTAAGCCCCGGGGTCACAATTTCAGCAAAAATCTGAAATTCTCCAGTTCACTCAAAAATGGTGCCAAACTGTTGCAAATTCTCCCCTGAAAGGTTTGGCGGTGGAAACAGAAGGCTTTTTGTCATAGGAAATGAAATCAGCCCTCGACAACTTTACCTGTGAAAAAAAAAAATTCTAAGCCCCGGGGTCACAACTTCAGCAAAAATCTGAAATTCTCCAATTCTCTCAAAAATGGTGCCAAACTGTTGCAAATTCTCCCCTGAAAGGTTTGGCGGTGGAAACAGAAGTCTTTTTGTCATAAGAAATGAAATCAGCCCTCGAAGACAAAACCTGTGGAAAAAAAAAATTCTTAGCCTCGGGGTAACAACTTCAGCAAAAATCTGAAATTCTCCAATTCTCTCAAAAATGGTGCCAAACTGTTGCAAATTCTCCCCTGAAAGGTTTGGCGGTGGAAACAGAAGGCTTTTTGTCATAGGAAATGAAATCAGCCCTCGACAACTTTACCTGTGAAAAAAATAAATTCTAAGCCCCGGGGTCACAATTTCAGCAAAAATCTGAAATTCTCCAGTTCACTCAAAAATGGTGCCAAACTGTTGCAAATTCTCCCCTGAAAGGTTTGGCGGTGGAAACAGAAGGCTTTTTGTCATAGGAAAGGAAATCAGCCCTCGACAACTTTACCTGTGAAAAAAAAATTTCTAAGCCCCGGGGTCACAATTTCAGCAAAAATCTGAGATTCTCCAGTTCACTCAAAAATGGTGCCAAACTGTTGCAAATTCTCCCCTGAAAGGTTTGGCGGTGGAAACAGAAGGCTTTTTGTCATAGGAAAGGAAATCAGCCCTCGACAACTTTACTTGTGAAAAAAAAAAAATTCTAAGCCCCGGGATCACAATTTCAGCAAAAATCTGAAATTCTCCAGTTGACTCAAAAATGGTGCCAAACTGTTGCAAATTCTCCCCTGAAAGGTTTGGCGGTGGAAACAGAAGTCTTTTTGTCATAAGAAATAAAATCAGCCCTCGAAGACAAAACCTGTGGGAAAAAAAAATTCTAAGCCCCGGGGTCACAATTTCAGCAAAAATCTGAAATTCTCCAATTCTCTCAAAAATGGTGCCAAACTGTTGCAAATTCTCCCCTGAAAGGTTTGGCGGTGGAAACAGAAGGCTTTTTGTCATAGGAAATGAAATCAGCCCTCGACAACTTTACCTGTGAAAAAAAAAAATTCTAAGCCCCGGGGTCACAACTTCAGCAAAAATCTGAAATTCTCCAATTCTCTCAAAAATGGTGCCAAACTGTTGCAAATTCTCCCCTGAAAGGTTTGGCGGTGGAAACAGAAGTCTTTTTGTCATAAGAAATGAAATCAGCCCTCGAAGACAAAACCTGTGGAAAAAAAAAATTCTTAGCCTCGGGGTAACAACTTCAGCAAAAATCTGAAATTCTCCAATTCTCTCAAAAATGGTGCCAAACTGTTGCAAATTCTCCCCTGAAAGGTTTGGCGGTGGAAACAGAAGGCTTTTTGTCATAGGAAAGGAAATCAGCCCTCGACAACTTTACCTGTGAAAAAAATAAATTCTAAGGCCCGGGGTCACAATTTCAGCAAAAATCTGAAATTCTCCAGTTCACTCAAAAATGGTGCCAAACTGTTGCAAATTCTCCCCTGAAAGGTTTGGCGGTGGAAACAGAAGGCTTTTTGTCATAGGAAAGGAAATCAGCCCTCGACAACTTTACCTGTGAAAAAAAAATTTCTAAGCCCCGGGGTCACAATTTCAGCAAAAATCTGAGATTCTCCAGTTCACTCAAAAATGGTGCCAAACTGTTGCAAATTCTCCCCTGAAAGGTTTGGCGGTGGAAACAGAAGGCTTTTTGTCATAGGAAATGAAATCAGCCCTCGAAGACAAAACCTGTGGGGAAAAAAATTTCTAAGCCCCGGGGTCACAACTTCAGCAAAAATCTGAAATTCTCCAATTCTCTCAAAAATGGTGCTAAACTGTTGCAAATTCGCCCCTGAAAGGTTTGGCGGTGGAAACAGAACGCTTTTTGTCATAGGAAAGGAAATCAGCCCTCAACAACTTTACCTGTGAAAAAAAAAATTTCTAAGCCCCGGGGTCACAATTTCAGCAAAAATCTTAAATTGTCCAATTCTCTCAAAAATGGTGCTAAACTGTTGCAAATTCTCCCCTGAAAGGTTTGGCGGTGGAAACAGAAGGCTTTTTGTCATAGGAAATGAAATCAGCCCTCGACAACTTTACCTGTGAAAAAAAAAATTCTAAGCCCCGGGGTCACAATTTCAGCAAAAATCTGAAATTCTCCAATTCTCTCAAAAACGGTGCTAAACTGTTGCAAATTCTCCCCTGAAAGGTTTGGCGGTGGAAACAGAAGGCTTTTTGTCATAGGAAATGAAATCAGCCCTCGACAACTTTACCTGTGAAAAAAAAAATTCTAAGCCCTGGGGTCACAACTTCAGCAAAAATCTGAAATTCTCCAATTCTCTCAAAAATGGTGCCAAACTGTTGCAAATTCTCCCCTGAAAGGTTTGGCGGTGGAAACAGAAGGCTTTTTGTCATAAGAAATGAAATCAGCCCTCGAAGACAAAACCTGTGCAAAAAAAAAATTCTAAGCCCCGGGGTAACAATTTCAGCAAAAATCTGAAATTCTCCAATTCTCTCAAAAATGGTGCCAAACTGTTGCAAATTCTCCCCTGAAAGGTTTGGCGGTGGAAACAGAAGGCTTTTTGTCATAGGAAATGAAATCAGCCCTCGACAATTTTACCTGTGAAAAAAATAAATTCTAAGCCCCGGGGTCACAATTTCAGCAAAAATCTGAAATTCTCCAGTTCACTCAAAAATGGTGCCAAACTGTTGCAAATTCTCCCCTGAAAGGTTTGGCGGTGGAAACAGAAGGCTTTTTGTCATAGGAAATGAAATCAGCCCTCGACAACTTTACCTGTGAAAAAAAAAATTCTAAGCCCCGGGGTCACAATTTCAGCAAAAATCTGAAATTGTCCAATTCTCTCAAAAATGGTGCTAAACTGTTGCAAATTCTCCCCTGAAAGGTTTGGCGGTGGAAACAGAAGGCTTTTTGTCATAGGAAAGGAAATCAGCCCTCGACAACTTTACTTGTGAAAAAAAAAAATTTCTAAGCCCCGGGATCACAATTTCAGCAAAAATCTGAAATTCTCCAGTTGACTCAAAAATGGTGCCAAACTGTTGCAAATTCTCCCCTGAAAGGTTTGGCGGTGGAAACAGAAGTCTTTTTGTCATAAGAAATAAAATCAGCCCTCGAAGACAAAACCTGTGGAAAAAAAAAATTCTAAGCCCCGGGGTCACAATTTCAGCAAAAATCTGAAATTCTCCAATTCTCTCAAAAATGGTGCCAAACTGTTGCAAATTCTCCCCTTAAAGGTTTGGCGGTGGAAACAGAAGGCTCTTTGTCATAGGAAATGAAATCAGCCCTCGACAACTTTACCTGTGAAAAAAAAAAATTCTAAGCCCCGGGGTCACAACTTCAGCAAAAATCTGAAATTCTCCAATTCTCTCAAAAATGGTGCCAAACTGTTGCAAATTCTCCCCTGAAAGGTTTGGCGGTGGAAACAGAAGTCTTTTTGTCATAAGAAATAAAATCAGCCCTCGAAGACAAAACCTGTGGGGAAAAAAAATTCTAAGCCCCGGGGTAACAATTTCAGCAAAAATCTGAAATTCTCCAATTCTCTCAAAAATGGTGCCAAACTGTTGCAAATTCTCCCCTGAAAGGTTTGGCGGTGGAAACAGAAGGCTTTTTGTCATAGGAAAGGAAATCAGCCCTCGACAACTTTACCTGTGAAAAAAAAAAATTCTAAGCCCCGGGGTCACAACTTCAGCAAAAATCTGAAATTCTCCAATTCTCTCAAAAATGGTGCTAAACTGTTGCAAATTCTCCCCTGAAAGGTTTGGCGGTGGAAACAGAAGGCTTTTTGTCATAGGAAAGGAAATCAGCCCTCGACAACTTTACTTGTGAAAAAAAAAAATTCTAAGCCCCGGGATCACAATTTCAGCAAAAATCTGAAATTCTCCAGTTGACTCAAAAATGGTGCCAAACTGTTGCAAATTCTCCCCTGAAAGGTTTGGCGGTGGAAACAGAAGTCTTTTTGTCATAAGAAATGAAATCAGCCCTCGAAGACAAAACCTGTGGGGAAAAAAAATTCTAAGCCCCGGGGTCACAATTTCAGCAAAAATCTGAAATTCTCCAATTCTCTCAAAAATGGTGCCAAACTGTTGCAAATTCTCCCCTTAAAGGTTTGGCGGTGGAAACAGAGGGCTCTTTGTCATAGGAAATGAAATCAGCCCTCGACAATTTTACCTGTGAAAAAAATTAATTCTAAGCCCCGGGGTCACAATTTCAGCAAAAATCTGAAATTCTCCAGTTCACTCAAAAATGGTGCCAAACTGTTGCAAATTCTCCCCTGAAAGGTTTGGCGGTGGAAACAGAAGGCTTTTTGTCATAGGAAATGAAATCAGCCCTCGACAACTTTACCTGTGAAAAAAATAAATTCTAAGCCCCGGGGTCACAATTTCAGCAAAAATCTGAAATTCTCCAGTTCACTCAAAAATGGTGCCAAACTGTTGCAAATTCTCCCCTGAAAGGTTTGGCGGTGGAAACAGAAGGCTTTTTGTCATAGGAAAGGAAATCAGCCCTCGAAGACAAAACCTGTGAAAAAAAAAATTCTAAGCCCCGGGGTCACAACTTCAGCAAAAATCTGAAATTCTCCAATTCTCTCAAAAATGGTGCTAAAATGTTGCAAATTCTCCCCTGAAAGGTTTGGCGGTGGAAACAGAAGGCTTTTTGTCATAGGAAAGGAAATCAGCCCTCGACAACTTTACCTGTGAAAAAAAAAATTCTAAGTCCCGGGGTCACAATTTCAGCAAAAATCTGAAATTCTGCAATTCTCTCAAAAATGGTGCCAAACTGTTGCAAATTCTCCCCTGAAAGGTTTGGCGGTGGAAACAGAAGGCTTTTGGTCATAGGAAATGAAATCAGCCCTCGAAGACAAAACCTGTGAAAAAAAATAATTCTAAACCCCGGGGTCACAACTTCAGCAAAAATCTGAAATTCTCCAGTTCACTCAAAAATGATGCCAAACTGTTGCAAATTCTCCCCTGAAAGGTTTGGCGGTGGAAACAGAAGGCTTTTTGTCATAGGAAAGGAAATCAGCCCTCGACAACTTTACCTGTGAAAACAATAAATTCTAAGCCCCGGGGTCACAATTTCAGCAAAAATCTGAAATTCTCCAGTTCACTCAAAAATGGTGCCAAACTGTTGCAAATTCTCCCCTGAAAGGTTTGGCGGTGGAAACAGAAGGCTTTTTGTCATAGGAAAGGAAATCAGCCCTCGACAACTTTACCTGTGAAAAAAAAAATTCTAAGCCCCGGGGTCACAATTTCAGCAAAAATCTGAGATTCTCCAGTTCACTCAAAAATGGTGCCAAACTGTTGCAAATTCTCCCCTGAAAGGTTTGGCGGTGGAAACAGAAGGCTTTTTGTCATAGGAAATGAAATCAGCCCTCGAAGACAAAACCTGTGGGGAAAAAAATTTCTAAGCCCCGGGGTCACAACTTCAGCAAAAATCTGAAATTCTCCAATTCTCTCAAAAATGGTGCTAAACTGTTGCAAATTCTCCCCTGAAAGGTTTGGCGGTGGAAACAGAACGCTTTTTGTCATAGGAAAGGAAATCAGCCCTCAACAACTTTACCTGTGAAAAAAAAAATTTCTAAGCCCCGGGGTCACAATTTCAGCAAAAATCTGAAATTCTCCAATTCTCTCAAAAACGGTGCTAAACTGTTGCAAATTCTCCCCTGAAAGTTTTGGCGGTGGAAACAGAAGGCTTTTTGTCATAGGAAATGAAATCAGCCCTCGACAACTTTACCTGTGAAAAAAAAAATTCTAAGCCCTGGGGTCACAACTTCAGCAAAAATCTGAAATTCTCCAATTCTCTCAAAAATGGTGCCAAACTGTTGCAAATTCTCCCCTGAAAGGTTTGGCGGTGGAAACAGAAGGCTTTTTGTCATAAGAAATGAAATCAGCCCTCGAAGACAAAACCTGTGCAAAAAAAAAATTCTAAGCCCCGGGGTAACAATTTCAGCAAAAATCTGAAATTCTCCAATTCTCTCAAAAATGGTGCCAAACTGTTGCAAATTCTCCCCTGAAAGGTTTGGCGGTGGAAACAGAAGGCTTTTTGTCATAGGAAATGAAATCAGCCCTCGACAATTTTACCTGTGAAAAAAATAAATTCTAAGCCCCGGGGTCACAATTTCAGCAAAAATCTGAAATTCTCCAGTTGACTCAAAAATGGTGCCAAACTGTTGCAAATTCTCCCCTGAAAGGTTTGGCGGTGGAAACAGAAGTCTTTTTGTCATAAGAAATAAAATCAGCCCTCGAAGACAAAACCTGTGGAAAAAAAAAATTCTAAGCCCCGGGGTCACAATTTCAGCAAAAATCTGAAATTCTCCAATTCTCTCAAAAATGGTGCCAAACTGTTGCAAATTCTCCCCTGAAAGGTTTGGCGGTGGAAACAGAAGGCTCTTTGTCATAGGAAATGAAATCAGCCCTCGACAACTTTACCTGTGAAAAAAAAAAATTCTAAGCCCCGGGGTCACAACTTCAGCAAAAATCTGAAATTCTCCAATTCTCTCAAAAATGGTGCCAAACTGTTGCAAATTCTCCCCTGAAAGGTTTGGCGGTGGAAACAGAAGTCTTTTTGTCATAAGAAATAAAATCAGCCCTCGAAGACAAAACCTGTGGAAAAAAAAAATTCTAAGCCCCGGGGTCACAATTTCAGCAAAAATCTGAAATTCTCCAATTCTCTCAAAAATGGTGCCAAACTGTTGCAAATTCTCCCCTTAAAGGTTTGGCGGTGGAAACAGAAGGCTCTTTGTCATAGGAAATGAAATCAGCCCTCGACAACTTTACCTGTGAAAAAAATAAATTCTAAGCCCCGGGGTCACAATTTCAGCAAAAATCTGAAATTCTCCAGTTCACTCAAAAATGGTGCCAAACTGTTGCAAATTCTCCCCTGAAAGGTTTGGCGGTGGAAACAGAAGGCTTTTTGTCATAGGAAATGAAATCAGCCCTCGACAACTTTACCTGTGAAAAAAAAAAATTCTAAGCCCCGGGGTCACAACTTCAGCAAAAATCTGAAATTCTCCAATTCTCTCAAAAATGGTGCCAAACTGTTGCAAATTCTCCCCTGAAAGGTTTGGCGGTGGAAACAGAAGTCTTTTTGTCATAAGAAATAAAATCAGCCCTCGAAGACAAAACCTGTGGAAAAAAAAAATTCTAAGCCCCGGGGTCACAATTTCAGCAAAAATCTGAAATTCTCCAATTCTCTCAAAAATGGTGCCAAACTGTTGCAAATTCTCCCCTGAAAGGTTTGGCGGTGGAAACAGAAGGCTCTTTGTCATAGGAAATGAAATCAGCCCTCGACAACTTTACCTGTGAAAAAAAAAAATTCTAAGCCCCGGGGTCACAACTTCAGCAAAAATCTGAAATTCTCCAATTCTCTCAAAAATGGTGCCAAACTGTTGCAAATTCTCCCCTTAAAGGTTTGGCGGTGGAAACAGAAGTCTTTTTGTCATAAGAAATAAAATCAGCCCTCGAAGACAAAACCTGTGGAAAAAAAAAATTCTAAGCCCCGGGGTCACAATTTCAGCAAAAATCTGAAATTCTCCAATTCTCTCAAAAATGGTGCCAAACTGTTGCAAATTCTCCCCTTAAAGGTTTGGCGGTGGAAACAGAAGGCTCTTTGTCATAGGAAATGAAATCAGCCCTCGACAACTTTACCTGTGAAAAAAATAAATTCTAAGCCCCGGGGTCACAATTTCAGCAAAAATCTGAAATTCTCCAGTTCACTCAAAAATGGTGCCAAACTGTTGCAAATTCTCCCCTGAAAGGTTTGGCGGTGGAAACAGAAGGCTTTTTGTCATAGGAAATGAAATCAGCCCTCGACAACTTTACCTGTGAAAAAAAAAAATTCTAAGCCCCGGGGTCACAACTTCAGCAAAAATCTGAAATTCTCCAATTCTCTCAAAAATGGTGCCAAACTGTTGCAAATTCTCCCCTGAAAGGTTTGGCGGTGGAAACAGAAGTCTTTTTGTCATAAGAAATGAAATCAGCCCTCGAAGACAAAACCTGTGGAAAAAAAAAATTCTTAGCCTCGGGGTAACAACTTCAGCAAAAATCTGAAATTCTCCAATTCTCTCAAAAATGGTGCCAAACTGTTGCAAATTCTCCCCTGAAAGGTTTGGCGGTGGAAACAGAAGGCTTTTTGTCATAGGAAAGGAAATCAGCCCTCGACAACTTTACCTGTGAAAAAAATAAATTCTAAGCCCCGGGGTCACAATTTCAGCAAAAATCTGAAATTCTCCAGTTCACTCAAAAATGGTGCCAAACTGTTGCAAATTCTCCCCTGAAAGGTTTGGCGGTGGAAACAGAAGCCTTTTTGTCATAGGAAAGGAAATCAGCCCTCGACAACTTTACCTGTGAAAAAAAAAATTCTAAGCCCCGGGGTCACAATTTCAGCAAAAATCTGAAATTCTCCAGTTGACTCAAAAATGGTGCCAAACTGTTGCAAATTCTCCCCTGAAAGGTTTGGCGGTGGAAACAGAAGTCTTTTTGTCATAAGAAATGAAATCAGCCCTCGAAGACAAAACCTGTGGGGAAAAAAAATTCTAAGCCCCGGGGTCACAATTTCAGCAAAAATCTGAAATTCTCCAATTCTCTCAAAAATGGTGCCAAACTGTTGCAAATTCTCCCCTTAAAGGTTTGGCGGTGGAAACAGAAGGCTCTTTGTCATAGGAAATGAAATCAGCCCTCGACAATTTTACCTGTGAAAAAAATAAATTCTAAGCCCCGGGGTCACAATTTCAGCAAAAATCTGAAATTCTCCAGTTCACTTAAAAATGGTGCCAAACTGTTGCAAATTCTCCCCTGAAAGGTTTGGCGGTGGAAACAGAAGGCTTTTTGTCATAGGAAATGAAATCAGCCCTCGACAACTTTACCTGTGAAAAAAATAAATTCTAAGCCCCGGGGTCACAATTTCAGCAAAAATCTGAAATTCTCCAGTTCACTCAAAAATGGTGCCAAACTGTTGCAAATTCTCCCCTGAAAGGTTTGGCGGTGGAAACAGAAGGCTTTTTGTCATAGGAAAGGAAATCAGCCCTCGAAGACAAAACCTGTGAAAAAAAAAATTCTAAGCCCCGGGGTCACAACTTCAGCAAAAATCTGAAATTCTCCAATTCTCTCAAAAATGGTGCTAAAATGTTGCAAATTCTCCCCTGAAAGGTTTGGCGGTGGAAACAGAAGGCTTTTTGTCATAGGAAAGGAAATCAGCCCTCGACAACTTTACCTGTGAAAAAAAAAATTCTAAGTCCCGGGGTCACAATTTCAGCAAAAATCTGAAATTCTGCAATTCTCTCAAAAATGGTGCCAAACTGTTGCAAATTCTCCCCTGAAAGGTTTGGCGGTGGAAACAGAAGGCTTTTGGTCATAGGAAAGGAAATCAGCCCTCGAAGACAAAACCTGTGAAAAAAAAAAATTCTAAACCCCGGGGTCACAACTTCAGCAAAAATCTGAAATTCTCCAGTTCACTCAAAAATGATGCCAAACTGTTGCAAATTCTCCCCTGAAAGGTTTGGCGGTGGAAACAGAAGGCTTTTTGTCATAGGAAAGGAAATCAGCCCTCGACAAGTTTACCTGTGAAAAAAATAAATTCTAAGCCCCGGGGTCACAATTTCAGCAAAAATCTGAAATTCTCCAGTTCACTCAAAAATGGTGCCAAACTGTTGCAAATTCTCCCCTGAAAGGTTTGGCGGTGGAAACAGAAGGCTTTTTGTCATAGGAAATGAAATCAGCCCTCGAAGACAAAACCTGTGGGGAAAAAAATTTCTAAGCCCCGGGGTCACAACTTCAGCAAAAATCTGAAATTCTCCAATTCTCTCAAAAATGGTGCTAAACTGTTGCAAATTCTCCCCTGAAAGGTTTGGCGGTGGAAACAGAACGCTTTTTGTCATAGGAAAGGAAATCAGCCCTCAACAACTTTACCTGTGAAAAAAAAAATTTCTAAGCCCCGGGGTCACAATTTCAGCAAAAATCTGAAATTGTCCAATTCTCTCAAAAATGGTGCTAAACTGTTGCAAATTCTCCCCTGAAAGGTTTGGCGGTGGAAACAGAAGGCTTTTTGTCATAGGAAATGAAATCAGCCCTCGACAACTTTACCTGTGAAAAAAAAAATTCTAAGCCCCGGGGTCACAATTTCAGCAAAAATCTGAAATTCTCCAATTCTCTCAAAAACGGTGCTAAACTGTTGCAAATTCTCCCCTGAAAGGTTTGGCGGTGGAAACAGAAGGCTTTTTGTCATAGGAAATGAAATCAGCCCTCGACAACTTTACCTGTGAAAAAAAAAATTCTAAGCCCTGGGGTCACAACTTCAGCAAAAATCTGAAATTCTCCAATTCTCTCAAAAATGGTGCCAAACTGTTGCAAATTCTGCCCTGAAAGGTTTGGCGGTGGAAACAGAAGGCTTTTTGTCATAAGAAATGAAATCAGCCCTCGAAGACAAAACCTGTGCAAAAAAAAAATTCTAAGCCCCGGGGTAACAATTTCAGCAAAAATCTGAAATTCTCCAATTCTCTCAAAAATGGTGCCAAACTGTTGCAAATTCTCCCCTGAAAGGTTTGGCGGTGGAAACAGAAGGCTTTTTGTCATAGGAAATGAAATCAGCCCTCGACAATTTTACCTGTGAAAAAAATAAATTCTAAGCCCCGGGGTCACAATTTCAGCAAAAATCTGAAATTGTCCAATTCTCTCAAAAATGGTGCTAAACTGTTGCAAATTCTCCCCTGAAAGGTTTGGCGGTGGAAACAGAAGGCTTTTTGTCATAGGAAATGAAATCAGCCCTCGACAACTTTACCTGTGAAAAAAAAAAATTTTAAGCCCCGGGGTCACAACTTCAGCAAAAATCTGAAATTCTCCAATTCTCTCAAAAATGGTGCCAAACTGTTGCAAATTCTCCCCTGAAAGGTTTGGCGGTGGAAACAGAAGTCTTTTTGTCATAAGAAATAAAATCAGCCCTCGAAGACAAAACCTGTGGAAAAAAAAAATTCTAAGCCCCGGGGTCACAATTTCAGCAAAAATCTGAAATTCTCCAATTCTCTCAAAAATGGTGCCAAACTGTTGCAAATTCTCCCCTTAAAGGTTTGGCGGTGGAAACAGAAGGCTCTTTGTCATAGGAAATGAAATCAGCCCTCGACAACTTTACCTGTGAAAAAAATAAATTCTAAGCCCCGGGGTCACAATTTCAGCAAAAATCTGAAATTCTCCAGTTCACTCAAAAATGGTGCCAAACTGTTGCAAATTCTCCCCTGAAAGGTTTGGCGGTGGAAACAGAAGGCTTTTTGTCATAGGAAATGAAATCAGCCCTCGACAACTTTACCTGTGAAAAAAAAAAATTCTAAGCCCCGGGGTCACAACTTCAGCAAAAATCTGAAATTCTCCAATTCTCTCAAAAATGGTGCCAAACTGTTGCAAATTCTCCCCTGAAAGGTTTGGCGGTGGAAACAGAAGTCTTTTTGTCATAAGAAATGAAATCAGCCCTCGAAGACAAAACCTGTGGAAAAAAAAAATTCTTAGCCTCGGGGTAACAACTTCAGCAAAAATCTGAAATTCTCCAATTCTCTCAAAAATGGTGCCAAACTGTTGCAAATTCTCCCCTTAAACGTTTGGCGGTGGAAACAGAAGGCTCTTTGTCATAGGAAATGAAATCAGCCCTCGACAATTTTACCTGTGAAAAAAATAAATTCTAAGCCCCGGGGTCACAATTTCAGCAAAAATCTGAAATTCTCCAGTTCACTCAAAAATGGTGCCAAACTGTTGCAAATTCTCCCCTGAAAGGTTTGGCGGGGGAAACAGAAGGCTTTTTGTCATAGGAAATGAAATCAGCCCTCGACAACTTTACCTGTGAAAAAAAAAAATTCTAAGCCCCGGGGTCACAACTTCAGCAAAAATCTGAAATTCTCCAATTCTCTCAAAAATGGTGCCAAACTGTTGCAAATTCTCCCCTGAAAGGTTTGGCGGTGGAAACAGAAGGCTTTTTGTCATAGGAAAGGAAATCAGCCCTCGACAACTTTACCTGTGAAAAAAAAAAATTCTAAGCCCCGGGGTCACAATTTCAGCAAAAATCTGAAATTGTCCAATTCTCTCAAAAATGGTGCTAAACTGTTGCAAATTCTCCCCTGAAAGGTTTGGCGGTGGAAACAGAAGGCTTTTTGTCATAGGAAAGGAAATCAGCCCTCGACAACTTTACCTGTGAAAAAAAAAATTCTAAGCCCTGGGGTCACAACTTCAGCAAAAATCTGAAATTCTCCAATTCTCTCAAAAATGGTGCCAAACTGTTGCAAATTCTCCCCTGAAAGGTTTGGCGGTGGAAACAGAAGGCTTTTTGTCATAAGAAATGAAATCAGCCCTCGAAGACAAAACCTGTGCAAAAAAAAAATTCTAAGCCCCGGGGTAACAATTTCAGCAAAAATCTGAAATTCTCCAATTCTCTCAAAAATGGTGCCAAACTGTTGCAAATTCTCCCCTGAAAGGTTTGGCGGTGGAAACAGAAGGCTTTTTGTCATAGGAAAGGAAATCAGCCCTCGACAACTTTACCTGTGAAAAAAAAAATTCTAAGCCCCGGGGTCACAATTTCAGCAAAAATCTGAAATTGTCCAGTTGACTCAAAAATGGTGCCAAACTGTTGCAAATTCTCCCCTGCAAGGTTTGGCGGTGGAAACAGAAGTCTTTTTGTCATAAGAAATGAAATCAGCCCTCGAAGACAAAACCTGTGGGGAAAAAAAATTCTAAGCCCCGGGGTCACAATTTCAGCAAAAATCTGAAATTCTCCAATTCTCTCAAAAATGGTGCCAAACTGTTGCAAATTCTCCCCTTAAAGGTTTGGCGGTGGAAACAGAAGGCTCTTTGTCATAGGAAATGAAATCAGCCCTCGACAATTTTACCTGTGAAAAAAATAAATTCTAAGCCCCGGGGTCACAATTTCAGCAAAAATCTGAAATTCTCCAGTTCACTCAAAAATGGTGCCAAACTGTTGCAAATTCTCCCCTGAAAGGTTTGGCGGTGGAAACAGAAGGCTTTTTGTCATAGGAAATGAAATCAGCCCTCGACAACTTTACCTGTGAAAAAAAAAAATTCTAAGCCCCGGGGTCACAACTTCAGCAAAAATCTGAAATTCTCCAATTCTCTCAAAAATGGTGCCAAACTGTTGCAAATTCTCCCCTGAAAGGTTTGGCGGTGGAAACAGAAGGCTTTTTGTCATAGGAAAGGAAATCAGCCCTCGACAACTTTACCTGTGAAAAAAATAAATTCTAAGCCCCGGGGTCACAATTTCAGCAAAAATCTGAAATTCTCCAGTTCACTCAAAAATGGTGCCAAACTGTTGCAAATTCTCCCCTGAAAGGTTTGGCGGTGGAAACAGAAGGCTTTTTGTCATTGGAAAGGAAATCAGCCCTCGACAACTTTACCTGTGAAAAAAAAAATTCTAAGCCCCGGGGTCACAATTTGAGCAAAAATCTGAAATTGTCCAATTCTCTCAAAAATGGTGCTAAACTGTTGCAAATTCTCCCCTGAAAGGTTTGGCGGTGGAAACAGAAGGCTTTTTGTCATAGGAAAGGAAATCAGCCCTCGACAACTTTACTTGTGAAAAAAAAAATTTCTAAGCCCCGGGATCACAAATTCAGCAAAAATCTGAAATTCTCCAGTTGACTCAAAAATGGTGCCAAACTGTTGCAAATTCTCCCCTGAAAGGTTTGGCGGTGGAAACAGAAGTCTTTTTGTCATAAGAAATAAAATCAGCCCTCGAAGACAAAACCTGTGGAAAAAAAAAATTCTAAGCCCCGGGGTCACAATTTCAGCAAAAATCTGAAATTCTCCAATTCTCTCAAAAATGGTGCCAAACTGTTGCAAATTCTCCCCTTAAAGGTTTGGCGGTGGAAACAGAAGGCTCTTTGTCATAGGAAATGAAATCAGCCCTCGACAACTTTACCTGTGAAAAAAATAAATTCTAAGCCCCGGGGTCACAATTTCAGCAAAAATCTGAAATTCTCCAGTTCACTCAAAAATGGTGCCAAACTGTTGCAAATTCTCCCCTGAAAGGTTTGGCGGTGGAAACAGAAGGCTTTTTGTCATAGGAAATGAAATCAGCCCTCGACAACTTTACCTGTGAAAAAAAAAATTCTAAGCCCCGGGGTCACAACTTCAGCAAAAATCTGAAATTCTCCAATTCTCTCAAAAATGGTGCCAAACTGTTGCAAATTCTCCCCTGAAAGGTTTGGCGGTGGAAACAGAAGTCTTTTTGTCATAAGAAATGAAATCAGCCCTTGAAGACAAAACCTGTGGGGAAAAAAATTTCTAAGCCCCGGGGTAACAACTTCAGCAAAAATCTGAAATTCTCCAATTCTCTCAAAAATGGTGCCAAACTGTTGCAAATTCTCCCCTGAAAGGTTTGGCGGTGGAAACAGAAGGCTTTTTGTCATAGGAAAGGAAATCAGCCCTCGACAACTTTACCTGTGAAAAAAAAAAATTCTAAGCCCCGGGGTCACAATTTCAGCAAAAATCTGAAATTGTCCAATTCTCTCAAAAATGGTGCTAAACTGTTGCAAATTCTCCCCTGAAAGGTTTGGCGATGGAAACAGAAGGCTTTTTGTCATAGGAAAGGAAATCAGCCCTCGACAACTTTACTTGTGAAAAAAAAAATTTCTAAGCCCCGGGATCACAATTTCAGCAAAAATCTGAAATTCTCCAGTTGACTCAAAAATGGTGCCAAACTGTTGCAAAATCTCCCCTGAAAGGTTTGGCGGTGGAAACAGAAGTCTTTTTGTCATAAGAAATGAAATCAGCCCTCGAAGACAAAACCTGTGGGAAAAAAAAATTCTAAGCCCCGGGGTCACAATTTCAGCAAAAATCTGAAATTCTCCAATTCTCTCAAAAATGGTGCCAAACTGTTGCAAATTCTCCCCTTAAAGGTTTGGCGGTGGAAACAGAAGGCTCTTTGTCATAGGAAATGAAATCAGCCCTCGACAACTTTACCTGTGAAAAAAAAATTTCTAAGTCCCGGGGTCACAATTTCAGCAAAAATCTGAAATTCTGCAATTCTCTCAAAAATGGTGCCAAACTGTTGCAAATTCTCCCCTGAAAGGTTTGGCGGTGGAAACAGAAGGCTTTTGGTCATAGGAAATGAAATCAGCCCTCGAAGACAAAACCTGTGAAAAAAAAAAATTCTAAACCCCGGGGTCACAACTTCAGCAAAAATCTGAAATTCTCCAGTTCACTCAAAAATGATTCCAAACTGTTGCAAATTCTCCCCTGAAAGTTTGGCGGTGGAAACAGAAGGCTTTTTGTCATAGGAAAGGAAATCAGCCCTCGACAACTTTACCTGTGAAAAAAATAAATTCTAAGCCCCGGGGTCACAATTTCAGCAAAAATCTGAAATTCTCCAGTTCACTCAAAAATGGTGCCAAACTGTTGCAAATTCTCCCCTGAAAGGTTTGGCGGTGGAAACAGAAGGCTTTTTGTCATAGGAAAGGAAATCAGCCCTCGAAGACAAAACCTGTGGAAAAAAAAAATTCTAAGCCCCGGGGTCACAACTTCAGCAAAAATCTGAACTTCTCCAATTCTCTCAAAAATGGTGCCAAACTGTTGCAAATTCTCCCCTTAAAGGTTTGGCGGTGGAAACAGAAGGCTCTTTGTCATAGGAAATGAAATCAGCCCTCGACAACTTTACCTGTGAAAAAAATAAATTCTAAGCCCCGGTGTCACAATTTCAGCAAAAATCTGAAATTCTCCAGTTCACTCAAAAATGGTGCCAAACTGTTGCAAATTCTCCCCTGAAAGGTTTGGCGGTGGAAACAGAAGGCTTTTTGTCATAGGAAAGGAAATCAGCCCTCGACAACTTTACCTGTGAAAAAAAAAAAATTCTAAGCCCCGGGGTCACAATTTCAGGAAAAATCTGAAATTGTCCAATTCTCTCAAAAATGGTGCTAAACTGTTGCAAATTCTCCCCTGAAAGGTTTGGCCGTGGAAACAGAAGGCTTTTTGTCATAGGAAAGGAAATCAGCCCTCGACAACTTTACCTGTGAAAAAAAAAATTCTAAGCCCCGGGGTCACAATTTCAGCAAAAATCTGAAATTCTCCAGTTCACTCAAAAATGGTGCCAAACTGTTGCAAATTCTCCCCAGAAAGGTTTGGCGGTGGAAACAGAAGGCTTTCTGTCATAGGAAATGAAATCAGCCTTCGACAACTTTACCTGTGAAAAAAAAAATTCTAAGCCCCGGGGTCACAACTTCAGCAAAAATCTGAAATTCTCCAATTCTCTCAAAAATGGTGCCAAACTGTTGCAAATTCTCCCCTTAAAGGTTTGGCGGTTGAAACAGAAGGCTTTTTGTCATAGGAAAGGAAATCAGCCCTCGACAACTTTACCTGTGAAAAAAATAAATTCTAAGCCCCGGGGTCACAATTTCAGCAAAAATCTGAAATTCTCCAGTTCACTCAAAAATGGTGCCAAACTGTTGCAAATTCTCCCCTGAAAGGTTTGGCGGTGGAAACAGAAGGCTTTTTGTCATAGGAAAGGAAATCAGCCCTCGAAGACAAAACCTGTGGAAAAAAAAATTCTAAGCCCCGGGGTCACAACTTCAGCAAAAATCTGAAATTCTCCAATTCTCTCAAAAATGGTGCCAAACTGTTGCAAATTCTCCCCTTAAAGGTTTGGCGGTGGAAACAGAAGGCTCTTTGTCATAGGAAATGAAATCAGCCCTCGACAACTTTACCTGTTAAAAAAATAAATACTAAGCCCCGGGGTCACAATTTCAGCAAAAATCTGAAATTCTCCAGTTCACTCAAAAATGGTGCCAAACTGTTGCAAATTCTCCCCTGAAAGGTTTGGCGGTGGAAACAGAAGGCTTTTTGTCATAGGAAAGGAAATCAGCCCTCGACAACTTTACCTGTGAAAAAAAAGAAATTCTAAGCCCCGGGGTCACAATTTCAGCAAAAATCTGAAATTGTCCAATTCTCTCAAAAATGGTGCTAAACTGTTGCAAATTCTCCCCTGAAAGGTTTGGCCGTGGAAACAGAAGGCTTTTTGTCATAGGAAAGGAAATCAGCCCTCGACAACTTTACCTGTGAAAAAAAAAAATTCTAAGCCCCGGGGTCACAATTTCAGCAAAAATCTGAAATTCTCCAGTTCACTCAAAAATGGTGCCAAACTGTTGCAAATTCTCCCCAGAAAGGTTTGGCGGTGGAAACAGAAGGCTTTCTGTCATAGGAAATGAAATCAGCCTTCGACAACTTTACGTGTGAAAAAAAAAATTCTAAGCCCCGGGGTCACAACTTCAGCAAAAATCTGAAATTCTCCAATTCTCTCAAAAATGGTGCCAAACTGTTGCAAATTCTCCCCTTAAAGGTTTGGCGGTTGAAACAGAAGGCTTTTTGTCATAGGAAATGAAATCAGCCCTCGACAACTTTCCCTGTGAAAAAAATAAATTCTAAGCCCCGGGGTCACAATTTCAGCAAAAATCTGAAATTATCCAGTTCACTCAAAAATGGTGCCAAACTGTTGCAAATTCTCCCCTGAAAGGTTTGGCGGTGGAAACAGAAGGCTTTTTGTCATAGGAAAGGAAATCAGCCCTCGACAACTTTACCTGTGAAAAAAAAAAAATTCTAAGCCCCGGGGTCACAATTTCAGGAAAAATCTGAAATTGTCCAATTCTCTCAAAAATGGTGCTAAACTGTTGCAAATTCTCCCCTGAAAGGTTTGGCCGTGGAAACAGAAGGCTTTTTGTCATAGGAAAGGAAATCAGCCCTCGACAACTTTACCTGTGAAAAAAAAAATTCTAAGCCCCGGGGTCACAATTTCAGCAAAAATCTGAAATTCTCCAGTTCACTCAAAAATGGTGCCAAACTGTTGCAAATTCTCCCCAGAAAGGTTTGGCGGTGGAAACAGAAGGCTTTCTGTCATAGGAAATGAAATCAGCCTTCGACAACTTTACCTGTGAAAAAAAAAATTCTAAGCCCCGGGGTCACAACTTCAGCAAAAATCTGAAATTCTCCAATTCTCTCAAAAATGGTGCCAAACTGTTGCAAATTCTCCCCTTAAAGGTTTGGCGGTTGAAACAGAAGGCTTTTTGTCATAGGAAAGGAAATCAGCCCTCGACAACTTTACCTGTGAAAAAAATAAATTCTAAGCCCCGGGGTCACAATTTCAGCAAAAATCTGAAATTCTCCAGTTCACTCAAAAATGGTGCCAAACTGTTGCAAATTCTCCCCTGAAAGGTTTGGCGGTGGAAACAGAAGGCTTTTTGTCATAGGAAAGGAAATCAGCCCTCGAAGACAAAACCTGTGGAAAAAAAAATTCTAAGCCCCGGGGTCACAACTTCAGCAAAAATCTGAAATTCTCCAATTCTCTCAAAAATGGTGCCAAACTGTTGCAAATTCTCCCCTTAAAGGTTTGGCGGTGGAAACAGAAGGCTCTTTGTCATAGGAAATGAAATCAGCCCTCGACAACTTTACCTGTGAAAAAAATAAATACTAAGCCCCGGGGTCACAATTTCAGCAAAAATCTGAAATTCTCCAGTTCACTCAAAAATGGTGCCAAACTGTTGCAAATTCTCCCCTGAAAGGTTTGGCGGTGGAAACAGAAGGCTTTTTGTCATAGGAAAGGAAATCAGCCCTCGACAACTTTACCTGTGAAAAAAAAGAAATTCTAAGCCCCGGGGTCACAATTTCAGCAAAAATCTGAAATTGTCCAATTCTCTCAAAAATGGTGCTAAACTGTTGCAAATTCTCCCCTGAAAGGTTTGGCCGTGGAAACAGAAGGCTTTTTGTCATAGGAAAGGAAATCAGCCCTCGACAACTTTACCTGTGAAAAAAAAAAATTCTAAGCCCCGGGGTCACAATTTCAGCAAAAATCTGAAATTCTCCAGTTCACTCAAAAATGGTGCCAAACTGTTGCAAATTCTCCCCAGAAAGGTTTGGCGGTGGAAACAGAAGGCTTTCTGTCATAGGAAATGAAATCAGCCTTCGACAACTTTACGTGTGAAAAAAAAAATTCTAAGCCCCGGGGTCACAACTTCAGCAAAAATCTGAAATTCTCCAATTCTCTCAAAAATGGTGCCAAACTGTTGCAAATTCTCCCCTTAAAGGTTTGGCGGTTGAAACAGAAGGCTTTTTGTCATAGGAAATGAAATCAGCCCTCGACAACTTTCCCTGTGAAAAAAATAAATTCTAAGCCCCGGGGTCACAATTTCAGCAAAAATCTGAAATTATCCAGTTCACTCAAAAATGGTGCCAAACTGTTGCAAATTCTCCCCTGAAAGGTTTGGCGGTGGAAACAGAAGCCTTTTTGTCATAGGAAAGGAAATCAGCCCTCGAAGACAAAACCTGTGAAAAAAAAAATTCTAAGCCCCGGGGTCACAACTTCAGCAAAAATCTGAAATTCTCCAATTCTCTCAAAAATGGTGCTAAAATGTTGCAAATTCTCCCCTGAAAGGTTTGGCGGTGCAAACAGAAGGCTTTTTGTCATAGGAAAGGAAATCAGCCCTCGACAACTTTACCTGTGAAAAAAAAATTTCTAAGTCCCGGGGTCACAATTTCAGCAAAAATCTGAAATTCTGCAATTCTCTCAAAAATGGTGCCAAACTGTTGCAAATTCTCCCCTGAAAGGTTTGGCGGTGGAAACAGAAGGCTTTTGGTCATAGGAAATGAAATCAGCCCTCGAAGACAAAACCTGTGAAAAAAAAAAAAATTCTAAACCCCGGGGTCACAACTTCAGCAAAAATCTGAAATTCTCCAGTTCACTAAAAAATGATGCCAAACTGTTGCAAATTCTCCCCTGAAAGGTTTGGCGGTGGAAACAGAAGGCTTTTTGTCATAGGAAAGGAAATCAGCCCTCGACAACTTTACCTGTGAAAAAAATAAATTCTAAGCCCCGGGGTCACAATTTCAGCAAAAATCTGAAATTCTCCAGTTCACTCAAAAATGGTGCTAAACTGTTGCAAATTCTCCCCTGAAAGGTTTGGCGGTGGAAACAGAAGGCTGTTTTTCATAGGAAAGGAAATCAGCCCTCGACAACTTTACCTGTGAAAAAAAAAATTTCTAAGCCCCGGGGTCACAATTTCAGCAAAAATCTGAAATTGTCCAATTCTCTCAAAAATGGTGCTAAACTGTTGCAAATTCTCCCCTGAAAGGTTTGGCGGTGGAAACAGAAGGCTTTTTGTCATAGGAAAGGAAATCAGCCCTCGACAACTTTACCTGTGAAAAAAAAAAATTCTAAGCCCCGGGGTCACAATTTCAGCAAAAATCTGAAATTCTCCAGTTCACTCAAAAATGGAGCCAAACTGTTGCAAATTCTCCCCTGAAAGGTTTGGCGGTGGAAACAGAAGTCTTTTTGTCATAGGAAATGAAATCAGCCCTCGAAGACAAAACCTGTGGGGAAAAAAATTTCTAAGCCCCGGGGTCACAACTTCAGCAAAAATCTGAAATTCTCCAATTCTCTCAAAAATGGTGCTAAACTGTTGCAAATTCGCCCCTGAAAGGTTTGGCGGTGGAAACAGAAGGCTTTTTGTCATAGGAAAGGAAATCAGCCCTCGACAACTTTACCTGTGAAAAAAAAAATTTCTAAGCCCCGGGGTCACAACTTCAGCAAAAATCTGAAATTCTCCAATTCTCTCAAAAATGGTGCCAAACTGTTGCAAATTCTCCCCTGAAAGGTTTGGCGGTGGAAACAGAAGGCTTTTTGTCATAGGAAAGGAAATCAGCCCTCGACAACTTTACCTGTGAAAAAAATAAATTCTAAGCCCCGGGGTCACAATTTCAGCAAAAATCTGAAATTCTCCAGTTCACTCAAAAATGGTGCCAAACTGTTGCAAATTCTCCCCTGAAAGGTTTGGCGGTGGAAACAGAAGCCTTTTTGTCATAGGAAAGGAAATCAGCCCTCGACAACTTTACCTGTGAAAAAAAAAAATTCTAAGCCCCGGGGTCACAATTTCAGCAAAAATCTGAAATTGTCCAATTCTCTCAAAAATGGTGCTAAACTGTTGCAAATTCTCCCCTGAAAGGTTTGGCCGTGGAAACAGAAGGCTTTTTGTCATAGGAAAGGAAATCAGCCCTCGACAACTTTACCTGTGAAAAAAAAAAATTCTAAGCCCCGGGGTCACAATTTCAGCAAAAATCTGAAATTCTCCAGTTCACTCAAAAATGGTGCCAAACTGTTGCAAATTCTCCCCAGAAAGGTTTGGCGGTGGAAACAGAAGGCTTTCTGTCATAGGAAATGAAATCAGCCTTCGACAACTTTACCTGTGAAAAAAAAAATTCTAAGCCCCGGGGTCACAACTTCAGCAAAAATCTTAAATTCTCCAATTCTCTCAAAAATGGTGCCAAACTGTTGCAAATTCTCCCCTTAAAGGTTTGGCGGTTGAAACAGAAGGCTTTTTGTCATAGGAAATGAAATCAGCCCTCGACAACTTTACCTGTGAAAAAAATAAATTCTAAGCCCCGGGGTCACAATTTCAGCAAAAATCTGAAATTCTCCAGTTCACTCAAAAATGGTGCCAAACTGTTGCAAATTCTCCCCTGAAAGGTTTGGCGGTGGAAACAGAAGGCTTTTTGTCATAGGAAAGGAAATCAGCCCTCGAAGACAAAACCTGTGAAAAAAAAAATTCTAAGCCCCGGGGTCACAACTTCAGCAAAAATCTGAAATTCTCCAATTCTCTCAAAAATGGTGCTAAACTGTTGCAAATTCTCCCCTGAAAGGTTTGGCGGTGGAAACAGAAGGCTGTTTTTCATAGGAAAGGAAATCAGCCCTCGACAACTTTACCTGTGAAAAAAAAAATTTCTAAGCCCCGGGGTCACAATTTCAGCAAAAATCTGAAATTGTCCAATTCTCTCAAAAATGGTGCTAAACTGTTGCAAATTCTCCCCTGAAAGGTTTGGCGGTGGAAACAGAAGGCTTTTTGTCATAGGAAAGGAAATCAGCCCTCGACAACTTTACCTGTGAAAAAAAAAAATTCTAAGCCCCGGGGTCACAATTTCAGCAAAAATCTGAAATTCTCCAGTTCACTCAAAAATGGAGCCAAACTGATGCAAATTCTCCCCTGAAAGGTTTGGCGGTGGAAACAGAAGTCTTTTTGTCATAGGAAATGAAATCAGCCCTCGAAGACAAAACCTGTGGGGAAAAAAATTTCTAAGCCCCGGGGTCACAACTTCAGCAAAAATCTGAAATTCTCCAATTCTCTCAAAAATGGTGCTAAACTGTTGCAAATTCGCCCCTGAAAGGTTTGGCGGTGGAAACAGAAGGCTTTTTGTCATAGGAAAGGAAATCAGCCCTCGACAACTTTACCTGTGAAAAAAAAAATTTCTAAGCCCCGGGGTCACAACTTCAGCAAAAATCTGAAATTCTCCAATTCTCTCAAAAATGGTGCCAAACTGTTGCAAATTCTCCCCTGAAAGGTTTGGCGGTGGAAACAGAAGGCTTTTTGTCATAGGAAAGGAAATCAGCCCTCGACAACTTTACCTGTGAAAAAAATAAATTCTAAGCCCCGGGGTCACAATTTCAGCAAAAATCTGAAATTCTCCAGTTCACTCAAAAATGGTGCCAAACTGTTGCAAATTCTCCCCTGAAAGGTTTGGCGGTGGAAACAGAAGGCTTTTTGTCATAGGAAAGGAAATCAGCCCTCGACAACTTTACCTGTGAAAAAAAAAATTCTAAGCCCCGGGGTCACAATTTCAGCAAAAATCTGAAATTGTCCAATTCTCTCAAAAATGGTGCTAAACTGTTGCAAATTCTCCCCTGAAAGGTTTGGCGGTGGAAACAGAAGGCTTTTTGTCATAGGAAAGGAAATCAGCCCTCGACAACTTTACTTGTGAAAAAAAAAATTTCTAAGCCACGGGATCACAATTTCAGCAAAAATCTGAAATTCTCCAGTTGACTCAAAAATGGTGCCAAACTGTTGCAAATTCTCCCCTGAAAGGTTTGGCGGTGGAAACAGAAGTCTTTTTGTCATAAGAAATAAAATCAGCCCTCGAAGACAAAACCTGTGGGGAAAAAAAAATCTAAGCCCCGGGGTCACAATTTCAGCAAAAATCTGAAATTCTCCAATTCTCTCAAAAATGGTGCCAAACTGTTGCAAATTCTCCCCTTAAAGGTTTGGCGGTGGAAACAGAAGGCTCTTTGTCATAGGAAATGAAATCAGCCCTCGACAACTTTACCTGTGAAAAAAATAAATTCTAAGCCCCGGGGTCACAATTTCAGCAAAAATCTGAAATTCTCCAGTTCACTCAAAAATGGTGCCAAACTGTTGCAAATTCTCCCCTGAAAGGTTTGGCGGTGGAAACAGAAGGCTTTTTGTCATAGGAAATGAAATCAGCCCTCGACAACTTTACCTGTGAAAAAAAAAATTCTAAGCCCCGGGGTCACAACTTCAGCAAAAATCTGAAATTCTCCAATTCTCTCAAAAATGGTGCCAAACTGTTGCAAATTCTCCCCTGAAAGGTTTGGCGGTGGAAACAGACGTCTTTTTGTCATAAGAAATAAAATCAGCCCTCGAAGACAAAACCTGTGGGAAAAAAAAATTGTAAGCCCCGGGGTCACAATTTCAGCAAAAATCTGAAATTCTCCAGTTCACTCAAAAATGGTGCCAAACTGTTGCAAATTCTCCCCTGAAAGGTTTGGCGGTGGAAACAGAAGGCTTTTTGTCATAGGAAATGAAATCAGCCCTCGACAACTTTACCTGTGAAAAAAAAAAATTCTAAGCCCCGGGGTCACAACTTCAGCAAAAATCTGAAATTCTCCAATTCTCTCAAAAATGGTGCCAAACTGTTGCAAATTCTCCCCTGAAAGGTTTGGCGGTGGAAACAGAAGTCTTTTTGTCATAAGAAATGAAATCAGCCCTCGAAGACAAAACCTGTGGGAAAAAAAAATTCTAAGCCCCGGGGTAACAACTTCAGCAAAAATCTGAAATTCTCCAATTCTCTCAAAAATGGTGCCAAACTGTTGCAAATTCTCCCCTGAAAGGTTTGGCGGTGGAAACAGAAGGCTTTTTGTCATAGGAAAGGAAATCAGCCCTCGACAACTTTACCTGTGAAAAAAATAAATTCTAAGCCCCGGGGTCACAATTTCAGCAAAAATCTGAAATTCTCCAGTTCACTCAAAAATGGTGCCAAACTGTTGCAAATTCTCCCCTGAAAGGTTTGGCGGTGGAAACAGAAGGCTTTTTGTCATAGGAAATGAAATCAGCCCTCGAAGACAAAACCTGTGGAAAAAAAAATTTCTAAGCCCCGGGGTCACAACTTCAGCAAAAATCTGAAATTCTCCAATTCTCTCAAAAATGGTGCTAAACTGTTGCAAATTCTCCCCTGAAAGGTTTGGCGGTGGAAACAGAAGGCTGTTTTTCATAGGAAAGGAAATCAGCCCTCGACAACTTTACCTGTGAAAAAAAAAATTTCTAAGCCCCGGGGTCACAATTTCAGCAAAAATCTGAAATTGTCCAATTCTCTCAAAAATGGTGCTAAACTGTTGCAAATTCTCCCCTGAAAGGTTTGGCGCTGGAAACAGAAGGCTTTTTGTCATAGGAAAGGAAATCAGCCCTCGACAACTTTACCTGTGAAAAAAAAAATTCTAAGCCCCGGGGTCACAATTTCAGCAAAAATCTGAAATTCTCCAGTTCACTCAAAAATGGTGCCAAACTGTTGCAAATGCTCCCCTGAAAGGTTTGGCGGTGGAAACAGAAGTCTTTTTGTCATAGGAAATGAAATCAGCCCTCGAAGACAAAACCTGTGGGAAAAAAAATTTCTAAGCCCCGGGGTCACAACTTCAGCAAAAATCTGAAATTCTCCAATTCTCTCAAAAATGGTGCTAAACTGTTGCAAATTCGCCCCTGAAAGGTTTGGCGGTGGAAACAGAAGGCTTTTTGTCATAGGAAAGGAAATCAGCCCTCGACAACTTTACCTGTGAAAAAAAAAATTTCTAAGCCCCGGGGTCACAATTTCAGCAAAAATCTGAAATTCTCCAGTTCACTCAAAAATGGTGCCAAACTGTTGCAAATTCTCCCCTGAAAGGTTTGGCGGTGGAAACAGAAGGCTTTTTGTCATAGGAAATGAAATCAGCCCTCGACAACTTTACCTGTGAAAAAAAAAAATTCTAAGCCCCGGGGTCACAACTTCAGCAAAAATCTGAAATTCTCCAGTTGACTCAAAAATGGTGCCAAACTGTTGCAAATTCTCCCCTGAAAGGTTTAGCGGTGGAAACAGAAGTCTTTTTGTCATAAGAAATAAAATCAGCCCTCGAAGACAAAACCTGTGGAAAAAAAAAATTCTAAGCCCCGGGGTCACAATTTCAGCAAAAATCTGAAATTCTCCAATTCTCTCAAAAATGGTGCCAAACTGTTGCAAATTCTCCCCTTAAAGGTTTGGCGGTGGAAACAGAAGGCTCTTTGTCATAGGAAATGAAATCAGCCCTCGACAACTTTACCTGTGAAAAAAATAAATTCTAAGCCCCGGGGTCACAATTTCAGCAAAAATCTGAAATTCTCCAGTTCACTCAAAAATGGTGCCAAACTGTTGCAAATTCTCCCCTGAAAGGTTTGGCGGTGGAAACAGAAGGCTTTTTGTCATAGGAAATGAAATCAGCCCTCGACAACTTTACTTGTGAAAAAAAAAAATTCTAAGCCCCGGGATCACAATTTCAGCAAAAATCTGAAATTCTCCAGTTGACTCAAAAATGGTGCCAAACTGTTGCAAAATCTCCCCTGAAAGGTTTGGCGGTGGAAACAGAAGTCTTTTTGTCATAAGAAATGAAATCAGCCCTCGAAGACAAAACCTGTGGGAAAAAAAAATTCTAAGCCCCGGGGTCACAATTTCAGCAAAAATCTGAAATTCTCCAATTCTCTCAAAAATGGTGCCAAACTGTTGCAAATTCTCCCCTTAAAGGTTTGGCGGTGGAAACAGAAGGCTCTTTGTCATAGGAAATGAAATCAGCCCTCGACAACTTTACCTGTGAAAAAAAAATTTCTAAGTCCCGGGGTCACAATTTCAGCAAAAATCTGAAATTCTGCAATTCTCTCAAAAATGGTGCCAAACTGTTGCAAATTCTCCCCTGAAAGGTTTGGCGGTGGAAACAGAAGGCTTTTGGTCATAGGAAATGAAATCAGCCCTCGAAGACAAAACCTGTGAAAAAAAAAAATTCTAAACCCCGGGGTCACAACTTCAGCAAAAATCTGAAATTCTCCAGTTCACTCAAAAATGATGCCAAACTGTTGCAAATTCTCCCCTGAAAGGTTTGGCGGTGGAAACAGAAGGCTTTTTGTCATAGGAAATGAAATCAGCCCTCGACAACTTTACTTGTGAAAAAAAAAATTTCTAAGCCCCGGGATCACAATTTCAGCAAAAATCTGAAATTCTCCAGTTGACTCAAAAATGGTGCCAAACTGTTGCAAAATCTCCCCTGAAAGGTTTGGCGGTGGAAACAGAAGTCTTTTTGTCATAAGAAATGAAATCAGCCCTCGAAGACAAAACCTGTGGAAAAAAAAAATTCTAAGCCCCGGGGTCACAATTTCAGCAAAAATCTGAAATTCTCCAATTCTCTCAAAAATGGTGCCAAACTGTTGCAAATTCTCCCCTTAAAGGTTTGGCGGTGGAAACAGAAGGCTCTTTGTCATAGGAAATGAAATCAGCCCTCGACAACTTTACCTGTGAAAAAAAAATTTCTAATTCCCGGTGTCACAATTTCAGCAAAAATCTGAAATTCTGCAATTCTCTCAAAAATGGTGCCAAACTGTTGCAAATTCTCCCCTGAAAGGTTTGGCGGTGGAAACAGAAGGCTTTTGGTCATAGGAAATGAAATCAGCCCTCGAAGACAAAACCTGTGAAAAAAAAAAATTCTAAACCCCGGGGTCACAACTTCAGCAAAAATCTGAAATTCTCCAGTTCACTCAAAAATGATGCCAAACTGTTGCAAATTCTCCCCTGAAAGGTTTGGCGGTGGAAACAGAAGGCTTTTTGTCATAGGAAAGGAAATCAGCCCTCGACAACTTTACCTGTGAAAAAAATAAATTCTAAGCCCCGGGGTCACAATTTCAGCAAAAATCTGAAATTCTCCAGTTCACTCAAAAATGGTGCCAAACTGTTGCAAATTCTCCCCTGAAAGGTTTGGCGGTGGAAACAGAAGGCTTTTTGTCATAGGAAAGGAAATCAGCCCTCGACAACTTTACCTGTGAAAAAAAAAAATTCTAAGCCCCGGGGTCACAACTTCAGCAAAAATCTGAAATTGTCCAATTCTCTCAAAAATGGTGCTAAACTGTTGCAAATTCTCCCCTGAAAGGTTTGGCCGTGGAAACAGAAGGCTTTTTGTCATAGGAAAGGAAATCAGCCCTCGACAACTTTACCTGTGAAAAAAAAAATTTCTAAGCCCCGGGGTCACAATTTCAGCAAAAATCTGAAATTCTCCAGTTCACTCAAAAATGGTGCCAAACTGTTGCAAATTCTCCCCAGAAAGGTTTGGCGGTGGAAACAGAAGGCTTTCTGTCATAGGAAATGAAATCAGCCTTCGACAACTTTACCTGTGAAAAAAAAAATTCTAAGCCCCGGGGTCACAACTTCAGCAAAAATCTGAAATTCTCCAATTCTCTCAAAAATGGTGCCAAACTGTTGCAAATTCTCCCCTTAAAGGTTTGGCGGTTGAAACAGAAGGCTTTTTGTCATAGGAAATGAAATCAGCCCTCGACAACTTTACCTGTGAAAAAAATAAATTCTAAGCCCCGGGGTCACAATTTCAGCAAAAATCTGCAATTCTCCAGTTGACTCAAAAATGGTGCCAAACTGTTGCAAATTCTCCCCTGAAAGGTTTGGCGGTGGAAACAGAAGGCTTTTTGTCATAGGAAAGGAAATCAGCCCTCGAAGACAAAACCTGTGAAAAAAAAAATTCTAAGCCCCGGGGTCACAACTTCAGCAAAAATCTGAAATTCTCCAATTCTCTCAAAAATGGTGCTAAAATGTTGCAAATTCTCCCCTGAAAGGTTTGGCGGTGGAAACAGAAGGCTTTTTGTCATAGGAAAGGAAATCAGCCCTCGACAACTTTACCTGTGAAAAAAAAATTTCTAAGTCCCGGGGTCACAATTTCAGCAAAAATCTGAAATTCTGCAATTCTCTCAAAAATGGTGCCAAACTGTTGCAAATTCTCCCCTGAAAGGTTTGGCGGTGGAAACAGAAGGCTTTTGGTCATAGGAAATGAAATCAGCCCTCGAAGACAAAACCTGTGGAAAAAAAAAATTCTAAACCCCGGGGTCACAACTTCAGCAAAAATCTGAAATTCTCCAGTTCACTAAAAAATGATGCCAAACTGTTGCAAATTCTCCCCTGAAAGGTTTGGCGGTGGAAACAGAAGGCTTTTTGTCATAGGAAAGGAAATCAGCCCTCAACAACTTTACCTGTGAAAAAAATAAATTCTAAGCCCCGGGGTCACAATTTCAGCAAAAATCTGAAATTCTCCAGTTCACTCAAAAATGGTGCCAAACTGTTGCAAATTCTCCCCTGAAAGGTTTGGCGGTGGAAACAGAAGGCTTTTTGTCATAGGAAATGAAATCAGCCCTCGAAGACAAAACCTGTGGGAAAAAAAATTTCTAAGCCCCGGGGTCACAATTTCAGCAAAAATCTGAAATTCTCCAGTTCACTCAAAAATGGTGCCAAACTGTTGCAAATTCTCCCCTGAAAGGTTTGGCGGTGGAAACAGAAGTCTTTTTGTCATAGGAAAGGAAATCAGCCCTCGACAACTTTACCTGTGAAAAAAAAAATTTCTAACCCCCGGGGTCACAATTTCAGCAAAAATCTGAAATTGTCCAATTCTCTCAAAAATGGTGCTAAACTGTTGCAAATTCTCCCCTGAAAGGTTTGGCGGTGGAAACAGAAGGCTTTTTGTCATAGGAAATGAAATCAGCCCTCGACAACTTTACCTGTGAAGAAAAAAATTCTAAGCCCCGGGGTCACAATTTCAGCAAAAATCTGAAATTCTCCAATTCTCTCAAAAACGGTGCTAAACTGTTGCAAATTCTCCCCTGAAAGGTTTGGCGGTGGAAACAGAAGGCTTTTTGTCATAGGAAATGAAATCAGCCCTCGACAACTTTACCTGTGAAAAAAAAAATTCTAAGCCCTGGGGTCACAACTTCAGCAAAAATCTGAAATTCTCCAATTCTCTCAAAAATGGTGCCAAACTGTTGCAAATTCTCCCCTGAAAGGTTTGGCGGTGGAAACAGAAGGCTTTTTGTCATAAGAAATGAAATCAGCCCTCGAAGACAAAACCTGTGCAAAAAAAAAATTCTAAGCCCCGGGGTAACAATTTCAGCAAAAATCTGAAATTCTCCAATTCTCTCAAAAATGGTGCTAAACTGTTGCAAATTCTCCCCTGAAAGGTTTGGCGGTGGAAACAGAAGGCTTTTTGTCATAGGAAAGGAAATCAGCCCTCGACAACTTTACTTGTGAAAAAAAAAATTTCTAAGCCCCGGGATCACAATTTCAGCAAAAATCTGAAATTCTCCAGTTGACTCAAAAATGGTGCCAAACTGTTGCAAATTCTCCCCTGAAAGGTTTGGCGGTGGAAACAGAAGTCTTTTTGTCATAGGAAAGGAAATCAGCCCTCGACAACTTTACCTGTGAAAAAAAAAATTTCTAACCCCCGGGGTCACAATTTCAGCAAAAATCTGAAATTGTCCAATTCTCTCAAAAATGGTGCTAAACTGTTGCAAATTCTCCCCTGAAAGGTTTGGTGGTGGAAACAGAAGGCTTTTTGTCATAGGAAATGAAATCAGCCCTCGACAACTTTACCTGTGAAGAAAAAAATTCTAAGCCCCGGGGTCACAATTTCAGCAAAAATCTGAAATTCTCCAATTCTCTCAAAAACGGTGCTAAACTGTTGCAAATTCTCCCCTGAAAGGTTTGGCGGTGGAAACAGAAGGCTTTTTGTCATAGGAAATGAAATCAGCCCTCGACAACTTTACCTGTGAAAAAAAAAATTCTAAGCCCTGGGGTCACAACTTCAGCAAAAATCTGAAATTCTCCAATTCTCTCAAAAATGGTGCCAAACTGTTGCAAATTCTCCCCTGAAAGGTTTGGCGGTGGAAACAGAAGGCTTTTTGTCATAAGAAATGAAATCAGCCCTCGAAGACAAAACCTGTGCAAAAAAAAAATTCTAAGCCCCGGGGTAACAATTTCAGCAAAAATCTGAAATTCTCCAATTCTCTCAAAAATGGTGCTAAACTGTTGCAAATTCTCCCCTGAAAGGTTTGGCGGTGGAAACAGAAGGCTTTTTGTCATAGGAAAGGAAATCAGCCCTCGACAACTTTACTTGTGAAAAAAAAAATTTCTAAGCCCCGGGATCACAATTTCAGCAAAAATCTGAAATTCTCCAGTTGACTCAAAAATGGTGCCAAACTGTTGCAAATTCTCCCCTGAAAGGTTTGGCGGTGGAAACAGAAGTCTTTTTGTCATAAGAAATAAAATCAGCCCTCGAAGACAAAACCTGTGGGAAAAAAAAATTCTAAGCCCCGGGGTCACAATTTCAGCAAAAATCTGAAATTCTCCAATTCTCTCAAAAATGGTGCCAAACTGTTGCAAATTCTCCCCTTAAAGGTTTGGCGGTGGAAACAGAAGGCTTTTGGTCATAGGAAATGAAATCAGCCCTCGAAGACAAAACCTGTGAAAAAAAAAAATTCTAAACCCCGGGGTCACAACTTCAGCAAAAATCTGAAATTCTCCAGTTCACTCAAAAATGATGCCAAACTGTTGCAAATTCTCCCCTGAAAGGTTTGGAGGTGGAAACAGAAGGCTTTTTGTCATAGGAAATGAAATCAGCCCTCGACAACTTTACTTGTGAAAAAAAAAATTTCTAAGCCCCGGGATCACAATTTCAGCAAAAATCTGAAATTCTCCAGTTGACTCAAAAATGGTGCCAAACTGTTGCAAAATCTCCCCTGAAAGGTTTGGCGGTGGAAACAGAAGTCTTTTTGTCATAAGAAATGAAATCAGCCCTCGAAGACAAAACCTGTGGAAAAAAAAAATTCTAAGCCCCGGGGTCACAATTTCAGCAAAAATCTGAAATTCTCCAATTCTCTCAAAAATGGTGCCAAACTGTTGCAAATTCTCCCCTTAAAGGTTTGGCGGTGGAAACAGAAGGCTTTTGGTCATAGGAAATGAAATCAGCCCTCGAAGACAAAACCTGTGAAAAAAAAAAATTCTAAACCCCGGGGTCACAACTTCAGCAAAAATCTGAAATTCTCCAGTTCACTCAAAAATGATGCCAAACTGTTGCAAATTCTCCCCTGAAAGGTTTGGAGGTGGAAACAGAAGGCTTTTTGTCATAGGAAATGAAATCAGCCCTCGACAACTTTACTTGTGAAAAAAAAAATTTCTAAGCCCCGGGATCACAATTTCAGCAAAAATCTGAAATTCTCCAGTTGACTCAAAAATGGTGCCAAACTGTTGCAAAATCTCCCCTGAAAGGTTTGGCGGTGGAAACAGAAGTCTTTTTGTCATAAGAAATGAAATCAGCCCTCGAAGACAAAACCTGTGGAAAAAAAAAATTCTAAGCCCCGGGGTCACAATTTCAGCAAAAATCTGAAATTCTCCAATTCTCTCAAAAATGGTGCCAAACTGTTGCAAATTCTCCCCTGAAAGGTTTGGCGGTGGAAACAGAAGGCTCTTTGTCATAGGAAATGAAATCAGCCCTCGACAACTTTACCTGTGAAAAAAAAATTTCTAAGTCCCGGGGTCACAATTTCAGCAAAAATCTGAAATTCTGCAATTCTCTCAAAAATGGTGCCAAACTGTTGCAAATTCTCCCCTGAAAGGTTTGGCGGTGGAAACAGAAGGCTTTTGGTCATAGGAAATGAAATCAGCCCTCGAAGACAAAACCTGTGGAAAAAAAAAATTCTAAACCCCGGGGTCACAACTTCAGCAAAAATCTGAAATTCTCCAGTTCACTCAAAAATGATGCCAAACTGTTGCAAATTCTCCCCTGAAAGGTTTGGCGGTGGAAACAGAAGGCTTTCTGTCATAGGAAAGGAAATCAGCCCTCGACAACTTTACCTGTGAAAAAAATAAATTCTAAGCCCCGGGGTCACAATTTCAGCAAAAATCTGAAATTCTCCAGTTCACTCAAAAATGGTGCCAAACTGTTGCAAATTCTCCCCTGAAAGGTTTGGCGGTGGAAACAGAAGGCTTTTTGTCATAGGAAAGGAAATCAGCCCTCGAAGACAAAACCTGTGGAAAAAAAAAATTCTAAGCCCCGGGGTCACAACTTCAGCAAAAATCTGAAATTCTCCAATTCTCTCAAAAATGGTGCCAAACTGTTGCAAATTCTCCCCTTAAAGGTTTGGCGGTGGAAACAGAAGGCTCTTTGTCATAGGAAATGAAATCAGCCCTCGACAACTTTACCTGTGAAAAAAATAAATACTAAGCCCAGGGGTCACAATTTCAGCAAAAATCTGAAATTCTCCAGTTCACTCAAAAATGGTGCCAAACTGTTGCAAATTCTCCCCTGAAAGGTTTGGCGGTGGAAACAGAAGGCTTTTTGTCATAGGAAAGGAAATCAGCCCTCGACAACTTTACCTGTGAAAAAAAAAATTCTAAGCCCCGGGGTCACAATTTCAGCAAAAATCTGAAATTGTCCAATTCTCTCAAAAATGGTGCTAAACTGTTGCAAATTCTCCCCTGAAAGGTTTGGCCGTGGAAACAGAAGGCTTTTTGTCATAGGAAAGGAAATCAGCCCTCGACAACTTTACCTGTGAAAAAAAAAATTTCTAAGCCCCGGGGTCACAATTTCAGCAAAAATCTGAAATTCTCCAGTTCACTCAAAAATGGTGCCAAACTGTTGCAAATTCTCCCCAGAAAGGTTTGGCGGTGGAAACAGAAGGCTTTCTGTCATAGGAAATGAAATCAGCCTTCGACAACTTTACCTGTGAAAAAAAAAATTCTAAGCCCCGGGGTCACAACTTCAGCAAAAATCTGAAATTCTCCAATTCTCTCAAAAATGGTGCCAAACTGTTGCAAATTCTCCCCTTAAAGGTTTGGCGGTTGAAACAGAAGGCTTTTTGTCATAGGAAATGAAATCAGCCCTCGACAACTTTACCTGTGAAAAAAATAAATTCTAAGCCCCGGGGTCACAATTTCAGCAAAAATCTGCAATTCTCCAGTTGACTCAAAAATGGTGCCAAACTGTTGCAAATTCTCCCCTGAAAGGTTTGGCGGTGGAAACAGAAGGCTTTTTGTCATAGGAAAGGAAATCAGCCCTCGAAGACAAAACCTGTGAAAAAAAAAATTCTAAGCCCCGGGGTCACAACTTCAGCAAAAATCTGAAATTCTCCAATTCTCTCAAAAATGGTGCTAAAATGTTGCAAATTCTCCCCTGAAAGGTTTGGCGGTGGAAACAGAAGGCTTTTTGTCATAGGAAAGGAAATCAGCCCTCGACAACTTTACCTGTGAAAAAAAAATTTCTAAGTCCCGGGGTCACAATTTCAGCAAAAATCTGAAATTCTGCAATTCTCTCAAAAATGGTGCCAAACTGTTGCAAATTCTCCCCTGAAAGGTTTGGCGGTGGAAACAGAAGGCTTTTGGTCATAGGAAATGAAATCAGCCCTCGAAGACAAAACCTGTGAAAAAAAAAAATTCTAAACCCCGGGGTCACAACTTCAGCAAAAATCTGAAATTCTCCAGTTCACTCAAAAATGATGCCAAACTGTTGCAAATTCTCCCCTGAAAGGTTTGGCGGTGGAAACAGAAGGCTTTTTGTCATAGGAAAGGAAATCAGCCCTCGACAACTTTACCTGTGAAAAAAATAAATTCTAAGCCCCGGGGTCACAATTTCAGCAAAAATCTGAAATTCTCCAGTTCACTCAAAAATGGTGCCAAACTGTTGCAAATTCTCCCCTGAAAGGTTTGGCGGTGGAAACAGAAGGCTTTTTGTCATAGGAAATGAAATCAGCCCTCGAAGACAAAACCTGTGGGAAAAAAAATTTCTAAGCCCCGGGGTCACAATTTCAGCAAAAATCTGAAATTCTCCAGTGCACTCAAAAATGGTGCCAAACTGTTGCAAATTCTCCCCTGAAAGGTTTGGCGGTGGAAACAGAAGTCTTTTTGTCATAGGAAAGGAAATCAGCCCTCGACAACTTTACCTGTGAAAAAAAAAATTTCTAAGCCCCGGGGTCACAATTTCAGCAAAAATCTGAAATTGTCCAATTCTCTCAAAAATGGTGCTAAACTGTTGCAAATTCTCCCCTGAAAGGTTTGGCGGTGGAAACAGAAGGCTTTTTGTCATAGGAAATGAAATCAGCCCTCGACAACTTTAAGTGTGAAAAAAATAAATTCTAAGCCCCGGGGTCACAATTTCAGCAAAAATCTGCAATT